>NC_079189.1:21869695-23069695 GCF_029499605.1 Hyla sarda
GTCAGACCCGCTGACCGGGAGCGCTGCACTGTCACTGCCGGCAGGGATGCGATCCGAATAGCGGGACGCGCCCGCCTGCGGGTCGCATCCCGATCCACTCACCTGTCCCGTTCCCAGGCTGTCACGTCCCGGCGTATGCGGCCCCGCTCTCTAGGGCGCGCGAGCCGGCTCTCTGAAATTTAAAGGGCCAGTGCACCACTAATTGGTGCCTGGCCCAATCAGTTGTCTATCACTCCCATTCATATAAAAACCCACTTCCCCTTCCTGTCCTCTCTGGATCTTGTTGCCTTAGTGCCCTGAGAAAGCATTTTGTGTATCCCAAGCCTGTGTATCCAGACCCTTGCTGTTGCCGCTGACTATGACCCTTTGCTGCCTGCCCTGACCTTCTGCTACGTCCGACCTTGCTCTTGCCTTGTCCCTGTGTACCGCGCCTGTCTCAGCTGTCAGTGAGGTTGAGTCGCAATCGGGTGGAACGACCAGGGGGTTACCTGCCGCTGCAAGTCCATCCCACTTTGCGGCGGGCTCTGGTGAACACCAGTAACCCCTTAGACTCCGTTCCCCTGGTACGGCCCACGCCATCGCCTCACTGACACAGAGGATCCACCACCAGTATCCTCACTGCATACCAGTCCTGATCCTGACACTTACATGAGCAAATTTCAATTTTCACTTTCCAGTGGTCACAAATTTATGATGTGCAAAAGTCTTACGTGGGCAAAAAAAACAGTCGGAAACCCCTTAAAAAAAAGTTGCAAGTCTACTCCAGGTCTGACCTAGCGTACAAAACTCCTGTATGTGAGCAAATTGAAAAAAGTCACAAAAAGTCTAAAATAAAAAAAAGCAAAAAGCCAAAAAAGAAAATTACCTTAAAATTTGCTTACCAAAGCAAACAATCATAAATGTCCCCTCATTGTGAGATTTAATAGAGAGAAAATATGGAAGCATCAGGCAGAGCACCAGTTTTCTTTCTACCTGGATACATTTTGTCATGTACTGTTAGTAAAAACCTCCTTTAACATATTATTGAAAATTGTCATTATTGTAAAAGCATCTCTAAGCTTTGGTTATGAAATAGTTAACCAATCTGCCTTACTAAGCCACATATAAAAAAAAAATTAAAAAAAAAAAGAAGAAGAAGAAGAAATGAAAAAAAATAATCTATTTCTTTATTTGTGAGACTAGGACACATCTGGTGAGTTTAATCTTTACTCTACAAAGTGACTTAATTACAGATTCCCAGGAACTCCAGTAGATATATAGTGCGCGAGATGGTGCGAGCTCCGACACAGATGCACAATGTTATGGATGCACGAAGATATCACATCAGTGACTGGAAATAGGGAAATCTGTAATGTCTCTGCGTTCAGTCGTTCCTGCTGTGTTCATTCTGTATTTAACACTTTGTATGACTTTGGCCTCATCGCCTACCTGTAAGCTGAAAATGAAAAAAGCAATAGAAGATTATGGATATTATCAAGATGGGGACATAATAATCGGAGGAATATTTACAGTTAATCAGAATATGGATGAATTTCCCCCCGATACTTTCCCGACGGTGATGTTTTGTAATGGGTGAGTCAAAGATGTACATAGATGTCACCATGTTGTGCAAGATCTTGGTTGTGCTTGGCAATCCTTGTTCGTCACATAGTTAAAGGGGTACTCAGGTGGAAAACAAAATCAACTGGTGCAAGAAAGTTGAACAGATTTGTAAATTGCTTCTATTCAAAAATCTTATTTCTTCCAGTACTTACCAGCTGCTGTATGCTCCTCAGGAAGTTGAGTAGTTCTTTCCAGTCTGACCACAGTGCTCTCTGCTGTCACCTCTGTCCATGTCAGGAACTGTCCAGAGCAGGAGAGGTTTGGGGATTTGCTCCTGCTCTGGACAGTTCCTGACATGGACAAGGGTGTTAGCAGAGTACACTGTGGTCAGACTGGAAAGAACTACTCAACTTCCTCTGTAGCATACAGCCAATGATAAGTACTGGAAGGATTAAGATTTTTTAATAGAAGTAATTTACATATCTGTTTAACTTTTTGGCACCAGTTGATTTGATAACATTTGTTTTCCACCAGAGTTCCCCTTTAAAGATGATGGATGAAAGTAGAGAAACATGAGTGCTTTCCTCTATAAACACCACCACTCTTATCCAAAGGTCATTCATGCCTTATATTGCAGTATTAGGCCATATTCACAGCTAGTTTTTGATACTGTCTTTTCACTTAAAAAGAAAGTAATTTTTAGCAGCCAACTTTTGCTGAAAAAAGTCTTCATCTTAAACAACAGACATTAAATAATACAATGGTCCAGATTGTAATCAGAACTCTCTGGTTTTGCCCATAGCAACCAATCACAGCTCCACTTTCAACTCTGAATGAGCTCTGGTCAAATGAAAGATGATGTGTGATTGGTCGCTATAGGCAAAACCAGACAGATTTGGTTTTAGGCAGATTTATAAGGGGTACTCCGTCGGAAACATTTTTTATTAAATGAACTTGTTCCAGAAAGCTAAACAGATTTGTAAATGACTTCTATTAAAAAAATCCAGTACTTATTAGCAGCTGTATGCTACAGAGAAAATTCTTTGCCTTTTGAATTTCTTTTTTGCCTTGTCCACATTGCTCTCTGCTGACACCTCAGCATAGGTTTGCTATGAGGATTTTCTCGTGCTCTGGACAGTTCCTGATACGGGCATCAAGTGTCAGCAGAGAGCATTGTGGACAAGACAAAAAAAGAAATTCAAAAAGCAAAGAATTTCTTCTGTAGCATACAGCTGCTAAAAAGTACTGGAAGGATAAAGATATTTTAATAGAAGTAATTTACAAATCTGTTTAACTTTCTGGCACCAGTTCATATTAAAAAAAAAAAAATTCCACCGGAGTACCCCTTTAACCTCTTAAGGACTCAGGGTTTTTCCGTTTTTGCACTTTCGTTTTTTCCTCCTTACCTTTTAAAAATCATAACCCTTTCAATTTTCCACCTAAAAATCCATATTATGGCTTATTTTTTGCGTCACCAATTCTACTTTGCAGTGACATTAGTCATTTTACCCAAAAATTCACGGCAAAACGGAAAAAAAAATCATTGTGCGACAAAATCGAAGAAAAAACGCCACTTTGTATTTTTGGGGGCTTCCGTTTCTACACAGTACATATTTCTGTAAAAATTATACCTTATCTTTATTCTCTAGGTCCATACGATTAAAATGATACCCTACTTATATAGGTTTGATTTTGTCGTACTTCTGGAAAAAATCATAACTGCATGCAGGAAAATTTATGCGTTTAAAATTGTCATCTTCTGACCCCTATAACTTTTTTATTTTTCCACGTACAGGGCGGTATGAGGGCAAATTTTTTGCTAATAAAAGGGCAAATTTTTTCACCCTGTTCTGAAGTTTTTATCGGTACCATTTTTGTGTTAATGGTATAAAAATTGACCAAAAATACTTTTTTTGCGCGTACGCCATTGACCGTGCGGTTTAATTAACAATATATTTTTATAGTTTGGACATTTACGCACGCGGCGATACCACATTTTTATTTTTATTTACACTGTTTTATTTTTTTATGGGAAAAGGGGGGGTGATTCAAACTTTTATTAGGGAAGGGGTTAAATGACCTTTTATTAACACTTTTTTTTTTACTTTTTTTTTGCTGTGTTATAGGTACCTATAACACTGCACACACTGATCTCTTGCACAGATCACTGGCGTGTATTAACACACCTGTGATCAGTGTTATCAGCGCTTGACTGCTCCTGACTGGATCTCAGGCAGAGAGCAGTCATTCATCGATCGGACACCGAGGAGGCAGGTAAGGGCCCTCCCGGTGTCCTGTAAGCTGTTCGGGACGCCGCGATTTAACCGCGGTGGTCCCGAACAGCCCGACTGAGCAGCCGGGTTACTTTCACTTTCACTTCAGACGCGGCAGTCAGCTTTGATCGCTGCGTCTGAAGGGTTAATACAGGGCATCACCGCGATCGGTGATGTCCTGTATTAGCCGCGGGTCCCGGCCGTTGATAGCCTCTGGGACCGACCCGATATGACGCTGGGACACTGCGTGACCCAGCGGCATATCACGTGAGCTGGCGGAGGACGTAAATATACGTCCTTCGTCATTAAGGGGTTAAGGATGACAGTTTTTTTTTTTTTTTTCATTTTTGTACCTTTTTTCTCCTCCTCTTCTAAAAATCCTAACTCTTTCAATTTTTCACCTACAGACTGTTATGCCGAGCGCTCCGGGTCCCTGCTCCTCCCCGGAGCGCTCACTACACTCTCGCTCCCGCAGCGCCCCGGTCAGATCCACTGACCGGGTGCGCTGCGATACTGCCTCCAGCCGGGATGCGATTCGCGATGCGGGTTGCGCCCGCTCGCGATGCGCACCCCGGCTCCCGTACCTGACTCACTCTCCGTCGGTCCTGTCCCGGCGCGCGCGGCCCCGCTCCCTAGGGCGCGCGCGCGCCGGGTCTCTGCGATTTAAAGGGCCAGTGCACCAATGATGGTGCCTGGCCCAATCTTCCCAATTACCTTGATTAGTTTCCACCTGTGCACTCCCTACTTATACCTCACTTCCCTTGCACTCCCTTGCCGGATCTTGTTGCCATTGTGCCAGTGAAAGCGTTTCCTTGTATGTTCCTAGCCTGTGTTCCAGACCTCCTGCCGTTGCCCCTGACTACGATCCTTGCTGCCTGCCCCGACCTTCTGCTACGTCCGACCTTGCTTCTGTCTACTCCCTTGTACCGCGCCTATCTTCAGCAGTCAGAGAGGTTGAGCCGTTGCTAGTGGATACGACCTGGTCACTACCGCCGCAGCAAGACCATCCCGCTTTGCGGCGGGCTCTGGTGAAAACCAGTAGTGACTTAGAACCGATCCACTAGCACGGTCCACGCCAATCCCTCTCTGGCACAGAGGATCCACTACCTGCCAGCCGGCATCGTGACAGTAGATCCGGCCATGGATCCCGCTGAAGTTCCTCTGCCAGTTGTCGCCGACCTCACCACGGTGGTCGCCCAGCAGTCACAACAGATAGCGCAACAAGGCCAACAGCTGTCTCAACTGACCGTGATGCTACAGCAGCTACTACCACAGCTTCAGCAATCATCTCCTCCGCCAGCTCCTGCACCTCCTCCGCAGCGAGTGGCCGCTTCTGGTCTACGACTATCCTTGCCGGATAAATTTGATGGGGACTCTAAATTCTGCCGTGGCTTTCTTTCCTAATGTTCCCTGCACTTGGAGATGATGTCGGACCAGTTTCCTACTGAAAGGTCTAAGGTGGCTTTCGTAGTCAGCCTTCTGTCTGGAAAAGCTCTGTCATGGGCCACACCGCTCTGGGACCGCAATGACCCCGTCACTGCCTCTATACACTCCTTCTTCTCGGAAATTCGAAGTGTCTTTGAGGAACCTGCCCGAGCCTCTTCTGCTGAGACTGCCCTGTTGAACCTGGTCCAGGGTAATTCTTCCGTTGGCGAGTACGCCGTACAATTCCGTACTCTTGTTTCAGAACTATCCTGGAATAATGAGGCCCTCTGCGCGACCTTTAAAAAAGGCCTATCCAGCAACATTAAAGATGTTCTGGCCGCACGAGAAATCCCTGCTAACCTACATGAACTCATTCATCTAGCCACTCGCATTGACATGCGTTTTTCCGAAAGGCGTCAGGAGCTCCGCCAGGATATGGACTTTGTTCGCACGAGGCGTTTTTTCTCCTCGGCTCCTCTCTCCTCTGGTCCCCTGCAATCCGTTCCTGTGCCTCCCGCCGTGGAGGCTATGCAGGTCGACCGGTCTCGCCTGACACCTCAAGAGAGGACACGACGCCGCATGGAGAATCTCTGCCTGTACTGTGCCAGTACCGAACACTTCCTGAAGGATTGTCCTATCCGTCCTCCCCGCCTGGAAAGACGTACGCTGACTCCGCACAAAGGTGAGACAGGCCTTGATGTCAACTCTGCTTCTCCACGTCTTACTGTGCCTGTGCGGATATCTGCCTCTGCCTTCTCCTTCTCTACTATGGCCTTCTTGGATTCCGGATCTGCAGGAAATTTTATTTTGGCCTCTCTCGTCAACAGGTTCAACATCCCGGTGACCAGTCTCGCCAGACCCCTCTACATCAATTGTGTAAACAATGAAAGATTGGACTGTACCATACGTTTCCGCACGGAGCCCCTTCTAATGTGCATCGGACCTCATCACGAGAAAATTGAATTTTTGGTCCTCCCCAATTGCACTTCCGAAATTCTCCTTGGACTACCCTGGCTTCAACTCCATTCCCCAACCCTGGATTGGTCCACTGGGGAGATCAAGAGTTGGGGGCCCTCTTGTTTCAAGGACTGCCTAAAACCGGTTCCCAGTACCCCTTGCCGTGACTCTGTGGTTCCCCCTGTAACCGGTCTCCCTAAGGCCTATATGGACTTTGCGGATGTTTTTTGCAAAAAACAAGCTGAGACTCTACCTCCTCACAGGCCTTATGATTGTCCTATTGACCTCCTCCCGGGCACTACTCCACCCCGGGGCAGAATTTATCCTCTGTCCGCCCCAGAGACTCTTGCTATGTCTGAGTACATCCAGGAAAATTTAAAAAAGGGCTTTATCCGTAAATCCTCCTCTCCTGCCGGAGCCGGATTTTTCTTTGTGTCCAAAAAAGATGGCTCTCTACGTCCTTGCATCGACTACCGCGGTCTTAATAAAATCACGGTAAAGAACCGCTACCCCCTACCTCTCATCTCTGAACTCTTTGATCGCCTCCAAGGTGCCCACATCTTTACCAAACTGGACTTAAGAGGTGCTTATAATCTCATCCGCATCAGAGAGGGGGATGAATGGAAAACGGCATTTAACACTAGAGATGGACACTTTGAGTATCTGGTCATGCCCTTTGGCCTGTGCAACGCCCCTGCCGTCTTCCAAGACTTTGTTAATGAAATTTTTCGTGATCTCTTATACTCCTGTGTTGTTGTATATCTGGACGATATCCTGATTTTTTCTGCCAATCTAGAAGAACACCGCCAGCATGTCCGTATGGTTCTTCAGAGACTTCGTGACAATCAACTTTATGCCAAGATAGAGAAATGTCTGTTTGAATGCCAATCTCTTCCTTTCCTAGGATACTTGGTCTCTGGCCAGGGACTACAAATGGATCCAGACAAACTCTCTGCCGTCTTAGATTGGCCACGCCCCTCCGGACTCCGTGCTATCCAACGTTTTTTGGGGTTCGCCAATTATTACAGGCAATTTATTCCACATTTTTCTACCGTTGTAGCTCCTATCGTGGCTTTAACCAAAAAAAATGCCAATCCCAAGTCATGGCCTCCTCAAGCGGAAGACGCCTTTAAACGGCTCAAGTCTGCCTTTTCTTCGGCTCCCGTGCTCTCCAGACCTGACCCATCTAAACCCTTCCTATTGGAGGTTGATGCCTCCTCAGTAGGAGCTGGAGCGGTCCTTCTACAAAAAAATTCTTCCGGGCATGCTGTTACTTGTGGTTTTTTTTCTAGGACCTTCTCTCCGGCGGAGAGGAACTACTCCATCGGGGATCGAGAGCTTCTAGCCATTAAATTAGCACTTGAGGAATGGAGGCATCTGCTGGAGGGATCAAGATTTCCAGTTATTATTTACACCGATCACAAGAACCTCTCCTATCTCCAGTCTGCCCAACGGCTGAATCCTCGCCAGGCCAGGTGGTCTCTGTTCTTTGCCCGATTTAATTTTGAAATTCACTTTCGGCCTGCCGATAAGAACATTAGGGCCGATGCTCTTTCCCGTTCCTCGGATGCCTCGGAAGTTGAACTCTCTCCGCAACACATCATTCCTCCTGACTGCCTGATTTCCACTTCTCCAGTCTCCATCAGGCAAACTCCTCCAGGAAAGACCTTCGTCTCTCCACGCCAACGCCTCGGAATCCTCAAATGGGGTCACTCCTCCCATCTCGCAGGTCATGCGGGCATCAAGAAATCTGTGCAACTCATCTCTCGCTTCTATTGGTGGCCGACTCTGGAGACGGATGTCGTGGACTTTGTGCGAGCCTGCACTGTCTGTGCCCGGGATAAGACTCCTCGCCAGAAGCCCGCTGGTTTTCTTCATCCCCTGCCTGTCCCCGAACAGCCTTGGTCTCTGATTGGTATGGATTTTATTACAGACTTGCCCCCATCCCGTGGCAACACTGTTGTTTGGGTGGTCGTTGATCGATTCTCCAAAATGGCACATTTCATCCCTCTTCCTGGTCTTCCTTCAGCGCCTCAGTTGGCTAAACAATTTTTTGTACACATTTTTCGTCTTCACGGGTTGCCCACGCAGATCGTCTCGGATAGAGGCGTCCAATTCGTGTCAAAATTCTGGAGGGTTCTCTGTAAACAACTCAAGATTAAATTAAACTTTTCTTCTGCATATCATCCTCAATCCAATGGACAAGTAGAAAGAATTAACCAGGTCTTGGGTGATTATTTACGACATTTTGTTTCCTCCCGCCAGGATGATTGGGCAGATTTTCTACCATGGGCCGAATTCTCGTATAACTTCAGAGTCTCTGAATCTTCCTCCAAATCCCCATTTTTCGTGGTGTACGGCCGTCACCCTCTTCCCCCCCTCCCTACCCCCTTGCCCTCTGGTTTGCCCGCTGTGGATGAAATTTCTCGTGATCTTTCCACCATATGGAAAGAGACCCAAAATTCTCTCTTACAGGCTTCATCACGCATGAAGAAGTTTGCTGATAAGAAAAGAAGAGCTCCCCCCATTTTTTCTCCTGGAGACAAGGTATGGCTCTCCGCTAAATATGTCCGCTTCCGTGTTCCCAGCTACAAATTGGGACCACGCTATCTTGGTCCTTTCAAAATTTTGCGCCAGATCAATCCTGTCTCTTATAAACTTCTTCTCCCTCCTTCTCTTCGTATTCCTAATGCCTTTCACGTTTCTCTTCTTAAACCACTCATCATCAACCGTTTCTCTCCTAAACTTATCTCTCCCACTCCTGTCTCCGGTTCTTCTGACATCTTTCCTGTAAAGGAGATACTGGCCTCCAAAAAGGTCAGAGGAAAAACCTTCTTTTTGGTTGACTGGGAGGGCTGTGGTCCTGAAGAGAGATCCTGGGAACCTGAGGACAATATCCTGGATAAAAGTCTGGTCCTCAGGTTCTCAGGCTCCAAGAAGAGGGGGAGACCCAAGGGGGGGGGGGTACTGTTATGCCGAGCGCTCCGGGTCCCTGCTCCTCCCCGGAGCGCTCACTACACTCTCGCTCCCGCAGCGCCCCGGTCAGATCCACTGACCGGGTGCGCTGCGATACTGCCTCCAGCCGGGATGCGATTCGCAATGCGGGTTGCGCCCGCTCGCGATGCGCACCCCGGCTCCCGTACCTGACTAACTCTCCGTCGGTCCTGTCCCGGCGCGCGCGGCCCCGCTCCCTAGGGCGCGCGCGCCGGGTCTCTGCGATTTAAAGGGCCAGTGCACCAATGATGGTGCCTGGCCCAATCTTCCCAATTACCTTGATTAGTTTCCACCTGTGCACTCCCTACTTATACCTCACTTCCCTTGCACTCCCTTGCCGGATCTTGTTGCCATTGTGCCAGTGAAAAGCGTTTCCTTGTATGTTCCAGACCTCCTGCCGTTGCCCCTGACTACGATCCTTGCTGCCTGCCCCGACCTTCTGCTACGTCCGACCTTGCTTCTGTCTACTCCCTTGTACCGCGCCTATCTTCAGCAGTCAGAGAGGTTGAGCCGTTGCTAGTGGATACGACCTGGTCACTACCGCCGCAGCAAGACCATCCCGCTTTGCGGCGGCTCTGGTGAAAACCAGTAGTGACTTAGAACCGATCCACTAGCACGGTCCACGCCAATCCCTCTCTGGCACAGAGGATCCACTACCTGCCAGCCGGCATCGTGACACAGACCCATGTGAGGGCTTGTTTTTTGTGCCACCAATTTTACTTTGTAATGAGATCAAGCATTTCACCACTAAATCTACAGGAAAACCATAAAAACATATTTTTTTGGGGGGAAAAATTGTGCCATTTTATAACTTTTGGGGGCATCAGATTCTACGCAGTGCTTTTTTCTGTAAAAATTATACTTTATATTTATTCTGTATACCAGAGAAAGAAAGGGAGCTTACCCACTGTATGACCAATAAAACAATACCTTTAATTTTCTATAAAACATCTCTTACGCATGATCGGGTCTTTTATTGCAACAATCCAATACTGTAAAGTGCATGAAGGAAGAGGAATACCAGTTCCTAAACCATATAAATATTTTAACCTATCATTACATTCCATTACATGCCAATTTAGCATGGGGTATTTATGCAGAAAAAATACTCCATATAACAGCGTGTGTTGGGGTGGGAAACTATTCTCTCACTTGTGGAGACCCAAATCTCTATACTACACATATGTCTATCACATATACATATCATCAGATACACTGTTCCAGAACATTGATCCAGGGATTTATTCTTATGCCGCATTTGGAGTCGGAAGGAATTTTTCCTCAATGCAGCCCCATGGAAGCCTGAGTTGCCAAATGCATCGCCCCAACGCTCCCATAGAGTTGTATTGAGGGGGCATGTCAGGGCCCAATATGGGAGATTGCGGGGATCCTAGGGGTCCGACCCCCTGTAATCTGAAACTTATGTTTTCATATCCCAGAGTGCTCTGGACCAATGTGTGCATTTGCAGCCATTTTTCCATTGACCTAAATAAGAGGAAAAAAAAATCCCTATTGATTTTTTCTTTTTTTATGTGGTGTTTCTCTAAAGGTAGATTTTCTTTAGGTCAATGCCAATTTCTTTTTAAAACACAGCCTGCTTTATGTGTTGTATTTTTTTGGGCTCTGTTACCATGCAGTTTTCTTTTTCAGTCTTTTCTTTGCCTTTGATCTTTTTATTGTTACAATAGTTTTTATTAAAGTTTTGAAAATACAAAAGATACACCGGGCATACCCGGTGGTTACAAACAAATACACAATGGTGGTGAAAAAGCAGAGGAATGCGAAGTACAGAAGCCAGTATAAGTAACACATAGCAAATGAGTGTTAACGCATTAATTTGTGACACTATCACATTGCAAACAATAATAATAGTAGCAAATAGTTGGCAATAAGATTAAATGGAGATTTTGAACGACCAAAACCTGTGTTATGTAGGGTATGTATGAAAACAGTAAGTGCGAAAACAGTAATTATATTTTCAGATGAGGATACCAGTGAGGGGCCAATCTGTGCTTCACGTTGTGGTGTTATGAAACTAATGACATTTGGTAGTGAAAAGGTCATAGGTCCCATTCCCAGAAGCTAATACTTTCTCATAGGAAAAGGTCAGATTTAGAGCAGCAACAACCTTTGAGATGTCTGGGACTTAGTGGGACTTCCAATATATAAGGAGCACCGTCTTATCTATCGCACAAAAAATACTAAAAAAAAAAGCTCAAAGTTTCAGGGGAAGGACATTGATACCAATGGAAAGTAATTGAGTAATTGAGGAGACCAATTAATAGAATAGAGGAGAGGAGAGATTTACAGGCAGACAAGTAACCTTGAATAATAGGACAATTCCATAGGATATGCAACAGGGAACCCCTGCAGCCACATCCTCTCCAGCACCTATTGGACACAGTGTGATATATTAAAGGGGTACTCCACTGCTCAGCATTTGGAACAAACTGTTCCGAACGCTGGAGCCAACGCCGGAAGCTTGTGGCGTCATAGCACCTTCCCCTTACGCTCTGCCCTCTCAATGCAAGTCCATGGGAGGGGGCATGGTTGCTGCCACGCCCCCTCCCATAGACTTGCATTAAGGGGGCAGGGCTATGACATCACGAGCTTCCAGCATCGGCTCCAGAGTTTGGAACAGTTTGTTCCAAACACTGAGCAGCGGAGTACCCCTTTAAGGCAAGCCTATCTGGGGTGTATTACCACCTAAGGATAGTCTTCATCGCAGATTCAACATGTGTCAAGCATTTAAGATGTTGGAAAATTAGTTGAAAGGACCCTGTCCAGTCCTCTTCTGACAAGCAGATTTCTAAATCTGTCTCCCAACTACGTAGTATATGGAATTTAATAAATGTGTCATGGTCCAGAAGCTTGTGGCGTCATAGCACCTTCCCCTCACGCTCTGCCCCCTCAATGCAAGTCCATGGGAGGGGGCATGGTTGCTGCCACGCCCCCTCCCATAGACTTGCATTAAGGGGGCAGGGCTATGACATCACGAGCTTCCTGCATCGGCTCCAGAGTTTGGAACAGTTTGTTCCAAACACTGAGCAGCGGAGTACCCCTTTAAGGCAAGCCTATCTGGGGTGTATTATCACCTAAGGATAGTCTTCATCGCAGATTCAACATGTGTCAAGCATTTAAGATGTTGGAAAATTAGTTGAAAGGACCCTGTCCAGTCCTCTTCTGACAAGCAGATTTCTAAATCTGTCTCCCAACTACGTAGTATATGGAATTTAATAAATGTGTCATGGTCCAGAAGGGTATCAAACAAAGGTGAAGACCTTTTTGTCTCCCAAAGATGTAAAGAAAGGCAGTCTTATCTACCATTAATGCAGTAGGGGTCAGGTGTTGCAATTGGTGTCTCAATTGTAAGTATTTGAAAAAATCCCTGGGGGGGACATCATAGTGATGGCATAAAAATTAAAAGGGCCACAAGAACCCGGATTCTAAGAGGTCACGCACAGTACCTATCCCCAAGGACAACCAGTTGTGGAGATCTACATGTGGAAGCATGGCCTGTATAAAGGTAAGCAGAAGTTGGTCATGTGAAGGACTATAGGTGCTGTGTACAATAGTGTGGTATTTGGTCCAGGCCTGTAGAGAGGCAGAGGCCACCTGATTAAGTCTCACTGGAATGGGGTGGTTCCAAAATGGCAAATACAATAAATATTTTAACGTAAATGGAAATGCTTCTGCATTTTCAAGCTGAACCCATGGGATATCAAGAGACATCTGCCACCACTGTTTCAACATAGAGATTAAGGTAGATAGATAATATTTATGTAGGTCAGGTAGACCCAACTCCCCCATTGTACTCTTCCTACTGATAGTCGATCGGGCCACCCGAAGTCGTTTATGACCCCACACAAACTTGGTAAGCAAAGAGTGAGCCTTAGTAAAGAAATAAGCAGGTAGAGAGAAGGGCAGGGTGCAAAACAAATAAAGAAATTCCGGGAGTGTAAACATTTTGAATGTGGCTATGCGGCAAATTTAGGAGATGTCGTATGTGGAAAAGTGATTGAGGTCTCTAGAAATATCCCCAGCAATGGCTCATAGTTCAAGGCGTATAGGGAGGAATCTATCGGTGAAAGAGTGATTCAGAAGTATTTAATCCGCTTGGTCTGTTATCAAAAGAGTAGGTGGGTTTAAAGGAATTTTAAAGGGGCTCAGGGATGCGCCTTTTCATATGAATCAAGAAGGAGGCCCCTAAGTTTTTTTCTGAGATTTTTAAGCCCCGATGCCATTGCTGAGATGGGATTGGATTGGTTACATGCTTCCACATGACGGAGCTGCATCAGAAGGTCTTCCATTTTAGATTCTCTAGTGCATTTGAATAAGGCACCTTGCTTAAAGGGGTACTCCCATGGAAAACTTTTTTTTTTTTTTATCAACTGGTGCCAGAAAGTTAAACAGATTTGTAAATTACTTCTATTAAAAAATCTTAATCCTTCCAGTACTTTTTAGGGGCTGTATACTACAAAGGAAATGTTTTTCTTTTGGGATTTCTCTTATGTCATGACCACGGTGCTCTCTGCTGACCTCTCTTGTCCATTTTAGGAACTGTCCAGAGCAGCATATGTTTTTCTTTTTGGATTTATCTTATGTCACGACCAGGGTGCTCTCTGCTGACCTCTGCTGTCCATTTTAGGAACTGTTCAGAGAAGCATATGTTTGCCATGGGGATTTTCTCCTGCTCTGGACAGTTCCTAATATGGACAGCAGAGGTCAGCAGAGAGCACCGTGGTAGTGACATAGGAGAAATCCAAAAAGGAAAAAATTTTCCTCTGTAGTATACAGCGCCTAAAAAGTACTGGAAGGATTAAGGTCGCATCAGTATCTGAAATGATGTTAAAGGAAAATAATTATTTCTGATGGTCTATTCTAAATTCTGCTCCCAGTAAAGGCACCTCCCAGTAGGATACAACCTCTTACTAAATCCCCACTTGTGCTGCTGGTATGATGTAAAGGAAGAGTTAATTTCTAACGATAATTGTTTTTCCCATATTCCTACAGCAGCACACAAATATCCCTCCTTTTTAGTTTATATATTTTTTGCTTGTTACTACACACATTGTGTTGGGAAGGTCCCCTCTTTATTTCGGGGTCTATGATTATTGTTTAATGATTTAAAATCATTTTTTAATTTTTTTAAAATTCCATCTGTCCTACCAGCTCCACAGGAGCAGAATACCCCACGTGTGCTGCTGTATTATTGCCTGAAATTAATTCTTAGAGGATTAAAGGGGTACTCCGCCACTAGACATATTATACCCCATCCAAAAGATAGGTGATAACATGTGTGATCGTGGTGGTCCGGTCTCTGGGGACCCTGGCAATCTCTGCCGTGGCACCTCAGTCATCTGGTGCACAAAGCGAACTCTGCTCCATGCCGGATGACTGGCGACCATAGCCACCATGCCCCCTCCATTCATGTCTATGGGAGGATGTGTGACGGCTGGAAGCGCTGGCCCGGAGATCGTGGGGCTCCCAGTGGACCAACCCCTGCGATCAGACATGTTATCCCCTATCCTCTGGCTAAGCGATAACATGTCGGAAGGGGGAATACCCCTTTAAAGTCAGTTTTGGATTGAAAAAACAAAGCTCTTCTTTTCATACGGCATAGTTTTGAGTCTTTTTTTGTATTTTTACTAGATAGAGATTCATATGAAGTAGCACTGAAAGTAAAGCAAGCAGAATAGGAAAGAAAATATTACTGCGTGTACATCAGTCTGGGCAAAGAAAGGAATAAGATCCTTGTTTATGTCATTTGAACTTTTTTTTTTATTAATTCATACAATGGTAAAATCTCCTTTACTTATGTCTATCTGTTATGTGGAATCTTGGGGATATGTATTTGTTTGCCTGTTACAAAAACACAACTGTACATTTGGTGAGTGCCAGAATTGTTCTATTTACTTACAGACCTCTTTTATCCAATTACAAATACTTTTTGGATTTTCGATTTGCCATTGAGGAAGTCAATAAAAATCCCCATCTGTTACCCAATGTGACATTGGGATATTATGTGTCTGATTCCTGTATCAATGCCAATAAAGCTGTGAAAAGTGCAATACAAATATTATCAGGCCCTGGAGCTACTGTACCCAACTACTACTGTACAGGAAAAGAGAACATTGCGGGTTTTATTGGGGATCTTCTATCGGTAACAACTCTATCCATAGCACAATTACTGAATGTGTACGGATATACACAGGTAAGAAACAAATTAAACTGTATATTGCCTTAAAATGAACCAAAAGAGAGTCCGGCACTGTTGCCAAAAATTTTTGCAATTTTTACGTAAAATTTATACGTTTAAAAATGTCCTCTTTTGACCCCTATAACTTTTTTATTTTTCCACATACAGGGCGATATGAGGACTCAATTTTTGCTCCGTGATCGGAAGTTTTTATCGGTACCATTTTTGTTTTGATCAGACTTTTTGATCACTTTTTATTCATTTTTTAATGGTATAAAAAGTGACCAAAAATACGCTTTTTCGGACATAGGAATTTCTTAAGTGTACGCCATTGACCGTGCGGTTTAATTAACTATATATTTTTATAGTTCGGACATTTACGCACATGGCGATACCACATATGTTTATTTTTATTTACACTGTTCTATTTTTTTTATGGGAAAAGGGGGGTGATTCAAACTTTTATTAGGGAAGGGGTTAAATGACCTTTATTTACACTTTTTTTTTACTTTTTTTTTTGCAGTGTTATAGCTCCCATAGGGACCTATACCACTGCACACACTGATCTCTCATGCTGATCACTGGCGTGTATTAACACGCCTATGATCAGTGTTATCGGCGCTTGACTTCTCCTGCCTGGATCTCAGGCATGGAGCAGTCATTCGTCGATCGGACACCGAGGAGGCAGGTAAGGGCCCTCCCGGCGTCCTGTAAGCTGTTCGGGACGCCACAATTTCACCGCGGCGGTCCCGAACAGCCCGACTGAGCAGCTGGGTTACTTTCACTTTCATTTCAGATGCGGCTGTCAGCTTTGGTCGCCGCGTCTGAAGGGTTAATACAGGGCATCACCGCGGTCAGTGATGTCCTGTATTAGCCGCGGGTCCCGGTCGTTGATAGCCGCCGGGACAGACCCGATATGACGCGGGGACACCGCGTGACCCCACGGCATATCGCGGGAGCCGGCGAAGGACGTACATATACGTCCTTTGTCGTTAAGGGGTTAAGGACAGTTAACCTCTTAAGGACCCAGGACGTATGGGTACGTCCTGGGTCCCGGTCCTGCGATATAACCAGAGTAGAGGGTCTAATTTTCATATTTGATGCTCCAAGCTTGTGAAGAGGGCAGGTGTCTTTTTAAAAAATAGCCTTTCAGTGTATACACAAAAAATAAAAATTCAGCCCCAATTAAACTTTCGGTTTATTTGTATGTACAGACTTTCAGATGTTTAGAAAAAACAACAACAGTGAAACAAGAACAATGTAAAGGCAACTTAAACCAGTAAGCTCAATATTGTCCTCTTCTGACCCCTATGAAATTTTTACATACTAGTGCTTATTTTTTTTTTGCACTGGGATCTGTAGTTTTTATTGGTACTATGACAGTTTTGATAAGATTTTTTTTTATCACATTTGTTGATTTTTTTTTTTTTTAAATCAACTGGTGTCAGAAAGTTAAACAGATTTGTAAATTACTTCTCTTAAAGAATCTTTATCCTTCCAGTACTTAGTAGCTGCTACTTGCTCCACAGGAAGTTATTTTCTTTTTGAATTTCCATTCTGTCTCACCACAGTGCTCTCTGCTGACACCTCTGTCCATTTTAGGAACTGTCCAGAGTAGGAGAAAATCCCCATAGCAAACCTATCCTACTCTGTAGTTTTCCTAAAATGGATAGAGGTGTCAGCAGAGAGTACTGTGGTCAGACAGAAAGGAAATTCAAAAAGAAAAGAACTTCCTGTGGAGCATATAGCAGCTGATAAGTGGTGGAAATATTAATATTTTTTAACAGAAGTCATTTACAGATCTGTTTAACTTTCTGGCACCAGTTGATTTAAAAAAAAAAAAAGTTTTCCAGTGGAGTACCCCTTTGAACCAGGGGTCCTCAAACTACGGCCCGCGGGCCACATGCGGCCCGCCGAGGACATGTATCTGGCCCGCCACTGCCTGGGACATCCCTGTGTCCCGAAAGATGTTTTCGGGACACAGGGATGCACTCTCGGAGGCCCCGCGTTTACTGACTTCCCGTGCGTGCGCCCCTAGCAACAGAGCACGGAGGAGCGGAGCAGTGATGAGGACGTGCACTGGACAGCTTGGTAAGTGTTACCAGCGGCACGCCTGCTTCGGTGATCCGACCACCGCTCCTTCTGTCCCGGGACTTACTGCTATGTCCGGACCGGAGGAGCGGTGGTCGGAGCACTGAAGTGGGGCAGAACACAGGCATCCAGCATCCAGCCATACACTGGCTGAAGGCTGTATTTCTGTGGGGGAACATACTGCACCCAATGTGGGGGAGCTATACTGCACCTAATGTGGGGGGCGCAATACTGCCCCTAATGTGGGGGAACTATACTGCACCTAATGTGGGGGAACTATACTGCATCTAATGTGGGGGAACATACTGCACCTAATGTGGGGGAACATACTGCACCTAATGTGGGGGAACATACTGCACCTAATGTGGGGGAACTATACTGCACCTAAAGTGGGGGAGCTATACTGCACCTAATGTGGGGGAACTATAATGCAACTTATGTGGGGGAACTATACTGCACCTAATGTGGGGGAACTGTACTGCACCTAATGTGGGGGAACTGTACTACACCAAATGTGGGGGAATTGTACTGCACCTAATGTGGGGGAACATACTGCACCTAATGTGGGGGAATTGTGCTGCACCTAATGTGGGGGCACTATACTGCACCTAATGTGGGGGCACTATACTGCACCTAATGTGGGGAACTATACTGCACCTAATGTGGGGGAGCTATACTGCACCTAATGTGGGGGAACTGTACTGCACCTAATGTGGGGGAACTGTACTGCACCTAATGTGAGGGAATTGTACTGCACCTAATGTGGGGGAATTGTACTGCACCTAATGTGGGGGAACTGTACTGCACCTAATATGTGGGAATTGTACTGCACCTAATGTGTGGAAATTGTACTGCACCTAATGTGGGGGAACTATAATACAACTTATGTGGGGGAACTATACTGCACCTAATGTGGGGAAACTGTACTGCACCTAATGTGGGGGAACTGTACTACACCAAATGTGGGGGAATTGTACTGCACCTGATGTGAGGGAATTGTACTGCATCTAATGTGGGGGAATTGTACTGCACCTAATGTGGGGGAACTGTACTGCACCTAATGTGGGGGCGCTATACTGCACCTAATGTGGGGAACTATACTGCACCTAATGTGGGGAGCTATACTGCACCTAATGTGGGGGAGCTATACTGGACCTAATGTGGGGGAACTGTACTGCACCTAATGTGGGGAAACTGTACTGCACCTAATGTGAGGGAATTGTACTGCACCTAATGTGGGGGAACTGTACTGCACCTAATGTGTGGGAATTGTACTGCACCTAATGTGAGGGAATTGTACTACACCTAATGTGGGGGAACCGTACTGCACCTAATGTGGGGGAACTGTACTGCCAACCCTAATGTGAGGGAACTACAACCTAATGTGGGGGATCTATACTGCCAACCTAATGTGGGTGGAACTGTGCTGCGTACTTAACCCCTTAAGGACCCGGGCTTTTTCCGTTTTTTCATTTTCAATTTTTCCTCCTTAACTTTAAAAAATCATAACTCTTAAAAATGTTCACCTAAAATTATATATAATGGCTTAATTTTTGCGTCACTAATTCTACTTTATAATGACATTAGTCATTTTACCCAAAAATCTACGGTGAAACGGGAAAAAAAATCATTGTGCGAAAAAATTGATGAAAAAACACTATTTTGTAAGTTTTGGGGGCTTCTGTTTTTACGCAGTACATTTTTTGTCAAAAATGATACCTTATCTTTATTCTGTAGGTCCATACGGTTAAAATGATCCCCTACTTATGTAGGTTTGATTTTGTATCAGTTCAGAAAAAAATCATGAATACATGCAGGAAAATTTATACGTTTAAAATGGTAATCTTTTGACCCCTATAACTTTTTTTATTTTTCTGTGTTCAGGGCGCTTTGAGGACTCATTTTTTGCACCGTCATCTGAAGTTTTTAGCAGTACCATTTTTGTTCTGATCAGACTTTTTGATCACTTTTTATTCACTTTTTTGTGGTATAAAAAGTGATCAAATATGCGCTATTTTGGAATCTGGAATTTTTTTGCGCATACGCCATTGAACAAGCGGCTTAAAACGCGGTACATTTTTATAACTTGGACATTTCCGCACGCGGCGATACCACATATGTTTATTTTTATTATTATTTACATAATGTTTTTTTTATTTTTGGAAATGCCGGGTGATTCAAACTTTTATTAGGGGAAGGGATAATTGAAAGGTTAATTATTTTTTTTACACTTTTCTTATGCCATATTATAGCCCCCAGGGGGGGCTATAACATAGCATTAATTGATCTTTTACACTGATTGATCCATCTCCATAGAAATGGATCAATCAGTGTTTTCGGCGATTGAATGCTCAAGCCTGGATCTCAGGCTTGAAGCATTCATTCAGCGATCGGACAGTACAGGAGAAGGTAAGAGACCTCCTCCTGTGCTACAGCTGTTCGGGATACCGCGATTATACCGCGGCGATCCCGAACAGCTCCCTGAGCTAGCCGGCACATTTTACTTTAGTTTTTAGCCGCGCAGCTCAGCTTTAGAGGCGGGTCCCGGCTTCACTATGACGCCGGGCCCGCCGCGATATGATGCGGGGTCATCGTGTGACCCCGCGTTATATCGCAGGACCTGGACTCATGACGTACACATACGTCATGGGACCTTAAGAGGTTAAAGGGGTAGTCATCTAATAAGATATATAAGTGTGCATAGGAATTTGTTCATGTTTTTTTTAATCTATTGTCCGGCCCTCCAACGGTCTAAGGGACCGTGAACTAGCCCCCCGTTTAAAAAGTTTGAGAACCCCTGCTTTAACCTGTTGGGGACAGGGGGCGTACTTGTACGTCCTTCACCCACTCCCTTTCTATAACACGGGGCCAGTCGGGACCCGTGGCTAATAGTGCGCGGCACTGATCGCGGTGCCTCGAGCTATTAACCCTTTAGATGCAGAGTTTAAAGTTGAACGTAGCATTTAAAGTGAAAGTAAACTAATGCTGGTTAGCTCAGGGGGCTGTTCGAGATCCCGAACAGCTGTAGGACAGCAGGAGGGTCCCCTACCTTCCTCCTTGTGTCCGATCGCCCAATGACTGCTCAGTGCCTGAGATCCAGGCAGTCAAGCGGCCAAATCCTTAATCAATGGTTTTCTGTGAGAAAACATTGATCAATGTAAAAGATCAGTGTATGCAGTGTAATAGCCTCCTATAGGAGCTATAACATTGCAAAAAAAATTGTGAAAAAAAGTTAAAAAAAGATCAATTAACCCCTTCCCTAAAAAAAAGTTTTAATCACCCCCCTTTTCCCATAAAAAAAAAAAAACTGTATAAATAAAAATAAACATATGTGGTATTGTCGCATGTGGAAATGTCCGAATGATAAAAATATATTGTTAATTAAACCGCACGGTCAATGGCGGACGCGCGCAAAAAAAAAAAAACAAAGTCTAAAATATGGTATTTTTTGGTCGCTTTTCATATCATGAAAAATTTATAAAAAGTGATCAAAAAGCCTGATCAATACAAAAATGGTGCCGCTAAAAACTTCAGATCACGGCGCAAAAAATTTGCCCACTTATCACCCCATACATGGAAAAATTTATAAGCTATAGGGGTCAGAAGATGACAATTTTAAACGTATAAATTTTCCTGCATGAACTTATGATTTTTTTCCAGAAGTACGACAAAATCAAACCTATATAAGTAGGGCATCATTTTAATCATATGGACCTACAGAATGAAGATAAGGTGTCATTTTTACCGGATAATGCACTGCCTAGAAACGGAAGCTCCCAAAATTTACAAAATTGAGTTTTTTTCTTCAATTTTGTCGCACAATGATTTTTTTTTCCGTTTCGCCGTATATTCTTGGGTAAAATGACTGATGTCATTACAAAGTAGAATTGGTGGCGATAAAAATAAGCTATAATACAGATTTTTAGGTGCAAAATTGAAAGGGTTATGATTTTTAAAAGGTAAGGAGGAAAAAACGAAAGTGCAAAAATGGAAAAACCCTCCGTCTCCAAGGGGGTTAATGACCAAGCCCTATTTTTTCAAATCAGAGATGTGTCTCTTTAAATGGTAATAACTTTAAAATGCCTTTACTAAGTAACTTGATTCTGAGACAGTTTTTTCGTGACATGTACTTTCTATTAGTGGTAAATTTTGGTTGATAAATTCTGTGGTTTTTGTAAAAAAAAAAAAACTCCAAAATTTTCATTTTCTTAGATTGAAAATATTCTTCTTGTTCAACAAATAGTCATATGCTGCACCAAATGTATTATTAATTCACATCTACAATATGTCAACTTTCTTTTTCCATCATTTGTTAAACACCATTTTGCCCTTTTAGGATGCTAAAAGGT
This sequence comes from Hyla sarda, assembly GCF_029499605.1. Taxonomy (NCBI): domain Eukaryota; kingdom Metazoa; phylum Chordata; class Amphibia; order Anura; family Hylidae; genus Hyla; species Hyla sarda. Next base: position 21,891,526 of record NC_079189.1, read on the forward strand.
TCTTAAGTTTACCAGCAATTGTTTACATTTTCAAGAAAATTTCAAAATCAATTTTTTTTTTAGGGAGCAGGTCTGAAGTGGATTTGAGGGGCCTGTAAATTGGATATCTCCATAAATCATCCCATTATAAAAACTTCACCCCTTAACCCCCTAAGGACTGAGCCCTTTTTCCCCTTAAGGACTGAGCCCTTTTTTGCAATTCTGACCACTGTCTCTTTATGCATTAATAACTCTGGGATGTATTTACTGATTATTTTGATTCCGAGGATGTTTTTTTTTTTTTTTTTTACATTCCGAGGATGTTTTTTTAACATAGTGGTACATTTTTGTTGTTACTTGCATCCTTTCTTAGTGAAAAATCAAAAAATGTCATGAAAATTTTGAAAATTTTGCATTTTTCTAACTTTGAAACTTTCTGCTTGTAAGGAAAATGGATATTCCAAATAAATTTTATATTGATTCTCAAATTCAATATGTCTACTTTAGGTTGGCATCGTAAAATTGAAGTATTTTTACTTTTTGAAGATATTAGAGGGCTTCCAAGTATAACAGCAATTTTCAAAATTTTAATGAAAATTTCAAAATCTGAATTTTTCAGGGACCAGTTAAGTTTGAATTGGATTTGAGGGGCCTTTCTGTGAGAAATACCCCATAAATGACCCCATTATAGAAACTACACCCCTCAAAAATTTTAAAATGACATTCAAAAAGTGTGTTAACCCTTTTTAGTTTTTTACACTAACATGTTCTTGTAGCCCCATTTATTTCATTTTTAAAAGTGGTAAAAGGAGAAAAGCCCCCCAAAATGTGTAGCCCAATTTCTCTTGTGTACGTAACTACCTCATATGTTGTCATAAAGTGCTCTGTGGGCTCACAATATGGCTCAAGAGGGAAAGAGCAACTGTAGGATTTTTTTTAAGGGGTTCATCGGTGTTTAAACATCTTATGCCCTATCCAAAGGATAGGGGATAAGATGCCTGATCGTGGAAGTCCCGCCGCTGGGGACCCCCGAGATCATGCACGCGGCACCCCGTTTGTAATCAGTCCCCAGAGCGTGCTCGCTCCGGGACTGATTACCGGCAACTACAGGGCGGGCGACGTGTGATATCACGCCTGCGCCGGCGTGTGACGTCACACCCCCTCCCATAGGCTTGCATTGAGGGGCGGAGAGTGACGTCACACGCCGGCGCAGGCGTGACGTCACACGCCGCCCGCCCTGTAGTGGCCGGTAATCAGAACACGCTCCGGGGACTGATTACAAACGGGGTTCCGCGTGCATGATCCCGGGGGTCCCCAGCGGCGGGACTCCCGCGATCAGGCATCTTATCCCCTATCCTTTGGATAGGGGATAAGATGTTTAAGCACCGGAGAACCCCTTTAAAACTAATTTTACTGTCATGGTTTTTGGGGGCTATGTTGCATTTAGGAAGCCCCCATGGTGCCAGAACAGCAAAAAAAGAAACACATGGCATACTATTTTGGAAACTACATCCCTCAAGGAACGTAACAAGGGGTATAGTGATCCTTAACACCCCAAAGGTGTTTGACAACTTTGGGTTGAAGTTGGACGTGAAAATGGAAAATTAGCTTTTTAACACTAAAATGATGGTGTTACACCAAATCTTTCTTTTTCACAAGGCATAATAGGAGAAATGGACCCCAAAATTTGAAGCCCAATCTCTCCTGATCAAAAAAATGCCCCATATGTGCATGCTGAGAGTTATAGTTTTGCAACATCTGGAAGAGCACAGTTTGGAGATCACTATACAGTGGTGCCCAAACGGTAGCGCTCCAGATGTTGCAAAACTACAACTACAAGCATGCCCAGACTGCCCAGGCATGCTGGGAGTTTTAGTTCTGTAACATCTATCCCTTCAGATATTGCAGTACTACAACTCCCAGCATGCCTGGACAGTCTCAGCATGCTGGGAGTTGTAGTTTTGAAACATCTGGAGGTCTATAGCTTAGAGACCACTGTATAGTGATCTCCAAACTGTGGCCCTACAGATGTTGCGAAACTACAACTCCCAGCATGCTGGGAGTTGCAGTTTAGCAACCCCTAGAAGGCAACAGTAAAGATCGCTTTACTGCTACCTTCATTGCTGCTCCATGCCGTTGCATTCTTACCTCCGCCGCTGATCTCCGCTGATGCCACCGATGATCGCCGGTCCCCGCCGCAAATCCCAAGGTACCGGCCACCATCTTCTCCCCCCGCTCGGTCCGACATCCAGGGGCGGGCAGAGTGGAGATTTCCATGGTAACCCCCCCGCCTTCAACTGCCATTGGTCAGGGGATAGGAAGAGGTGGTACCACTGCCACCTCGCTCCTATCCCTTAGGATGATCGGGGCTGTCAGTGACAGCTTGGATCATCCCTATTTTCCGGGCGATCGGGTCATCGGGTCATCGGGCCCTGAATTGCCCAAATGGCCGATCTGAATTGATCTGCGATTTTCGGCGATCGCCGACATGGAGGGGTCTCAGGACCCCCAGGCATTTGTATGGGATGCCTGCTTAATGATTTCAGCAGGCATCCCGGTCTGGTCCCCTACCGGCTAGCGGCGGGGACCAAAATTCCCATGGGTTTATCCATATGCCCTCAGTCCGTAAAAACTTTGAAACTGGGGATATGCACTCCATCCTTAAGGGGTTAAAGTACTCAAAATTACATTTACAAAAATGGAGCTGCATGAGGGTTTGATTTTTGTGGGATGATTTGACATTGTTTTTGGGGTACATATACGTTGATCATTTTTTATTTAATTTTTTAGAGGCCGTATTAACAAACAATTGTTGTTTTGGTTACTTTTTTTGTACCACACAGTATGGTACAAAGGACAATAGCAATTTTATTATGCAGGTCAGTACGAATATGGCGATACCTATATACTTCATATTTATATTGTCACGATGCCGGCTGGCAGGAGGTGGATCCTCTGTGCCAGAGAGGGATTGGCGTGGACCGTGCTAGTGGATCGGTTCTAAGTCACTACTGGTATTCACCAGAGCCCGCCGCAAAGCGGGATGGTCTTGCTGCGGCGGTAGTGACCAGGTCGTATCCACTAGCAACGGCTCAACCTCTCTGACTGCTGAAGTTAGGCGCGGTACAAGGGAGTAGACAGAAGCAAGGTCGGACGTAGCAGAAGGTCGGGGCAGGCAGCAAGGATCGTAGTCAGGGGCAATGGCAGGAGGTCTGGAACACAGGCTAGGAACACACAAGGGAACGCTTTCACTAGGCACAAGGGCAACAAGATCCGGCGAGGGAGTGCAGGGGAAGTGCGGTATATATATGGAGTGCACAGGTGAACACACTAATTAGAACCACTGCGCCAATCAGCGGCGCAGTGGCCCTTTAAATCGCAGAGACCCGGCGCGCGCACGCCCTAGGGAGCGGGGCCGCGCGCGCCGGGACAGGACCGACGGAGAGCGAGTCAGGTACGGGAGCCGGGGTGCGCATCGCGAGCGGGCGCCACCCGCATCGCAAATCGCATCCCGGCTGGAGGCAGTATCGCAGCGCACCCGGTCAGTGGATCTGACCGGGGCGCTGCAGTAACGAGAGTGTAGCGAGCGCTCCGGGGAGGAGCGGGGACCCGGAGCGCTCGGCGTAACAGTACCCCCCCCCTTGGGTCTCCCCCTCTTCTTGGAGCCTGAGAACCTGAGGACCAGACTTTTATCTAGGATATTGTCCTCAGGTTCCCAGGATCTCTCTTCAGGACCACAGCCCTCCCAGTCAACCAGAAAAAAGGTTTTCCCTCTGACCTTTTTGGAGGCCAGTATCTCCTTTACAGGAAAGATGTCCGAAGAACCGGAGACAGGAGTGGGAGAAATAAGTTTAGGAGAGAAACGGTTGAGGATGAGTGGTTTAAGAAGAGAGACATGAAAGGCATTAGGAATACGAAGAGAAGGAGGAAGAAGAAGTTTGTAAGAGACAGGATTAATCTGGCACAAAACTTTGAAAGGACCAAGATAGCGTGGTCCCAATTTGTAGCTGGGAACACGGAAGCGGACATATTTAGCGGAGAGCCATACCTTGTCTCCGGGAGCAAAAATGGGGGGAGCTCTTCTTTTCTTATCAGCAAACTTCTTCATGCGTGATGAAGCCTGTAAGAGAGAATTTTGGGTCTCTTTCCATATGGTGGAAAGATCACGAGTTATTTCATCCACAGCGGGCAAGCCAGAGGGCAAGGGAGTAGGGAGGGGGGGAAGAGGGTGACAGCCGTACACCACGAAAAATGGGGATTTGGAAGAAGATTCAGAGACTCTGAAGTTATACGAGAATTCGGCCCATGGTAGAAGATCTGCCCAGTCATCCTGGCGGGAGGAAACAAAATGCCGTAAATAATCACCCAGGACCTGGTTAATTCTTTCTACTTGCCCATTGGATTGAGGATGATAAGCAGAAGAAAAGTTTAATTTAATCTTGAGTTGTTTACAGAGGGCCCTCCAGAATTTTGACACGAATTGGACGCCTCTATCCGAGACGATCTGCGTGGGCAACCCGTGAAGACGAAAAATGTGTACAAAAAATTGTTTTGCCAACTGAGGCGCTGAAGGAAGACCAGGAAGAGGAATAAAATGTGCCATCTTGGAAAATCGATCAACGACCACCCAAACAACAGTGTTGCCACGGGATGGGGGTAAGTCTGTAATAAAGTCCATACCAATCAGAGACCAAGGCTGTTCGGGGACAGGCAGAGGGTGAAGGAGACCAGCAGGCTTCTGGCGAGGAGTCTTGTCCCGGGCACAGACAGTGCAGGCCCGCACAAAATCAACAACATCCGTCTCCAGAGTCGGCCACCAATAGAAACGAGAGATGAGTTGCACGGATTTCTTGATGCCCGCATGGCCTGCGAGATGGGAGGAGTGACCCCATTTGAGGATTCCGAGGCGTTGGCGTGGAGAGACGAAGGTCTTCCCTGGAGGAGTTTGCCTGATGGAGGCTGGAGAAGTGGAGATCAGGCAGTCAGGAGGAATGATGTGTTGCGGAGAGAGCTCTACTTCCGAGGCATCCGAGGAATGAGAGAGAGCATCGGCCCTGATGTTCTTATCGGCAGGGCGAAAGTGAATTTCAAAATTAAACCGGGCAAAGAACAGAGACCACCTGGCCTGGCGAGGATTCAGCCGTTGGGCAGACTGGAGATAGGAGAGATTCTTGTGATCGGTGTAAATAATAACTGGAAATTTAGATCCCTCCAACAGATGCCTCCATTCCTCAAGTGCAAATTTAATGGCCAGTAGCTCTCGATCCCCGATGGAGTAGTTTCTCTCCGCCGGAGAGAAGGTCCTAGAAAAAAAACCACAGGTAACAGCATGCCCGGAAGAATTTTTTTGTAGAAGAACCGCTCCAGCTCCTACTGAGGAGGCATCAACCTCCAATAGGAAGGGTTTAGATGGGTCAGGTCTGGAGAGCACGGGAGCAGAAGAAAAGGCCGACTTGAGCCGTTTAAAGGCGTCTTCCGCTTGAGGAGGCCAGGACTTAGGATTGGCATTCTTCTTGGTTAAAGCCACGATAGGAGCCACAATGGTGGAAAAATGTGGAATAAATTGTCTGTAATAATTGGCGAACCCCAAAAAACGTTGGATAGCACGGAGTCCGGAGGGGCGTGGCCAATCTAAGACGGCAGAGAGTTTGTCTGGATCCATTTGTAGTCCCTGGCCAGAGACCAAGTATCCTAGGAAAGGAAGAGATTGACATTCAAACAGACATTTCTCCATTTTGGCATAAAGTTGATTGTCACGAAGTCTCTGAAGAACCATGCGGACATGCTGGCGGTGTTCTTCTAGGTTGGCAGAAAAAATCAGAATATCGTCCAGATACACAACAACACAGGAATATAAGAGATCACGAAAAATTTCATTAACAAAGTCTTGGAAGACGGCAGGGGCGTTGCACAGGCCAAAGGGCATGACCAGATACTCAAAGTGTCCATCTCTAGTGTTAAATGCCGTTTTCCATTCATCCCCCTCCCTGATGCGGATGAGATTATAAGCACCTCTTAAGTCCAGTTTGGTAAAGATGTGGGCACCTTGGAGGCGATCAAAGAGTTCAGAGATAAGAGGTAGAGGGTAGCGGTTCTTTACCGTGATTTTATTAAGACCGCGGTAGTCAATGCAAGGACGTAGGAAGCCATCTTTTTTGGACACAAAGAAAAATCCAGCTCCGGCAGGAGAGGAGGATTTGCGGATAAACCCTTTTTTTAAATTTTCCTGGATGTACTCAGACATAGCAAGAGTCTCTGGGGCGGACAGAGGATAAATTCTGCCCCGGGGTGGAGTAGTGCCCGGGAGGAGGTCAATAGGACAGTCATAAGGCCTGTGAGGAGGTAGAGTCTCAGCTTGTTTTTTGCAAAACACATCAGCAAAGTCCATATAGGCCTTAGGGAGACCGGTTACAGGGGGAACCACAGGGTCACGGCAGGGAGTACTGGGAACCGGTTTAAGGCAGTCCTTGAAACAAGAGATACCCCAGCTCTTGATCTCCCCCGTGGACCAATCCAGGGTTGGGGAATGGCGTTGGAGCCACGGTAGTCCAAGGAGAATTTCGGAAGTGCAATTGGGGAGGACCAAGAACTCAATTTTTTCTTGATGAGGTCCGATGCACATTAGAAGGGGCTCCGTGCGGTAACGTATGGTACAGTCCAATCTTTCATTGTTAACACAATTGATGTAGAGGGGCCTGGCGAGACTGGTTACCGGGATGTTGAACCTGTTGATGAGAGAGGCCAAAATAAAGTTTCCTGCAGATCCGGAATCCAAGAAGGCCATAGTAGAGAAGGAGAAGGTAGATGCAGATATCCGCACAGGCACAGTAAGACGTGGAGAAGCAGAGTTGACATCAAGGACTGTCTCACTTTTGTGCGGAGTCTGCGTGCGTCTTTCCAGGCGGGGAGGACGGATAGGACAATCCTTCAGGAAGTGTTCGGTACCGGCACAGTACAGGCAGAGATTCTCCATGCGGCGTCGTGTCCTCTCTTGAGGTGTCAGGCGAGACCGGTCAACTTGCATAGCCTCCACGGCGGGAGGCACAGGAACGGATTGCAGAGGACCAGAGGAGAGAGGAGCCGGGGAGAAAAAACGCCTCGTGCGAACAAAGTCCATATCCTGGCGGAGCTCCTGACGCCTTTCGGAAAAACGCATGTCAATGCGAGTGGCAAGATGAATGAGTTCATGTAGATTAGCAGGAATTTCTCGTGCGGCCAGAACATCTTTTATGTTGCTGGATAGGCCTTTTTTAAAGGTCGCGCAGAGGGCCTCATTATTCCAGGATAGTTCAGAAGCAAGAGTACGGAATTGTATGGCGTACTCGCCAACGGAAGAATTACCCTGGACCAGGTTCAGCAGGGCAGTCTCAGCAGAGGAGGCTCGGGCAGGTTCCTCAAAGACACTACGAATTTCCGAGAAGAAGGAGTGTACAGAGGCAGTGACGGGGTCATTGCGGTCCCAGAGCGGTGTGGCCCATGACAGAGCTTTTCCAGACAGAAGGCTGACTACGAAAGCCACCTTAGACCTTTCAGTAGGAAACTGGTCCGACATCATCTCCAAGTGCAGGGAACATTGTGAAAGAAAGCCACGGCAAAACTTAGAGTCCCCATCAAATTTATCCGGCAAGGATAGTCGTAGGCCTGAAGCGGCCACTCGCTGCGGAGGAGGTGCAGGAGCTGGCGGAGGAGATGATTGCTGAAGCTGTGGTAGTAGCTGCTGTAGCATCACGGTCAGTTGAGACAGCTGGTGGTCTTGTTGCGCTATCTGTTGTGACTGCTGGGCGACCAATGTGGTGAGGTCAGCGACATCTGGCAGAGGTACTTCAGCGGGATCCATGGCCGGATCTACTGTCACGATGCCGGCTGGCAGGAGGTGGATCCTCTGTGCCAGAGAGGGATTGGCGTGGACCGTGCTAGTGGATCGGTTCTAAGTCACTACTGGTATTCACCAGAGCCCGCCGCAAAGCGGGATGGTCTTGCTGCGGCGGTAGTGACCAGGTCGTATCCACTAGCAACGGCTCAACCTCTCTGACTGCTGAAGATAGGCGCGGTACAAGGGAGTAGACAGAAGCAAGGTCAGACGTAGCAGAAGGTCGGGGCAGGCAGCAAGGATCGTAGTCAGGGGCAACGGCAGGAGGTCTGGAACACAGGCTAGGAACACACAAGGGAACGCTTTCACTAGGCACAAGGGCAACAAGATCCGGCGAGGGAGTGCAGGGGAAGTGAGGTATATATATGGAGTGCACAGGTGAACACACTAATTAGAACCACTGCGCCAATCAGCGGCGCAGTGGCCCTTTAAATCGCAGAGACCCGGCGCGCGCAGGGAGCCGGGGTGCGCATCGCGAGCGGGCGCCACCCGCATCGCGAATCGCATCCCGGCTGGAGGCAGTATCGCAGCGCACCCGGTCAGTGGATCTGACCGGGGCGCTGCAGTAACGAGAGTGTAGCGAGCGCTCCGGGGAGGAGCGGGGACCCGGAGCGCTCGGCGTAACATATATATACTTTTTAAAATGGTTTATTACATTTACATAAACACATTTTTATAAAATGTAGTTTTGTTAAAAAAAAGTCATTTTTGTGCATCGCCACATTTTGAGAGACATTATTTTTTTTATTTTTTCATTGACGCAACTCTGTGGGGACTTACTCTGTGGGGACTTTTTTTTGTGGGAATAGTTGACATATTGAGGGGCACTATTTTTTGTCCATATGATATGTATATGTCAATTCATATATTTATTTGTTCATTTTTAACGTATTTTTTTTATATTTTTTATATTATTTTTATTTATTTTTCCTTTTTTTTTTTTTTTTACACTTTCTTTTATTGTTTACTGATTACACATAAAACAGTGCAGTAAACATTTGTACTGTACTGTATTATGTCTATGCCAGACATATCAGTGACCTAGTAAATATCTAGCCCCTTTCCAAATTGATTATGAGTGCATTGTCACGGCACGGCAGGCTGGAGGTGGATCCTCTGTGTCAGAGAGGGTTTGGCGAGGACCGTGTCGGTGGACCGGTTCTAAGTAGCTACTGGTCTTCACCAGAGCCCGCCGCAAAGCGGGATGGTCTTGCAGCGGCGGTAGCAACCAGGACGTATCCACCGGCAACGACTCAACCTCTCTGACTGCTGAGATAGGCATGGTACAAGGGATAAGGCAAGAGCAAGGTCGGACGTAGCAGAAGGTCGGGGCAGGCAGCAAGGATCGTAGTCAGGGGCAACGGCAGGAGGTCTGGAACACAGGCTAGGAACACACAAGGGAACGCTTTCACTAGGCACAAGGGCAACAAGATCCGGCGAGGGAGTGCAGGGGAAGTGAGGTATAAGTAGGGAGTGCACAGGTGGAAACTAATCAAGCTAATTGGGAAGATTGGGCCAGGCACCATCATTGGTGCACTGGCCCTATAAATCTAGAGAGCTGGCGCGCGCGCGCCCTAGAGAGCGGAGCTGCGCGCGCCAGAGCATGACAGCCGGGGACCGGGACAGGTAAGTGACTTGGGACGCGATTCGCGAGCGGGCGCGTCCCGCTGTGCGAATCGCATCCCCGACGGCCATGTCAGTGCAGCGCTCCCGGTCAGCGGGACTGACCGGGGCGCTGCAGGGAGAGAGACGCCGTGAGCGCTCCGGGGAGGAGCGGGGACCCGGAGCGCTCGGCGTAACAGTACCCCCCCTTGGGTCTCCCCCTCTTCTTGGAGCCTGAGAACCTGAGGATAAGACTTTTGTCCAGGATGTTGTCCTCAGGTTCCCAAGATCTCTCCTCTGAGCACTCAGTTACAAAGGGTCCAAGATAACGTGGTCCGAGATTAAAACTGGGGACACGGAAGCGGATATACTTGGTGGAGAGCCACACAAAAACAGGAGGAGTTCTTCTTTTTTCTTCGGCAAGCTTCTTTACCCGGGATGAGGCTAGTATGAGGGACTTTAAAGTCTTTTTCCAGATGGTGGCGAAGCCCCGGGAAACCACATCAACAGCGGGCACACAAGAAGGCGTGGGGGTGGGGAGGGAGGGAAGAGGGTCAAGCTTGGCACGAGGCAGAGTGTTAACAGGACGGGGGCTGTGAGGAGGAGACACAGCATAGTCCAGATAGGCCTTGGGGAGACCAGGTAAAGGAGGAGACACAGAGGTTTGACTGACGGGACTGGGAGCAGACGTGAGGCATTTTCTGTGGCAAGAAGCACCCCCGCTCAAGATCTCCCCGGTGGTCCAGACAAGGGTAGAGGAGTGGCGTTGGAACCATGGCAGACCGAGGAGGACTTCAGAGGAGCATTTGGGCAAAACAAAAAGTTCAATTTTTCCGAGATACAGTTCCATGCTCAATCGCACAGTGCAGTATAGAAGTAAATCTTCTTTCTTTCTGCGGCGAGTCCTCTCTTCAGGGGTCAGGCGAGACCGATCCACTTGCGTAGCCTCCTCGGCGGGAGACACAGGGGTGGATTGCAAAGGATACTGTGAGAGAGGTGCTCCGAGCGGTGTGGCACATGGCAGGGCCTTCCCAGGCAGGAGACCACGGCAGAGTCTAGAGTCCCCATCAAATTTGTCCGGCAGGGACAAGCAGGGGTTGGGAGCGGCCGGTCGCTGCGGAGGAGCTGCAGGAGCCGGCGGAGGAGATGGTTGTTGCTGTTGCAGCTGCTGTGTCTGTGACTGAAGTAGCTGTATCTGCGGCAGCAGCTGCTGTATCTGTGACTGAAGTTGCTGTGTCACGGTGGTCAAGTATGACAGCTGGTGATTTCGTTGGGTGATCATTAGGGATTGCTGGGCGATCACCGTGGAAATGTCGGCAAGACTTGACAACGGCACCTCAGCGGAATCCATGGCCGGATCTACTGTCACGGCACGGCAGGCTGGAGGTGGATCCTCTGTGTCAGAGAGGGTTTGGCGAGGACCGTGTCGGTGGACCGGTTCTAAGTAGCTACTGGTTTTCACCAGAGCCCGCCGCAAAGCGGGATGGTCTTGCAGCGGCGGTAGCAACCAGGTCGTATCCACCGGCAACGGCTCAACCTCTCTGACTGCTGAGATAGGCATGGTACAAGGGATAAGGCAAGAGCAAGGTCGGACGTAGCAGAAGGTCGGGGCAGGCAGCAAGGATCGTAGTCAGGGGCAACGGCAGGAGGTCTGGAACACAGGCTAGGAACACACAAGGGAACGCTTTCACTAGGCACAAGGGCAACAAGATCCGGCGAGGGAGTGCAGGGGAAGTGAGGTATAAGTAGGGAGTGCACAGGTGGAAACTAATCAAGCTAATTGGGAAGATTGGGCCAGGCACCATCATTGGTGCACTGGCCCTTTAAATCTAGAGAGCTGGCGCGCGTGCGCCCTAGAGAGCGGAGCCGCGCGCGCCAGAGCATGACAGCCGGGGACCGGGACAGGTAAGTGACTTGGGACGCGATTCGCGAGCGGGCGCGTCCCGCTGTGCGAATCGCATCCCCGACGGCCATGTCAGTGCAGCGCTCCCGGTCAGCGGGACTGACCGGGGCGCTGCAGGGAGAGAGACGCCGTGAGCGCTCCGGGGAGGAGCGGGGACCCGGAGCGCTCGGCGTAACATGCATGCACAGATGTTATATAGACATTGCAATTAGCATAAGTTCCTGTCCTCACTAGGGAGGTGTGTTTAGCCTTGGCATAACATATAAGGTATGTTTTTTCTGTTAGATATTTAAGAAGACTTAGGCATTGGTTAGACCAGGAAATTCTTCTATATATATATATATATATACACACACATATATACAAACATATACATCCAGGCTCCCAGCAGGGGCTGCACGTTTACTTCTGGAGTATGGTTTGGGTTCCTCTGTATGTTCAGTAGTGAAAATGTGTATGGGAATAAGAGTCTTCGCTAATGTGCATTCTCTAGTCCAATTCCCTTCTGATCAGGTTCTGAGTTTCATATCCCCAAGTATCCCATACCTTACGGTAGTTAACATTTACTCATCCCACTGGCTAGGCCTATTCTTTCTATATTTTTACACAAAGTATTCCTGTTCCTTATAGCATTATCACCCACTAAGACGCTTATTTCACCCCGTTATTTGTACAGGACACCAATATTCACCCACTGATTTTCCTCCTACAATGTCACATCCTAACAATCCAGTGTGATCATTTTTTCCTCTGGAACAACCATGGTTATGTAAAGACATACATTTAACAGTTATCAGAGAATATATCTTAGATACATCTGTACGAGATTATCATATGTAAGCATCTCTTTCCTCACATATGTCCTGACACACAATCATGAGTTTAAGGAAATGGGTAACAATTACAGAATCTGAACTAGGCACAACTTTACAAAAGGTTCTTAGTTACAGTCTTTCCTGTATCTAAAGTTAGGGAATCAGTACAGTCAGACAAGGACATACTTATATTTGTCAACTGTAGGCAGTTGGATGAAGTCTACTCATAGTCTCTGAAACAGGTAAGATGATTATGGAGCGTGTTGGTCAGGTACCTTTAATGTATTATCTAGGTCATAACAGAAGAAAATAATGAAGTCTATACAAACATTCTTTCTTCATTGTTGAATCCTGAGGCCACCCAATGTACAGACATAACTACACACATAGCTCCCTTCTGCTTAGTGTATGGGATCATATATATGTCACCATGGGGTACAAGACTTTTGGCACACACAGTTTCTTACCAACTCTCCAGATGATGTCTTTGCCCTGTACCACCTCTTTCTTCTTCCATTGGTCTCTATCAGCATGCATTGCTGGTTCCTGCAAGAGACCTAACAAGACAGATCCACACTTCCCCATCCACCTGTACACCCTGTACCATAACTGTGGGAGGACAGGAGCACTGCAGCCTTAGCAGCCTCCTTCACCATCCAGTCCCCTTGGCTTCTGGCGGTTGTTTCCTTCATGTTGGTCTGATCTTTATGATGGCCACCTTCTCTGATAGATCTAGGACTTTGAACACTTGAATGACAAACTACAGATTCTATATTTGATTAGTTTTCCCAAGGATTCAAGAAAACATTTACTCCAATAGGCCCATACTTGTCGGCAGTAATAAAAGTGTACCCATACTCATTATGTTTTACCTTCAGATATCTTACACATCTCAGTGAATATCTTCAACACTACTTTCTGAACCAACAGCTCAGATCGATTGGTTTATTGAAGTAGAACTTCGTTCTGCATGTGGTCACCATAAATCCTGCCTGGTGTATTACATTTTTGCATAATCTGCAGCAAGCTTACATTTACAACTCAGCATCAACCATGGATTCTCTGATATCCTATCATGGCTCTTGAATTTTTAACCTCATAAGTTCAAGACAATCAATCATAATCTGAGAGTAGCAAAGCTACCAAAGAACAGTCTTCTTTTTCAGCATTTTCATGTTACACTAAATTATAATTTTAAAGTTATTCTCTCACAGTTGATGTTATTCAAATAAATGCAATGTAGAATGTATAGGTATATCACATTGTGTGTACATGTACTATAAATATACTCAATTTCAAACAGTAGATGTATATTTCCTTCAAGTCTAATGTGCCTTTGTGTTTCAGGAGAGGAGGCTGTCATTCTCCCTATAAGCCCCACCTTTCTCCTCCTACTCCTCTACGTCACTGGTCATCGCCCCTTTGAGTCTGGCTTTTTGTTTTCCCTCAGCTTAGCTCAGTCAACAATAGCCCTTGAATGTCTAGTAACTGACTTGATTCCTGTGTCACTTTACATGAGGACATCAATTCACAATTAACATGTAACAATACCGACATGTGTAAATACTCAACGTACAACACACAGGGCCCAACACACATTCTCACCAAAAATGTAAAAGAATCAAAAATATACATGGCTCTTTCAGAAATTGGAAAAAATCCCCTTCAATGTGCATTGTTTATAATCCAATAAACCATAAGCTGATTTTAAATGCTTAGATAATACTTATCAATTAAATAATGATCACTTTTTTTTATATCTGTTATTTTATTTTTCTTGCCAAACTTTTTCTTTTGTTACTCCTATAATATAATCAGACAATTAATCACATTTTCTGATACACTTTATTTTTGGCATCCAACTGTGAAAACAAAACTTATTAGGAAATCAATGAAATATCATCAAATAGGTTGAATTAACCCCTTCATGACCCAGCCCATTTTCACCTTCATGACCTGGGCATTTTTTGAAAATCTGACCACTGTCACTTTAAACATTAATAACTCTGGAATGCTTTTACTTATCATTCCGAGATTGTTTTTTCGTGACATATTCTACTTTATGTTATTGGTAAAATTTCACTGATATTTGCATCCTTTCTTGGTAAAAAATCTAAAAATTTCATGAAAATTTTGAAAATTTAGCATTTTTCTAACTTTGAAAGTCTCTGCTTGAAAGGAAAATGGATATTCCAAATAAATTACATATTGATTCACATATACAATATGTCTACTTTGTGTTTGCATAAAAAAATTGACAAGTTTTTACTTTTGAAAGACATCAGAGGGCTTCAAAGTTCCGCAGCAATTTTCCAATTTTTCTCAAGATTTTCAAAATCGTAATTTTTCAGGGCCCAGTTCAGGTTGGAAGTGGATTTTAAGGGTCTTCATATTAGAAATACCCCATAAATGACCCCATTATAAAAACTGCACCCCCCAAAGTATTCAAAATGACATTCAGTAAGTGTTTTAACCCTTTAGGTGTTTCACAGGAATAGCAGCAAAGTGAAGGAGAAAATTCTAAATCTTCATTTTTTATACTCGCATTTTCTTGTAGACCCAATTTTTGAATTTTTACAAGGGGTAAAAGGAGAGAAATCACCCTAAAATTTGTAACCAAATTTCTCTCGAGTAAGGAAATACCTCATATGCGTATGTAAAGTGTTCGGCGGGCGCAGTAGAGGGCTCAGAAGGGAAGGAGCGACAATGGGATTTTGGAGAGTGAGTTTTTCTGAAAGGGTTTTTGGGGGGCATGTCCCATTTAGGAAGCCCTATGGTGCCAGAACAGTGGACCCCCCCACATGTGACCCCATTTTGGAAACTATACCCCTCATGGAATTTTATAAGGGGTGCAGTGAGCATTTACACCCCACTGGGGTTTGACAGATATTTGAAACAGTGGACTGTGCAAATCAAAAATTTTATTTTTCATTTTCACAGACCACTGTTCCAAAAATCTGTCATACACCAGTGGGGTGTAAATGCTCACTGCACCCCTTATTACATTCCGTGAGGGGTGTAGTTTCCAAAATGGGGTCACATATGGATATTTATTGTTTTGCGTTTGTCAGAACTGCTGTAACAATCAGCCACCCCTGTGCAAATCGCCTCAAATGTACATGGTGCACTCTCCCTTCTGAGCCTTGTTGAACGCCCCCAGAGCACTTTGCGCCCACATATGGGGTATCTCCGTACTCACGAGAAATTGCGTTACAAATTTAGAGGGTCTTTTTTCCCTTTTACCTCTTGTGAAAATGAAAAGTATAGGGCAACACCAGCATGTCAGTGTAAAAAATTTATTTTTTTACACTAACATGCTGGTGTAGACCCCAACTTCACCTTTTCATAAGGGGTTAAAGAAGAAAAAGCCCCCCAAAATTTGTAAGGCAATTTCTCCCGAGTACGGCGATACCCCATATGTGTCCCAAAACTGTTGCCCTGAAATACGACAGGGCTCCAAAGTGAGAGAGGGCCATGCGCATTTGAGGCCTGAATTAGGGATTTGCATAGGGGTGGACATAGGGGTATTCTATGCCAATGATTCCCAAACAGGGTGCCTCCAGCTGTTGCAAAACTCCCAGCATGCCTGGACAGTCAATGGCTGTCCGGCAATACTGGGAGTTATTATTTTGCAACAGCTGGAGGCTCCGTTTTGGAAACAGTAGCGTACCAGACGTTTTTCAATTTTTGGGGGGAGGGGGGCTGTGTAGGGGTATGTGTATATGTAGTGTTTTTAACTTTTTATTTTAGGTTAGTGTCAGTGTAGTGTAGTGTTTTTAGGGTACAGTCACATGGGCAGAGGTTCACAGCAAGTTTGCCGCTGGAAGTTTGAGCTGCAGCGCAAAATTTGCGCCATCTCAAACTTGCAGCACTCACCGTAAACCTCTGCCCATGTGAGTGTACCCTGTACATTCACATTGGGGGGAGGGGGCAAACATCCAGCTGTTGCAAACTCCGAGCATGCCCTTTGGCTGTCTGTGCATGCTGGGAGTTGTAGTTTTGCAACAGCAAAAGGAGGAACACTGGTTTGGAAACACTAAGTTAAGTAATAAACTTTCAAGTGTTTTGCAACCAAACTTAGTGTTTCCAAACCAGTGTGCCTCCAGCTGTTGCAAAACTACAACTTCCAGCATGCATGGTCTGTCAGTGCATGCTGGGAGTTATAGTTTTGCAACAATTGCAACAGCTGGAGGCACTGAGGTAGGAAACGGACATTGTTTCCCAACTAGTGTGCCCCCAGTTGTTGCAAAACTACAACTCCCAGCATGCCCAGACTGCCCAGGCATGCTGGAAGTTGTAGTTCGGCAATATCTGAAGGATCAGATGTTGCCGAACTACAACTTCCAGCATGCTTGGGCAGTCTGGGCATGCTGGGAGTTGTAGTTTTGCAACATCTGGAGGTCCACAGTTTGGAGACCACTGTATAATGGTCTCCAATCTGTGCTCTTCCAGATGTTAGAGAACTACAACTCCCAGCATGCCTGGACAGACTGAGCATGCTGAGATTTGTAGTTTTGCAACATCTGGAAGAGCACAGACTGGAGACCATTATACAGTGGTCTCCAAACTGTGGGCCTCCAGATGTTGCAAAACTACAACTCCCAGCATGCCCAGAAAGCCAAAGGCTGTCTGGGCATGCTGGGAGTTGCAGTTTTGAAACTCTCAGAGGCAGCAGTGAGATCGCTTTACGGCGATCTCACTGCTGCCAATGAAGATGCCGCACTGCTGCCGGAAACTCACCTCCGGGACGCAGCGCAGCCGGGACCGCATGAAGGACGCCGGGACCGCTCGGGACACCGCATGGCCGGGTAAGTGACGCCGGGGGACGGGTCAGGGACACTTAGCAGAGCGGTGTGTGTCCCGATCCCCGTGACCGGGACTCACACACCGCGCTGCTAAGTATTTTCATAGCGAAACGCTGCTATCAGCTGGTCAGATTTGACTAGCTGATAGCAGCGATCGCTGGGGGGGGGGGGGGGGGTGGTAATGGATGAAACCCCCCGTGGTCGCATGGTAAGATGGCTGGCTATCAGTGATAGCCACCATCTTTCCGGGCGCTGCGGGATGCCGCGAGTAGCGGCAGTAATGTTCATGACGTACCTGTATGTCATGGGTCGGGAACACCTTGCCACCCATGACGTACAGGTATGTCATAGGTCGGGAAGGGGTTAAAGGGGTATTCCAGGAATTTTTTTTTATTTGACTATGCTACGGGCTGTAAAGTTAGTATAGTTCATAATATAGTGTCTTTACCTGTGTGTGACGGTTTTCTCACAATTCTTACGTGATTTTAACCCCAATATTTATTTTTAACAGCATACAAAATTACTGCTGTCTCGAATTTTTCCCAACTTGCAATGCAGTCGAGACCTGACTCACTAGTCAGCTGATGACAGGGAGCCTGTCTGCTTCAATGAGTGGAGGGATCAATCTGCAACTAATGCAACAGCTGTAGGCATCCTGATTGAAGACCACAGGTCTGCAGCTTGTTTATCTTTCAATGGGTGGGGTGGCTGATGTGTGGGAAAGAGGAAAATGGTATCATGGGATTTGTATGCAAACAAGAAAACTGAAAATAGGAAATACAAGTTTACAGAAAGCTAGCCACAGTGTTATGGTAATCTCACAGCATTGCCATTTAGCCCAAGACAAGCGCAGATCCTTCCTAAGCATGTCCATTACTGTCTGCCAGGTATGTACTAAAATCACCTTATGCTGGATAACCCCTTTAATACCACATTGATTTTCTTTTGTTCTTCACCAATCTAAAAAGGATTCATTTACAACACAAACTTACATAAACAGCTATATCCATGCTCTCACTCAGCTTTCCTAAAGACCTACCACGCCCTCTGCATTCCATAGTACCAAGCACTCCTCATCATCATCTTCACTTTTGCCCCCACCATTGTAAAAAAAACAACTCCATTCCATCTCCATTTATTGGACTAATAAAACATCTGGAAGTTATAATCCACACCCTGTAACAAAGGCTCTCTTCATTCGATATATACTATCTCTCTTATTCAACATCCTATCAACAGGCTACCAAAATGTATGTTTGTACATCAGACTTAATTTCATTACCTAATTATTTTGATTATAATTATAACAGTTCAGATGACTACAATTTAATCAAATCATAATTTGCTCTCAAGAATCACACTGTTGTATACGAATACTGTATATAACACTGCTGTATATGAATACTGTATATAAGGCTGCTGTATATGAATACTTCTGTACATCAACCATCAGTATATTCCAAACTTTCAACTGCCTTAATATCCATAGGCCATTCTTCACTCACAACATGCTTTCCCATCAGAACCTTGAGTCTCCATTTTGTTTCTCTAGTATTCATCAAAACCTTGAGATTCCATTTCGCTTCTCTCTCTAATCCTATCAAGCTGCTAACAACAATCTGCTCCCCTTTCACTTGTTTTATCACTTGTATATATCATTAACTTTTGGACTAACTTATCAGCTATCTCAACAACACAATGCATACAGTTATTTGTCTACTCAAACTACTTTATCCAATACCACTAAGGAACATTCTTTAGGAGATAATTGGGCAATCCTACTCAAAAACTTAGTGTACAAGACAGACACAGTTTTGAAATTTCTGAGGGTACTACAACTCCCATCATACCTTCCTTTCATCCCTTTACACACACACTTTTTTCAGTTTCTCCAGCTTTCATTACCATCTCTATATGTTTCTCATCTTTGCACACTCATACTTCCTTTCCTTGGCATTTTTGCTCATTTTCCTACAGCTCAGTCACCCCTTTGACATTTGTGCAGCAGCTACGTGCTTAACACTCTATCCCCCTCAGGTCTGGCCCCTCTTCCTCTTTTCTTTCAGCAACTCTACCAGTAAGGTCATTCTATACTGCAGCACTGTGACCTTTGCTTCTCACTGACTGTCTTACATCTGGCCCACAGGCCCCCCTTGTGCTATTTAAGGTGGTATCTATTTGTGGAACCTCCAGCTGCTGTTTGCTATCTGCAAACTACAAACTCCTCTCAACCCCTCCTTTTCTTAGGAGATATCTCTAAAACATTAGGGTTCAATTAACAGACACAATTAAATTCAGTTCTGCCTTTTTAACTAAGTCTGGTACTAGAAAGGAAAGATCTACTCCCTCTCTTCTTCTAAAATAGCTAACATTAATCCATGGACACATTAAGACACGACATGACATATATACAATCAGTTGCAATGGGACGAGTCCTGGGAATATGCTATTGTCGGAGAGTCCAGTGTCCTACCCTCTGGTATACACTCTGTCCTAGACAAGACTTCCGCAGAGTCTACTTATGACATTATAACTGGCATCCTGTGCCAAAATCCACTAATATACTCTCTCTGGATCATCAGTTTATTCCTCAACGCAATTCCCCTAGAGACACAGTCCCAATTCCTCTAAGGATCCCGCTTATTTACTCACTCACCCTTCATACACACTTGGGTAGCAGATAGTTACTTATGACAGGTTCAGTTAACAGACTCTGGGCGAGATTGTTACTTGTCTTTGCGGGAAAGGAGACAGTCAACTAAGGCACCCCAGATGGGACCAAAGGGGGGAGACAATGGTACTTGGCTAGGTCACAAGACGTGTTCTACCAACCGTACTCTTGGAGATGATCAGCTTCCGTCTGTGTCCCTTCTCTTTGGTCCAACTTAATATTTTGAATTGGGCAACTGCTTCACGGTACCATAGCCCAGTGTCCCTGTTCGGGCGCCAAAACTGATATGGATTTTATCAGTGACCTAGTAAATATCTGGCCCCCTTCCGAATTGATTTTGAGTGCATGCACAAAAGTAAATCACAGGGACACATTGTCAGTTATAAGATATTTCTTCCCAGTTTATTTGGCAAATCTCCAGTTATATAGACATTGCAATTAGCATAAATTCCCACCCTCACTAGAAAGGTGTGTTTAGCCCTGGCATACCATATAAGGTATGTTTTTTTCTGTTAGATACTGTATTTAAGATACTGTATTTTAGAAGACTTAGGCATTAGTTAGAACAGGAAATTCCTCTACTTGACGGGAGGGGAGAAAACAAGGAGCAGAGTAACGTGGAGGATGGGCTTTGCCAAACAGTCTTTTTATAATGCATATATATATATATATATATATATATATATATATACACACACACACACACACATATATATATATATATATATATATATATATATATATATATGTGTGTATATATATATATATATATATATATATATATATATATATATACATACATTACAATAGTATGGCAGAGCAGGCTTTGCCTTATATTGGCTTCCATAGCCATGACAACAGAGGCCATTTTGAAGCCTCTGGTTGCCATGGTTACAATTGGCACTTCGCAATCACATTGCGAGGCGCCGATAAGGAACAGAGGAAGCTCCCTCCCTCTGTAACCCTAATAGACGCTGCGGTCACAGTGACTATAGGGTTAACTCAGGATCGGAGCGCCGCAGAGGGCAGAGGACTACGACTGGTCTCATCTGATGGGTCCCCTCCTCTCCTCCGATCTCTTCCCCGACTGAAGCACTGGAGGTAGGGGGGGGGGGGGAAGGAGACCCCGCAAAAGTCACTCCTATTGGACTTTCAGTATTGAAGAACCAATAGGAATGATTGCCGGTTGGGGATTGCTGCGATTGGTCTCTAGCTGGCTTTATGGATGCTCTGTTGTGCTGCACAGCCAAGCTTACTAAACTGTGGCAGTGCCTGGTGGCTTGTACACAAAGCTTTGAGTCACCCCAGTAGCACAGCACAAAGTATCCTGTGCTGTGATGTTGAAAGACTCATCTTTTATCATCACAGCACAGGATACTCTGTCAGGACGCCAGCACTTGGATATCATTGGACTTGAGGAAGGCAAAAGTAAGCGCCGAAACACATTGTCTATGGTTTTCGAATGAGCTTTAATGTCCTGTGCTACTGTGGTGACTCGAAATCTAGATCCTTATTTTTCTCCCTTTTGGTACTTCCATTCTATAGGGAATTTCCATGTGTTAAAATGTGGGCCAGGATGTTCCCACTGGGCAAACATTTCAAGAAATTCAGGTAGTTTCTATAAAAAAAAAAATTCTGAAATGTCTTTGTAGATACACACATTTAATATTTTTCCAGATCAGCTATGGAGCTACAGACCTGCTGCTCAGTGACAGGAGTATCCATCCGTATCTTCTCCATGCAACGCATAGCGACCATGTCTACTTTTCTGCTGTTATAAGATTATTGAAGCATTTTTCATGGAGCTGGGTTGGAATTGTAACCAGCGCCGATGAAAGTGGAGTCAAGGAGAGTCAAACGTTGTCTTCATTTCTTCATAGCCAAGGCATCTGTGTGGAGTTTACTGCTAAAATTGTCTCTTTAAGAGCTTATAATGTTGATATAAATAGCAGAAACGTACTATTCATAAATGAGAAAAACAAGAAGATTATCTCAAGCTCGTCCTCTAATATTATTCTTATTAGTGGAACAGTTTCTTACTACATGGCTGCCATCTTACTACTGCCCGACTATGTTCTAAAGACAAAGACTTTTATCCTTCCACCAAGCTGGTTAACCAGTCATGAAATAGTACAACAATGTTCTCAGGCATTTAACTGTTGTCTGGGATTTCTTCATTATATGAATACTCATATAGAATATAATGGACATAGAGAGTTCTTAAAGAATCCATACGAAACAGGCGAAATGATGCAATTTCTTAAGAACGTCCATCCATCCAAC
Organism: Hyla sarda; assembly: GCF_029499605.1. Lineage (NCBI taxonomy): Eukaryota > Metazoa > Chordata > Amphibia > Anura > Hylidae > Hyla > Hyla sarda. The sequence continues at coordinate 21,913,454 of NC_079189.1, forward strand.
TATCCAGATGATAAGATGCTTGAAGATATCTGGATGACCGGTTTTGGGTGTTTGACAACAAATCTATATAAAAATAGAGCATTTGAAATATTTTTAAAAAAGAGACTGCACAACTGTTCGGGAGATGAGGATATAGCAGAAATCCCATATTCAATGGTCAATATACGCCCTCCTGTTGTATACGATGCCTTACTAGCCATTGCTTATGCACTGGATGCTATGCTTGTTTCTGCGGGAAAGGAATTTCATGGGAAGAAAATGAAAAGTCATAAATACAGACATAAGGTAAACCAAACCGTAACCATACGACTAATTGGTATGATGATGTGCAATACAGAACAGTGGGGGAGGGGCACAACTAATCCTCCTATGGTAGGAGTGAAACAAAGTGCCTGCAGATAAGAGGATAATCTGGTGATCGTGTTCTAACATAAATAGTAGTGCAAAATTTGGATTAAAAAAAAAAATGTTTGTGTATACTGTAGTGAGTGTTATGAATTACTTTACTGCTATTCACTGGTATTACATTCCATTTATAATGCCTAAGTACAAAGTGATTCAAAAAGGATGGTACAACATTATAACATTTGTATTCATAAGCGATAGAAAATAACACAAATATATTTCCATGAAAGAATGCAATAGTTATCTACATTTATCTATACACTGCAAATGTTCAAAGTGATTTCCAATAGTAACATGGCAGATGTCTTGGCGGTAGCTCAGTTTTGTCCAAGGCCAGCATATCCTCAGTGATACGTTGTCTCAGGTCATTCAGACCCTGTGGCTGGGGGAGCAGATACACTAAGTTCTTGATGCATCCCCCATAGAAAGAAGTCATAGGGTGTTAGATCTGGAAATCGTGAAGGCCCCCTCAAGATTCTGGTGCAACTGATCCAACATCTCGGTAGAATATTGTTCAGGTATTAGCATACATCCAGATGGAAATGTGGATGGGCATCATTCTGCTGACTATGTTTAGCATATCTTCCTCTATCAATGGTATAAGCCATTCCTTTAACATGTTCAGGAAGGAGTGGCTAGTAAGTATCCTTGGCCAAAGGATATGGATCGTAGGCTTTGCGCCAGCATTTTGCACAGAACCTATGTACTTTTGGTGCACCCTCATGTGATCAATAAGGACACATAGTTTTCTGAGTGCCAAATTCAAATGCTGGGCGATTGACCTTCCCACTGAGAGGAAAAGTCGCCTCATTGCGGAATACCACCCTGTCCATGAACTGTCCTCTACCAAGTGGCGCTCTTAGTGTAGTTGGTTACACCTGTAGTACTCTACTAGTCAGCCCGGATTTGTGTTTTGCTTTGATTTTCATTCACTGGCCATGTTTCACTGATGTTGCTATAACTTCTGCTTTAGGTTTGCACCATCCTTTTTTAAAATAACACTGTATAGCAAGTAAGTCATGTATATTGGGTACTTAACTGCCATGTAGTGACTATTTTGTTACATGACAACCGCAAACCACTTTATCCCATTGGGGTATAAAGCCTTAGAAGGTAAAATATCCTTTCTCAGGCAACCAATCCCCTCTTTAGCTGAGATGAGGATATCTATTAGAAGGGAGTAGTAAGTGTAGAGTCACTGTAAAGTATGTGTAGAGGTATGGTGTAAATGAGTAAAGAAGAAGCAGAGTCCTTGAGTCTCATGAGACCTAAGCCCAGGAAATACTGCCAGTAATGCAGCAGTAACAGTCACGTCAAAAGTCTACAGATATTTCCTCAGCATAGTCTATGCAGTTGCCAATGATCAAAATGTTCTATATCAGTAAATGGTCCTTCAAGTTACAAAATTAATGGGTTCCGGGATGACCAATGTTTGTAGAAACCGTTTTATGTTGAGACCATAACTTTATGGAAACCTGGTAATTGGTTCTGAAGCCACCAAAATGTCATTCGGAAATAGGAAAAAGTGAGGATTAAACAAAAATAAGTATATAACTAATATAGATGAAGCAAGTCCTTACATATAAAAGTAAGACAGAGCTGCTAGGAGCTGTAAATCACTGTCTATATAGAAGACAGGAGCTTCTTCAGGGTCCTGCACAGTACACAGAATGTCACAAAAAAGTAAAATGGAACCTGGTGACCAAAGGAGCAGCTAACCCTGGCACAGGTAAAGAGTAGAACAGAACATGTAATTCCTCCCTGTACTGTAGGGAGGCGCTACCAGACAGGAATTCAGTCCATAACCTTCAGTAATACAGTGGTTTCCCCACGGAAAAAACCCATTCCCATTTGACCAGTTCTTCCAGTCATTGACATGTGTCACAGATCTGGAACATTGTATGTTGAGTCTGGTTTCAAGTTACAATGGTCTAGAAAAAACCATTGTATGCTGAAACTATTGTATGTTGAGGTCATTGTAAGTTAAAGGATCACCGTATTCAGAGTCAGCAAGAAATAGTTGTAAATTGTATCTTGCTGCGTTCCATGACCTGTTAGGAGTTCAGGCTGGGTTTAGCTATCAGGGTAGCTGAAGTGGCTGCAACTAATTGCCTAAACCCCATAGTAGAGAGCAGGCTGGTGTGCATCAAAGATCCTTGGGGAAGACAAACTTTTGTTATTACTTTACTTTCTAAATCACACCAACCCCCACCCCCTAACTATTAACGAAATAAAAAAATTGTGACTAATAAAAATGCTGATGATGGTACATGGTATAACATATTATTTATATTTTATTGAAAGTTAAATCGATACTTGAAGTATATTTATTCCAAAAATGGATCAGAGAAGAGATTGTACTACGATGAGAAGGGAGGAATGAACATAGTTTATATGATATATAACTGGGTGATGATAAGAAAAACATTTCTCAAAATTAACCAAGTGGGAACTTTCGTGCCATGGGAATCATCAGAAAAGCAGCTTTACATCAACACATCACTGGTAACCTGGAAGAATGAAGAGGTACACATTGGTGGGTTGGGGAATAATTTTGTCCTTAATGTTAACATGATTTTTAATCAAGCTCAGACCTTTAATGTTCCAGAATATCACAATTATCGGTCAGATATTTACTTCTATCTTTAGCAGAAGCCTTATTACAAAATGTATTTCTCTTTGTAGCTACCAAGATCTCAATGTTCAGAAAATTGTCCACCTGGTAGCAGGAAGATCAAGAATAATAAGAAGCCGATCTGCTGTTATGACTGTGTAATGTGTTCTGAAGGAGAAATATCCAATATCACTGGTAATAATGATTTAGAAATCTGATTGATAATATAAGGCTAAAATGTTTACATGGATAGTTCATAAAGTTGAAAAAGACAAGAGCCCATCAAGTTCAGCCTATAACTCTGATGTGTTGGTCCAGAGGAAGGCACAAAACCCATTTGAGGCCGATGCCAATTACTCCATAAGAGAGGAAAAATTCCTTCCCAGCTCCAATATGGCAGAATAAATCCCTGGATCAATGTTCTGTCCCTATAAATCTAATATCCATAACTTGTAATATTATATTTTTCCAAAAAAAACATCCAGACCCCCCTTTAACTTGTTTATTGAGTCAAACATCACAGCATCATGTGGTAGAGTGTTCCATAGTCTCACTGCTCTTACAGTAAAGAATCTCTGTCTGTGATGATGGTAAAACTTTCTTTCCCTTAGACTTAGTGAATGCCCCCTTGTCATGGTTATCAGGCTAGGTATAAAAAGATCACTAGAAAGATCTCTGTACTGTACATTCATATATTTGTACATTGTGATCAAATCGCCCCTAAGACGTCTTTTCTCCAAACTAAATAACCCCAAGCTTGATAACCTGTCTTGGTCCTGTAATCCTCCCATACCATTAATTACTTTGGTCGTTCTTTTTTGCACCCACTTTAGTTCAGCCATGTCCTTCTTATATACAGGGGTCCAAAATTGGACATGTGGTCTTACTAAGGATTTATACAAAGACAAAACGATGTTCTTGTCACAAGCCTCTATGCCTCTCTTGATACATTCCATTACTTTGTTAGATTAGCTTTGGGATGCATCAAGAGGGATATAGAAGCTTGTGACAAGACCATCATTTTGTCTTTGTTTAAATCAGAAGTAAGACCACACATGGAGTATTGTGTCCAATTCTGGGCACCTGTATATAAGAAGGACATGGCTGAACTGGAGCTGGAGTTTTGGAAATTGATAAAAAAAAAATGATTATATTCTATTTTATCATTTTGTCTTCCACTGTAAATATATGTGATGTAAAATACAAATTCATAAAGCAAATGCACAAAAATAACAGTGTGAATATTAGTCTGTTAAGGACGCAGGATGTCAAGGACTTAACATACCAGGCGTAAATGTGCACACTGGAGCCTTCAGTAACTTTGAATTAAGTGCAAAATTGTGCATAATAGGATATAGAATAAAATATAATTTACTTTTGTGTCTTTCCAGATAGTGAAAACTGCATAAAATGTTTACTCATAGAATGGTCAAGCAATAAAAGAGATCGATGTCTTCCCAGGCAGGAGGAATTCCTCGCCTATTCTGACAGTCTCGCTATAACATTATTGACCTTTGCTCTTCTGTTTTGGACAATATCTGTTCTGATATTAGGAATATTTGTCTCAAATAAAAATTCACCAATTGTGAAGGCAAATAACAAGGACCTGAGCTTCATCCTTCTCGTCTCACTCTCATTGTGCTTTATCTGTGTGTTTTTATTTATTGGTCGTCCTTCTGATAGGACCTGCAAATTTCGACAAATAGTTTTTGGCATCATCTTCTCCATCTCTGTGTCTTGTATATTGGCCAAAACCATCACTGTCTATACGGCTTTTAAAATATCCAGACCTGGAAGTCCATGGCGAAAGCTGATGGGAATGAAAGTGTCCAACTCTATAGTTGTATTGGCCTCAGCCATTGAGGTTATTATCAGCATTATTTGGCTATACTTCTCTCCCCCATATCTGGAGCAGGACACACATTCCTATCAGAGAAGGATCATCATTCAGTGCAATGAGGGATCTCAAGTTGCCTTTTTTGCAATTCTGGGTTATTTATTTTTCCTGGCAGCTATTAGTTTTACTGTAGCATATTTGGCTAGAACATTACCAGATCGATTTAATGAAGCCAAGTACATCACATTCAGTATGCTGGTGTTCTGCAGTGTCTGGATTTCTATGGTACCGTCTTATCTGAGTTCTAAAGGAAAATACATGGTGGCCGTAGAAGTTTTTTCTATATTGGCATCAAGTGCTGGACTTTTAGGCTTTATATTTTTCCCAAAGTGCTACATTATTTTCCTCAAGCCTGAAATTAATAAAAGAAGTGTAATGCACAGGACTGTAAAATTATAATTTCTTCAATAATTTAGATGAAAAGAATAAATGTAACATAGAAATAAATAAACAATACATAATCTCTGCTTTTTTTTCTTACTTTTACATGTCCTGTACTTGATTGAATTTGGCAACTACCACCTATATTCCACTATGTTAGTAACGTTTTTCAAGGGTTCTCCATTTTAACAAAACATATACTGGTTCAATACTTTTTTATTGAAATTTTCACATTGTATGATAATAAACAACAAGCATAAGATACAAGTAAAGAATAGCACATGACATGCATATTGTCTAACAAGGATATGTCCAGCTCCGGACGGACATGTGAAATGCCATCAAGAGAGACCATGAAACCTATGATCACATAGTATGGTGCCAATCAAGTATCTTCGCTGGATAACAAAGAACAATAACTAGAAAACTGTCATGTAACAGTGGGGGATGGGTGGTTGGGTAAAGTAGGAGGAGGGTGGGGAGGGAAGGAGCAGAGAGGAAATGAACAGGTAAGGTGAGCATCTGCACAATTTTGCCATGCTAAATATGTCAAGGAGCGTATGAAGTATATGGTGTCGGACTCTTCAATGTTGTGGATTACTACAAAACAAGGACGTGTAGTTCCGAGGGTCATTATGGCACAGGCTGGGCGAAAGTAGACCGTACCCAAGGCTCCCACATTTTTTCCATAGAGGGGATTGCCCCAGTGTTATAGGCCATTGCTCTCTCGCAAGCGTAAGAATGATTTAACGTTGAGCTAAGTTCTTTGATAGTCGGGGGTATAGGAGATTTCCAGTGGCGAGTTATAATTAATTTGGCTAAGACCAAGATTTTACAGACTATGTTTCTAAACTGAGGTGGAATGGAATGGAGATCCAACAACAGCAATGCTGTGGCTGAGGTCAGGGAGAAATCGGAGCCCAGTACACTACCCACCATCGCCCGAACCTGTTGCCAGTACCTTTCCAGTAGGGGGCAAGCCCACAATACATGCAATATAGTTCCTTTGATGCCACATCCCCTCCAGCACTCCTGTGGGGAGTCCGGATATATGAGATGTAGCCTATCAGGAGTAAGATACCATCTATATTGTGATTTAAGATAGGCTTCTTGATGAAGTACCGATGGTAGGGCCCTTTTTGCCCATTTGCCAGCAGTTAACCATTCCTGATCTGTGATTGACCTGGATAAATCTTTTTCCCAAGACTTAAAGGGGGTGTAGGTAGTCATTGGTTTATCGGATTCTAGTATATGCATTAGTGAGCGAAGTCCTTTTTGTTGGACCCCCAGTATGGAAAAGGCCTCCTTGGAGTAAAGCCATGTGCAATCATTTCTGGTATGTAAAAAATGCCTTTTTTGTAGGAATTTGTAAAAGTCAGATTGAGGGAGGTTGTAATTTCGTGTGAGGTCTGTGAAGGACAGTAAAGTATTATTACGATATAGCTGATGTATTGTAGTGATGCCAGCTGAGTCCCAATTGCGGACGTCTAGATCTTTTATGGCAATTGATAAAAGACGCAATGGCGTTGTGTGGGGGCTAGTAGATCGGCGTTTCCCAGCCGTACTGTGTAAATATTCCCAACAATGTAAGCCTGCCTTAGTTACTGGAGAGATGTTGTTTGGTAAGGCTAAGTTCCATACCCTGAGATACAGTAATGAGGCTGCAACTCCCTGGCCAAAGAAAGAGCTCTCCACCTGCATCCAAGGAGTGTCTGGTATACCCCTGAGGAAAGGTCTAAGCTGTGATATCAGAGTTGCTACATAATAGTGATATATGTGCGGAAGTCCCGCCCCACCCCGGTCTCTGTGTTTTGTCATTAGGGTCATTGAGACTCTTTTCCGCTTGTTTGCCCATATAAATGTAAGTAACATGCTGTTAAGGCGGCGAAAAAATGCACGTGGAATGGGAATGGGTAGGGAACGGTATAGATAAAGCAGTTTGGGCAATGTGAGCATTTTAAAAGCGGCTATTCTACCCAGCCAGGACATCTCTATTTTATTCAGGGCATCCAGTTCCTCCCCAAAGGTTTTTATAAATGGGAGATAGTTGTGTGAATACAAAGAGTTAAAGGTAGGTGTAATCTGTATTCCCAAATAATTGATGCTGTCTGTTCTCCAGTCCAATGGATATGCACCCCTAAGAGAGAGCGCTAGTGTTGTGTCAAGCCGGAGCGGTAAAACTTGGGTCTTGCTCGCATTCAATTTATAATAAGATACTGTGCTGTAGCGTGATATGGTGTCCATTATTGCTGGTATAGACGTGGATGGGTCAGTTACTGATAATAGGACATCATCCGCATACATAGACACTAAATGTTGTCGTCCCTGTATGTCAATGCCTGAAATCAATGGGTTAGCTTTTAGCGCCAGGGCCAGGGGCTCAATACATAGAATAAACATTAGTGGCGACAGTGGGCATCCCTGGCGAGTACCGTTCCCCAATGAGAAACTAGCTGACAGTGTGCCGTTTGTAAATACTTTGGCGTTCGGTTGTGAATACAGTGCCCGTATAGCGGACAGTATAAGTCCACTGAAACCCATTCGTCCCAGAACCGAGAAGGAGAAAGACCAGTTCAGGCGGTCAAACGCCTTCTCGGCATCTAGCGCCAAAAGGACCGCTGGAGTCGATGTATTGTCTAGGTGATGTAAGATGTTGATCAGACGTCTTGTGTTGTCATAGGCCTGACGGCCTCTAATGAAGCCTACCTGATCTGAAGAGACCAAGGCAGGCAGCAAGGGAGCTATTCGGGACGCTAGGATAGAAGCATAAAGTTTTATGTCCACATTTAACAGCGATATTGGGCGAAAATTGCAGGGTTTATCTGGTGGTTTCCCCGGTTTTGGAAGGGTAATTATTAACGCCTCCTGGTTTTCCCTGGGCATGTGGCCCAGCGTCATGCTGTCATTAAAAAAAGGGGTCGCAAACGGCACCAGAGTGGTAGAAAAGGTTTTGTAGTAAAGGGCTGTCAACCCGTCTGGACCGGGGGATTTTCCAGAAGGCAGGTTCTTAATGGCCATAGTAAGTTCCCCTTCTGAGATGGGTTGGTTTAGTTTAGCAAGTTGGATGTGGGATAGAGCAGGTAGTTGGAGAACATCTAAGAAGGCATCAATTTCTTCAGATGTGGGGGTGTGCGTATCAGAATCTAGTGTAAGATTATATAAGTTTGCATAATACTCCATAAAGCCCTGCGCAATTTCATGTGGGGAGTATATTTTATGGGACGAGGAAGGGTTCCAAATGTAATGAATTCTAGATTTAGCATGCTTTTTTTTTAGTTTATTAGCAAAGACATTCCCTGTTTTATTGTCGAAGGTATAAAATTGCGCTTTTAGTTTTTGGGATTGTCTGGCATATGAGTCAAACAATAGGGTATGGATAGCTATTCTAATCTGTTTAAGTTCATTTGCCAACTCCGTCGTCGGAGAAAGCATATTTTTAGTTTCCACCTGTTTTTGTTTCTCTAGCAGGGTGTTTAGTTGCTCGTTTCTGTTTTTTTTAACCATATGCCCTAATTTGATAAAGGAGCCTCTTATTACTGCTTTGTGGGCGTTCCATATTGTGCTGTGTGAAACATCAGTAGTGGCATTTAACGAAAAATATTGGTTTAAATCTGTTTCTAATGTGGCTTTATGCGCTGGGTGTCTCATCAGAAATTCATTGCTACGCCACAAATATGTGGGCGAGCTTGTGACATGTTCCTCTATAGAAAGAGTTATGGGAGTGTGATCAGACCACTTCATACATTCAATAGTAGAGGATTTAATACAGTCTAAAATAGATCTGCTGACTAGAAACAGGTCTATTCTCGAATAACTATTAGTAGGTGTGGAATGAAACGTGAAGTCCCGTTCGCCAGGGTGTAGGAGTCGCCATACATCATAGAGATGTTCGGTGTGTATCATGTCCCGAATGGAGAATGGGCGCTCTCTACCTAAGGAGGACACATCTTCATGGACATCAGGCACAGCATTAAAATCTCCTGCGACTACCACGTGACCCTGAGCATGTGTGTAGACTATGCGAAATAGCTTCCGCAAGAATTTCAGCTGTCCTCTGTTGGGTGCATACAAGGATACAATGGTATATAGTACATTGTTAATGCGACATGTCAGAATAATATATCTTCCCTGCGGGTCTATTATTTCTTTCAAAGGAGTGAAGGCTAGAGTGTCTCTAATTGCTATAAAGGTGCCCCTAGACTTAGAATGAAAGTGTGAGAAATAGGTATGAGGGAAAGATCTATGCTTCAGCCTAAAAGCATCTTCCCTTAACAAATGCGTCTCTTGAACACACAGTATATCACAAGACTGAGCCTTAGCTTCCGACCACAAGTAACTACGTTTTTGTGGAACATTAAGACCATTTACATTAATGGACAAAACCTTAACAGTCATGTCGAGTTCGTGGCCTGCTTGTAAACAAAGTCCATCAGTTCTCCACGTCTTGTCATATTTGATTGAAGAGTCTTCTGCAATTTGAAGAAAGAGCCGTACCTGTAAAAGAAAAGGTGAAAGGGGAAAGGGGGAAAAAGAGGGAGGGGGGTAACAAACAAGGAAAACAAACACATCCCAGGTCGTGTAGTGCCTGAGAGACGGTCCATCACAGGAAAAGGAGATGAACTACAGCTGTCATCCAGTGGTGGGGTGAAAGAAAAAGTTCTCTGTAAGCAGAACTCGATGGGTGAGACCGAACCATTCCGTGCAGTCTTCAAGTGTGACCCTTTTTGTTGGAATCTGCGGATTGCCAAGGAGGGTGGGCTTTTGATGGAGATGGGCGCTCCATTTGTCGTGGCAGTTGTACTTCTATGTTCCAGGTTGCCAGTTGTTTAACTCCTTCCTCTACAGAGCAGATAACATGAAGTTTTCCATTCTTGTGGATCAAGAGGCGTGTGGGAAAACCCCATTTGTAGAGGATGCGATTGTCTCGTAGCGCTGAGGTTATCGGGGCCAGGTTACGTCGAATCTGTAAAGTGGCAGCTGACAGATCCGTAAACAGCGCAATTTTCCGGTATTGCTCAGGTATGTTGTTGCGGTCTCTGGATTTCACCATCAGGGCTTCCTTTACATGGAAGAAATGCACCCGAGCAAGTACATCCCTCGGGACTTCCACAGCCAGGTGACTGGGCTTTGGGACTCTGTGGGCCCTATCTAGTAGCAGTTCTGAGGTGGGTGTATCAGGCAGATAGGCTTTCATTAAGGACAACAGATAATTAGAGATGTCTTTGGGTGCAATGTCCTCTGGCACACCCCGGAACTTTATGTTATTCCTTCTCGATCTATCTTCAATGTCCGCTATTTTAGTCCGGAGCGCAGTCACATCAGCCTCCAAGTCATAATGGGAGTCTATGAGATCATTGTGCGATTTCACCAGAACCGCCACTTTTGATTCTGTGTGTTCTACCCTGTTCTCAACTTCTGTGATAGCAGAGCGTATGGGTTGTAAAGTATGGAGGAGGTTATTAGATATAGAAGTGTTCAGCAGGAGCAACATGCGTTTCAGCGACAGCTCCGTGACTGGAACATCTGATGCTGGGACAGTATTAAAGAAAGTCTCACCTTCTATGCGGAAGGCCTCCATCAGGGGGTTTTGGTCCTCTTCACCTCCCGAAGCCTCCAGGCGCGGTCTCTGCTTAAGTGGGCTGTTAGATGCAGAGGACGGAGAGGAGGGAGCCGAGGCGCCATGTCGGTGTGGCAGGTCTGCCTGTGATGAGGGAAGGGCTCCGGAGGAAGTGCGTTTCTTCTGATCCCCGTCGTCTGCCACCGGAGGCAGAGAGGAACTACGCCTGAGAGAAGCTGGTGAGTTGTGTAGATCTGCTCTCGTAAGCGGTCCCCTGTGTGGGCGGCCGCGTGGAGGGAGCGAGCCATCGCCATCTTGCAAAGCCTCTGGCTGAGGCGGTGCATAAAAGTCAGTCAGTTTGCGAGGTTTGTGATTCATTCTACCCTTCTTCCTTGTAGACATCCTGTACTTCAGATGTTTAGGGACCCGAGAGTAGAAGTTGGGTGTTGATTCTCCCACCTTGTCGGGTGTAAGTCGCTTTGTTCCGTCGCTTGCTGCCGGAGCTCTTAGTTCAGGCAGCCACCATGCTCTGCGGCCAGACCACGCCCCAACAAAACATATACTGATGCATTGACACAGGTTAAACCTGCATTCTACCAAAGTACATAGATGTTGGAGGGTTTTCCTTGTGCCTATGTGTTTTAAATGAACTCTGGTTATGAATAACAAGTAGCCTATGTAGGTAACTTACAGCACTCCAGGTGAATATCACATATCTTGTTAGGTCCTTACCACTTACTCTGTCTGACAACTTAAACAGTGTACGGGGTGCATATGCATCAAGGCAAAGTTCACAGAGCATAATATTCAAAGTAAGAAAGAATCATTGCACTCACCGTTTCTTTTGCATATTTTTCAAAGATCACTTCATATCCAGATCAACAACATTTGGTGTCACAGATAAAAGACACACAATGCCAAGGCACAGCTACACATGCATTGCAGCTATAATGGAACAGTGCGATAATGCCAGCTTTGTGGTATGGGGTGCTATATGTGTGAAACAACCAGCAAATAGAAATAATCATGTAGCACTCACATCCTTCATTCCTTTCTTGCTTTATTATATTTTCATCTGTACAAAACACTGTAAACAACGCTGAGCCGGAAGAAGCATAATTTGACGCGAAACAGTTCTGCCGTCTCGCTCTCACCCGCATTCTTCCTCCCTCCCTGCTTCACTCAGTGTTTTTTCCAGTGTTTTGTACAGATGAAAATATAATAAAACAAGAAAGGAATAAAGGATGGTGAGTGCTACATGATAATTTCTATTTGCTGGTAACATTCGGAGGGGTAGTGTGAGTGCAGGGGTAGACATCAGTTATAGTCAGTTTAACCCCTAGATGTCACTGTCAATAGGGACCATGGCATCTAGGTGGTTAGGTGATTGGTTTTGGTCCTGTTATGTCTCCCTTACTAGAAAGCTGCAGGGTTCTGATCAGTTTTGAAGGGGTACTCTGGTGAAAACCTTTTTTCTTTTAAATCAACTGGTGGAAGAAAGTTAAACATATTTGTAAATTACTTCTATTAAAAAATCTTAATCCTTCCAGTACTTATTAGCTGCTGAATGCTACAGAGGAAATTCCTTTCTTTTTGGAACACTGATGACATCACGAGCACAGTGCTCTCTGCTGACATCTCTGTCCATTTTAGCAACCATGCATAGCAGATGTAGGCTAAGGGCAGCATGGTGGCTCAGTGGTTAGCACTGCTGCCTTGCAGTGCTGGGGACTTGGGTTCAAATCCCACTAAGGACAACAATAAATAAAGCATTATTATTATAATAACGTCAGCAGAGAGAACTGTGCTCGTGATGTCATCAGAGAGCATTTCAAAAAGAAAATAATTTCTTCTGTAGTATTCAGTAGCTAATAAGTACAGGAAGGATTAAGATTTTTTAATAGAAGTAATTTACAAATATGTTTAACTTTCTGCCACCAGTAGATTTAAAAGAAAAAAGGTTTTCACCGGAGTACCCCTTTAATGGCAGCCTTGGGACTTCAAAAGGCTCATGTGGCTGCAGTGATAGATCTCCTGCTACATGCTGCCATAGGTAGAGTGTGATATAATGTTGAAAGTTTGACAGTACACTTATTACACATTTGTAATAATGAAAATAATATATTTTTTTTAAATATTCAAAAACACTTAACAAATTAAATATATAAATAATTTTTTCTCATCTTTAAAAAAAAAGAAAGAAAATAAAATAATAGGTGTTGTATGAAAATACTTAAAGGGGTACTCCACTGTTAGAAATCTTATCCCGCCACTGGGGACCCCTGCGATCCCCCTGCAGCAGCCTGGTACCTCATCAGCCCAGAGCTAAGTTTTCTCCGAAGCTGATGACGGCGGTGCAGGGGGCAGGCCGTGACATCACAATGCCCCATCCCCTGCACAGCCCATCATTAGCCTCGGAGAAAACTTAGCTCTGGGCTGCTGAGGTACAGGGCTGCTGCAGGGGGATCGGATAAGGGATAGGGGATAAGATGTCTTACAGCAGAGTACCCCTTTAATGTAATGTTAATCACTATGCATTATCATGCTGTAAATAAAGGGAAAAAAGGATAAATGACAGAATTGACAACGTTTTGTTCTTGTTTATTTCTGAAAAAACGGAATAAAAGGCAATCTATCCGAAGATGTTATCAGTGAAAACTACTAATCTCCACATACTCATAACACAGTTCTTGCTGACTGAACAATAATGTGATAATAAAAGTAAAAAAATAAAAAAAAAATATGTCAACTCGTTTATTTCATGGTGTCAGGAAATTAATTGGTCCCACAAAAAACTAGAATTGGAAGGGGAGGTGAAAGTAATAAAATAAAATTGGTTGTGTCTTTAAGGGGTTAAATTCAAAGATAGGTATAAGTAGGCATGTCTACACATATTTCTGTCCCCTGTGTACAGGGCCAGACTGGCCATCGGCCACACCGGGAATCCCCTGCGAGACCCTCTTCTCAAAACACACTGAAGCGGGCCTCCCTCTGGCAATCCACTGGCCCCAAGTATAGTGAACCGGGGCAGGGAAAGCATAAAGGAGGATGGCTGAAGGATTGGGGAGGATGGGACAGAGGGGTCTGGGGGGGAGGGCAAAAAAGTGTGAAGGAGGATCCCTGAGGGGTCAGGGGTGGGGTCTATTTGTGCAGAAAAGCATGTGGGAGGATGGCTGAGGGGTCATAGGAAGGGAGCAGAGGGGTCTGGGGGGGCAGAAAAGTGTGAAAGTGGGCAGCAGGATGGCTGAGGGATCATGAGAAAGGGGACAAAGGGGTCTGAGATGGGGCAGAAAAGTGTGAAGGAAGGTAGCTTAGGGGTTGGGGGGACAGAGGGGTCTGGGGGGGGGGGCAGAAAAGTGTGAAGAAGCATGCCTTCTGAATGGTCTGGGGTAGAAGGGGACAGAGGGGTCTGGGGGGCAGAAATGCATGAAGGAGGATGACTGCTGAGGTGTTCTTGGTGGAGGAAGAAGGGGACAGAGGGGTCTGTGAAGGAGGATGACTGATGGGTCTGTGTAGCAGAAAGGAGTGAAGAAGGACGAATGAAGGGTCTGGGAGGTGGAGAAGGAGACAGGGGGGTCTAGAGGGGGCAGAAACATGAAAGAAGATGACTGAGGGAACTGTGGGAAGAGGGCACAGAGTTGTCTGGGGGGGGGGGCAGATGAGTCTGGGTGGAGATCTAGGGTCTAGTCCACATTTTGGACATTTGGTTGGTGTAAATGCACTTACAACAGAGCCCCATTGTTTTCAATGGGAGTTCTATAGTTACCGTATATAGATACATACTTAGTATGGTTGAAAAAAGACATATGTCCATCAGGTTCAACCAAGGAATTGAAGGGAAGGGGTATGGTGGGATGAAGGGGAAGGGATGTGATTTTATATTTCTGCCTAAGAATTAATGGTGATTTGTTCTAGGAATGTAACTAACCCTTTTTTCCTGCTGTGACCAGTTCCTGAGGTAGACTGTTCCATAAATTCACAGTTCTTATGGTAAAAGACTTGTTGCCCCTTGAAACTAAATATTTTCTTATCCAGAGAAGGAGGGAGTGCCCCCTTGTCCTTTGAGGATGTTTAACCTGGAACAGTTTATCCTCATAATTTTTGTATGGGCCATTTATATACTTCATATATGTTGATCATGTCCCTCCTTAAATGTCTCTTCTCAAGACAAAACAAATGTAATTATTTTGATCTTTCCTCATAGCTTAGATTTTCCATGCCCCTTATTAGTTTAGTCAGTGTCTTTGCACTCTTTCCAGCTCCACAACATCTCTTTTATGAACTGGTGCCCAAAACTGAACAGCATATTCCAGGTGAAGCCATACCAATGCTTTATAAAGGGGTAGTATTATGTCCCTGTCCCTTGGAAGACCTTAGAAGCAGCTGCCTGACATTGTGCTATTCTGTAGTCTATGATCTACAAGTACACCCAGACCCTTCTCTACCACGGATTCTCCAAGTTTAACCACCCCCCAAGACATTTGATGCATGCAGATTTTTAGTACCAAGCTGCATGACTTTACATTTATTCACATTAAACCTTATTTGCCAAGTGGATGCCCAGACACTTAGTCTATCCAAGTAATCTTGTAACTTATGCACATCCTCTATAGACTGTACCGTGCTACAAAGCTTGGTGTCATCTGCAAAGATAGAAACAGAGCTGTTAGTCCCATCCTCTATATCATTAATAGCTAAATAAAACAAGAGCGGGCCCAGTACTGAACCTTGGGGTACATCACTAATAACCGGGGACAAATAAAAGTACAATTCATTGACCACCACTCCCAGGGTTTGGAAATTTTAGTTTGCAACTGGATTGAAAACTGGCTTGAGGACCATAACGAAAGACCGTAACTTACCTTCAGATTTCTATTGCAAAATCTAAAAACACCATGGGGGAGATTTATCAAAACCTGTGCAGAGGAAAAGTTGCCCATTTGCCCATAGCAACCAATCAGATTGCAGAGGCCTTGTTAAAAATGATAGAAGCGAGCTGATTGGTTGCTATGGGCAACTGAGCAACTTTTCCTCTGCACAGGTTTTGATAAATCTCCCCCCATATCCACAGCCATTCCTCTGTCAAGGCTTCTGCTCACATCTTCACAAAAGTAAATTAGATTGGTTTGACAACTTCTATCCTTAGTAAACCCATGCTGTTTATCATTTATAATAATATTATTCCCTAAGTATTCCTGTATGAAGTCCCTTATGAGCCCCTCAAACAATTTTCCTACAATGCATGTTAAGCTTATTGGTCTATAATTACTTGGGGAACACCTAGAGCCCTTTTTGAAGATTGATAGCATTTTTGCTTTGCACCAGTCCCTCGGACTAAATATCATGAACAAGGGTACATAAATTACTTAACTTAGTTCTCTAAGAACTCTTGGGTGTAATCCAACCGGTCCTGGAGATTTTCTTACATTTACTTTACAAAATTTACCTTGGACCATATCTACATTAAGCCAGTTCAGTACATTACGTTATGTAGTAACAGCACTGGCCGGCCTGCGTCAGCTCCTCCCTCTTCCTTCATATATGGCTACTTTCATACTATGAGTATTCATCTGTTATTAAACATCCATTTTCTGTGTATAAATGGATGTATAATAACAGATGAAATAACGGGTGCTAACGACTGAATAACGTCTGTCAAAATATTGGGCATATTCATCCTTTAAGACACGTTATAAAATCTGTCATGTACGGCCATTTTAACACCTCTGCCTACAGACTCCCACAACTGGGAATACTACAACTCCCATCATGGAACACACTTGTTTCCATGATGGGAGTAGTAGTTCCCTGGCTGCTGGAGTCTGCCGGTGACTGGGGAGGCTACATTAGTGTTTGTACTAATACACCCATCATGGAACAGACTCTGTTCCCTGATGAGGGTTTTAGTACAGGGGCTAAGGGAATGATCGCACCGGGTCTCACTTCTGAGACCCCATGCAATTAGAAATTATTAAACAGGGGAACTGGCGGCATGCTGTGCTCCCCTGCAATGTACAATGTATTTTACTTTAATTTCCCCGCTGGGAGCCCTGAATGGCCGGTACGGATGAGCCATTCAGGGCTCCCGGCGGGGTTTTGAAAACTTCAGTGTTCCTTACTGTATATTCCCATTCGCCCTTAAGTATATTCATTTTATTCCCCCCATGTGTATATGTATGATTCCCCCCCCCCCCCCCGTGCCTGCTGCCTGGTCATCTTCACATCTTCTAGCGCTGCCACAGTGCACAGCAGGGATATGCTATTCCATTCCCTGCTGCTCATCTCAGTATCTGACAGAGAGGATCAGCTGAGAATGGAGGGACCTGTCCCCTCTGTGCGCTTTTATAGCCCTCCAATCTCCACCACCAGTACCTGACCTGTATCCTCTATGCGCTGCCTCATTCATATATTCCCCACCGCCGCCCGATATGTCCACGCTGCTGCCCTGCTCCAAGCACAACCAGAGCACACAGAGGGGACATGTCAGTCTATTCCCCACTACTAATTTCCATCTGGTAGGCTTGAGCAGCAGAGCACCGATAACACTGATCAATGCTATGCTATTTATCAGTATATGCAATTAGAGATGAGCGAACTTACAGTAAATTTGATTCGTCACGAACTTCTCGGCTCGGCAGTTGTTGACTTTAGCCTGCATAAATTAGTTCAGCATTCAGGTGCTCCGGTGGGCTGGAAAAGGTGGATAGAGTCCTGGGAGACTCTTTCCTAGGACTGAACTAATTTATGTAGGCTAAAGTCAGCAACTGCTGAGCCGAGAAGTTCGTGACAAATCGAATTTACTGTAAGTTTGCTTATCTCTATATGCAATCAAAAGATTGCATGATATAGCCCATATGAGGGCTAAAAAAAAGAGGACGTGGTTTTGGGTTTTTAGTGGATCCAGCATGTCACCTAGCCTGAGGTGAATGAATGTTAGGGTCTCATCTGATATGAGGCAACCTCTGCGTGGTGGATGGGGGACACGTTTTGATTAAAAAAGTGCGCTAAGAGCCTCCATTTTGTTGACCAAGCGTGCTGCTGCCATTTTCTTTTTTTACATGTTTTGTACTTGCCACAGCAGCGTGTACCCGTGTATTAGGTTTAGGTGCTGGCTACATTTTTGTCTTTTATGTGTTTTTGCTGTGCCAATTGGGGGGAGTGGCTCCCTCTGTAGCCGTGCATCCCCTCCCCTATTTCACAGGACGTGGTTTTGGGTTTTTAGTGGATCCAGCATGTCACCTAGCCTAAGGTGAGTGAATATTAGGGTCCCATGCGATATGAGGCCACCTCCGCGTGGTGGATTGGGGGACACGTTTTGATCAAAAAGTCTGCTAAGAGCCTCCATTTTGTTGAGCAAGTGTGCTGCTGCCATTTTCTTTTTTTACATGTTTTGTACTTGCCGCAGCAGCGTGCATCCGTGTATTTGGTTTAGGTGCTGGCTACCTTTTTGTGTTTTTTTTTTTTTTGCTGTGCAAATTGGGGGGGAGTGGTTCCCTCTTTAGCAGTGCATCCCCTCCCCTATTTCACAGGAGGTGGTTTGGGGTTTTTAGTGGATCAAAAAGTGCGCTAAGAGCCCCCATTTTGTTGACCAAGTGTGCTGTTGCCATTTTCTTTTATTACATGTTTTCTAAAAAAAAAGTGTCAAAAAAGTCAATAAAAGTGAATTAACCCCTTCCCTATTAAAAGTTTGAATCACCCCACTTTTCTAATTTTTTTAATAAAATAATTTAATTTAGAAAAAAAATCATATGAGGTATAACCATGTGCGTAAATGTCCAAACTATAAACAAAATGGTAACGATAAAAACTACAGATATCAGCACAAAAAATGAGCCCTCATATAGCCCTGTATGCGGAAAAATTAAAAAGGTAAAGGGGTCAGAAGATGACAAATTTAAAAATACTTTTAAAGTAGTGAAATAAAATAAAACCTGTAGGACCGTATGGACCTACAGAATAAGGTGTCAATTTTACAGAAAATTGCACTGTGTAGAAACGGACCCCAAAATTTACAAAATGGCACTTTTTTAAATTTTTTGTAATATTACCCCACAAATATATATTTTTTGGGGTTTGCAGTAGATTTTGTGAGGAAAAAACGAAAGTGGAAAAACTAAAATTGGCCTGGTCCTTAAGGTCAAAATGGGCTTCTTCCTTAAGAGGTTAAGCTCTGTTTTTTTTTTTTTTTGCATTTATATATCTAAAAAAATATTTGGGATTTGTTTTGCTTTCTTTGGCCACCTGCCTCTCAATTTGAATCTTTATTACATTTTTACAGATGTTATTAAGCTCTTTGTAATGTTTAAATGCTATAGCTGACCCTTCAGGTTTGTATTTCTTTTTATCCAATTTTTTTGTTGTTTGGTGCTCTTTTAACATCAGTTGTCAGCCATGTAGGGTTTAGTTTTAATCATTTATTCTTGTTGCCCTTAGCAATAAACTTAGCTGTATATTTATTCAGTGTTGATTTGAAAATTTCCCATTTATTGTCTGTGTCAGTATTTCACAACAGTTCTTCCCTTGTCCTGTAGTGCAACTTTTAGCCAAGGGAAATTTGCCTTTTTAAAATTAAATGTTGTTGCCCTCCCAACATGTCTTTGTTTTCTACACTTTAAGCCAAAAGTAACTATATTGTGGTCACAATTACCAAGGTGCCTGCACACAGTTACATTCCCAACCAGCTCTGACCAGATCCAATAGAGCATCACTTCTTTGTAACAGTGCTGCATAAATTCATGTGTTAAATAAGTGTAATAGTCTGCTTTAATATAAATATCAGGGCAGTGATGTTTTTTTAATAAAGAATTTTTATTATTTCAAATATAGAGAAAAGTACATGTCAACTGTCAACAAAATAAAAAATGTTGAATGATAATCAAGACATAATAGCAATATGTAGCCCTATCTAGATTCCTAAAACTGAAATGTAGGCAGACTCCAAAGAGCTTCATGGAATTTAGAACCGTCCTGGAACTATGTACAGTCCAATAAGTAAAGATCCTCGGTGTTGGTGAAGGAACTGTGTAGAAGGTTAATGAAGTCATAGAACAGGGTATACATTGCCGTAGGAACTCTGCAATATCTAGAGAATCACCAATTCAGAGAAGAACCAATACACATTTAGTGTTTAGCGTGAATATTCTGGACACTCATCCCTCCCTTCTTTTAGGTGAAAAATATAATTGTGCATGCGCACTGAGACAATTGCATTGTGAATTTTCACATTAAAAAACGAACATAGCGAATATACGAATTTCGCGAACATAGGAGGAATATTCATACATATATTCGCTATATCACTATACACATTGAGCAAGATATATATATATATATATATATATATATATATATATGGAAAAAGCATAAATGCATATGAATACAAAAAGTATGGGTAGCTCATCAGGAGAATGCAACACTACTATCCTACCAAATAGAACTTGAACAGTGAGCTGAAAAAGATTTCAATATACATGCTCACTCAGACCAACGACATAGGACAAGACTAGAGATGAGTGAATTTTAGAAAAAATTCATTCTGGCCGATACGCCGAATTTTCTTAAAAAATTTGGTTCAGTCCAAATGTATTTGCAGCGAATCGCTATTAAAAACGGCTATTTCTGGCCTACAGAGAGCCTCAATAGGGGTGTAGAACTTTGTCCTAATACGCATAGGGAGTGTGCTGTGTTAGTAAAATAATACTGTTATTCAGTATGACATGCAGATTACAGGCATCGCCATTAGAATCACTGCAGCAGAGCGTTTGGATGTGGCAGCAGGGAGAGAATATGGCGTCAAAATTTAAGAGAATAAATAGAATTTTATGTAATTTTTATTTAATTTCTTTTGAATTTATTTACAATTTTTGAGTACCCGTTCTGGTGAGCATCGAGCTGGCGGTTCGATGTGAGACACGTGACCACCTGTTCCAGCCCATGCCTCTCAGCTCCCCCGCCCACCCCCGACCCCCTCCCACTGTCTTACTCTTTGTGAAACTGCAAATGTTTCATTGAATCAGTAATGGTTCATTGTGATTGCTTCAACCTGTTTAATTGGATTCTTGTGGTAATTTCACAGCTACTATATGACGTCGACGACCATAGGGCCCAGTCTTTAAAATATTACATCAATTTTTTTAAATGTAAATTAAAGATTTTAAAATTGAAATCTAAGATTTTGAAATTAAAATTTAATATTACACTCCCAAGTTTTAATGCCCTGGGCCCTGGCGTTTACTTTGAATAAAATGTGTGGTTACAAAAGGCCAAATCTCACAAGGAGTCACGTGTCATATGGCAGCAAAATGACAGAGCCTGCAGGGGGCATCAGTATGAGGAGACCATATAGTGGCTGAATGACACAGCATGGAGTTGGTGCAGCATGAGGAGAACATATAGTGGCTGAATGACACAGCCTGGATTTGGCGGCAAAATGAGGAGAATATATAGTGTCTGAATGGCACAGCCTGGAGTTGGTTGCAGCATGAGTAGAACATATAGTGGCTGAATGGTACAGCGTGGAGGTGGCAAAAAGCGTGAGGAGACCATATAGTGGCTGACTGAAACAGCGAGGAGGTGGCGGCAGCAAAAGGAAAATATATAGTGGCTGAATGACACAGCGTGGAGGTGGTGGCAGCATGAGTAGAACATAGAGTGGCAGAATCGCACAGCCTGGAGTTGGCAGCAGATGAGCAGACTATATAGTGGCTGAATGGCACAGCATGAAGTTGGCGGCAGATGAGTTGACCATGTAGTGGCTGAATGGCACAGTCTGGAGATGGCGGCAGCATGAGTAGAACATACAGTGGCTTAATGAGACAGCCTGGAGGTGGCAGCAGCATCAGGAGTTCTGAAAGTTACCCGGTGACATAGTGATGTGGTGGGTGGCAATACCAGTACCTGGTGATAAAGGTGGGTGAAAAAAGGTCTGATGCAGAAAAATCATTGTAATTGGGGAGCAGGGCCTTAAATCTGTTTTGCACTATACACATTTGTGAAGTGTTGGTGTGGCACCATGGTCAATCTACTATCATGCATCAGGCATTGGTAGATGGAAATCCTGGCTGATCCATGCCTGATTCATCTTCACAAAGGTGAGTCTCTCAACATTTTTCGTGGCCAGACGAGTTTTCCTTGGAGTGACTATGACCACCGCAACTTTAACCTCTTAATGACCAAGCCCATTTTCACCTTAAGGACCAGGCCAATTTTATTTTTGCATTTTTGTTTTTTCCTCTTCGCCTTCTAAAATCCATAACTCTTTTATATTTCCATATACAGACCCATATAAGGGCTTGTTTTCTGCATGACCAATTGTACTTTGTAATGAAACCTCTCATTTTACCATAAAATGTACGGCGAACCCCCCCCAAATTTTTTTTTAGGGAGAACATTTTAATGAAAACCAAAATTTTGCACATTTTGAAGGGGTTCGTTTTCACACTGTATAATTTACGGCAAAAATGATATGTGTTCTTTATTCTGTGGGTCAATACGATTAAAATGATACCAATGGCTAGATACTTTTATATTTTTGTACCGCTTTTAAAAAAATCTAAAACTTTTTGTACAAAATCAGTAATCTAAAATCACACTATTTTGACGACCTATAACTTTTTTATTTTTCTGTATATAGGGCAGTATGAGGGCTAATTCTTTTGCGCCATCATCTTTACATTATTTAGACACCACATTTGCATATATAAAACTTTTAAATCATTTTTTATTAATTTTTTTGAATAAAATGTGACAAAAAAGCAGCATTTTTGGATTTTTTTTTATTTCTTACGTTTACGCCATTCACCGTACAAGATCATTAACATTATTGATCATTATAGCTTTTTGGGGGTAAAATGGGAAAAACTGACAATTTTCATTTTTATTGGGGGAGGGGATTTTTCACTTTTTTTACTTTTTATTTTTACATTTTTCACCTTTTTTTTTTATACATATTTATGTCCCCATAGGGGACTATCTATAGCAATCCTTTGATTGCTAATACTGTGCAGTGCTATGTATAGGACACAGCACTGCTCAGTATTATCGGTGATCTTCTGCTCTGGTCTGCTTGATCTAAGACCAGAGCAGAAGACCCCGGGAGATGGCCGGAGCCAGGTGAGGGGACCTCCGTCCGCCATGCTGGATGATCGGATCGTCCAATCAAAGTACCGCAATGCCGCAGATGCCGTGATCTGTATTGATCACGGCATCTGAGGGGTTAATGGCAGACATCCGCGCGATTGCCGATGTCGGCCATTACGGGCAGCCAGAACCTGCCGTGTATGATACCCTTCCGATGCTCGCGGTCTTACAGGGAACGTAAATGTACATCCTGGTGTGGGAATTCCCGCCAAACCAGGACGTACATTTACGTCTGTGGTTGTTAAGGGGTTAAACACCCGCTCTGAAGGCACACTACTGGCAGGACAGCTTTTCAAGGGCAAACTCTGCTAGTTGCGGCCACAAATCAAGTTTGGCTGCCCAGAAGTCCAGCGGATCTTCAAGGTGTGTTGGCATGGGCATGTCAAGGTATGCCACCACCTGCTGGATCAGGTCCTGCTCCAGGTCTACCTGCTGCTGATGAGTTGCTTCACTATGCGGGAGAAGAAAGGTACTCATCAGCGACTGTAGACTCAGGCTGCTGCTGATGGAACTGGTACTGCTCCTGCCACCCCATCCCTCTTCAGCAGCCATGGCAGTAAAAGGTGAGCGCATGGCTGCTGGGGAGGGATGTCAGACATGCGAGAGGATGAATGATGGCACCGACAGGCATCGGCCAACTGACTACGTAGGATGTCTCTATAGAAGATCAGTTTGAACTCCCTTTCAGTAAGTGTAAAAAAGGCCCCCACTTTGTGGCGGTAGCGAGGGTCCAATAAGTTGGAAAGCCAGAAGTCGTCCCTCTGCCGAATGGTGACACTTCGGTGGTCACTACGCAAGCAAGCGAGCATGCATCGTGCCATTTGTGTAAGTGACTTGGAGGGACTCCCTGCCTCCATCTTCACTGCATACAGCCACGGTGTGTCTGGGTCCTCAGTCTCGGCTTCTTCATAACCCTCTAGCTCCTCTGGCTGCTCCTGCTCCTTCTTTCCTGTCAGATGACCAGAAAACCCGCCCATTTTGCAAAATTTAAACTGTGCTCCACTGTGCCCCTCCTCCTCCAGTTCAGCCCCCCACAGGGCTCATGTGGTCGTGAGAAGTAGGCGCCACGTCTCCAGTGCCCTGACCAGCCATCATTTCCAATACGTGTTGTAGTTAATGAACCAGTGGAATGACGTCGTTCATCCCATAATCCTTGCAACTGACTAATAATGTGGCTTCCTCACAGGGCCTGAGCAAACGGCAGGTGTCAAGTATGAGCTGCCACTGGTTGACATTGAAGTTACACAGGGGAGTCCCCCTATCCACTTGAATCATCAAGAAATCAGTGATGGCTTTTCTCTGTTCGTATAGTCGGTCCAACACATGGAGGGTGAAATTCCAAGGTGTGGTAACTTTGCAAATCAGACTATGTTGGGGGATACTGTTCTTATGCTGCAGCTGAAGGAGGGTGTGCTTTGCAGTGTACGAGTGGCTGAAGTGCATGAAACATTTCCTTCCCATTGTTAGGATGTCTTACAAATGGGGGGAACACTTCAGGAACCAGATTGAACACGTGTGCCATGCAGGGCACATGGCTCAGCCTTCCTGTTGTTGGTCACCATGGTTCCCATTTCCAGGTTTCGTGGAGTAAGCCATGATTTGATTTCTTTATGAATTACTTTTAGCAGTTCCTCCCATGTGTGACTCCGTTCGTAACACCGCCGTGCCCTGCACACATGGTGTGCTGAAGGGGCACTGAGACTTGCCTGTGCAGTGGAGGCTGAGGAAACGGTGGAGCATGAGGAGGCGGAGTTGCACACTATCACAGGACCAATGGCCTGAGAGTGTGGAGGAGGAAGTGGCGTGACCTGTTCAAGTTGGTGTTGTGGCTGTGCAGGATCCACATTCACCCAGTGGACCGTAAAAGACATGTATTGTCCCTGACCATAGTTACAGCTCCAGATGTTGATGCTGCTGTGCACTTTGGTACACACCGACCGGCTCAAGGACTGGCCCACCTTCTGTTCCACAAAACTGTGCAGGGCTGGTACTGCCTTCTTCGCAAATAAATGATGGCTCGGGGCTCTCCACCTCAGCTCGGCACAAGCCATCAGTTCCCTGAAAGGTGCAGAGTCCACCACTTAAAAAGGGAGGGACTGCAGCACCAGCAACATGAACGGGAGAACATCCAGCTGCGGCGCCGTTGGATGCGTGGGCGCATACTGTTGTCTCTTGGTCATGGCTTCGCTAATGGATTGCTGGCAGAATGACTGACACTGACTAAAAGTAGGAGTAGCAGGAGCATCTTGAGCGACAGAAGGAGGTTATCACAGACAGCTCCTTTCGGCTGAGGTGGTAGAGCCTTGGCTGGCTGAAAGAGGGAGCAGCATGCCACTGGATAATGCAGCAGGCTGGACTACCACATCGGAGCCATGGTTCTCCCAGGCCACTTTGTGTTGGTGCAGCATATGTTTACGCAGGGCCATGGTGCCAACATTGGGACCCTGGCCACGCTTCACCTTCTGCCGACACATCTTGCATGTAGCTATGTTAACCTCCTCTGGATGCTTGATGAAAAACTGCCACACCGCCGAGTAGCTGATTTTCCCACTAACAGTCTGCACTAATTGACTGCTACTGCTGCCGTCTCCAGGAACCCCTGTTCCACTACCTCCCGGGAAGGTAGTCTGCCGTGAAGCAGGTGGTCTCCCCCGGGCACGCTTGGCTCCAGAATTTCCACTTCTGCCACCATGCTGACTGCCAACCATGCTACCACCTTGCTGGCTCAGCTATTACCTCACAGGCAACCTGCAACCCTCTTCTCCTGATGATGATGATGATGATGATGATGATGATGAAGCCCCTTCTGCACCTGGCTCCCAATTGCGATTGGCTTCATCATCATCCACAAATGTCTGCACGTCACTGATGTCCTCCTCAGGTTCATCAAGAGTGTCTGCTTAAAGGAGTAGTCCAGTGGTGACCCAGTGGCGAACAACTTATCCCCTATCCTAAGGATAGGGGATAAGTTTGAGATTGCGGGGGGTCCGACCGCTGGGGCCCCCTGCGATCTCCTGTACGGAGCCCCGGCAGCCTGTGGGAAGGGGGCGTGTCAACCTCCGCACGAAGCGGCGTCCGACACGCCCCCTCAATACAACTCTGTGGCAGAGCCGAAGCGATGCCTTCGGCAATCTCCGGCTCTGCTATAGACATGTATTGAGGGGGCGTGTCAGCCGCCGCTTTGTGCGGAGGTCCACACCCGCTATCTGGCCGAAGAGCCTGGCCCCCGTACAGAGAGATTTTAGACAAACCACACAAAAGGTCCTCCTGCCATGCAGACACACACCTGCCAGCTCCTACCCAGAAGGGGTAGGAGCTGGCAGGTGTGTGTCTGCATGGCAGGAGGACCTTTTGTGTGGTTTGTCTAACATTGTTAGCTTTTCCATGTCTTTTCACAGGTTATATAATTACTTTTGTGGTATATTGGTTTCACTTCTTGAAATGTAAAGATTATTTATTCTTTGACTGTCCTTGTCAACCAGTCCCACATGTTTTGTACCATTAAGATACCGTGCTTATTCCCCCTGTATATTATGCACTCCATGTATTGACTTCCATCCTGCTGTCTCCCATCTTCTGCGGTTGTGACTCTAGTGCCGTTTTTTATTCTTTCTCATTTTAAATTTAAATGTATGTCATCTTTTGCATATATGTTAATAAATTGTATTCATATATTAAACACAGTCTGGTTCTGTTTTGTTGGTGGATAGATGTGTACTTTTGCCTGTCCTTTCACAGTATCTAGGCCCTTGAGAGTTTAACAGGTACAAAATAGTACTCTACTTAGATGTACATATGTGGTATGCACTTATGAGGGCAGAAAAATGCACTACAGTACAAAAAAGGATTGGAGTGAAACACAAGCATGTGATTACTTTTGCCTGGACTTTCACAATATCTAGGCCCTTGACAGATTAACAGGTGCAAAATAGCACACTGCTTAGATGTAGGTATGTGGTATGAACTTATTTTTGCTCACCAGCAGTACACAACAGTGCTGCAGCACACAGTCGCTGTGTACTAAACCCAAAATTGCAGTCTCTCAAAGACTATTAGGAATGGACTGTTGGGTATTATACTGTCTACAAACGTATTCCTCCCTCCTCTGTTAAGGTTTCTCCAGTTGAGTCAGCTTTTTCAAATGTATGAGTCAACATACAGCTCTCTGCCCCTCTCTGTAATACAATGCTATTGAAAGTCACTGGGAAGTTAATCGCTGCAGTAAAAAATTATTTTCTGTGAAATACACACTGCTCTCTGTCCACCAGAACGCTGACTTGACTGGGAGGTGAAATGCTGCTGAAAAAAGCTTTTCTGTGTAACACACAAAGCGATGTCTGTCCTATCTCTCTGCAGTGAAAGGATGTTTTGTTTTTTAATGGGATAAGGGGTGTGATTCAAACTTTTATTAGGGAAGGGGTTAAATGACCTTTATTCACTTATTTTTTTTTTTTTTTTTTTTAACTATGTTATAGCTCCCATAGGGGGCTATAACACAGTACACAATGATCTTTTACATTGTTCACCATTGATTGAAACCAATGATCAGTGATTCCGCTGCTTGACTGCTCATTCGTGGATCTCAGGCACTGAGCAGTCATTCGGCGATCGAACACCAGGAGGCAAGGTAGAAGACCCTCCTCGTGTCTCAGAGCTTTTCGGGATGCCGCAATTTCGCTGCGGACATCCCGAACAGCCCCCTGAGCTAACCGGCAGTGATTTACTTTCACTTTTGACGCGGCGTTCAACCTTGAATGCGGCGTCTAAAAGGTTAATAGCATGCGGTACCGCGTTCATTGCCCTGTGCTATTAGCCAGGGGTCCCGGCCGTTGTTAGAGGCCGGGCCTGACCCGCTATGAATGGGAAAGGACTCATGATGTACCGGTACGTCCATGGTCCTTAAGAGGCTAAAGGAGTACTCTTGTGGAAAACAATTTTTTTCATATCAACTTGAGCTAGAAAATTATACAAATTTTTAAATTATGTCTATATAAAAATCTTAATCCTTCCAGTACTTATGAGCTGCTGTATGCTCCAGAGGAAGTTGAGTTGTTCTTTTCTGTCTGATCACAGTGCTCTCTGCTGAGACCTCTGTCCATGTCAGGAACTGTCCAGAGCAGGAGAGGTTTGCTATGGGGACTTGCTCCTACTCTGGACAGTTCCTGATACAGAAGAAGAAAAAAAGAGAAAAGAGACAGGAGGACAGCGCCTAGCGTAATTCTGTGAGAACCAGACAATTTACCAAGGATCCGCAATATAGGTGTTGTGCTCACCTGGCAGGACACTTGGGTTCATGCACGTAACCCCTCCGTATGGGGTACAGACGTATGGATCTCGAGCTGCAGCCTGCAAGTTGTGGGACCGGTCACCTTCCAGGGGTGGGGGTCGGTATTGTAGACAATGTAGACAACTGCAATGGCGTTGCTAAGGTTGGTGTCACCCGGTGCGATAGAAAATGGTCATCCTATACCTACCCCCCCCCAGTAAGTTTTTAGCCTGTTGTGACAGGTGCCACTGATGTAGAGCAGTGTGAAAAATTCCAGTATAATAATCAAATATACCAATTGCCAAAGAATGGGAAAGCGCTAAAAAAGGTTTCACCAATTAAAACTACAGCTCCTAGTATGACCTAAGCAGTGGTGAGTTTATGCTGGGAACAGGCCCGGTGCTGTCATAAGGCAAACCATGCATCCGATTGAGGGCACATGGACTCACAGCTGATGGGGGCGGAAAAATGAAGCATTTTTTCTTATATTAAGACCCCCACCTGTGCCCTCCGCCGCTGCACAGCAGAGGTCACTGCCACCACTCCACCCTCTCTGGTTTTATTGCCGCGGACCACCGAGATTCCCCTGCGGCACCACTGTCACTTCAGGCTGCCCTGAGGAGGTGGGGGGGGGGGGGGGGTTCCGGTGTGTTGGTCCCATACCTGTCACACTTTGCAGCTGCAGTCCGGCCCTGCAGTTACACAGTGAGTGACACTTGCAGCTAAATATAGTCTGGAGGTGCGTTACTTACTTCTATGCTGCACCTCCAGACATCTTGCTGTATCAGGTCAGAGGGGAGGGGGGGGGGGGGCGGAAGCAGCACAGCGGCCTGAGAGGTCAAAGGCTATCAAGCATGGAGGCTGCCTGTGCCATTCCTCCCGTGCCCTCCTCCTCTTCATCACCTCTGAATGCTCTGATGCTCTCCTCCTGGCTGCAGACCCCCTTCATAGCTGTCCTTGAATGAAGGGAGTGAAGGTTAGTGTATTACAGTGGGCTCCAGACTATGTACCTCCTGCTGTTACAGACTACACCACCCAGCATGCCCAGAAAGCCTTTTTCCCAACAGCAGGAGGTTAATAGTTTAGAGACCACAGGTGTATTGGATAAAAATGTGTTAGCCTCTTAACAGAGGTGGTGTTACATAGGACTGCAGGTCACATCTGCTACATTATCTGTACTCAGAGAGTTATCACTGTGATATCTGTGGTGTTACAT
This sequence comes from Hyla sarda, assembly GCF_029499605.1. Lineage (NCBI taxonomy): Eukaryota > Metazoa > Chordata > Amphibia > Anura > Hylidae > Hyla > Hyla sarda. The sequence goes on from NC_079189.1 coordinate 21,942,928, forward strand.
AGGACAGCAGGTCACTTCTACTACATCATCTGTACTCAGAGAGTTATCACTGTGTTATCTGTGGTGTTACATAGGACTGCAGGTCACATCTGCTACATTATCTGTACTCAGAAAGTTATCACTGTGTTATCTGTGGTGTTACATAGGAAATAATTTAAAGAAACATGTATGCAAGGGAGGTGGGGGCGCAGGGTGGACTGCAGGTTTGTGGAGGGGGGGGGGGGCTGGCACCAAAAGGGAGCTTAGCTTGTGTAGGCAGAAATCCTTTCACCGGCCCTGGCTGGGAGTTGTAGTTTTACTCATCACAACTGCAGAACTTACAAGTGACTACAGCTCTGATGGGACATAATGAGGAAAATACACAATAATATCAGTGACTGCAGGTGGCTTCTCTATAGTCTTTCCTTATGCACCCTCATCATACATAAGGAGGATCATCCTCCTGCCAGTGGCACCCCCATCATCCAGGATGGTGGGGTGCTACTGGCAGAAGGATGATCCTCCCAATGGATTATGAGGGTGCTATGGCCAGGATGATGGGGGTGCTACATCTGCAGGAGCATCCTCCTGCCAGTAGCACCCCCATCATCCCGGAGGATGGGGGTGCAGCAACCCCATTATTCATCAGTAGCACCCTCATCATACATAAGGAGGATCATCCTCCTGCCAGAGGCACCCCCCATCATCCAGGAGGATGATCCTGCTGATGGATGATGGGGGTGCTACTCACAGGAGGATGATCCTGCTGATGGATGATGGGGGTGCTACTCACAGGAGGATGATCCTGCTGATGGATGATGGGGGTGCAGCACCCCCATCATTCATCAGTAGCACCCCCATCATACATAAGGAGGATCATCCTCCTGGCAATGGCACCCCCCAGAGCCTCTCAGCACCCCCTTTCTCCCTGTTACATTAAAACATTAAATCAGTGTTTCCCAACCAGGGTGCTTCCAGCTGTTGCAAAACTACATCCCAGCATGCCCGGACAGCCAAAGGCTGTCTGGGCATGCTGGGAGTAATAGTTTTGCAACAGCTGGAGGCACCCTGGTTGGAAAACACTGCATTAAATACACAGTTTTGCAGAGAGGTCTCACCAGCTCACCAGTCTCTTGTCTTCACTTTCTCCTCTCCCCGGGCTGCTCCAGGTCCAGGAATGTCCGGGGGTTAGGGAGGAATTTATCCCCCATGAATCCTCAGAAGACGCGGAGCACATGAGGCAGGGACACGTCGGGGGAGGGAGCAGACGTGCGCACGGCACTTCTGTTCCCAGAAAGCATTGCAGGTCTTAAAGAGGCAGCTTCCTGGGGCTGGGGGATAGGATTGTGTTGGGGGCTGAAACTGGAGTGCGGCAGCCTCATGAAAGAAGCCTCTTCTGTCTGGGGATGCTGCAAATACCGGCTGAGTTGAGTGACGGTGTGCAGATGCAGGGGGGGGGGGGGTCCTGCCGGCCATGGTGTCACCCCTCCAGGCTGGCGTCACTCCGCACCCCCCGCACCCGGGTCGCAACGCCACTGGACAACTGTATATAATGAGGAAAATTTTGTTGTTCTGGCGCTGCTTTAATACGATCCGCTTCAGACTCCGTGACATGGGATATAGTATAACCAAAGTGTTTTTATTTCTCCATAAAAATGGTTAAAACATATGACAAATGGCAAAACGCATTTCGGGAATATAATTTCCCTTTCTCAATTGCTTAAAAATGGCTGTCCAGAAGTGTCAGCAGAGAGCACTGTGGTCAGACAGAAAAGAACTACGAAACTTTGTCTGTAGCATACAGCAGCTGATAAGTACTGGAAGGATTAAGATTTTTTATACAGAAGTAATTTTCAAATCTGTTAAATTTTTTAGCACCAGCTGATTAAAAAAAATAAATAAATAGTTTTAGACTGGAGTACCCCTTTAGTTCCCATTGAAAGTGATCAGCCAGGTAACTTCCTAGAATCAGAGCATTGATGTCATGACTTTGTTTCCAATTTGTGGGAGATGTTCTGTTTGCATGGCGATCCTTGTCACTTAAAGATGATGGATAAAAGTAGAAAAAATTGCTTTCCTCTATAAACAGCGTCACTCTTGACCAATGGTTAGGTTTTGCCATGTAAATATCTAGATTATTTTTCAGCAAAAAATAAGGACATTTTTTAGCAGCCATCTCTTGCTGGAAAAAGTATTTTTCTCAACCTCTTTAGGACCCAGGGATTTTTCATTTTTGTACTTTTGCTTTTTTCTCTTTACTTTCTAATAATCATAACACTTTAAATTTGTGTGAGGGCTTGTTTTTTTGCACCAACAATTTTACTTTATAATGACATCACTCATCTTACCACCAAATCTAAAGTAAAAAAAATTTAAAATTGTGCGGTACAATTTAAAAGAAAAAACACAATTTTAAAAAATATTTTGGGGGTGTCATTGCAGTGCACTTTTCAGAAAAAGTACACATTATCTTTATTCTGTAGGTGCATGCAATTAGAATGATACCCAAATTATTTAGGTTTAGTTTTATTATACTAATTTTAAAAAATATAAAACTTTTTGCACAAAAATAGGTTTATTTAAAATTGTCCTCTTCTGACTCCTATATTGCTTTTCTTTTTTATATAAAGGGCTGTATAGGACTTATTTTTCATGCTTTGATCTGTAGTTTTTATTGGAACTTTTTTTGTTTTGATGGGACTTTTTGATCGCTTTTTAGAATTTTTTTCTGGTATATGAAGTGGTGTTTTTTTGGCCTTTTTGCAAAAGAAAAAGTGAAAAGCTATGGTCATAGTTCACTATTAGCATTATTATTGTTGTCATAGTTCCCTCCCCCTTTTTATATCATCATTTTAATATATCTTATTGTGTACATGTTTTTATGTCTTGGGATGAATAAGTGTATATCAATAATTAATAAAATTGATACGTTTTCATGATTTCATGTGGTTGTTTATTTTAGGGCAGGATTATTGTAAGTGCATTCCTATTTTGTTTTTCTCACTGTAGAGTATTTTTTTTTTTTTTTTTTAGATATTGTTGAATAGAGTTCCTATATATGTAGGTTGACAAGTTGAAACCTAGCCTAAAGGAAACTTAGAGGTTTAAAGTCGATTTTAGATTTAGATTTACATTAGTTTTTTAGTCTTTTATTTTTTGTTTAAAAATGTTGTTTCATATTTTTATGTTAATATTTTGAATAAGCACCGAACATAGCTGGAGAAAGAGGAGTAGGATACAAAACATGTCTGTCTATATCTCAGTCTGAGGTATAGGATCCTTGTTTGTGTCAACTGGAATCTTTTTTAATAGTTTAGACAATAGTAAAATCTCCGTCACTTATGTCTATGTCTTATGGTGAAACTTGGAGATATGTATTTGCCTGTTACAAAAAAACACAACAGTCCATTTGATATTGACCAGTAGTGTTCTATTTACTTACAGACCCCTTTTATCCAATTACAAAAACTTTTTGGATTTTCGATTTGCCATTGAGGAAGTCAATAAAAATCCCCATCTGTTACCCAATGTGACTTTAGGATATTATGTGTCTGATTCCTGTTCCGATGCCAATAAAGCTGTTAAAAGTACAATACAAATATTATCGGGCCCTGGAGCTACTGTACCCAACTACTACTGCACAGGAGAAGAGAACATTGCAGGTTTTATTGGGGATTTTCTTTCGGTAACAACTCTGTCCATAGCACAACTCTTGAATGTTAATGAATACACACAGGTAAGAAAACAATGAAACCTTGTATTGCCTTATAATCGACCATAGTACTGTCACCAAAACAAAAAATGTTGGCATTTGCATGGTCACAAATGTTTAGGAAGATCTGGCTCATGTTATGGGATTTACCCTGCTTTGGCAACTCATCCACACAGACCAGAGGGTTATAGATGCTCTTATATGTAGATGCCCATAGTATTTGTCCCTTTGAACCCCCACCCAGCCAAGATAGCGTGAGCTCTACCAGTGATGAGTTTTTGCAAGATACTTTTTACAAGATAAAGTTTGAGGATTTTTGGGAATCTTAGAGCTAGAAAGTCTTTCTATATTTGGTGACAAAGACAACAGAGACAACATTTTGTCTACCATCTGTCATAAAAGGGGGGAGCAGGGATTTAGTGAGCCCTAACTGTCCCTAAAAGCACTGATGCTTCCTATTGACCATGTGCCCTATGCGACGGATTGACAACCACAAAGACCGTCCCTATACTGCACTAAATTGCACGGACGTCAAGTGAAACAAAACAGACAAAACAGTACATGTCGGGGAAACAGTCAGGAACATAACAGGAATGCTACAAAGTAGCTACAAAAACAGAACACAATCTAAACACGAGTCTAAGGAACACTAAATATATGCAATGCAAGAACCTGACATGGTGCTTAACAAAGCAGAATACAATCTACATAAAAAACATGAACAGAACAGATAACCATGGTCAAACTCAGGAAATGTGCTTAGACAGACAAAGGTGAATAAAGAAACCTGGACAGAGTAACAGGTGAAATTACCAGCCCAGAGCAGCACCTAAAAAGGCCTTATATACCCTCCCAGTGCTGAATTGCTGGAAGTATTAATTCTTACATTATGAGTGAGTAGTTGACACAGAAACTGTTCAGACATAAACTGCATGTACAAACAGGCCCCAAAACAGAAAATACCAAATGGCAAATAAATGGACATTACACCATCATGCAAATTTGCATTTTTTAAAATAAATTGGTAACGAACACAGAGTATGTTCAGCTCACTCCCCAAGCCAGCAGCGCCCGGTCTGGCGTGGGCAGCGCCTAGGTGCAGGAAGATAGAACAGACGAATGTCCAGCGCAAGTCAGTGGCAACGGGATGCTTTATTATGGTACTTCAGCACATGGAAGACAAAGATACAGGTGACGCGTTTCACCCTGGAGTTGGGCCTTAGTCATACACATGTAGTGTATGACTAAGGCCCAACTCCAGGGCCGAAACGCATCACCTGTATCTTTGTCTTCCATGTGCTGAAGTCCCATAATAAAGCATCCCGTTGCCAGTGACCTGCGCTGGACATTCGTCTGTTTTTAAATAAATTGGTGCAAATGTAATTTAAAGTTCTGTTGAATCTTTTCAGAGATTGAGCTGATTGTTTGCTTTCAATTTCAATATAACAGGGGTTTACTATGTAAAGGTGTAAGAGACTACTCGTCCGGGCTCCCAAGTTGCTTGTTTCCCCTGTTTCCACAAAGAACTTGCTATTCTTCAAAGCTGACCATAGGCATCATGCCAATTCTATGGCCACCAGACATTCAGTGCTTAGGGCTGGTCAACCAATCAGGGAACCCCAACACTGAGCCGTTATTTCATCTATAGACACTACCTGAGTACCTTTCTACCAAGTCTGCCCAACCTTGTCGAAGGCTCTGGCAAAATTTCAAGAGTAGCTTTAGACTCTGCCAAGTGAAATGTGTAGTACTAAAATCACCTTATGGTGGATAACCCCTTTAAAAATACTTTAAAAAAGATTTATTAAAAAGACATACTTAAAAAGAGGGACTACGTGTGACGAAACTGGACCGGTACCTGGTTTTGTAATGCATAGTACGTCTTTTTAAGAACGTCTTTTTAAAAGTATTTTTTAATGCCTTTCTTGGACGACCTCTGTGGCAACGCCTTGTGATCCTTTGTTGGAATGTGTGAAATTGTGGTCTAATTTTCATATTAAGAAGCTCCAATTTAAAAATCTGTTGAGCTGCTGCAGGAAATGTCTGTGTGTATGGCGGCTTTATTCTCAAATCCTATCCTAGCGCGCCTCATTTCATATATTTTGTGTGCATCATTCTATGGTAGTTTTCCCTACTGCCCGGTTACAGTTTTAACTAGAGATGAGAGAGTTAAACTTGACACAAATTTGTTCTGAATTTTACAGAAAATAAGATTTGTTCAGAAAACCATGTTATTAGGATTCACTTAGCATTTCATTTTCTATAGGTTTTGTTTTATTTTATTACTTTAAAAAATGTGCACTAGCTCACCACACGGCCATTTTACTGTGGTCTAATTACCAATTCCCCTTCTCTTGCTATATCCTGTCTCCAGGAATGTAAATCACATGCCCACATGACCCGACGTGCTCACCAGAGCCTTCTGGTTCATGGAGCATGGCGCCACTATACCAGGTGCGTCCCGTTAAACCAAATTTGATTGGCATACATACACTATATATGCTGAGGCCATCCCAGCCCACTGGGTGAGTTTTGTATTACTGTATACCGAGCTGTTCTCTTACCTTCTTTACACTGCCTAACCACTTTCCTCTTATTGTCCATTTGCTGCTATCTTCTACCACTCTTGCTGCTATACTCCACGGAGTTCACCTAGGTAGTATTATCCATTGTCTGCCTACACGCACCTATCCTTATATGCTACTCTTTGCACATTCATACCTGCTATATTTTGCACATATGATTGCACCTTATATTCTGATCTCATCAATTATCATTCATTCATTTACACCTTCCATTTTTTGCTATATTTTGCACGATTTTATTGCACCTTATATCAATCCCTCACATAGCTATCATCCTTCCTTTTACTTTGTTTATACACCTTTATATTTGCACCGGTGTGTTGTGATTGATTCTCTATTTTTTATGCATTTTTTGATACTTTTTTCACTTACCACTGATTGGTGTGGATTTTACTTTTTTGCTGTTGCTTTTTTTCCCCACATTTTCTTTCATTATATACAGCCACCCCCCCCCCCCTCCTTTTTATCTGGTGCGTGCAATTCTATCAATGTGCATGCTAACTACCTCACTCTTCATTTACTAGCAGCACTGTGATTTTTCTGTATTATCTACATTCATTCTTCGATATATAGGCTCCCTCACCCCAGTATCCACCTTTTATGTACAATTAATGCATTTATTAATTTTTTAACTTTTTATGTAAATTTTTATGAATAGATTCTGTCATTATACATATATATATATATATAATATATATATATATATATATATATATATATATATATATATATATATTTTTTTTTTTTATATAGTCCATCATAATAAAATTAATTTTTATGTATATACGTCTATTATACTTTATTTTTATTTTGGGGTATATTCACAGTTTTTTGTGTGGTTCTCCACACTTGTATGTTGTTGTTTATAGTTGCTCTTTAGTGAAATTAGCCCCTCCTTATTTTTTACTCCACTCTTTGAACCCCTCAGGAAAGTTTTTTTCGGTTTCACATACTTTAAAAAATATTTAAAACAAAATTCTCACAAAATAAATATCTTTAAAATTGTCCTCTTCTGACCCCTTTAACACTTATTTTTTCCATAAACGGGGCTGTATGAGGGCTCATTTTTTGCACTGTGATCTGCTTGGTTTTTATTGTATTGTTTGTTTCAAAGGGACTTTTTTTTAACATTGTTTATTACATTTTTTTGGGAGTATGAAGTGACCAAAAATCAGCAACTCTGGACTTTTTTTTTTTTACAAGTGGTTTCAATAAAGCAAATCTGTCATCAGTATCATCTGCACTAACCTGTCATACAGGCTTGTAGTGCGGGTGATACTGATCAAAATGATACTTACAATGTCCTGAATGGCCCAGCCATTGCGCCGTTATAGCTGTTTTTCTTTTTATGTAAATGAGGTCCTTGGGGCATGGGCAGAGCTAGGACCGGAGCTCCGTGCACCCCACCTGATCATCTGCTGGGCAGGCGCTCCGACCGGCTCATCAATATGCACGGCCTCCCTTCCCGTTCTCGCAACATGGCGCATGCGCCGCTACCAAAGTACACCCGGAAGCGGCGTCAGTTTTAGTCTCATGAGGCTGAAACCGACGCCGCTTCTGGGTCTACTCTGTGAACGGCGCCTGCACTGGGGCAAAAACCTGCCGTAAGAGCAGGGAGGGAGGCCGTGCATTTTGACAAAAGATCACTGGGGGTGGGGGTTGGGGGGGTTATGCAATGCACATTATGGTTAAAACGATACCCAATTTATATTGATTTTCTATTATTGTTCTGGAAATGATAGAGAGACATGTGGCATTGACGGTGCAGTGGAGAATTACATCGCTCCCCATCCGGTCCGCCACCACTTCATGAAGAGAGGACGCCACAGAGTTCTTAATTGCAATTAGTACACCTCTGGATTTGCCTTCCCTGGTTCATGTGGATCAAATTATAGAGGTGTGAGTAAAAGTCAGTGAAGCCGTTAGCGATATCTTGAGGGGTGTAGAGTTTAGTGTTAGTGCTTGGGTGGATAAGGTATTGGATACGTGATTTTGCCTGACGACGTTTTAGACGATTCGCCTGCAGCTTACTGGCTTTGTTATTTTGAGAATAGTAGTTCGCTTGAAGTTTTCTATGTGTTTTTTCATAGGACGACAATAATAAGCATCGCAAGTCCCTTCTCTAAGAGTGGACATCATCAGCATTAGATGCAGAGGGATTGCTTTGGTTGGTGGTTTCAGCTAGTTTCAGTTGTGCTAGGGTATCCCTAAGAGTTTGTTCTTTACGGTTCTTTAAGATAGAGCTATATTTGATGCAGTTCCAAAGAAGAATAGGATCTTTCACCGAGCCCTCATTGTGAGAGAAGTACTCAGTGATGTCCTGTCGTAAGCAATCCGCAAACTGCGGGTGAGACCAAAGATAGGGGTTATTACGCCAAGTATAGGATGGAGGGGAAACTGAACTATCTCATAATTTTAGGAAAATGGGGGCTTGATCCGAACATGTTATGGGTTCAATTTCGGTGGACATGGCATGAGTCAGAAAAGTCCTATCTATTAAGAATAGGTCAATACGGGAATAGGTATTATGAGCACCCGAAAGAAACGTGTATGCTGTGATGGAGCCAAAACCAAGAAGGAATTCTGGATATACCACTTGGCACTACAGGACGCATAGCGCCTACCAGGATGGTACTACCAGGGTGCACATGGATAAAGGTAACCCAGTGACAGAGATAGGAAATGTTGGAGAATTGCTAGATAGACAGAAGGTACAATGAGTCGGTTAGATTGAGAAGTGGCCAAAACACAGACGTCAGTAGGTGTTTAGATAGGTAGTGCGTGGAGAGAAAAAAAAATTGCATGTGTCCCATGCTACACATATAAGTATTCCTATTGAACCATGCTATACATAAGTGACAACAAAAGAAAGACCCGCATTAGACAAAACATAAAAGAATATAACGTACTTAACCTGAGGTTTTGTGTACCAGTAAGGCAGTATCCTCATACTTGCAGGCATAAAGATCATAATTGCTGCTACGCCCTGAGGCTTATCGCAAAAGAAAATATACATGACCAGCAGGTTACAAATACCAATATGGGCAAATCTACCAACATGTACACATTTGACAAGACAAACATACAACAAAAGGCCCAGAAGCTACATCCACACCAAAGAACCAAATAATACCAATACGAGCACAGTATATACGCTATGGTATCAACGCCTGGTACTGAATATCGATATAATAATGTGAATCTCAGTATCAGCTCAGGTAACGCATGCCATGGGAACTTATGTAGCATAAATGTCATAGTTACGTATGCACCAAGTGACAGCTCCAGAAAGTTATACATAATTTTATGTAATGTGCCTGCTATAGGAATATTTGTGTAGTGTGAACGATAGGGGGTAAAATTACTCAAGTTCAATGAGAAACAAAAGAGTAACACGACAGCGCTGAACATGAAAAATGTGACCACAAGCCATGAAAACAATACTGTAAGAAACATATGTGGGCCATGTTGAAGGAAGATGTACATGTTAAACTGCTAGGGAAGCATATGCACCTACACCGAGTAGGAACCTGGAGTAATGCTGTGTTGTACACAAGCGTGGTATACTGTGTGGACATAAGAATAGAACACTATGTAGAAGGAAAGCGTGGTATACTGTGAGACATAGCATGAAACACTATGTAGAAGGTAAGCGTGGTATACTGTGGGACATAGCATGGAACACTATGTAGAGGGTAAAGCATGGTATACTCTATGAGATATATCATGGAACACTATGTAGAAGATAAGTGTGGTATTCTGTGGGACATAGCATGGAACACTATGTGGAAGGTAAGCGTGGTATACTGTGTGAGACATAAGCACGGAACAGTATGTAGAAGGTAAGCGTGGTATACTGTGAGACATAGCATGGAACACTATGTGGAAGGTAAGCATGGTATACTGTGTGGACCTGAGCACAGAACACTATGTGGAAGATAAGCGTGGTATGCCGTGTGGACGGAAGCACGGAACACTATGTGGACGATAAGTGTGGTATACTGTGTGGGAACATATGGCAGTACACAGTTTTGCTTGTTAACTGCTATTGCAACTGAGTGGAAACACAATCATGGTGCAGTTGTGTAGAATGTAGCCGTGATCCAGGAAGCTAAGTGATGTCACTACCCTGGATGAAATTAATATGTGTTATCTTGTATGAGCCGTATGCGTGATAGATGCAGGGAAACATAGGCATGTATGGTAACGTAACAGAACGCTGTAAGGAAACATGTGTGGCACATTGTGAAATGAAAATGTGGAATACCATGTGGTATCATATGCAAGGACATCCTATCACACCTGACCTTCAGCATGAACAACATATACAGGAGCAGTACCACATCAGACACACTTCTGCACACATGTAGCCGTACCACAGCAGACACATTCCCCTATACAGGGACAGCTTATGCAAGTTACATAACCAGATAACCTGAACTGCACAACAAGAAATGTTTATCAATCACCTTCCTGAAGAACGTTACCCCTGGCAACCTTGTACGGCCCCCGGGGATGCCCCTCAGTAAATTGCAAGGCGGCACTCAGCAACTTATCCTCACACACTGCTCCGCAATGTTCATATAACAGCGTGTGCGCCCGTAACTAGTATGCAGTGTACCCAAAGCAGGACTTGTGCACAGATGCCACTCTGCAACACTTAAATGCTGCATGTATGCCAGTAACTATGGCGCCGAGTAAACAAAGCGGGCTCGTGCACATGTAATACCTAGCTAGCCACCCGCTGCATGGCTGCCTGGACTGCCGAGCCCCCGCAGTGAACATCCGTACCTGCTGTAGTGACAAACGTTACCATGGTGCAGGCAAGCTGCGCTCTTACCTGACCCCTGTACCTGATGGAGGGGGAATGTAGGAACAGGAAGTGACCCCTGGCCTAGACAGGAAATCAACCAGAATGACGCATTGCATGCTGCCGACAGCACCTGTGTGGATGAGGTGGGTATTTAAGGACCAGACTCCTCCCACAAATTAGGTTAACTGTTTCAGCTAACCACCACAAGTCAGCCCGGTTTTGCTTTGATTTTCATTGGTCATGAGCAAACCACTTGCTCATGACCACTTGCTCATGGGGATATAAAGCCCTAGAAAGTAATACTGTGTTTCTCCGAAAATAAGAACGGGTCTTATATTAATTTTAGTCACCAAAAACACACAAGGGCTTATTTTCAGGGTAGGCTTATTTATTTACATGTGATGGGCGCAGCTCTGCCCCCCAACATCCCCCCCCCGCCGGTTTATCAGCCCAGCGTTGCACCCCACATCGGGGGGCTAATTGTACCGTATGTCACCTGAGAGCGCAGCTTCTCTCCCCCCCTGCCAAATAATTATCAGCTGCTGCTCTGTACTTGTAAAGCTAGCTTGAGCATGAAGGGCCCACATATGCACCTGAATGTTTTTTTATGTAGCACACACCTCTATACTTCTAAACACTGGCCAATACCTTTGCGCCAAAAGAGCAGTTAAGTATTCCTGTGCCCGGGCTGCAAATATTAAAAAACAAACTTTAACTTACCTTCATCCTCAGCAATGTCCCGCCTTGGCCAATGATAGGCTGAGCCAACTGTCATGTAAGAAGCCGGCCGACTCCTCAGCCAATCATCGGCTGAGGCGGGGCATCGCTGCGGCCGGTGATAGGCTGAAGGCTCTGTGATGTCACAACACCAGGAAGCAGCAAGAGCAGCGGAGAACAGTGAGGCCGGTTCCTTAGCAACGGGGGAACGGAGGACTAAGGTAAGTTAAAGTTAGATTTTTAATATTTGCAACCCGGGCATTGCCTAGATCAGTGGACTTCAACCTGCGGACCTCCAGATGTTGCAAAACTACAACTCCCAGCATGCCCGGACAGCCAACGGCTGTCCGGGCATGCTGGGAGTTGTAGTTTTGCAACATCTGGAGGTCCGCAGGTTGAAGACCACTGGCCTAGGTCTTATTTTCGGGGTAGGGCTTATATTGCAGCCCACCCCGGCTGGGTCTAGCTATGTACATCAAATGCCCCTTGCTAGAAAAGTAGATTCTTTTAAAACTGTACTTTCTAAATCATACCTGCCCACCCCAGTAATATTAAAAACTAAACCTAGAAATTGTGACTAATGAAAACACTTTGCATGGAAACAATGTTATTTGTTGATGTTACCTCCTACAACATAAGATTAATCTTTTACTGATAGCTAAATCAATACTTGAAGTATATTTATTACAAAAATGGATCAGAGAAGAGATTGTACTACGATGAGAAGGGAGGAATGAACACAGTTTATATGATATATAACTGGGTGATGATAAGAAAAACTCTTCAGAAAATTAACCATGTGGGCTCTTTCATGCCATGGAAATCACCAGACAAACAGCTTTACATCAATACATCATTGGTAACCTGGAAGAATGAAGAGGTACAAATTGGTGGATTGGGAAATAATTTTGCCCTGAATGAAATCTTTTTATAAATATTCAATTGTAACATGATTTTTTTTATCTTGCTTAAAACTTTAATGTTCAAGAATACCACAATTATTGGTCAGATATTTACTTCTATCTTTAGCAGAAGCCTTATTACAAAATGTGTTTCTCTTTATAGCTACCAAGATCTCAATGTTTGGAAAATTGTCCACCTGGTAGCAGGAAGATCAAGAATAAGAAGAAGCCGATCTGCTGTTATGACTGTATAATGTGTTCTGAAGGAGAAAGATCCAATATCACTGGTAATAATTATTTAAGTTCTGATCTAAAACAGTAGACTTAAGTGCAGAGTAATATAGTTCATAAGGTTAAAAAATGACCAAAATCCTTCAAGTTCAACCTATGACCCTACTGTGGTTATCCAGGGAATGGCTAAAACTCCTTTGAGTTAGTCATCAGTTGCCCCATAACAGAGGACAATTTCCTTTCTGACTCCATTATGGCATCAAGATAAATCTCTGGATCAATGTTTTTTCCCCATAAATCTAGTATCTATAACCTGTAATATTATATTTTTCCTGTAAAGTATCCAGGTCCCCCTTGAACTTGTTTATTGTGTCAGACATCACAACATCATGGAGCAGAGAGTTCCATAGTCTCCCTGCTTTTACAGTAGGGAATATCTGTCTGTGATGGTGGTGAATTCTTCTCTTCTCTAGACGTAGAGGATGCCCCCTTGTCATAGTTACCGGTAGAGATGAGCGAATCAAAGCTAATGAACCAAAATTTGTTACGAATTTCATGAAATTTTCGATTCGCAACAAATGTGAATATCGCTGCGATTCTATCACGCGAATCGCTTCATTAAATTCCATTTTACAGCGTTCCCGGCTAAAGGAGACCTAAAATGGCGGATCCACATGTGAGTACATGGAGCAGGGGATTATGGGAGGGCGGGAAAGTACGGCGGAAGGGGAAGTAGGCAGAATGACCCTGAATCACATGCGAGATGCAGCCTATCAGCATTCATTGACCCCTGTGATGTCACAGCCCTATATAATCGGCAGCCATCTTGCTGCTGCTCATTTCATCCATGCACTCAGCGAGAGAGAGAGAGAGAGGACGGACTGCGTGTGTGTGAATTGCTTATACCACAGCGCACCACTGAAACTGTTAGTCACATCAGCATTGTGGACAGGAGTGCAGAGTGCTTTGGTGTTCTCACTGAGAAGGATCTTACGATATATAAACCTCCTATTCACGTTATTGAGCATTGCATCAGAGAGGGGCAGATAGATTTTCGTTGCCTCATACATATCAACAAGCTGCCTGAACTTCATGAACCATCTTATCACCTTATGCGCAATTATGTGCTTTTTTTGCTCCACAAATCATCTGTTGCTTATAATTGTGTGTAGACTATAAAAAAAACTGTGCACATCATTCTTTACATTCTGTGACAGAGTGCAATATAGGGTTTAACCCCTTAAGGACCCATGACGTACGCGTACGTCATGAGTCCCGGTCCTGCGATATAACGCGGGGTCACACGGCGACCCCGAATCATATCTCGGCGGGCCCGACGTCATAGTGAAGCTGGGACCTGCCGCTTATAGCGCACGGCACCGATCGCGGTGCCGCGTGCTATTAACACTTTAGCTGCGCGCTCAAAGCTGAGCCGCGCGGCTAAAAATTAAAGTGAAAGTGCCCGGCTAGCTCAGGGAGCACGGCATAATCGCGGCATCCCGAACAGCTTTAGCACAGGAGGAGGTCTTCTTACCTTCTCCTCCGCTGTTCGATCACCGAATGAATGCTTCAAGCCTGAGATCCAGGCTTGAGAAATCAATCGCCGAAAACACTGATTGATCCATTCCTATGGAGATGCATCAATCAGTGTTAAAGATCAGTTAATCCAATGTTATATCCTCCTATAGGAGCTATAATATTGCATAAGAAAAGTGTAAAAAAATCATTAACCCTTTCAATTATCACTTCCCCTAATAAAAGTTTGAATCACCCGGCATTTCCAAGAATAAAAAAAAAACTGTGTAAATAAAAATAAACATATGTGGTATCGCCGCGTGTGGAAATTTCCGAATTGTAAAAATATACAGCTATTTAAACCGCAAGTTCAATGGCGTACACGCAAAAAAAATTCCAAAGTCCATAATAGCGCATTTTTGATCACTTTTTATGCCACAAAAAAGTGAATAAAAAGTTATTAAAAAGTCTGATCAGAACAAAAATGGTACCGCTAAAAGCTTCAGATTATGACGCAAAAAATGAGCTCTCATAGCACCCTGAACACAAAAAAATAAAAAAGTTATAGGGGTCAGAAGATGAACATTTTAAACGTATACATTTTCCTGCATGTATTCATGATTTTTTTCTGAAGTGATACAAAATTAAACCTATAAAAGTAGGGTATCATTTTAACCGTATGGACCTACAGAATAAAGATAAGGTATCATTCTTGCCGAAAAATGTACTGCGTAAAAACGGAAGCTCCCAAAACTTACAAAATAGTGTTTTTTCATCCATTTTTTTGCACATTGATTTTTTTTCCCGTTTCACCGTAGATTTTTGGCTAAAATGACTAAGGTCATTACAAAGTAGAATTAGTGATGCAGAATATAAGCCATCATGTAGAATTTTAAGTGAAAGTTTTAAAGAGTTATGATTTTTTAAATTTACGGAGGAAAAATTGAAAATGAAAAAACGGAAAAAGCCCGGGTCCTTAAGGGGTTAATCCCTGTTTCTTTTTCTTTTTGTGGTGCTGCACTGTTGTGTCCTGCTGCTGTTCACAATACGTTTTTTGCAGCAGACTGTAGTGCATTTGTCTGCCCTCATACGTGCATACCACATGCCTACATCAAAGCTGTCTACTATTCTGTATCTGTAACAAGTCAAGACACAGGGAGAGTCCTGGCAAAAGTAAACACCTGCTGGTGTTTTACAAAAATACAGATTTTTTCTGCGAATTGTTGCGCATTTTTCTGCCCTCATCAGTGCATACTGCATACGTACATCCAAGTAGTGTACCATCCATTTTGTACCTGTTAATCTGTCAGGGGCCTACATACTGTGAAAGTCCAAACAATAGTACTCACCGGCTGGTGTTTTACAAAAATACAGATTTTTTTCTGTGTATTGTTGTGCATTTTTCTGCCCTCTTCAGTGCATACTGCATACATTCATCCAAGTAGTGTACCATTTTGTACCTGTTAATCTGTCAAGGGCCTACATACTGTGAAAGTCCAAACAATAGAACTCACCGGCTGGCGTTTTACAAAAATACTGATTTTTCTGCGCATTGTTACACATTTTTCTGCCCTCATCAGTGCATACCGCATACGTACATCTAATTAGTGTACCATTTTGTACCTGTTAATCTGTCAAGGGCCTACATACTATGAAAGGACAGCCAAAAGTAATCACCTGCTGCTGTTCTAGACAAATACTGTTTAAAGAGTAGTGAAGTATATAAGCACTAAGTATGTCTGGCAGAGAAGTGCCAGGACGTGCACAGAGGAGTGGCAGAGGCCTAAATACTTCAGGCAGAGTTGGCAGCAGACTAGGGGCGAGTGGCAGCAGGAGTCGCAGCGAGAGGCCTGAGCTCCCGTTATCAGCCAGCAGTCGTGTCTCGACCAGCAACCCATCTGCCGTTGTTGATTGTTAACACGCTCATCCACTTCATCACAGGTGACATCTGACACCCCCCGTCAACAGTCGGTGGTTTCTTCAGACACAACCCTCAGTTGGCATTGCCCGGGAGCAGTCCCTGTCCTCCCATTGCCTTTGTCCTATGCTGTTCCCTCTCCTAGAGAAGTATCTTATTCTGTGGGTTCAGCTCCACTATTCACTGAGGACAATCTGATAGAGGACAGTCAGCAGCTACTGCCCAGCCAAGAAGGGGAGGAGACGTTCGCCACTTGCTCCGCTAGGCGGCCTAGTAGTGATGCGGAGAGTGATGTGGGAGGCTGTGTTGCCAGGGTTCAGGGTCCTGAAGCAGACACTGTTGGGGAACCTGAGGAGGACATCAGTGACATGCAGACACCTGTTGATGATGATGAAGCCAATCGCAATTGGTAGCAGGGTGCAGAAGAGGCTTCATCATCATCAGGAGAAGAGAGTTGCAGGTTGCCCTTGAGGCAGCAGCTGAGCCAGCAAGGCGGTAGCACGGTTGGCAGTCAGTATGGTGGCAGGAGTGGAAATTCTGGAGCGAAACGTGCCCGGGGAAGACCACCTGCTTCGCAGCAGCCTACCTTTCCGGGACGTAGTGGAACTGGTGTTCCTGGAGATGGCGCCAGTAGCAGTAAATTAATGTAAATTAGTGTGGACTGTAGGTGGGAAAATCAGCTACTCGGCGGTGTGGCAGTTTTTCATCAAGCGTTCGGAGGAGGTTCACGTAGCCACATGCAAGATATGTCAGCAGAAGGTGAAGCGTGGCCAGGGTTCCAATGTCGGCACCACGGCCCTGCGTCAACACATGCTTCGCCACCATAAAGCAGCCTGGGAGAACCGTGGCTCCGATGAAGTGGTCCAGCCTGCTGCATCACCCAGTCGCCATCCGCTCCCTCCTTCATCCAGCCAAGGCTCCACCACCTCAGCTGAAGGGAGCTGTGTGTTAAGCCCTCCTTCTGTCGCTCCAGATGCTCCTGCTTCTCCCACTTTTAGTCAGCCATTCCATCAACAAACCATCGGCAAAGCCATGTCCAAGAGACAACAGTTTGCGCCCACTCATCCAACGGCGCAGAAGTTGAATGGGCTCCTGTCCAATTTTCTGATGATGCAGTCACTCCCTTTTCAAGTGGTGGACTCTGCACCTTTCAGAGAATTGACGGCTTGTGCAGAGCCGAGGTGGAGAGTCCCAAGCCGTCATTTTTTTCTTTTAATTTCTTTGCGAATAAGGCAGTGCCAGCCCTGCATACGTTTTTACAAGACAAGGTGGGCCAGTCCTTGAGCCTGTCGGTGTGTTCAAAAGTGCACGGCAGCGCCGATGTGTGGAGCTGTAACTACGGGCAGGAACAATACTTGTCTTTTACGGCCCACTGGGTAAATGTGGTTCCGGCACAGCCACAGCAGCAACTTGGACAGATCACACTGCTTCCTCCTCCATGCTCTCGCTCTCAGGCAGTTGGTCCTGTGACAGTGTGCGACTCCGCCTTCTCATCCTCCACCGTGTCCTCAGCCTCCACTGCACATACAAATCTTGGTGGCTCTACATCGTACCATGTGTGTAGGGCACGGCGGTGTCAAGCTGTTGTTCACATGGTTTGCCTTGGCGAACAGAGTCACACAGGGGAGGAACTGTTAAAGTTAATTTGTCAAGAAATCCGAGTATGGCTTACTCCATGAAATCTGGAAATGGGAACCATGGGGACCGACAACGGGAAGAACATCGTGTCCGCGCTGCGACAAGAAAGTGTGAAACATGTGCCCTCCATGGCACACTTGTTGAATCTGGTTGTCAAGCACTTCCTCAAGTCTTCACCCCATTTGCAAAACATCCTAAAATTGGCAAGGAAACTGTGCAAGCACTTCAGCCACTTGTACACCGCAAAGCACACCTTCCTTGAGCTGCAGCGTCAGAACGGTATCCCACAACATAGTCTTATTTGTGAAGTTGCCACACGTTGGAATTCCCCCCTCCATATGTTGGACAGACTATACTAACAAAGAAAAGCAACCACAATTTCTTAATGATCCAAGCAGATAGGAGTACTCCCCTGTGTAACTTCAATGTGAACCAGTGGCAGCTCGTACGTGACACCTGCTGTTTGCTGAGGCCCTTTGAGGAAGCCACATTATTTGTAAATTGCCTGGATTATGGCAAGAACGACGTAATTCCACTCCTACATTTCCGACAACAAATGATTGAAACGATGGCTGGGTATGGCAATGGAGATGTTGCGCCTACATCTCAAGACTACATGAGCCCTGTGGGGGCTGAACTGGAGGAGGAGGATGAGGGGCAGAGTGGAGCACAATTTAGGTTGGATGAGATGGCCGGTGTTTCTTGTCATCAGACAGGAGAGGAGGAGCAGGAGCAGCCAGAGGAGCTAGGGGGTTATGAGGAAGGCGAGACAGAGGACCCAGACACACCGTGTCAGTATGCAGTGGAGATGGAGGCAAGTAGTCCCTCCGAGTCACTGGCACAAATGGCACGATGCATGCTCAGTTGCTTGCGTAGTGACCCCCGAATTGTCAAAATTCGTCAGCGGGATGACTTCTGGGTCTCCACCTTATTGGACCCTCGCTACCATCCCAGAATGGGAGCCTTTTTTATACCCACTGAAAGGGAGGACAAACTGACCTACTACAGAGAGATCCTACGTAGCCAGTTGGCCGATGCCTATCGGCGACATGGTACATCCACTCGCAGGTCTGACTTGGGGGGCCCTCTGCACTCACCTTCCACTGCCATGGCTGCTGGGGATAGGAGGGATGGCAGAAGCAGTACCAGCTCCATCTGCAGCAGCCTGAGTCTACAGTCGTAGATGAGTAGCTTTCTTCACCTGCATAGTGAAGCAACTCATCAGCAGCAGGTGGACATGGAGCAGGACCTGCAGGTGGTGGCATACCTTGACATGGCCATGCCAACATACATTGAAGATCCGCTGGACTTCTGGGCAGCCAAACTTGATTTATGGCCGACAACTAGCAGAGTTCGCCCTGAAAAAGCTGTCCTGCCCGGCAAGTAGTGTGCCATCACAGCGGGTGTTTAATGCGGCCGGGGCCATAGTCATCCCAAGGCGAACTCGTCTGTCCACGAAAAATGTCGAGAGACTTACCTTTGTGAAGATGAATCAGGGATGGATCAGCCAGGATTTCCAGCCACCAATGCCAGATGCCTCAGAGTAGATTGACCATGCTGCTACACCAACACTTCACAATTATGGTTATGAAACCCTCTTGGGTTATCAATTAGGGTTATTAAGCCCTCTTGGGTACTGCGAATGACTGCTCCTGACTCATCCTGTGTCTTTCAGGAACTACTTGTCTCGCTGATGCTTCTGGGGCCTTTAATTTTTGGAAGTTTAGCAGTAGCTAAATACATGCTTAATACGAATTTCAACATTGATCTTTCAATGTAAGGGGTTATGAAACCCTCTTGTGTACTGCGAATGCCTGATCTTGACTCATTCTGTGTCTCTTTCAGGAACTACTTGCCTCACTGATGCTTTGGGCCTTGGGCCTTAAGTTTTTGAATGTTTAGCAGTAGGTAAATACATGCTTAATGCAAATTTCAACATTGATCTTGCAATGTGAAGGGTTATGAAACCCTCGTGTGTACTGCTGATGTCTGTGCCTGTGTCTTTCAGGAATTACTTGGCTTACTGATGCTTCTGGGCTTGGGACTTAAATTTTTTGGATGGTAGCACTACCTAACATGCATTTTCACTAGAGATTTCAGGGGTTGTGAACCCATCTTGTGTACTCATGCTGCTTCCTGCTCCACTCTGTCAGCCCGTTGGTCCTTTGACTGTGTGCTATTCCGCCTCCACATCCTCCACTGTGTCCTAAGCCTCCACTGCCCGGACAAGTCTCAGTGGCCATTCAGCATACCATGTGTTTGCGTTGGCAAAAAGTCTTGGAAACAATGGCCTGTCAGGGCAATGGAAATGTTGCGTCTACATCTCACGGCCACATGAGACCTGTGGGGGCTTGTTAGATTTTGCCCTTTCTACCCACACGACGGGGTCCGGGACACTCAAACTTTGATTTAAATTTCAACTAAAAAAATCTGACATTTCAATGTTCTCCTCATGCATTAGCCAACTCCAGGCTGTGTCATTCAGGCAATATATGGTTTACTGATACCGCTGCTGTGCCTGGGAAATTCAAATTTTATCATAGGTAGCACCCGCTATCCAAAATCTTCTTCAAAAATGTCAAAAATTGTTGTGTTTTTGGGGGGGATTGTGAGGCCCTGGTGTGTACTCGTGCATCAGCCAACTCCAGGCTGTGTCATTCAGGCAATATATGGTTTTCTGTTGCCGCTGCTGGGCCTGGGTCTGGGAAATTAAAATTTTATCATAGGTAACACCCGCTATCCAAAATCTTCTTCAAAAATTGTTGTGTTTTTTGGGGCCCTTGTGTGTACTAACACCCGCTATCCAAAATCTTCTTCAAAAATTGTTGTGTTTTTTGGGGCCATTGTGTGTACTCGTGCATCAGCCAACTCCAGACTGTGTCATTCAGGCAATATATGGATTCCTGATGCCACTGCTGGGCCTGGGTCTGGGAAAATCAAATGTTATCATAGGTAGCACCCGCTATCCAAAATCTTCTTCAAAAATTTCAAAAATTGTTGTGTTTTTTGGGGCGATTGTTAAGCCCTGCTGTGAACTCATGCATCAGCCAACTCCAGGCTGTGTCATTCAGGCAATATATGGTTTACTGATGCCGCTGCTGGGCCTGGGTCTGGGAAATTCAAATTTTATCATAGGTAACACCCTCTATCCAAAATATTCTTAAAAAATTTCAAAATTGTTGTGTTTTTTGGGGGGGATTGTGAAGCCCTGGTGTGTACTCGTGCATCAGCCAATTCCAGGCTATGTCATTCAGGCAATATATGGTATTCTGTTGCCGCTGCTTGGCCTGGGTCTGGGAAATTCAAATTTTATCATAGGTAACACCCGCTATCCAAAATCTTCTTCAAAAATTTCAAAAATTGTTGTGTTTTTTGGGAGGATTGTGAAGGCCTTGTGTGTACTCGTGCATCAGCCAACTCCAGGCTGTGTCATTCAGACAATATATGGTTTCCTGATGCCACTGCTGGGCCTGGGTCTGGGAAATTCAAATCTTATCATAGGTAGCACCCGCTATCCAAAATCTTCTTCAAAAATTTCAAAAATTGTTGTGTTTTTTGGAGGGATTGTGAAGGCCTTGTGTGTACTCGTGCATCAGCCAACTCCAGGCTGTGTCATTCAGGCAATATATGGTTTCCTGATGCCACTGCTGGGCCTGGGTCTGGGAAATTCTAATTTTATCATAGGTAGCACACGCTATCCAAAATCTTCTTCAAAAATTTCTAAAATTTTTGTGTTTTTTGAGGGGATTGTGAAGCCCTGGTGTGTTCTCGTGCATCAGCCAACTCCAGGCTGTGTCATTCAGGCAATATATGGTTTACTGATGCCGCTGCTGGGCTTGGGTCTGGGAAATTCAAATTTTATTATAGATTGCACCCGCTATCCAAAATCTTCAAAAATGTAAAATGTTGTTGTGTTTTTTTTGGGGGGGATTGTGAAGCCCTTGTGTGAACTTGTGCATCAGCCAACTCCAGGCTGTGTCATTCAGTCAATATATGGTTTACTGATGCCGCTGCTGGGCCTGGGTCTGGGAAATTCAAATTTTATCATAGGTAGCACCCGCTATCCAAAATCTTCGGTTTAAATTTCTAAATTCATCTTTTAATCTTAGGGATTGTGAAGGCCTAGTGCCTACTCATGCTGCCAACACCTCCACGCTGTGTAATTCAGCCACTATATGGTCTCCTCATGCTGCCAACACCACCACGCTGTGCCATTCAGCTACTATATGGTCTCCTCATGCTGCCAACACCTCCATGCTGTGCCATTCAGCCATTATATGGTGTCCTCATGCTGCCAACACCTCCACGCTTTGTCATTCAGCCACTATATGGTGTCCTCATGCTTCAGCCTCATCCAAGCTTAGTCATTCAGCCACTATATGGTGTCCTCATTCTGCCAACACCTCCACGCTTTGTCATTTAGCCACTATATGGTCTCCTCATGCTGCCAACACCTCCACGCTGTGTCGTTCAGCCACTATATGGTGTCCTCATGCTGTCAAAACCTCCACGCTTTGTCATTCAGACACTATATTGTGTCCTCATGCTTCAGCCTCATCCAATCTTTGTCATTCAGCCAATATATGGTGTCCTCATTCTGCCAACACCTCCACGCTTTGCCATTCAGCCACTATATGGTCTCCTCATGCAGCCAACACATCCACGCTATGCCATTCACCCACTATATGGTCTCCTCATGCTGCCAACACCTCCACGCTGTGTCATTCAGCCACTATATGGTGTCCTCATGCTGCCAACACCTCCACACTATTGTTGCTGTAATTCAGCAACAATATGGTCTCCTCATGCTGCCAACACCTCCACACTGTGCAATTCAGCCCCTATATGGTCTCCTCATGCTGCCAACACCTCCACGCTTAGTTATTCAGCCACTATATGGTCTCTTCATGCTGCCAACACCTCCACGCTGTGTCTTTCAGCCACTATATGTTCTCCTCATGCTGCTAACACCTCCACGCTGTGTCATTCAGCCACTATATGGTCTCCTCACACTGATGCAACCACAAGGCTCTGTCATTGTGCTGCTCTGCGGCAGTGATTCTAAAAGTGAAGCCGGTAATCTGCATGTTATCTGAATAACAGTATTATTTCACTACCCCAGCACACTTCATATGTGTTTTAGAACACAGCAAAGTGTTCTATACCCCTATAGAGGCTGTATGTAGGCTAGAAATAGCCTTTTTTAATATAGATTCGCCGCAAAAAAATTTGGATCGAAACAAACTTTTTCGGAAATTTCGGCGAATCGGCCGAATCAAATTTTTGAAAAGTTCGCTCATCTCTAGTTACCGGCCTAGGTTTAAAAAGATCACTAGAAATATCTCTGTACTGTCCATTCATATATTTGCGCATTGTGATCAGATCTCCCCTAAGACATCTTTTCTCTATACTAAAAAACCCCAAGCTTGATAACCTGTCTTGGTCCTGTATGTTACGCCGAGCGCTCCGGGTCCCCGCTCCTCCCCGGAGCGCTCGCTACACTCTCCTCACTGCAGCGCTCCGGTCAGATCCACTGACCCGGGGCGCTGCGATACTGCCTCCAGCCGGGATGCGATTCGCGATGCGGGTAGCGCCCGCTCGCGATGCGCACCCCGGCTCCTGTACCTGACTCGCTCTCCGTCGGTCCTGTCCCGGCGCGCGCGGCCCCGCTCCTTAGGGCGCGCGCGCGCCGGGTCTTTGCGATTTAAAGGGCCACTGCGCCGCTGATTGGCGCAGTGGTTCCAATTAGTCTGCTCACCTGTGCACTTCCCTATATCACCTCACTTCCCCTGCGCTTCCTTGCCGGATCTTGTTGCCATCGTGCCAGTGAAAGCGTTTCCTTGTGTGTTCCTAGCCTGTGTTCCAGACCTCCTGCCGTTGCCCCTGACTACGATCCTTGCTGCCTGCCCCGACCTTCTGCTACGTCCGACCTTGCTTCTGCCTACTCCCTTGTACCGCGCCTATCTTCAGCAGTCAGAGAGGTTGAGCCGTTGCTAGTGGATACGACCTGGTCACTACCGCCGCAGCAAGTCCATCCCGCTTTGCGGCGGGCTCTGGTGAAAACCAGTAGTGTCTTAGAACCGATCCACTAGCACGGTCCACGCCAATCCCTCTCTGGCACAGAGGATCCACTACCTGCCAGCCGGCATCGTGACAGTAGATCCGGCCATGGATCCCGCTGAAGTTCCTCTGCCAGTTGTCGCTGACCTCACCACGGTGGTCGCTCAGCAGTCACAACAGATAGCGCAACAAGGCCAACAGCTGTCTCAACTGACCGTTATGCTACAGCAGTTACTACCACAGCTTCAGCAATCATCTCCTCCGCCAGCTCCTGCACCTCCTCCGCAGCGAGTGGCCGCTTCTGGTCTACGCCTATCCTTGCCGGATAAATTTGATGGGGACTCTAAGTTTTGCCGTGGCTTTCTTTCCCAATGTTCCCTGCACCTGGAGATGATGTCGGACCATTTTCCCACTGAAAGGTCTAAGGTGGCTTTCGTAGTCAGCCTTCTGTCTGGAAAAGCCCTGTCTTGGGCCACACCGCTCTGGGACCGCAATGACCCCGTCACTGCCTCTGTACACTCCTTCTTCTCGGAAATCTGAAGTGTCTTTGAGGAACCTGCCCGAGCCTCTTCTGCTGAGACTGCCCTGTTGAACCTGGTCCAGGGTAATTCTTCCGTTGGCGAGTATGCCGTACAATTCCGTACTCTTGCTTCAGAATTATCCTGGAATAATGAGGCCCTCTGCGCGACCTTTAAAAAAGGCCTATCCAGCAACATTAAAGATGTTCTGGCCGCACGAGAAATCCCTGCTAATCTACATGAACTCATTCACCTAGCCACTCGCATTGACATGCGTTTTTCCGAAAGGCGTCAGGAGCTCCGCCAAGATATGGACTCTGTTCGCACGAGGCGTTTCTTCTCCTCGGCTCCTCTCTCCTCTGGTCCCCTGCAATCCGTTCCTGTGCCTCCCGCCGTGGAGGCTATGCAGGTCGACCGGTCTCGCCTGACACCTCAAGAGAGGACACGACGCCGCATGGAGAATCTCTGCCTGTACTGTGCTAGTACCGAACACTTCCTGAGGGATTGTCCTATCCGTCCTCCCCGCCTGGAAAAACGTACGCCGACTCCGCACAAGGGTGAGACAGTCCTTGATGTCTACTCTGCTTCTCCACGTCTTACTGTGCCTGTGCGGATGTCTGCCTCTGCCTTCTCCTTCTCTACTATGGCCTTCTTGGACTCTGGATCTGCAGGAAATTTTATTTTGGCCTCTCTCGTCAACAGGTTCAACATCCCAGTGACCAGTCTCGCCAGACCCCTTTACATCAATTGTGTAAACAATGAAAGATTGGACTGTACCATACGTTTCCGCACGGAGCCCCTTCTAATGTGCATCGGATCTCATCACGAGAGGATTGAACTTTTGGTCCTCCCCAATTGCACTTCTGAAATTCTCCTTGGACTTCCCTGGCTTCAACTTCATTCCCCAACCCTGGATTGGTCCACTGGGGAGATCAAGAGTTGGGGGCCCTCTTGTTCCAAGGACTGTCTAAAACCGGTTCCCAGTAACCCTTGCCGTGACTCTGTGGTTCCTCCAGTAACCGGTCTCCCTAAGGCCTATATGGACTTTGCGGATGTTTTCTGCAAAAAACAAGCTGAGACTCTACCTCCTCACAGGCCTTATGATTGTCCTATCGACCTCCTCCCGGGCACTACTCCACCCCGGGGCAGAATTTATCCTCTGTCCGCCCCAGAGACTCTTGCCATGTCTGAATACGTCCAGGAAAATTTAAAAAAGGGCTTTATCCGTAAATCCTCCTCTCCTGCCGGAGCCGGATTTTTCTTTGTGTCCAAAAAAGATGGCTCCCTACGTCCTTGCATTGACTACCGCGGTCTTAATAAAATCACGGTTAAGAACCGCTACCCCCTACCCCTCATCTCTGAACTCTTTGATCGCCTCCAAGGTGCCCACATCTTTACTAAACTGGACTTAAGAGGTGCTTATAATCTCATCCGCATCAGAGAGGGGGATGAATGGAAAACGGCATTTAACACCAGAGATGGACACTTTGAGTATCTGGTCATGCCCTTTGGCCTGTGCAACGCCCCTGCCGTCTTCCAAGACTTTGTTAATGAAATTTTTCGTGATCTTTTATACTCCTGTGTTGTTGTATATCTGGACGATATCCTGATTTTTTCTGCCAATCTAGAAGAACACCGCCAGCATGTCCGTATGGTTCTTCAAAGACTTCGTGACAATCAACTCTATGCCAAAATTGAGAAATGTCTGTTTGAATGCCAATCTCTTCCTTTTCTAGGATACTTGGTCTCTGGCCAGGGACTACAAATGGACCCAGACAAACTCTCTGCCGTCTTAGATTGGCCACGCCCCTCCGGACTCCGTGCTATCCAACGCTTTTTGGGGTTCGCCAATTATTACAGGCAATTTATTCCACATTTTTCTACCGTTGTGGCCCCTATCGTGGCTTTAACCAAAAAAAATGCCGATCCCAAGTCTTGGCCTCCTCAAGCGGAAGACGCCTTTAAACGACTCAAGTCTGCCTTTTCTTCGGCTCCCGTGCTCTCCAGACCTGACCCTTCCAAACCCTTCCTATTGGAGGTTGATGCCTCCTCAGTGGGAGCTGGAGCTGTTCTTCTACAAAAAAATTCTTCCGGGCATGCTGTCACTTGTGGTTTTTTTTCTAGGACCTTCTCTCCGGCGGAGAGGAACTACTCCATCGGGGATCGAGAGCTTCTAGCCATCAAATTAGCACTTGAGGAATGGAGGCATCTGCTGGAGGGATCAAGATTTCCAGTTATTATTTACACCGATCACAAGAACCTCTCCTACCTCCAGTCTGCCCAACGGCTGAATCCTCGCCAGGCCCGGTGGTCTCTGTTCTTTGCCCGATTTAATTTTGAAATTCACTTTCGGCCTGCCGATAAGAACATTAGGGCCGATGCTCTCTCTCGTTCCTCGGATGCCTCGGAAGTTGAACTCTCTCCGCAACACATCATTCCTCCTGACTGCCTGATTTCCACTTCTCCAGCCTCCATCAGGCAAACTCCTCCAGGAAAGACCTTTGTTTCTCCACGCCAACGCCTCGGAATCCTCAAATGGGGTCACTCCTCCCATCTCGCAGGTCATGTGGGCATCAAGAAATCTGTGCAACTCATCTCCCGCTTCTATTGGTGGCCGACTCTGGAGACGGATGTTGTGGACTTTGTGCGAGCCTGCACTATCTGTGCCCGGGATAAGACTCCTCGCCAGAAGCCCGCTGGTTTTCTTCATCCCCTGCCTGTCCCCGAACAGCCTTGGTCTCTGATTGGTATGGATTTTATTACTGATTTACCCCCTTCCCGTGGCAACACTGTTATTTGGGTGGTCGTTGATCGATTCTCCAAAATGGCACATTTCATCCCTCTTCCTGGTCTTCCTTCAGCGCCTCAGTTGGCTAAACAATTTTTTGTACACATTTTTCGTCTTCACGGGTTGCCTACGCAGATCGTCTCGGATAGAGGCGTCCAATTCGTGTCTAAATTCTGGAGGGCTCTCTGTAAACAACTCAAGATTAAATTAAATTTTTCTTCTGCATATCATCCCCAATCCAATGGACAAGTAGAAAGAATTAACCAGGTCTTGGGTGATTATTTACGACATTTTGTTTCCTCCCGCCAGGATGACTGGGCAGATCTCCTTCCATGGGCCGAATTCTCGTATAACTTCAGAGTCTCTGAATCTTCCTCCAAATCCCCATTTTTCGTGGTGTACGGCCGTCACCCTCTTCCCCCCCTCCCTACCCCCTTGCCCTCTGGTCTGCCCGCTGTGGATGAAATTTCTCGTGACCTTTCCATCATATGGAGAGAGACCCAAAATTCTCTCTTACAGGCTTCATCACGCATGAAGAAGTTCGCGGATAAGAAAAGAAGAGCTCCTCCCATTTTTTCCCCTGGAGACAAGGTATGGCTCTCCGCTAAATATGTCCGCTTCCGTGTCCCTAGCTACAAGTTGGGACCACGCTATCTTGGTCCTTTCAAAATTTTGTGTCAGATTAATCCTGTCTCTTACAAACTTCTTCTTCCTCCTTCTCTTCGTATTCCTAATGCCTTTCACGTTTCTCTTCTTAAACCACTCATCATCAACCGTTTCTCTCCCAAATCTGTTCCTCCCACTCCTGTTTCCGGCTCCTCGGACATCTTCTCAGTCAAAGAGATTCTAGCATCTAAAAAGGTCAGAGGGAAAACCTTTTTTTTAGTGGATTGGGAGGGTTGTGGTCCAGAAGAGAGATCCTGGGAACCTGAGGACAATATCCTAGACAAAAGTCTGCTCCTCAGGTTCTCAGGCTCTAAGAAGAGGGGGAGACCCAAGGGGGGGGGTACTGTTACGCCGAGCGCTCCGGGTCCCCGCTCCTCCCCGGAGCGCTCGCTACACTCTCCTCACTGCAGCGCTCCGGTCAGATCCACTGACCCGGGGCGCTGCGATACTGCCTCCAGCCGGGATGCGATTCGCGATGCGGGTAGCGCCCGCTCGCGATGCGCACCCCGGATCCCGTACCTGACTCGCTCTCCGTCGGTCCTGTCCCGGCGCGCGCGGCCCCGCTCCTTAGGGCGCGCGCGCGCCGGGTCTTTGCGATTTAAAGGGCCACTGCGCCGCTGATTGGCGCAGTGGTTCCAATTAGTCTGCTCACCTGTGCACTTCCCTATATCACCTCACTTCCCCTGCACTTCCTTGCCGGATCTTGTTGCCATCGTGCCAGTGAAAGCGTTTCCTTGTGTGTTCCTAGCCTGTGTTCCAGACCTCCTGCCGTTGCCCCTGACTACGATCCTTGCTGCCTGCCCCGACCTTCTGCTACGTCCGACCTTGCTTCTGCCTACTCCCTTGTACCGCGCCTATCTTCAGCAGTCAGAGAGGTTGAGCCGTTGCTAGTGGATACGACCTGGTCATTACCGCCGCAGCAAGTCCATCCCGCTTTGCGGCGGGCTCTGGTGAAAACCAGTAGTGTCTTAGAACCGATCCACTAGCACGGTCCACGCCAATCCCTCTCTGGCACAGAGGATCCACTACCTGCCAGCCGGCATCGTGACACTGTAATCCTCCCATACCATTAATTATATATGTCGCCCTCCTCTGCAACCTCTCCAGTTCGGCCATGTCCTTCTTATATACAGGTGACAAAAATTTAACACAATACTCCATATGTGGCCTGACTATTGATTTATACAGAGGCAAAACTATGTTCCTGTCCCAAGCCTCTATGCCCCTCTTGATATATCCCATGACTTTGTTAGCCTTGGAGTGCATTAAGAGAGACATAGAGGGTTGTGGCAAAAACATAGTTTTGCCTCTATATAAATCAGAAGTGAGACCACAAATGGAGTATTGGGTAATTTATTATTTTGTTTTCCATTTCAAATGTCTGTGCAGTAAAATAACAATTTATAAAGCAAATGCGCAAAAATAACACAGTGCAAATATTAATAACTAGTGATGTCGCTAACATAAAATTTTCCGTTCACGAACGGCGAATGCAAATTTCTACAAATGTTTGCGGACGGGCGAACCGGGCAAACTGCCATAGACTTCAATAGGCAGGCAAATTTTAAAGCCCACAGGGACTCTTTCTGCCCACAATAGTGATGGAAAAGTTGTTTCAAGGGGACTAACATCTGGACTGTGGCATGCCGGAGGGGGATCCATGCCAAAACTCTCATGGAAAATAACATAATTGATGAAGAGTCTGGTTTTAATCTATAAAAGGCATAAATCACCTAACATTCATAAATGGTTTTGAATAACATGCTTTAAAACATCAGGTATGATATTGTTTTGATCAGCTAGCGTAAGGGTTACGCCCTCTTCGCAGTGACAAACCAAACTCCCCGTTTAACGCACCGCAAACAACCACAACCAGTCCATTTGCATAACCCCAAACTCCTCATTTGCACAAGGTTGGATACCAAGCTAGCCATGTCTCGTTCCTTGTCCTCACTGATGTCATTGAAGGTCTCTTCCTCCACCCAGCCACGAACAACACCAAGGGTCCCCGGAAGGTGACAATAAGCCTCCTGGGACACCTGCTGTGTTTGGTCTGTAGGTTACCTGACTGCATAGGGGTAGGTGAGCCTGACTGCAGAGAATGAAAGGGTTAAATGCAGGGCCAAGACAGTGTTTCCCTCCCACTTTTCGAGGGGATAGGAGGGTCTTAAGGGATACGCCCAGAGGGTATATAAGGCTCATCCTTTCCCAGGCATGTCCTCTTTGGACTCACCGGCATCGTTGCAGCTCTGATGGCCAACGAGCTAGTGTGGACTGCTCTTCGGGAGCGGGTGCGGGCGGATGCCCGGGTGCCCTCTCTCGGCTGCTGGCGGAGCTTGGTGTCCCTGCTGCTCACATCCTCTATTCCCCCTGTTTCAGCTGCGGTGGTTCCTGTCGGCGCTGCAGTGCCTGCAGGGGATCGCCATACCTCCCGTCCCTCACGTCCTCCTAAAAGGCTCAGCCCCAGTCCTCCCAGGGCTTCAGTGAGTGGGAGGAGGGGATGCACAGCTGTGCGCTCCTCTTCCCTGGCAGGCAGCTCTATGGTAGCTGCAGCCTCAGCCCGGGTTGTAGCTTCGCCCCTACCTGGTCAGGTGGTGTCGGCTCCCACGAGTGCAGCACAGACAAGAACTGTTCCTATACATGCTGCTGCACTGTTATATACTGTCCCTGCTATGGGTTCTGGTGCCCCTGCTTCTTCCCAAGCCTCCTCTCATCTGCGGATGAGATCCCAGACACTGCTCCCCATGTGGTTACTGCTCCCATTGTGCCTTGAGGGGGTCCTGTAGTGGCTGGGCTGCACCCTAATCCCCCCCTTCTTCAGTTCTTAGTGAAATTTTGTTTGATGATCCCCCGTTTGTGGATGCCAGGCATACTGCTGGGGATTGTATGCATCCTCCTCTCCTGTCCTCCCTGCCTGTTCCTTCCCACCCCCACCCCCCACCATATCTGGAGACAGTGAGCGGACAATCTGCCCGCGACCGTGTGACCGTGTATCACGTGGGTCTGAAGTTCACAGTCAAAAAAGTTATTTTTTTTTTTAAATGTACACCACTGTTACACCAAATATGAGTTGCACTGGTGTGACACTGTGCCCTGGCAGGCCCTGAAACGCACACATGTGAAGGAAACTGACTGCTATTATTTTACAGTCAAAAAAGTGTTGTTTTTTTAAATGTACACTACTGTTACACTAGATATGAGCTGCACTGGTGTGACACTGTGCCCTGGCAGGTCCTGAAACACACACGTTTGAAGGAAACTGACTGCTATTATTTCACAGTCAAAAAAGTGTTTTTTTTTTAAATGTACACTACTGTTAAACCAGATATGAGTTGCACTGGTGGGACACTGTGCCCTGGAAGGCCCTGAAACGTTACAGTCAAAAAAGTTTTTTTTTTTTTTAAATGCAAGCTATTGTGACACCAGCTATGAGTGGTGGCACTGGGCAAGTGGGCACAATGTACGCTATGAGCCTGACACACACCCTGGCAGGCAGGCAACTGCAATTATATTACACAGGAGAAAAAAAAGCAGACTGATGTTCTAGCTCTAAAAAGGGCTTTTTGGGGTGCTGTCCTTATAAAAGAGATCACATGAGTCCTTCAGGACTGTAGTGGACGCTGAATACACTAGCCTAGCTATCGATTTCCTTATTAAATCAGCAGCAGCTACACTGTCCTCCTCTCACTAAGAAAGCAGCTTCAGAATAAATCTAAAATGGATGCTGTCCAGGAGGTGGGAGGGTCTTGGAGGGAGGATCTGCTGCTGATTGGCTGGAATGTGTCTGCTAACTGTGAGGTACAGGGTCAAAGTTTACTAAATGATGATGAATAGGGGGCAGATCGAACATCGCAAGCTATGTTCGCCGGGAACTATTCGCCGGCAAACTATTTGGGACATCACTATTAATAACTCAATATAATCCATGATGGTTTTGGCCAATATACAAGACATAAAATACCAATTTATAAAGCAAATGCGCAAAAATAACACAGTGAGAATATTAATAACTCAATATAGTCCACCACAAGAAAATTCACCTACTATGGGTTTCTTTAAATATATAGTATTCAGTGAAGTAGCTTTAGCTTGATAATAATTAGTGCTCAGACAAGGCAACAAGCATTATCTTCAAAAACAGAGAAAACAAGTAGTGACAGGAAAGCTCCCTCATTCAGTCGCAGGGAAGGGAGGTATACGCAGCAGGCATGCTCCACTGGAATGAGCTACAGCCGTTTCACACAGCACATGCTTTCTTCTGCTCATGGAAGAAGCATATGTCATTGAAAACTGTCATTGCTTGTTTCAGTGGAGCTTGTCTGCTCCATATCCCTCCATTCTGTGTGACTGAATAAAGAAGCTTGCTTGCAAATCTCTGGTAAGTGCAACTGCTTGTTTTCTCTGTTTTGAAATTAGAATGTAAATATAGTTATTTAATCCTTTCCTGTAGTTTAACCTCTTAAGTATGTAGGGCGCACCTGTACTCCCTATGCCCGATCCCGGTGTTTAAAATGGGGTTACGACGTGACCCCGCATCACAACGGGTCGGTCCCGGCTGCTATTCATAGCCTGGACCCTGGGCTAATAGCGTGCAGCACTGATCGTTGTGCTGCCCGCTATTAACCCTTCAGACGCGGCGATCAAATTTGACCGCCATGTCTGAAAGTGAAAGTAAACAGTTCCCGGCAGCTCAGTCGGGCTGATCGGGACATCACGAGCGGAGGTCCCTTTACCTGTCTGCCTGAGCTACAGGCTTGAGCAATCGAGCCCCTATCTCGCTGATCCATGCAAAGCTATGGCTTTGCAGGGATCAGCATAAGAGATCAGTGTGTGCAGTGCTATAGGTCATTTAGCCCCTTCCCTAATAAAAGCTTGAATCACCCCCCTTTTCCCATAAAGAAAAACTGTGTAAATAAAAATAAACATATGTGGTATCGCCACGTGCGGAAATGTCCGAAATATAAAAACATATTGTTAATTAAATCACACGGTGAAACGCGACAAAAAATTCCAAAGTCCAAAATAGCATATTATTGGTGACTTTTTATATCATGAAAAAATGAATAAAAAGCGATCAAAAAGTCTGATCAATAAAAAAAATTGTACCGATAAAAACTTCAGAACACGGCGCTAAAAAAGAGTCCTCATACCAGCCAGTACGCGAAAAAATAAAAAAGTTATAGGGGTTAGAAGATAAGAATTTTTAACATATACATTTTCCTGCATGTAGTTATGATTTTTTCTGAAGTACGACAATATCCAACCTATATAAGTAGGGTATCATTTTAACCGTATGGACCTACAGAATAAAGAGAAGGTGTTATTTTTACAGAAAGATGCACTGCATAGAAACGAAAGCCCCCAAAATTTACAAAATTAAATTTTTTCTTCAAATTTGTCGCACAATGAATTTTTTTCCATTTCACTGTGGATTGTTGGGTAAAATGACTAATGTCACTGCAAAGTAGAATTGGTGGTGCAAGAAATAACCATATAGCCATGATATGGAATTTTATGTGAAAAATTGAAAGCGTTATGATTTTTAGAAGGTGATGAGGAAAAAATGAAAATGCAAAAACTGAAAAACCCTGCGTCCTTAAGGAGTTAAACACTTATGTGTCCTTCTTTAACTTTCCCTATGTCTCAGCATATCACAAAAAGATGTTGCGATACTTAGAGATGTGTGTGAATTGAAGCCACTTGAGGCTTTTCCTAGCATTTTGCAATATTGTGTTAAATATATATATATATATATATATATATATATATATATATATATATATATATATATATAGAATAAAATATAATTTACTTCTGTGTCTTTCCAGATAGTGAAAACTGCATAAAATGTTTACTCATAGAATGGTCAAGCACTAAAAGAGATCGATGTCTTCCCAGGCAGGAGGAATTCCTCGCCTATTCTGACAGTCTCGCTATAACATTATTGACCTTTGCTCTTCTGTTTTGGACAATATCTGTTCTGATATTAGAAATTTTTGTCTCACATAAAAATTCACCAATTGTGAAGGCAAATAACAAGGACCTGAGCTTCATCCTTCTCGTCTCACTCTCATTCTGCTTTTTTTGTGTGTTTTTATTTATTGGTCGTCCTTCTGATAGAACCTGCAAATTTCGACAAATAGTTTTTGGCATCATCTTCTCCATCTCCGTGTCTCGTATATTGGCCAAAACCACCCTGGTCTATACGGCTTTTAAAATATCTAGACCTGGAAGTCCATGGAGACAGCTGATGGGAAAGAAAGTGTCCACATGTATAGTAGTGTTGGCCTCAGCCATTGAGGTTATTATCAGCATTATTTGGCTATACTTCTCTCCCCCATATCTGGAGCAGGACACACATTCCTATCAGAGAAGGATCATCATTCAGTGCAATGTGGGATCTCAAGTAGCCTTATTTGCTATTCTAGGTTATTTATTTTTCCTGGCAGCTATTAGTTTTACTGTAGCTTATTTGGCCAGAACATTACCAGATCGATTTAATGAAGCCAAGTACATCACATTCAGTATGCTGGTGTTCTGTAGTGTCTGGATTACTATGGTACCGTCTTATCTGAGTTCTAAAGGAAAATACATGGTGGCCGTAGAAGTTTTTTCTATATTGGCATCAGGTGCCGGACTTTTAGGCTTTATATTTTTCCCAAAGTGCTACATTATTTTCCTCAAGCCCGAAATGAATACAAGAAGGGGAATGCACAGGACTGTAAAATTATCATTTAGACTTAAAAAAAAAAAAATGTAACAGAAATAAATAAACGATAAATCATCTCTACTTTTTTTTTTTACCTTTACATGTTCTGTACTAGATTGAAATTAGTAACAATTTTCAAGGGTTCTCCATTTTAACCAAACATTAGCTAATGCAATGAAACATGTTAAACCTACATTCTACTGAAGTACATATATTTTGGAGGGTTTTCCTTGTGCCTATGTATTTATATTTAACTCTATTTATGGATAACAAGTAGCTAGTGTAGGTAACTACTGTTGAATATCATATATCTTGCTTGGTCCTTACCATTTATTCTGTCCTGAACAGTGTCCGGGGTTCATAGTCATCAAGGCAAAGTTTATAGAGCATAACATCCATAGTAAGAAAGAAGCAATGCACTCACCATTTCTTATGCATATTTCACTTCATATCCAGATCAACAACTTTCGATTTCGGACGCCAAGGGGAGGGTAGGGCGGATGCAGGGGTAGTGCATCTACACTACCCCTCCCTTGGTGTCTGACACTGAATGTTGTTGATCTGGATATGAAGTGAAATATATATGCATAAGAAATGGTAAGTGCATTGCTTCTTTCTTACTTTGGATGTTACGCTTTATTTATGGATAATTCAATGGCTGTAGATTTCTTTGCTCAGAATTTCTTGGCTTGGCATATTTATGATTAAATCTCTAGTTAACAGAATAGATGAAGAATGAACAATACATGAAATGCAAAAATAAAAGTTTTTATTATTTAGCTAATTAAGTTGAATGATTTAATAGATAGATGGGCCAACATTGATATATTCCACTCATAATCATATATCCTGATCCTTACTCTAAGTATAATTGATCTATTTAATTATAAATT
This sequence comes from Hyla sarda, assembly GCF_029499605.1. Lineage (NCBI taxonomy): Eukaryota > Metazoa > Chordata > Amphibia > Anura > Hylidae > Hyla > Hyla sarda. The sequence goes on from NC_079189.1 coordinate 21,978,572, forward strand.
GCATAACCTTACAAATATATTTAGATTTAATTTATAAGAAGGGACTTAAAAAATAACTAACTTCTCGCGCAGAATGTTCTGCGTATCTATGTCAATCCACGGCATTAACAAATATACTGAATATTCTGCAGCCTAGTCTGCGTTGTTAATTCATACTGTTGTTATCGGTTAGAAAAACAAACACCTCGCGCAGCTTGTTCTGCTCATTTATGTCAGAGCCGCGGCATCCAATTACAGAGCGACACGTCAGAATGATGTAAACCAATCAGCGTGGATGTAAACAAAACATCCACGCATGCGCATATGTACCCTCGGGATCTCCGAGAGTTTAAGTAGTCGCGCAGAAGCACGGGCGCAGCTACATGGATGGGGATTTCTCCAATCAGGTAAGAAGATCATCCCCCTGGAAGGAGTGATTGGTTAATTAACATGTGAGGCATAAGGACATGGATTGGGAGATGTTTAAGACTAGTTCTGAATGGACCATGCCGGTTGTCAATCACACTGAATACCAATGGAATTCTGTTTTTTGTTGTGAGATCACTTCCTATGTATGACATCACTAGACAGGAGGTTATCAAAACCCAAACAGAGCTCAAACACATGCCATTGACCCCATAGCCCTTGATAAAGCCACTGTCTTGTGGTGAAACGTTGGGGGGGTAATGTGTACACGTTTTTAATAACAGTGTTGTCCCAGTTCATATTGTTCTCTGGACTGCAGCCTGAGACAATTAGACACAAATAAATAGCATGTGGACACATGCGGCTTCTGTATTACAATATTGGAGACAGAACACTAGAAATTTTAAATGTTGGCAAAATAAAAGTTATTTTTTAGGAGTATAATTAATTTAGTGGGTGGTAAATTTAGGGTTTCAGTGATCACTTCTAGTGATCAATTGTAAATAGTAATTCTGCCACTATGTAGTCTCCTCCTGCTGCTGCCAACTCCACGCTGTGTCATTCAGCCACTATATGTTCTCCTCATGCTGCCGCCATCTCAACGCTCTGTTATTCAGCTACTATATGGTCTCCTCATGCTGCCTCCACCTCCACGTTGTGTCATTCAGCCACTATATGGTCTCCTCATGCTTCCGCCACCTCCAGGCTTTGTCATTCAGCCACTACATGTTCTCCTCATGCTGCCACCAACTCCAGGCTGTGTCATTCAGCCACTATCTGTTCTCCTCATGATGCCGCCACCTCCACGCTGTGCCACTCTGTGACAGTGATTCTGATAGCGACGCCTCTGATCTGCATGTCATACTGATTAACAGTATTATTTCCCTAACCCAGCACACATGCTATGCATGTTTTAGCAAGGCAAAGTTTTCTACACCTCTATTGAGCCTCTCTGTAGACCGTAAATAGCCATTTTTAATAGTGATTCATCACAAATAAATTCAGAACGAAACAAATTTTGGAGGAAAATTTTTCTAAATTACGCTCATCTCTATTGCTCAAGCCTGGATCTCAGGCTTGGAGCAATGGAGTGATGATCAGACAGCAGGAAGGAAGGTAAGCAGACTCCTGCTGTCCTCTCAGCTTTTCAGGATGCCGCGATTTCACAGCCCACTGAGCTAAACGGCAACTGTTTAATCCTGTTTTAGACACCGCAATAAACTTTGATCACATCGTCTAAAGGGTTAATACTGAACATCAGCCCAATCGGCTATGTCTGGTATTAGCCTGGTTGCTGATAGCAAATGGGACCCACTGCGTATGATGCATGATCTCCTGCTTAGCCCGCATCATACAACGGAATCTTGCAGTGGACGTAAATATAGGTCCATGTGTGGGAAGGGGTTAAACAAGCTTTATTTACCATGGGTTACCACATGTTGCTGTTACTAGTGTAATACAGGGCTTTAGATCTCTTAGGCAGTGTTCTACTTGTGCTTCGAGGCTTATTTAATTGTTTTTCACCAACAACTTTGGCAGGCACTGAACATTTCCCAAAAGTTTGACGTGCACGGCGAACTGAACTTTTCAAAAGTTCGCTCATCTGTAACACTGACTATAAAATACTGGTTAAAACAATCTACAGTATGGCTAATTTGTAAAATCAACCAATCGGTTGCTTTTTAGGGATTGAATCATTTTGCAATATACTGTATTTATTTATTAAAAAATAATTTATCCCCTTAAGAACCACAGGTTTTTCCATTTTTGCACTTTCGTTTTCTCCTCCTCACCTTTTAAAAATCAAATCCCTTTCAATTTTGCACCTAAAAATCCATATGATTGCTTATTTTTTGCGCCACCAATTCTACTTTGCAGTGACATCAGTCATTTTACCCAAAAATCAATGGTGAAAGGGAAAAAAAATCATTGTGTGACAAAATTGAAGAAAAAACGCCATTTTGTAAATTTTGGGGGCTTCCGTTTCTATGCAGTACATTTTTCGGTAAAAATGACACCTAATCTTTATTCTGTAGGTCCATACGGTTAAAATGATACCCTACTTATATAGGTTTGATTTTGTCGTACTTCTGTAAAAAAATCATAACTACATGCAGGAAAATTTATACGTTTAAAATTGTCATTTTCTGACCCCTATAACTCATTTTCTGCATATGGGGCGCCGTTTTTTGCGCCATGATCTGAAGTTTTTATCGGTACCATTTTTGTACTGATAGGACTTTTTGATCGCTTTTTATTCATTTTTTCATGATGTAAAAAGTGACCAAAATACGCTGTTTTGGACTTTGGAATTTTTTTTTTTACTCTGCGGTTTAATTAATGATATTTTTTATAGTTCGGACATATATGCACGCGGTGATAATACATATGTTTATATTTATTTTAATTTACATGTTTTTGTTTTTTATGGGAAAAGGGGGGTGATTTGGACTTTTATTAGGGAAGGGGTTAAATCACATTTATTAGCTTTTTTTGCAATGTTATAGCCCCTTGCATACACTGATTGCTAGCATTGTTCACTGCAAAGCCATAGCTTTGCATTGATCAGTGTTATCGACTAGTGTTGCTCACGAATATTCGCAATACGAATTTTATTCGCGAATATCGCATATTCGCGAATTCGCGAATATTCGCTAATATAGCGCTATATATTCGTAATTACGAATATTTTTTTTTTTTCACAGTACACATCACAGTGATCACCCCTCTCTGCTTCCAGCTTGTGTGGTGTAAAGAAGGCTCTAATACTACTGTGTGAGACTGGTGTGCGAATTTTCGCATATGCGAAAAATAGCATATGCTAAATTTCGCATATGCGAATGTTTGGTTATGTTAATTTTGAATATGCTAATTTTCGCATATGTTATTTTCGCATGCGCGACTTTTCGCATATGCGAAAATAAAACAACGAATATGCGAATATCCGCGAATATATGACGAATATTCGTCCATATATTCGCGAATATTCGCGAATTCGAATATGGCCTGTGCCGCTCAACACTTTTATTGACGGTCGATTGCTAAAGCCTGAATCTCATGCTTAGAGCAATCAATCGCCGATCAGACGTGCCTGAGGAAGATGAGTGACCCTCCGCTTGCATCCTAGCTGATCGGGACACCGCATTTTAACTGTGGTGGTCCAGATTAGCCCCACTGAGCAGCCGGAAAGTTTTACTTTCTTTTTAGACGCAGCGTTCAAAGTTGTCTAAAGGGTTAATAGCACACCGCACCGCAATCACTGCCACGCGCTATTAGCCCCAGGTCCTGGTTTCAGTTACATGCCGGGACGGACCCAATATGACACGTTATATCGCGGGAGCAGGCCACGGACGTAAATATACATCCGTGGTCATTAAGGGGTTAAAAAAATATATGCAAAACTAAACATCAAATATATTTATTAGAAAAAAAGTGATATGCTGATGGTGTTCTGTACATTTTGGTATCTATGAGCCTTGGTCATGAATGATTCAACATGATTGTTTTACTGAGTCATATAACGTAAGAATAGAAAAAAAATAAACAAAAAATAGTTTCTTTATTTCTGAGACTGGGACACATCTGGTGAGTTTAATCTTACTCTACAATGTGACAATGTGACTACAAGTAGATATATAGTGCGTGAGATGGTGCGAGCTCCGACACAGATGCACAATGTTATACAGATGTGTCCTATCTCAACTCATCTCTAAACTCAATACGTATAATGATGCATGTTGTTAGATCAGCAGCTTTCACAGCAACTTGAGGCCAATATTATGTTCAAAGTCCATTATGAAATATTTATTTCCTTTACTTCACCTAAGGAAAGATAAAACTGGTCACAACTGTATTGCAGATTATACTATTTATTAACTCATTCAGTGTGACGTATCATGTCTAGTCATCCAGTAATAACAGCTATGATCATCCTTCATCTAATACTTTGTGTGACTTTGACCTCATCTCCTACCTGTAGTTTATGGATGAAAAAAGCAATAGAAAATTATGGATATTATAAAGATGGAGACATAATTATCGGAGGAATATTTACTGTGAATTTGAACATGGATGAATTTAAAACTAATACATATCAGAGTGTTATGTTTTGCTATGGGTAAGTGAAAATGTCAAATGACTGCTATAGTGGAAAAATATAGGAAAAATGATTTTGCTGTTAAATTGGATCATATCTCCTAGCATGATTTTCCCATTGCATTGATGTCATGATTTAATTTCCAAATTGTGCTAGATGTTAGTTTTACTTTAATTATTCGAGCTCCCTTAAAGATGCTGGATGAGATTAGAATCAATAAATGATTGTTGAATGACATCTGAGGTTCAATGGGTAACTTGAAAAATCAAAAAAAAACAGCCAGGGGGAGCCGATGCTCAAGGCATTCTCGCTCATGATTCTGTGTCAACTGATCGAGATACTGTAATGTTCGTTTTTCTGTATTTTGTATTTTCTTCCTTGGGTCCTGTTCAAACATTGTTTTTGTCTGAACAGTTTCTATGTTAATTTTCCCTGGTTTAGGAAGAGTTAATGCTTCTAGCCTATGGGATCCTGGGTGGGGTTATTTAGACCCTAGCTCTGCTGGAACTCTCTGCTGGTAATTAGACCTGTTCTCTGACCATGTCTTGTTTATGATGCACCTTAGCTATGTTTTTTATCTGAGCACATATCCTGAGTTTTGGTTATCTGCTGTTTCATTACATTTGTCGAATTTTATTATTAGTGCATGTTCGTTCTGCATTTGCTTTGTGTTGCCTTAGTTTGTATTCACACTGTGCATTAAGTCAGTCCTGTTTTGACTTTTTTGATCCTGCAACTCCAAATATAGAATTCTGCTCTAAATCTTGTGCTATTCTGTTTTTCTAGGAGTGAGTAAGTCTTGTGCCTGTACCCATGTTTGCTTGTATTTAGGATTTTTGTTTCCTCCTAAGCCAGTATCTTGATCACTTGGTGGAGAGTCAATTTGGCTTTGATATTGATGTCCCTCCATGCTTGGAGTGGAGTGTCCAGTGAGAACAGTGCTATTGATTTCCTGACCCATTTATTGTTCTGACTTTCAGTTAACCTGTTCATATAGGGACAGCTTTAGGGCTCACTTCTCCCTGCCCCCCCCTCCTCAGTTCATGACAGATACATTTTCAATGTAAGTTTATTTAGCGTGTCTCAATCACCTGACACAGAGCAAGAAGAGAAGTCCATGGATGCACCCTCTTCACCAGGCTTGGTAACACGATTGGCAGAAGTCTGAACACTCAGATCAATCAGATAGTTTTGTAAGCAACAGGTGCCCCTTAACCCCTTAAGGACCAGGTCCAATTTTGTTTTTGCATTTTCATTTTTCCTTCTTGCCTTCTAAAAATCATAACTCTCTTATATTTCCATCCACAGACCCATATTAGGGCTTGTTTTTTGCATCCCAATTGTACTTTGTCATTACATCACATATTTTACCATAAAATGTACAGCACAACCAAACAAATATTATTTATGTGGGAAAATTGAAAAGAAAACCATAATTTAGCAAATTTTGGAAGGTTTTGTTTTCACACTGTACACTTTCTGGTCAAAAGGACATGTTTTCTTTATTCTGTGGGTCAATACGATTAAAATGATACCCATGTTATATGCTTTTCTATAATTGTACCGCTTAAAAAAAAAATCTCAAACCATTTTAACAAAATTAATATGTTTGAAATTGCCCAATTTTGACCACCTATAACTTTCTAATTTTTCTGTATATGGGGCGATAAGGGGGCTAATTTTTTGCAACATGATCTTTAGTTTCTATCAGTTCCCCTTTTTCTTATGTTTTACTTTTTATACATTTTTTTATAAATTTTGGGTGGAATAAAATGTGACAAAAATTTACGCCGTTCAATGTACGGGATAATCAACAATATATTTTAATAGTTCAGACTTTTACGCATGTGGCTATCCCAAATATGTGTATTAATTAATTTTTTAACGCTTTTTTGGGGGTAAAATGGGAAAAACTGACATTTTACTTTTTTATTGTGGGAGAGGATTTTTCACTTTTTTTTACTTTTTTATTTTACATTTTTTTTTTTTACACTTTTTATGTCCCCATAGGGGACTATTATTGATTGCTAATATGTTTCAGTGCTATGTATAGGACATAGCACCGTGATCTTCTGCTCTGGTCTGCTCAATCTCAGACTAGAGCAAAAGACCCCGAGAGACGGCAGGAGCCAGGTGAGGGGACCTCCGGCTGCCATACTGGATGATCTGATCCCTGCGGCAGCACTGCAGGCGATCCGGTCATCCATTCAAAGTACCGCACTGCTGCAGATGCCATGATCTGTATTGATCATGGCATCTGAGGGGTTAATGGCGGACATCCGCGTGATGTCCGCCATTACCAGCGGGTCCCTAGCTGCTGATAGCAGCCTGGACTGCCACGTATGATGCGAGCACCGCTCCGGTGCTCGCGATCATGGCGGCACGTAAATATACGTCATGGTGCGTTAAGTACAACGTCACATGATGTACATTTACGGTCATTGTCGTTAAGGGATTAATGAGGTGTAAATTGCTACTCCGGCACTGCTACTAGTTAAAATCCTAGTGGAACCATGAAAACATTGACTAGAGTACCCATAAGATAGTCTACAGTTCAAAATCTATAAAATTTGAAGAGGGAGCTGGGAGTCATGGAAGTCAGTCAGTTTAAGGGAAGCAACTCTAATATTAATTATGCTTTGCTAAACCACAATTATCATTTAAAGGGAAACTGTCAGCTTTCTCCCATCACACTAACCAGCGTTACTGGCTGTTAGTGCGGGGGGTGCTGATCCACCGCGCCATTTGGCCATAATCTTCTATTTTTATGGCACTCTGACATCAGTGTTGCCTGCCATAATGCCACCTAGCTCATCAATATTGATGAGCTTAGTGGCGCTGCGGCAGGCGGCACTGACGTCAGAGTGCCAGTTAGCCGGCCGATGCAAGTTAGCACCTCATTAGCATATACTGAAAATAGAAGATTACGTTCGAACGGCACGGCGTTTCTGGGCACGGTAAGCATTAAACTGATCAGCATCCCCTGCACTACCAGCCAGTCCCGCTGGTTAGTGCGGGGGAAGAAAGCTGACAGTTTTCCTTTAACCCGATAACGACCATGGACGTCTATACTCGTCCAATGGCCGTTACCGGGGTATGACGCGGGCTCCCGACTCGAGCCCGCGTCATACCGGCCAGCCCCCAGCTGATTCTTGTAGCTGGGGGCCGGCGTTAATAGCCGACATGCGGCGGTCACCGCGGATGGCTATTAACCCTTTAGATCGCCGCTGTCAAAGTTGACAGCGGCGTCTAAAGGTGCCTGTATTAAGTCCCTGGTGGTCAAGTGGGGTGTATCGCACCCCTGCAGCGCGATCACGGGGGAGTGATCCACTACTCAGTAGCCTGAGGGCTTACCTCTCCTGCTGCGGCCTCTCCTGCTGCAGGGCCAGGCTTTATCAATCGAGCGCAGACCACGCAGATCATTGTGGTTTTATGAAACCACAATGATCTGTATGAGGAATCTAATGATTCCTCTTAAAATTCCCCTAAGGGGACTAAAAGTGTAAAAAAAAAAAGTTTAAAAAAAGTTTAAATACACACACATTAACCCCTTCCTTATTAAAAGTTTAAATCGCCCCCCTTTTCCCAAATTCCATATTAAAAATATGTAACCATAATAAAAATAAACATATGTGGTATCTCCGCGTGTGTAAATGTCTGAACTATAAAAATATATCATTAATTAAACTGCACGGTCAATGGCGTACACGCAAAAAAATTCCAAAGTCCAAAATAGCGTATTTTTGGTCACTTTTCATACCATAAAAAAAGGAATAAAAAGCGATCAAGAAGTCGAATCAAAATAAAAATGGTACCGATTAAAACTTCAGATCACGACGCAAAAAATGAGCACTCAATCCACCCTGTACGTGGAAAAATAAAAAAGTTATAGGGGTCAGAAAAGGACAATTTTAAATGTATAAATTTTCCTGCATGTAGTTATGATTTTTTCCAGAAGTATGACGAAATCAAACCTATATAAATAGGATATCATTTTAATTGTATGGACCTACAGAATGAAGATAAAGTGTCATTTTTACCGAAAAATGTACTGCCTAGAAACAGAAGCCCCCAAATTTACAAAATTGTGTTTTTTCTTAAATTTTGTCACACAATGATTTTTTTTTCTGTTTTGCCATAAATGTTTGTGTAAAATGACTGATGTCATTAAAAAGTAGAATTGGTGGCGCAAAAAATAAGCCCTCATATGGATTTTAGGTGCAAAATTGAAAGGGTTATGATTTTTAAAAGGTAAGGAGGAAAAAAAGTGTAAAAACAGAAAAATGCTTGGTCCTTAAGGGGTTAAATACATTTAGTATGATCCATAGAGTATATTATGCTCCAAAATTGTATAGGGTTCAGAAGATGTAAGATGTAAGCTGTCTTAGATGTGGAAAAGAGGAAGCAAATTTTTTTTTTATTTTGTTTGGTCATATTCAATTGGTATTGGAGAAAATTTATAGAAATATTACTTTTAAGAGACGAACAAAAAAAAAAGTTTATTATTTTTTATGAATTTATTCAATTTTTTTATTTTGTTTGTTTTCTGAGAGATAGGAAATGGAGTTTTCCTCCTGCTCCTAATGTTTCTACCTGAACAGAGATGATAAAAATGACAGTTATATAAAATAGAGGATCAAAAGGGAAGAGGAGATTAACCCCTTAACGACCATGGACGTGTATACTCGTCCAATGGCCGCTAAGATGGAATGACGCGAGCTACCGACTCGAGCTGCATCATCTTCACTGAGATGTATTAATTTGAAATGAAATAATAAGAAATATAACAGTGATTGTGATATAAGTTATGAAATGTTATGCTTATTTACAGATCCCTTTTATCCAATTACAAATACTTTTTGGATTTTCAATTTGCTGTTGAGGAAGTGAATAGAAATTCTTTCCTTTTGCCCAATTTGACATTAGGATTCTATGTGTCTGATTCCTGTACCAATGCCAATAAAGCGGTAAAAAGCACAATACAAATATTATCAGGCCCTGGAGCTACTGTACCCAACTACTACTGCACAGGAGAAGAGAACATTGCAGGTTTTATTGGAGATCTTCTATCGGTAACAACTATTCCCATAGCACAACTACTGAATCTTTATGGATACACACAGGTAAGAAACAACACGTCAAGAATGCAACTATACTATATATTGCCTCACTAACACTCCTAAGTCAAACAAAGGCGAAAATTCTAGTTCAAATTACTATCATGTAGTGTTTATCAGGGAAAAAAACATAATGGCCCTCATTTACTAAGCTAAAACCGACTAGTTTTTGTTGGGTTGTTTTGGCGCATAGTGTCTGCGCCAGTCTGCACCAGTCTGCACCAGAAAAATCGAACAAACCCGACATTCCATAGAGAAAAGCTGAAAAAAGGGTTTGTCCGTTCACAGAAGGGGGTGTGGCTGGCTCAAAAAGGGGCGTGATTTGAGGGCCAGTGGGTGCCTTACAGCATACAAAAAAAAAAAAAAAACTGTGGTCTTAGGCAGTGTAAGAGTATATGTGCCAGAATTCTTAAAGTGTATAAGACTGAAAAACAGCTGAGAAATGTTGAATAGTTTTGTAGGCATTTTTACTAGAAATATTCACATCTTTTTTTAAGGCTGTAGATAGGGACCAACATATTCACAAAAAAGGACATGCTGTTTATACAGTATGTAGGAATAACTTGATATTTTACTGTTGCATTCAAAAGAGCACCATAGCAAAAAATCCTTTGGCCAATTTCCTAAATACTCAAAAAAAATGCTTTACTGAGCAACACTTTGTATCACAGATAAGGGTTTTGATTCATGGATCTTATCCCACTCACGTAAATATGTTGTGTTTGGCACAAATCACATAAAAGCTTTATAGTTTGCTATCTTGGAAATTCACCACACTCTTCTTCTGTTCATTAGATGATGGTATTTTTCAGATGTGATGAACATTTTTAGTGTTTGACTCCTTCTCTTATGTTATTTAAAATCCTCAGTGTTGAGTGAATCAAACCTGGTAAAACCCGATTTCGGTCGAAACATTCCCAAAAAGTCTGTTTGGCATAAACACGAACCACAGGTGCTTTATTTTGGCTGAACCAGCTTACATACATTAATCTGGGGATGCTTTATGCATAACTAACTTTTTTAACAGGAATAGTACCAGAACTACCTTGGATCAAGAAGAGAAAAAAAGATGATTTTTTTGTGTGTGTATTAAAAGAGGTACTGGTGGATAAGGGGGGTCTCGTTTTTATTTTTTTCATTTTAAGAAGGATCTTTTTAAATGAGGAAAGATTAGAAATTTGTCTAGTCTTGAGAAGAGACGTTTAAGGGGGATATGATTGTAACATAGTTCATAAGGTTGAAAAAAAAACAGAGTCCCCGAGTTAAACATATAGCCCTAATGAGTCCCTACTGAGTTGATCCAGAGGAAGGCAAAAAAAAAACTCATACTAGAGGTAAAAATTCCTTCCTGACTCCAAATATGGCATCAGAATAAATCCCCGGATAAACGTTCTGTCCCTATAAATCTAGTATACATAATCAGCAATGTTATTATTCTTCAAAAATGCATCCAGATCCCTTTTGAAATCTTTTACAGAGTTCACCATGACCACCTCCTCTGGCAGAGAGTTTCATAGTCTAACTGCTCTTACCGTAAAGAACCCCCGTCTGTGCTGGTGTAAAAACATTCTTTCTTCAAGAAATAGAGGATGCCCCATTGTTAAGAATACAGTCCTGGGTATAAATAGGTCATGGGTGAGATCTCTATATGGTCCCCTAATATATTTATTAGAGATGCACACATTTAAAAAAAAAAAAAAAAAATTGTCCGATTCGTTGAATCCCCCCCCCCCCCCCCCCAATTTTTTTGTTCTGAATTTATTTGCGGTTAATCACTATTAAAAACTGCAATTTCTGGCCTACAGAGAGCCTCCATAGGGGTGTAGAACACTTTGCCTTGCTGTAACACGCAAAGGTTGTGTGCTGGGTCAGTGAAATAATACAGTTATTCAGTATGACATGCACATCAGAGGCGTCGCTATTAGAATCACTGTCGCAGAGTGGCACAATGAAAGAGAGTAGAGGTGGCATCAGTATGAGGAGACCATATAGTGGCTGAATGACACAGCGTGGAGGTGAGAGCAGTATGAGAGACCATATAGTAGCTGAATGACACAGCCTGGAGTTTGCGGCAGCATGAGGAGAACATATAGTGGCTGAATGACACAGCGTGGAGGTGGCAGCAACATGAGGAGACCATATAGAGGCTGAATGACACAGCATGGAGGTGGGGAAGCATATAGAAGCTGAATGAAACAGCCTGGAGGTGACGGAAGCATATAGTGGCTGTATGACACAGCCTGGAGCTTGCGGCAGAATAAAGAGCCAATAAAGTGGCTGAATGACACAGAGTGGAGGAGGCAGCAGCATGAGGAGACCATATAGAGGCTGAATGAATTAGCCTGGAGGTGGCGGCAGCATGAGGATAACATATAGTGGCTGAATGACACAGCCTGAAGTTTGCAGCAGCATGAGGATACCATATAGTGGCTGAATGTCACAGCCAGGAGGTAGCGGAAGCCTATAGTGGCTGTATGACACAGCCTGGAGTTTGCAGAAGCATGAGGAGACCATATAGTGGCTGAATTACACAGCCTGGAGTTTGAAGAAGCTTGAGGAGACCATATAGTGGCTGAATGACACAGCGTGGAGTTTGCGGCAGCATGAGGAGACCATATAGTGGCTGAATGACACAGCGTGGAGGTGAATAGGTAGAAAAACCCTCTTTAGGCACTGCTTCTCCCAATGGATACGCTCAAGTCGGTATTCAGATAAAAGGAATTTTTATTTTAACCAATGACGCGTTTCGGGTATTAACCCTTCCTCAGATTGGATACCTATTCTCCTGTATGCACTGTGGACAGCCCTGCATTGGCTTCCAGCTCCCTACGGCTTCGCAGCACTCTCCGGATACCATCACTCTTCTGTACCCCATCTATCGGGGGGATATGCGCATATCTATTGCGCTCAAGGTGAGCAAAATATAATCATGTATTTAAACGTGATTGTTAACCCGAGATAATGCACTAGGCACCTGTGTGTTTTTTCTTTTTTCCTGTCTCTATTAATAGCGTGGAGGTGGCAGCAGCATGAGGAGACCATATAGTGCCTGAATGACACAGTGTGGATGTGGCGGAAGCATATAGTGGCTGAATGACAAAGCCAGGAGTTTGGGGCAGCATGAGGAAACCATATAGTGGCTGATTGACACAGCCTGGAGGTGGTCATATAGCTTCAATAGGGGTGTAGAACACTTTGCCTTGTCCTAACACTCATAGGGAGTGTGCTGTGTTAGTTAAATAATACTGTTATTCAGTATGACATGCAGATTACAGGCATCTATATTAGAATCACTGCTGCAGAGTGTCTACATGTAGTATTGCTCGCGAATATCGCATATTCGCGAATTCACGAATATTCTCGAATATAGCACTATATATTCGTAATTACGAATATTGTTTTTTTTTTATTTATTTTTTTCACAGTACACATCACAGTGATCATCCCTCTCTGCTTCCAGCTTGTGAGGTCTAAAGAAGGCTCTAATACTACTGTGTGAGACTGGCGTACAAATTTTCTCATATGGGAAAATTTGCATATGCAAATTTCCGTAAATATGCGAATTGTCGCATATGTTAATTTTCGCATATGCGAAAATATAACGTGAATATTACGAATATGCGAATTTAGCGAATATATGACGAATATTCGTCCATATATTTGCAAAATATCGCAAATTCGAATATGGCCTATGCTGCTCAACACTATCTGCATGTAGCAGCAGGGAAACCATATGGCGTCAAAATTGAAGAGAATAAATATATTTTTTATGTAATTTTAATATAATTTGAATTTCTTGAAATTTTTTGAGTACCTATTCCTGTGAGAATCGAGCTGGTGGTCCTGCGCCAGACGGGGACCGGACCAGGGTGACTGCTGATATTGATCAGCAGGCACCCCGTGCAAATGTCCATTATTAGACCCCCCCCCCCACACGGCGGCGATTTGCGACTATTCCGGGTCATACGGGTCTCCGGTAACCTGGAATTAAGGGGGATCGGGGTTGTCGAAGACACCCCCGATCCCCATGAAGGGATAGGAGTGAGGTGGCAGGGATGCCACCCCTCCTATCCCTGCTATTGGTTGTCAAGAAGCGACGAGCAATAGCTGATCAGGGGGCGGGGAGTAAATTTTCGGTTTCCCCTTTCTGCCCACCCACAATAGGCGGGGCAGAATGGGAATCCGAAGGGGACGGCAGAAGAAGACGGCGATGTGGCTCCCTGCATCCTATGGAAGCCGATGAGTAGAGATGTCGCGAATTGTTTGCCGGCGAACAGTTCTCAGCGAATTTAGCATGTTCGCATCGCCGGGCGAACATATTTGAAGTTCGATCCGCCCCCTATACTTTAACATTGCAGTAAACTTTGACCCTGTGAGTCAGAGTCAGCAGACACATTACAGCCAATCAGCAGCAGTCCCTCCCTTCCAGACCCTCCTACCTCTTGCACGGACGCCATTTTACCCTCATTCAGCATGCTGCAGGCTTAGGAAGTGGAGGGTCAGAAAGTCACCCCCTAGCCCAGCGTCTGACAGCTGGCTTGTCGGAACTGCTAGCCCGCCAGCTTTTATCATACAAGCTGGTGGAGTCTGAGGCCTTTAAAAAATTTGTAGCCATTGGGACACCGCAGTGGAAGGTACCCGGCCAAAATATTTTTTGCACAAAAGGCAATCCCCAACCTTTACTCCATTGTGCAAAAGGAAATTATGGCATGTCTGGCACACATTGTAGGGGCAAGGGTCCATCTGACCACTGATACCTGGTCTGCAAAGCATGGTCAGGGCAGGTATATCACTTACACTGCGCATTGGGTAAACCTGGTGAAGGCTGCCAAGCATGGAATGTGTGGCTCTGCAGAGGAGTTGGTGACACCGCCACGACTTGCAGGCAGGTCTGCTCCCACCTCCTCTACTCCTCCTACTTCATCCTCTTCCATAACCTCCTCGGCCGAGTCCTCTTCCACTGCTGCGTCTTGCTCCACATCACCGGCACCCCCCCAGCTCCCCAGGTGCTATTCCACATCCCGGATACGGCAGTGTCACGCCATCTTGGGGTTGACTTGCCTCAAAGCGGAAAGTCACACCGCACCAGCGCTCCTGTCGGCCCTGAACGCACAGGTGGACCAGTGGCTGACTCCGCACCAACTGGAGATCGGCAAGGTGGTTTGTGACAACGGAACAAATTTGCTGGCGGCATAGAGGTTGGGCAAGTTGACACATGTGCCGTGCATGGCCCATGTGTGTAATCTGATTGTACAACGCTTTGTGCTCAAGTACCCAGGCTTACAGGATGTCCTGAAGCAGTCCAGGAAGGTGTGTGGCCATTTCAGGCATTCCTACACGGCCATGGTGCACTTTTGAAAAGGATTTCTTTGTGTTTTTCACCATTCTGCATTATAGAGTCTTCTGGACTTTATGATAATTTAAACTTGAATTTTCCAGAGTACTAACCATTACACCAAGGAACGCTTGTTGCGTGGGATTTTTAAACTTAAATTTTCAAAAATAACATACAGAGAGGGATGAACTCTGTTTCCTTATTTGATGAAAATCTTTATTTAGAAAATAATTTCTTTGTCTGTCTCTCCGTCCTACATTATAGAGTATTCTGGACTCTTGGATATGCGCTTGTTCTTATTTTTCAGCCATGTGTACATGCCTAATTTTTCTGGCCTCTGGTGCTGCACTTTTTATGCTGCCACAATTTTTCTGGGCGCTGCTACAGCTGCGCTGCCACAATACCAAATTTTTGTGCCATGTGTACATGCCTAATTTCTCTGGTACTCTCTGCTGACATCTCTGTCCATTTTAGCAACCGTGCATATTAATTGTATGGTAAGGGTAACATGGTGGCTCAGAGGTTAGCACTGCTGACTTGGGTTCAAATCCCACTATGTGCTGCCTAAAGGAGGGCTCTAACTATGTGCTGCATAATATGGGGGAATCTATGTGCTGTCTAAAGGGGGGATCTAACTATGTGATGCCTAAAGGAGGCTAAAGCACATTATTCCAAACCATTTAGGAATGATAGGTGATTTATGCCCTTTATGGATTAAAACCAGACTCTGCATCAACTATGTAAATTTTCCATGGGAGTTTTGCCATGGATCCCACTCCGGCACGCCACAGTCCAGGTTTTAGTCCCATTGAAAGAACTTTTAAATCACTATTGTGGCCAGAAAGAGTCCCTGTGGGTTTTAAAACTCGCCTGTCCATTGAAGTCAATGGCAGTTCGCCCGGTTCACGAACTTTTGCGGAAGTTCGCGTTTCGCAAACCGAAAATTTTATGTTCGCGACATCACTACCGGTGAGTTGCCTTTACAGTGGTCTCTAAACTGTAGCCCTCCAGATGTTGCAAAACTATAACTATCAGCAGTCTTTTTCTCCTTTTACCCCTTATGAAAAGGAAAAGTTGCCGGTTACACCAGCCTGCTAGTGTAAAAAAAAACATAATTTTCACTAACATGCTAGTGTTGCCCCATACTTTTTATTTTCACAAGAGGTAAAAGGAAAAAAAAGACCCCCTAAATGTGTAACACAATTTCTCCTGAGTATCGAAATACAATACAGAAATGTAGGTGCACTACTGTGGTAGATGTATACAATGACATTGGCTAATCCCTCAACACTGATGTTAAAATTGAGACATTCGCCAGTGTATCCTTATATTAAGGACACACCAGAGCCCGCACACCAACGCCAAGGTTTCTCAGATGGCACGGGACCTAACGCTAACCTACCTGTGCGTAATAAGCAAAAATCAGGGGCCAGTGGGCAATTACAGCAGCACTAGGTCGACATGTAGCCTGCTCCAGTTCCCTCCAGCGTGACTAAGCACACATACAATGGAAGGGGGGAGAGAGGCTACAAGCCCCACCCAAGTTGGCTGATATAGGTGCATGGCCTCACAGGTGCAACCCTAATGCTGCCTGGAAAATGTTCAAGGCGCATTAACATATGGAGTTTACACACCTCCACGTATAAATTTACAAACAACAACAAAAAACGTGGTCTCAAATGGCTGGAGGTGCTCAACCCCAAATGCAGTTGTGCATATATACTGGGGGAGCAGATCCTGCCCTTGTAGTCCGTTGCTAGGGGCGATCCCCAGCATAAAAATGCATACAATGGAGGATGCCTGCAGTGGACTACAAGTGCCACAATAGAATCCTACACCAGATAAACGGTGTGGATGTGTAACAATTAGAATAATACAATACAGAAATTTAAGTGCACTAATGTGGTAGATGTATACAATGACATTGGCTAATCCCTCAACACTGATGTTAAAATTGAGACATTCGCCAGTGTATCCTTATATTAAGGACACACCAGAACCCGCACACCAACGCCAAGGTTTCTCAGATGGCACGGGACCTAACGCTAACCTACCTGTGCGTAATAAGCAAAAATCAGGGGCCAGTGGGCAATTACAGCAGCACTAGGTCGACATGCAGCCTGCTCCCAGTTCCCTCCAGCGTGACTAAGCACACATACAATGGAAGGGGGAGAGAGGCTACAAGCCCCACCCAAGTTGGCTGATATAGGTGCATGGCCTCACAGGTGCAACCCTAATGCTGCATGGAAAATATTCAAGGCGCATTAACATATGAAGTTTACACACCTCCACGTATAAATTTACAAACAACAACAAAAAACGTGGTCTCAAAAGGCTGGAGGTGCTCAACCCCAAATGCAGTTGTGCATATATACTGGGGGAGCAGATCCTGCCCTTCTAGTCCGTTGCTAGGGGCGATCCCCAGGATAAAAATGCATAGAATGGAGGATGCCTGCAGTGGCACTTGTAGTCCACTGCAGGCATCCTCCATTGTATGCATATTTATGCTGGGGATCGCCCCTAGCAACGGACTACAAGGGCAGGATCTGCTCCCCCAGTATATATGCACAACTGCATTTCGGGTTGAGCACCTCCAGCCTTTTGAGACCACGTTTTTTGTTGTTGAGTATCGAAATACCCCATAAAATGCTCTGCAGGCACACAACAAGGCTCAGGAGTGAGAGCGCACTATGTACATGTGAGGCCTAAATTGGTGATTTGCACAGGGGTGGCTGATTTTACAGCAGTTCTGACATAAACGCAAAAAAATAAATACCCCCGTGTTACCCCATTTTGGAAACTTCACGGAACGTCACTCACAGAACGTAGCAAGGGGTATAGAGAGCCTTAACACCCCACAAATGTTTGACACATTTTCATTAAAGTTGGATGGGAAAATGAAAAAGAAAAAAAAATCACAAAAATGCTGGTGTTACCCTAAATTTTTCATTTTCACAAGGGAAAATAGGAAAAAAGCCACCAAAACTTGTCCGGAATTGAAGGCCACGTGTGTTTACAAAGCCCCCATAGTGCCAGAACAATGGACCCCACCCCCACATGTGACCCCATTTTGGAAACTACACCCCTCCTGTAATGTAATAAGGAGTACAGTGACCATTTACACCCCACAGTTTTCTGGCAGATTTTTGTAACAGCGGTCCGTGAAAATGAAAATTTTAATTTTTCATTTGCACAGCCCACTGTTCCAAAGATCTGTCAAACACCAGTGAGGTGCAAGTACTCACTGCACCACTTGTTACATTCTGAGAGGGGTGTAGTTTCCATATGGGATCACATGTGGGGGGTCCACTGTTCTGGCACCACGGGGGGCTTTGTAAACGTACTTGGCCCCAACTTCCATTCCAAACAAATTCTCTTTCCAAAAGCTCAATGGCGCTCCTCCTCTTCTGAGCATTGTAGTGCGCCAGCAGAGCACTTGATGTCCACACATGGGGTATTTCCATACTCAGAAAAAATGGGGTTACAAATTTTGGGGGAAGTTTTCTCCTATTACCCCTTGTAAAAATGTAACATTTGGGGAAAAACCAGCATTTAAGTGAATTTTTTTTTTCATTAACACATCCAATTTTAACGAAACGTCGTGAAATACCTGTGAAGTGTTAAGGCTCCCTGTACCCCTTGTTACGTTCCTTGAGGGGTGCAGTTTCCAAAATAGTATGCCATGTGTTTTTTTTTTTTTGCTGTTCTGGCACCATAGGGGCTTCCTAAATGCGACATGCCCCCCAAAAACCATTTCAGCAAATATGCTTTCCAAAAGCCAAATGTGACTCTTCTCTTCTGAGCATTGTAGTTTGCCCGCAGAGCATTTTACATCCTAACATGGGGTATTTCCATACTCAGAAGAGATGGGGTTGCAAATTTTTTTTTGGGGGGGGATTTTCTCCCATTTCCCTTTGTAAAAATGGTAAATTTGGGGGAAAAATGCACTTTAGTGACATTTGTTTTTTAAATTTACACATCCGACTTTAACAAAAAGTCATCAAACACATGTGGGGTGTTAAGGCTCACTGGACCACTTGTTACGGTCTGTGAGGGGTGTAGTTTCCAGCAGCAGGAGGAGACCATGGGGCCTCACAATCCATACACAATCCCTCACAATCCCTAAAATTAAAAGAAACATTTTCAAATTTTAATTGAAGATTCATGGTAACTAATGCTACCATAAAATATTTTAGGTAATGTCCCAGCAGCAAGAGGAGACCATAGGGCTTCACAATCCCTAAAATTAAGACATACATTTTCAAATTTTAATTGAAGTTTTATGGTAGCTAATGCTACCATAAAAAATTTTTAGGCCCACATGGCTGCAAAATGACACAGCCTGGAGGTGGCACCAGCAGAAGGAGACCAAAATGTGGTAGAATGACCAAGCCAGCAGGTGGCAGCAGCAGGAGTAGACCATATGGTGACAGAATGACAGAGCCTGGAGGTGGCGGCAGCCTGACCAGACCAAAGTGCCTCATAATTTATAAGATTAAAGATATTTTTTTTTATTGCATGTGGCCATCCTGGCACTTCTCTGCCTGACATACTTAGTGTGTATATGAGGGGAGTACAATATGCTCCACTACGCTTAAAACGGTATTTGTCTAGAACAGCCGCAGGGGTGCACTTTTGGCTGGCTTTTCACAGTAACTAGGCTCTTAAGAATTTAACAGGAACAAAATGGTACAAAACTAAAATGTACCTATGTGATATGCACTTATAAGGGGAGGACAATGCGCTACAGTACGTTTAAAAATGTATTTTTGTACAACACCAGCTGGTGAGTACTTTTGCCTGACCTTTCACGGTATCTAGGCCCTTGAGACTTTAACAAGAACAAAATAGTACACCACTTAGATGTACATGTGTGGTATGCACTTATGAGGGGAGGACAATGCGCTACAGTAGGCTTAAAAAAGTATTTGTGCACAACACCAGCAGTACACCACAGTGCTGAAGCACACAGTCACTGTGTACTACACCCAAAGTTGCACTTTCTCTCACCATTTCACTCCCTTCCCTATCAGTGTTTCTAGGCAGGATTTTGCTTGAGCTGAATCGCTGCTGTTCTGTGCAACACACTGCTCTCTGTCCCTCTCTTTTATAGAACACTGTAGACAGTGACTGGGAGGTGAATCACTCCAGTAAAAATGCTTGTCTGTGGAACACACACTGCTCTCTGTCCCTCTCTCTGCAACAGAATGCTGACTAGGAGGTGAATCGCTGCTGAAAAAAAGGTTTTCTGTGCAAAACACTGCGCTGTCTGTCCCTATCTATCTCTCTGCAGTGAAAGGCTGCAAAATGGCTGCCAATTATATAGGGCTGTGACATCACAGGGGTGACTGACTGCTGATAGGCTGCCTCCTGCATGTGATTCAGGGTCATCCCGCCTACCCTTGTTCCCACCTTCCCAGGATTCCTTGCCCTATGTTCTCACATGTGGATCCTCCATTTTAGATGCCCTGGAGCCTGGACCGCACTAAATGGAGTTTAATGAAGCGATTTGTGCAATCGAATCGCTGCGATATTTGCATTCTTTGCAAATCAAATTTTTCCTGAAACTCGTAACGAATTCAGATTCGTCAGATTAGTTTTGTTTATCACTAATATTTATACCTAGTTATTAGGTCACCCTTAATACTTCTTTTTCTAAACTAAATAATCCCAATTCAGATAATATTTCTGGGTTCTGTAGTCCTCCCATTCCCCGTATTACTCTGGTTGCCTGTCTTTGAACCCTCTCCAGCTCCACTATTTCTTTCATGTACATTGGTGCCCAGTACTGTACACAGTATTCCAAGTGTGGTCTGACTATATTTCCTTGTCTTGGGCATCTATGCCCCTATTGACGCACCCTATGTTTTTATTTGCTTTGGCAGCAGCTGCCCAACACTGGTCACTACAGCTAAATTTACTGTTAACTAAGATTCCCAAGTCCTTTTCCACATCAGTCGTCCAAAGTGTCCATTTAATTAATAATCCCAGCATTTAATACATAATCTGGTCAGGCTCTGCACCATTTGGGACAGATAATTGTCTTTAGCTATAGTCAGAAACCTGTTTCCTTTATGAGATTCACAGGTCTCAGTCTCCCAGTTTATATCAGGATAGTTAAAGGGGTAGTCCAGTGGTGAAAAACGTATCCCCTATCCTAAGGATAGGGGATAAGTTTGAGATCGCGGGGGGTCCGACCGCTGGGGCCCCCTGCGATCTCTCTGCGGCTCTCAGCCCAGATAGCGGGTGTCGACCCACGCACGAAGCGGCGGCCAACACGCCCCCTCAATACATCTCTATGGCAGAGCCGGAGATTGCCTAAGGCAGCGCTTCGGCTCTGCCATAGAGTTGTATTGAGGGGGCGTGTCGGCAGCCGCCTCGTGCGGAGGTCAACACGCCCCCTTCCCGCGGGCTGTCGGGGCTCCGTACAGAGAGATCGCAGGGGGCCCCAGCGGTCGGACCCCCCGCGATCTGCAACTTATCCCCTATCCTTAGGATAGGGGATAAGTTGCTCACCACTGAGTCACCACTGGACTATTCCTTTAAAGTCCCCCATTATTATCACATCATTCTGACTTGCTGCCTTGTTTATTTGATCTTCTGCCTCTTCCATTATTTTTGTTGGATTATAGCAAACCCCTATCAGATTTTTTTTTATCTCCATATATTTCTACCCATAATGATCAACATATATAAGTATTTAAATGGCCCATACAAAAAATATGGTGGAAAAACTGTTCCAGGTTAAACCCCCTCAAAGGACATGGGGCACTCTGTCTGGTGAAGAAAATGTTTAACCCCTTAAGGACCACAGTTTTTTTTTTTTTTTTTTCATTTTTGCACTTTCGTATTTTCCACCTCACCTTCTAAAAATCAGAATGGTGACATCAATATTTTCACCATAAAATTTATGGCGAAAGCAGAAAAAAAATATTTGTGGAGCAAAATTGGGAAAAAATGGAAAAAAGGCCATTTTGTAACTTGTGGGTGCTTCACATTCTACACAGTGCACTTTTCGGTAAAAATAACACCATATCTTTATTCTGTATGTGCATATGGTTACAAAGATGCCTAATTTAGATTATTCAAAAAATATAACTACTTCAAAAAATATAACTACTTGCACCAAAATTATTGTGTAAAATTGTCATCTTTTGACCCCTATAACTTTTAAATTTTTCCATATACAGGGATATATGAGGGCTCCAAGGAAATGTGTATACTATTATATTACACAGAGTTTGGCAGACTTGCCTCCATAAGGCTTGAATTAGATCGCACTCCCACCACACATGTATCAATGTCCCCACCTGTGAGTTACATCGCTAACAACTATTTGACACATTAGGGTTAATTCTAAACATTCTACCTGGGGTTAAGTACCACCTATATAGCAATTTTCTGTCAGCTTCAAGGTGAGATGCGCATTTAGAAATCTTAGTGCTAATTGTGAAGGCGTTGGCCCACTGCTCAGTAGAGAAGGTACTTCATATCCAGATCAAAAAGGCAATTGCTGGTTTTCACCTAATAGTGCTTGATAAATTTTGGAGATCCCTCTCGTAAGTGCCTTGGGCCCAAAATATGCATGTTTTATTGGGGAGCTCTGACTCTCTACTGGAAGGTCCAAGGAATTAATAAAATGCCTCATCTGCAAAAACTTATAAAAGTCGATGGGGGGGGGGAGATTATACTTCTGTTGTAATTGTTCAAAGGTAAGTAGTTTCCCTCCTCTCATCATATCCCCATAGGTCATTATACCATGGATCCCCCACCCTCTATAATTACAATCAGGTATCTGAGATTAGATTACTCCCAATGGAAGATCTCCTATTGTCAATGAAAGAAGAGCTTTATCAATGGGTAGCCTGCAAACTTGAGATTTTGCTGCTATCGTCGGGTAATCTATCATTTGAGAACTAAGGGACGTCTTCTGGATCCATAAACTCTCCTTCAGGGAATAGCCCAAAACTAGTTCAGTTTCAATCTCTACCCATTGGAAGTATCATTTAGCCACCAGTGCTGCAAATGATTATAGCTTGGTGATATTTTTGCAGGTCTCTGCACCCCATCCCTCCCTTGTTTACTGGAAGAAACAATATTTTTGCTTGTACTCTTGCTTTTCGATTTTGTCAAACCAACTGAATAAGATGTCGCTGCAATGCTTTTATCCTAAACTTGGTTATAGGAACAGGCAAGTTGCGAAGATAGTATAAAATTTTGGGTAACAATGTCATTTTTACTACCGCCATGCGGCCTGCCCATGATAGTGGCAATTTTGCATATGCAGCCACAGCTTGTGCAACTGTAGTGGTCAAATTGGCAAAGTTCACCTGTATTATATTTGAAAGGGGGGAGGGGGGTAGTAATTGTGATGCCCAAGTACATAATCTGATCTTCGGACCATTGATATGGAAATACTGTCTGCAGGGTCTGTTTACGAAATGGAGAAATTGCAATACCTAAAATTATTGACTTTGACGTGTTGACCTTATAGTAACTAATTGCTGCAAATTCCTCCAATAGTGTAGTGATTAACGCTAAGGAACATTCGGGGTTCGTGAGACATATAATTTTGTCATCAGCAAATAAACCTATACAGTGATTCTTCCTACCTATCTGAACACCGAAAATATCTATAAAAGACCGAATTGCCTCTGTTAAGGGTTCTATCATTAGCATAAATATTAATGGTGACAGGGGGCAACCCTGCCTGGTGTCATTCAAAATACTAAATTCTTTTGACTTAACT
The DNA here is from genome assembly GCF_029499605.1 of Hyla sarda. NCBI lineage: Eukaryota > Metazoa > Chordata > Amphibia > Anura > Hylidae > Hyla > Hyla sarda. The sequence goes on from NC_079189.1 coordinate 22,002,274, forward strand.
CCAGAGGAAAACACTCGTACAGTAGGGTGTGAATATGAAGCCAATATGCCTTTGCCAAATATTCCACCTATCCCAAACTTATTTAGGACATGAGCTAAATAGCCCCAATGCACCCTACCTAATGTATTTTCTGCATCTATTGTAAGAAGCAGAGAAGGCATCCTTAGCCTCTCCATAACAGACAAAATGTCCAAAATACGTCGGGTTCCACAAGTTATCTGATGTCCCCACACAAAGCCCACCTGATAAGTGTTTATCAAATGTGGCAAAACTTTATTTAATCTATGAGACAAAATTGATGCGTATAATTTTAAGTCTGTATTTAATAGTGCAATCGGTCTAAATTACGTCTGTTCGTCTGGTGTCTTCCCTGGCCTTGGTAATGTGACCATTTAAGCTTCCAACATTTCACGTGGTATTGAGCCCTGAGACATTACCACCCTATACAAACTTGTTAGGTAAGGGGCTAGAAGCGATCTATGGGACTTATAATAGTCGTTCGATAATCCGTCAGGCCCAGGTGATTTATTTTGTTTTAAGGCTGCAATGAACCATGGTACCTCTAATTCAGTGATTGGATTAGATAACTCATTAAGTTGTTCCTGCGTAACCTGTGATAGTTTTAACCTGTCTAGAAATTGAGCAACAGCAGGAGATGTAGGCTGGACTGTTGAAGAGTCATATTTTAAGTTGTATAGCCCATTGTAATAGTCTGTGAACACGTCAGCTATGCCTTTAAGGTCTAGGATTTTATCTCTATTACTATTAAAAAGGTAAGTGAATGAAATGTTAAAAGGTAAATGAAATGTTTCTTAAATGTTCACATAACTATTATACTTTTTCAGATCAGTTATGGAGCTACAGATCCACTGCTCAGTGACAGAACCCTGTATCCATATCTTCTCCGGACATCACATAGTGACCATGTCTACTTTTCTGCTATTATAAGACTATTGAAGCATTTTTCATGGAGTTGGGTTGGAATTGTAACCAGCGCAGATAACAGTGGAATCAAGGAGAGTGAATCTCTGTCCACATTTCTTCATAGTCAAGACATCTGTGTGGAGTTTATCGCTACAATCTTTTCTTTAACAACTATTTATGGTGATATAAATATCAAAAAAATTCTAAACATAAATGAAAAAAACAAGAAAATAATTTCGAGCTCGTCCTCTAATATTATTCTCATATGTGGAACGCTTTCTTTCTATATAGCTGACTTTTTACAGCTGCCCGATTATGTTCTGAAGACAAAGACTTTCATCCTTCCACCCAGCTGGTTCACCAATAATGAAATATTAGAACAATGTTTTCAGGCTTTTAACTCTTGTCTGGGATTTTTTTACTATATGAAGGCTTATATAGAATATAATGGACATAAAGAATTATTGATAAATCCATATCATACAGAGAAAATTAAGCAATTTCTTAAGAACCTCCATCCTGGTAATTTTCCAGATAATAAGATGCTTGAGGATATATGGATGACACATGCTTTGTGCTTGTCGACAAATGAAGAAAAGAATAGACTATTTGAAAAATTATTTAATGTAAAACTTCATAATTGTTCAAATGAAGAAAACATAATAGGATTCCCATATACGTTATTCACTATAGTCTCTCCTGTTGTCTACAATGCATTACTTAGCATGGCTTATGCCCTGGATGCTATGATTAAATTCATGGGAAAAGATTTTTATAAGAATAAAATAAATAGTCATAAATACAGACATAAGGTAAATAATTATAATCAAAGTATTAAGGAGCATGATGCATAATGTTGAGTGTGTAAAACCTGTAGGAGCTGGGTTTGGTCCGAAATTTGGGAAATATTTCCCTATCCGCTTTGCTCTATGCACCCCCAGCTTACTGTACTATATTCCCAGGACTAAAAACACCTTCTTTTTACAAAGAGCGCATAGTTACATAAGAATAAGTCAATATTTAGAAAAAAAAACAACTCACCGCTGCTTTGCTTTTAACCACCCTATTTGGATTTCATATTTTACTATGATTAATACATTTTTGGACTTTTAATCACACATTTTTTTGGGAGCTGGAATTAGCATTTTTCTTTTTCAGGGCATAGTTGCATAGTCACATAGTTAGTATGGTCGAAAAAAGTCCATCAAGTTCAACCAAGGAATTGAAGGGAAGGGGTGTGGTGGGATGAAGTGGAAACGATGTGATTATATTTCTTCATAAGCATTAATGTTGTTTTTTTCTAGGAATGTATTTAACCCTGTTTTAAAGCTTTCCACTGTTTCTGCTGTGACCAGTTCCTGAGGTAGACTGTTCCATAAATTCACAGTTCTTTTTTTTTTTTTTTCAATTCAAAATTACAAATTTATAAAAAAAACTAAACAAAGGTTACGTCTACATATAACACCCCTAACTCCCCACCCCTTCACATAAAAAAAATGTTTTCACTTATACTATACTTCTCTCTCTCTCCTCAACTCCCCCCATAATATATCCTTCCATTCTCTGCATATTGTTATACCATTCATTACTACTACTAGGACAGATAGGGGATATCCAATTTTTAACAATCACCAAACAAGCATAGAATAGCATTATCAGACATCTTATTTTTATTTATTTTTTACCAGTTTTTATCCTTGAGTCATCTCTCAGAATTGCCACCCTAGGTGAGAATTCCATACATACACCAGTTATTTCTCTTATTTTACTGAATATTACTTTCCAATATTCAACAATCTCGGGACAACTCCAAAATGCATGTAAATGTCCTGCTTTAACTTTTTATACCTATTACAACTGCTATCCTTCCTATTTTCTCTAAAAAACCTGGTGTACAATAAAGGCTATACACAATATTATATTGTATTATCTTATGATTCATATTAGGGGATACATAAATAATGTTCTTCAATATTACATCCCACCCATCCTTTTCTGCATCTCAAATCTCCTCTTGCCATTGTCGTCTACTCCTATGTCCTAATTTTTTCTTCTGTAGCTTTGCCATAGCTATATAGGGGGACATTTATCAAAGCATTTAGTAGTTTGTTTTTTTTTGCTTAAAATTGTTGCAAAATTGTCGCACGTGCGCCTACACTCTTTTTTCTGCGACTTTTTGCTTGTGCAGTGCCCTAAGCAAAAAATGAAAATCGTGCTTACTAAAGCAAAAAGTGATTTTTGACTTGCAGTGATCAGAGATTTATCAAGTGCGAAAGTCGCAAAAAAGTCGCAATGCATGAAAAAAGCTACAAAATTTACTCCAGCTCAGATATGGAGCAGAAAAAGCCATTACCAAAGCAAAAACAGAAAAAGTGCTTACGTGAAAGAAATGTATCAACAGGCTGAAAGCAGTTGATAATTAAGTAAGAAATAAACAACTAAAAAAAGGAATACATAAGCAAACATTGATAAATGTCCCCCATAGACATATGAAATAAGTTTTTTTGTTATATTGCCACTCATAATTTTATTTCAGATTTCCAGGTACACTACCTGTATGTCTCCCCCTTTACTAATAAACTCCAGGAAGGTTCTTCTAATACTGTTATATTCCAACCAACCTCCCTCTTTTAGATTAAACTCTTTTTTCAGTACTGTCCATTCCTTAAATTTACCCTTTTCCTAAACATCTTTTATTCCGACACATCCTTTATTATTAAATAATTTAATTTTCACCAATTTACTCAACTCTAGTACATTTCTGTTGTTCAGCACCGGTGCCACGTCTAGTATTCCCCTTACATTCATCTCTTTCCTAAACAACCTCCATGTTTTCAACAGATTTTTAACCATTATAATTTTCCCCATTTCTTCTCCAAATTCTCAGATTCCAACAATTAGAATATATCCGAAAATTGCCCATCCGTGCTAGACAACAGAAACACAAAAAAAGCTAATTTTTTTCCCCATTCAATCAAAAAGTAAATCTGTCCCGCCAAGAAGTACCTATATATGTTCGGGAACACTATTCCACCCTTTCCCTTGGTCTGACACAGGTACTCCAACTTAATTCTTACTCTTTTTCTGCCCCAAATTAGTGAGTTAAATATTGAAATTATTTTCCTAAAAAGTTTAGTTTCACACCAGAATGGGATAGATCAAAATACATACAAAATTTTTGGCATCAATACTGATTTAATCAGCATTATTCTGTCTGCTTTGAATAGCTTTAAATCATTCCATATGTTTACTTTCTTTTCAATTTCCTTAATTATTTCCATAGTGTTCATCCGATGATAATCCTTTGACAGGTATATCTCCAAATATTTAAACTTTTCTCCTTTTTTCATCACTTTTAATCCAAATTTCTTTCCTATATTCTCTTCTCCATGCGGTAAAATGACCGACTTTGTCCAGTTTATCATTAAACCTGAAAATCTACTAATTATTTCCATTACTCTTGACGAAGATCTTTTAGGATCCTCTAAGAATATCAAAATATAATCTGCATACATTGTAATATTGTCCTCTCTCTTCCTTTCTCCGCATCCCGTTATCATCGGGTCATCTCTAATAATACTAGACAATGGCTCTATGACCATTGCAAAAAGTAGGGGAGAGAGGGGACAACCCTGTCTTGTTATTCTGAACAAATTAAAACCTCTCTATTTCCTACCATCTATAACTATTCTTGCCTTAGCCCCTGAGTAAATCAATTTGATCATTTTTATCAATGCTCCCTCTATCCCAAATTTTCCCAGGACTCCCCAAAGAAAGTCCCACTCCACCCTGTAAAATGCTTTAACTGCATCAAGAGACAGGACCCCCTCCTATCCCTTAACTGTATATTAGTCAACACTCAGTAAATATCAGTATTTAACAAGGATATGGGTCTGTATGACTCTATTTCTTCCCACTTTTTGTCTGATTTTAACAGCAATATTATACTCGCCTCACACATTTATTTTGGTAGTGTTCTACTCTTCAAAGAGCTATTTATAACTCTTACTAGAGCAGGGACAAGAATCTCCCCATATCTTCGGTAAATTTCAAAGGGGAGTCCATCGCCTCTTGGGGTCGTAATACCTTTTATCGTTAATGCTCTGTATACTTCCCCAACTGATAATGGTCCATTCAGCTCCTCTAATTCTTCCTCTGGAATCCTTGGTAATGCTATTCCCTTCTGATAATTATTCAATTCCTCCTCGTTAAATTTAGACTCTGACTGATATAATAACTAAAAATATCTATCAAATTCTTCAATTATACTTTCAGGTTTATTCAGTAGCCCCCCTTTCCTGTTTTAACCCCTTAAGGACTCAGCCCATTTTGGCCTTAAGGAAAACTACGTTTTCATTTTTTCCTCCTCGCCTTTTAAAAATCATAACTCTTTTATATTTTCATCCACAGACTAGTATGAGGGCTTGTTTTTTGCGCGACCAGTTGTCCTTTGTAATGACATCACTCATTATCTCATAAAATTTATGGCGCAACCAAAAAACACTATTTTTGTGGGGAAATTAAGAATTTTAATTTTAATTTAATTTTGGAAGGTTTTGTTTTCATGCCGTACAATTTATGGTAAAAATGACGTGTGTTCTTTATTCTGAGGGTCAATACGATTAAAATTATACCCATTATTACATACTTTTATATTATTGTTGTGCTTAAAAAAAATCACAAACTTTTTAACCAAATTAGTACGTTTATAATCCCTTTATTTTGATGACCTCTAACTTTTTTTATTTTTCCGTATAAGCGGCGGTATGAGGGCTCATTTTTTGCACCATGATCTGTACTTTTTTTTGATACCACATTTGCTTATAAAAAACTTTTAATACATTTTTTATAATTTTTTTAAATAAAATGTATTAAAAAAGTAGGAATTTTGGACTTTTTTTTCTTTTTTTCGTTCACGCCGTTCACCGTACGAGATCATTAACATTTTATTTTAATAGATCAGACATTTACGCACGCGGCGATACCAAATATGTCTATAAAAAAATGTTTACGCTTTTTGGGGGTAAAATAGGAAAAAACGGACGTTTTACTTTTTTATTGGGGGAGGGGATTTTTCACTTTTTTTTACTTTTATTTTTACATTTTTTAACATTTTTTTTACACTTGAATAGTCCCCATAGGGGACTATTCATAGCAATACCATGATTGCTAATACTGATCTGGTCTATGTATAGGACATAGAACAGATCAGTGTTTTCGGTGATCTTCTGCTCTGGTCTGCTCAATCACAGACCAGAGCAGGAGACGCCGGGAGCTGGACGGAGGAAGGAGAGGGGACCTCCGTGCGGCGTTCTGAATGATCGGATCCCCGCAGCAGCGCTGCGGGCGATCCAATCATTCATTCAAATCGCGCACTGCCGCAGATGCCGGGATCTGTATTGATCCCGGCACCTGAGGGGTTAATGGCGGACGCCCGCGAGATCGCGGGGGTCGGCCATTGCCGGCGGGTCCCTGGCTGCGATCAGCAGCCGGGATCAGCCGCGCATGACACGGGCATCGCTCCGATGCCCGCGGTTATGCACAGGACGTAAATGTACGCCCTGGTGCGTTAAGTACCACCTCACCAGGACGTACATTTATGTCCTGCGTCCTTAAGCCTGAATTGTTCTCTTTCCCTTTTGGTTCTTAATGAGGGCCATCAATTTTTTATTGGGTTTTCCCGTTTACATACATTTCTGCTTTCCTTTAAAACTTGCCTTTTTTTTACTTTTCTCAATTAAGTATATTTCTAATTTCTCTTGTTTCTCTTCCCACTCCTTTTAATTTTCTACTGAATTTTCCATTATAAATCTTTCCTTTGCTATTTTAACTCCTTCTGTTAGGGTTTTTTTTTTTTTCTTTCCATCTCATTATATTCTTTTTTTCTTTTTATTAATTACCCATATTAATTCCCCTGTAAGAATACTTTCACTGTTCTTAGGGTAAAGAAGGCATGTCGCCCCTTTAGACGAAACCTACTATGTTCAAAGGTTTGCCACAAAGCCAATTCATCATAGCCAGACACTTCTCTGATCAAGTATATGAGATCAGTAAAGGAAAATTAACACAAAAATTCATTGAGAAGGGTTACGATGCTAAACAAGTGATCAGTGAAGGTGAGAAAGTAAAAAAAAAATACATAGGGGAGATCTTTTGAAAAAACCTGCTGAACTTAAAAAAGTACAGAATCACATGATTTATCTAGGTAAATACGCTAGAGAGCATCTATTGTCAAACAAGCCATTCTAAGGAATTGGCATGTATATAACAAACAGATAAAAACTATGGTTAATTATCTAAGGATTCCCCCATGTTTGCTTACAAGAAGGGCCAATCAATAGGTAAAAAAAAAACAAATTAAAAGTGACGAAGCAGTAAGGAAAACTAGCAGTCAAACAATTTTGGCTACTAAATGTAAAGGTACTTTCCCATACCTAAATTGTGGCCAAAATAAAAGGAGATAAATTGAATCCCCCCTCAAAAGGCCATTCCATTATACATAAATGTTTTTATACCTGTACGAGCAAAACCTAATATACATGGTCAAATGTCCGTGAGGACTTACCTATGTTGGACACACAGTCAGGATGATCAAAGCCCGTCTCACTGAACACAAGTCAGTTATCAGAAAATTCTTGAGTACAGAAAAACGGAGGTATCAAGTTATGGAGAGAATACTGTTGCTAAGCACTTCCGTGATTGCAGACATTCCATCACAGTACTCAAATGGTTAATACTGGAGGAAGTCCCAGAGTCGGCAAACAAAAGCATTAATAAAAGACATTTGCTGCAGAGGGAATGTTATTAGATTACTGAATTGGACAGCATTTTTCCACGTGGTTTAAATGAAGTATGTAGTTTTAAATCATTTCTATAGCATGGTAGCACTTTAGTTAATGTGATTTGATACTAAAATATTTGCATGCAATTTTTTTCTATTTTTGTAAAAGTCTATCTATTCGCTGTCTATCTATTCACTATATAACCCTCACCTCCTCCACACCTGGTACGCATGACTAAAGGGGCACACCCACAAAACGCTGTTGCGTCGAAGGTGTCGAGCAGGAGGGAGATCTCCGCTCAGATCCGTCTGTTGTTGTACTAAGCTCTACTTTGTAAAAACATTTCTGACGAAGTTTCCTAAATAAAAAGCAACTGAATGAGCCAGAAATGAACATCTTAATCATGAGTTACTACCCGACTGGGTTTATGCATGATGTATATCTTTCAAGTACTTCTGATTTCCCACAGTGTGTGATTACATTGAACCCCATCCTCTACATCATTAATAAATAAATTAAACAAGAGCGGGCCCCGTTCTGAACCTTGGGGTACACCACTAATAGCTGGGGACCAATCAGAGTTCGAATGATTGACTTCACTGCCACGACCCTCCCATAGACTTGCATTGAGGGGCGGAGCGTGACGTCACACGGGGCGGAGGCGTGACGTCACACGCCGCCGGCCCCGTGATCGACAGTAATCAGACCCGGAGCGAACACGCTCCGGGGGCTGATTACAAACGGGGTGCCGCGTGCAAGATCACAGGGGTCCCCAGTGGCGGTACTCCTGCGATCAGGCATCTTATCCCATATCCTTTGGATAGGGGATAAGATGTCTAAGCACAGGAGAACCCCTTTAAAGAGGTACTCCAGTACTCCGGTACTCTTTTTTTTTTAAATCAACTGGTGCCAGAAAGTTAAACAGAATTGTAAATGACTTAATCCTTCCAGTACTTATTAGCTGCTTAATACTACAGAGGAAATTCTTTTATTTTTGGAACACAGTGCTCTCTGCTGACAGCATGACCACAGTGCTCTCTGCTGACATCTCTGTCCATTTTTGGAACTATCCAGAGCAGCATATGTTTGCTATGGGGACTTTCTCCTACTCGGGACAGTTCTTAAAATGTCAGCAGAGAGATGAGATGTCAGCAGAGAGCACTGTGCTCATGATGTCAGGAGAGAGCTCTGTGTTCCAAAAAGAAAAGAATTTCCTCTGTAGTATTCCGCAGCTAATAAGTACTAAAAGGATTAAGATTTTTTAATATAAGTAATTTACAAATCTGTTTAACTTTCTGGCACCAGTTGATTTAAAAAAAAAAAAAAAAAAAAAGTTTTCCACCAGAGTACCCCTCAGTAATGGACGATGTCTATTAGATGGATTTCACTAATAAGCCAAAAAAGTATGAAAAAAAAAATACAAACAAGGTTTTTAAAAAAACGTAATAAAAATTCAAGCTCCACAAGTTCCCTCATTAACCATTTTATGCCGTAAAAAAAAAATCTGAAGTAGTTCAAGTCTTCTTGTAAAAAAAATTTAAAAAAAAAAAGTTTAATAAAGTAAGTTTAAAGTAAAAAAAAATAAACCTTACCTCCAGCTCTTCTCCCAGCCGTGGTGGTGGAAACCTTTTTTGCACATCCAGGACTGTTCACTGCTCTTGACTGGGTGAACCTTCAGCAACTACTACTGTAAATAGCAGCCACAGTTTTCTGTATATTGTGGGGGAGAGATTTCCAGGGCCTGCCCCAATTTTTCTGGCCCTAGAAATCTATTAACAGTAAATTAAGGTTCTGGTTCTTGCTTCAGTACAATTTTTTTCAGTCAGAACCAAACTTTTTGACAATATTCTGTGAAGCAGCTGAAGCTAAAGTTTCAAAACTTCCTATAACTCTGATGATGATGTATAATACAGAAAAGTAGGGCAAAGAGGGAGCAATGGAATCAAAATCTATAGGCTGCCTGAGAAAGTTTAAAAGGGAGATTAAAAAATAGGATGGAAACCAAGAGTCTGTAAAAAAGAGGAAAAAAAACCTATTGTATTCTTTCTGGTATAACAGGTAAAGTAAAAGTATAGCTGGTGAAGAGTTTGTAAAGCAGCTTACTTTTACTGATGTTTTCTCAATAATTTTTTAACCCCTTAAGGACTTAGACCTTTTTCACCTTAAGGACTCTGACGTTTTTTGCAATTCTGACCACAGTCACTTTAAACATTAATAACTCTGGAATGCTTTTAGTTATAATTCTGATTTCAAGATAGTTTTTTCGTGACATATTCTACTTTAACACAGTGGTAAAATTGTGTGGTAACTTGCATCCTTTCTTGGTGAAAAATCCCAAAATGTGATGAAAAATTTGTAAATTTTGCATTTTTCTAACTTTGAAGCTCTCTGCTTGTAAGGAAAATGGATATTCCAAATATATTTTTTATTCACATTTCCAATATGTCTACTTTATGTTTGCATCATAAAATTGATGAGATTTTACTTTTGGAAGACACCAGAGGGCTTCAAAGTTCAGCAGCAATTTTCCAATGTTTCACAAAATTTTGAAACTCGCTTTTTTTCAGGGACCAGTTCAGGTTTGAAGTGGATTTGAAGGGTCTTCATATTAGAAATACCCCACAAATTACCACATTATAAAAACTACACCCCTCAAAATATTCAAATTGACATTCAGTTAGCGTTTTAACCCTTTAGATGTTTCACAAGAATAGCAGCAAAGTGAAGGAGAAAATTCACAATCTTCATTTTTTACACTCGCATGTTCTTGTAGACCCAATTTTTTTATTTTTACAAGGTGTAAAAGGAGAAAATTTATACTTATATTTGTAGCCCAATTTCTCTCGAGTAAGCACATACCTCATATGTCTATGTAAATTGTTCGGCGGGCGCAGTAGAGGGCTCAGAAATGAAGGAGCGACAAGGGGATTTTGGAGAGTACGTTTTTCTGAAATGGTTTTTGGGGAGCATGTTGCATTTAGGAAGCCCCTATGGTGCCAGAACAGCAAAAAAACAACACATGGCATACCATTTTGGAAACTAGACCTCTTGAGGAACGTAACAAGGAATAAAGTCAGCCTTAATACCCCACAGGTGTTTCACGACTTTTGCATATGTAAAAAAATAAATAAAAACATTTCACAAAAATGTGTTTCCCCCCAAATTTCACATTTTTGCAAGGGTTAATAGCAGAAAACACCCCCCAAAATTTGTAACCCCATCTCTTCTGAGTATGGAGGTACCCCATAAATTGGCCTGAAGTGCACTACGGGCGAACTACAATGCTCAGAAGAGAAGGAGTCATATTTGGCTTTTTGAGACCAAATTTTGCTCGGGGGGCATGTCGCATTTAGAAAGCCCCTATGGTGCCAGGACAGCAAGAAAAAAAAACACATGGCATACTATTTTGGAAACTAGACCCCTCGGTGAACGTAACAAGGGGTTAAGTAAACCTTTATACCCCACAGGTGTTTCACGACTTTTGCATATGTAAAAACAACAATTTTTTTTCCCTAAAATGCTTGCTTTCCCAAAAATTTTACATTTTTAAAAAGGGTAAAAGCAGAAAATACCCCCCAAAATTTGTAACACAATTTCTCCCGAGTACGGCGATACCCCATATGTGACCCTAAACTGTTGCCTTGAAATACGACAGGGCTCCAAAGTGAGAGCGCCATGCCCATTTGTGGCCTAAATTAGGGATTGCATAGGGGTGGACATAGGGGTATTCTACGCCAGTGATTCCCAAACAGGGTGCCTCCAGCTGTTGTAAAACTCCCAGCATGCTTGGACAGTCAACGGCTGTCTGGCAATACTGGGAGTTGTTGTTTTGCAACAGCTGGAGGCTCTGTTTTGGAAACAGTGGCGTACCAGCCGTTTTTCATTTTTATTGGGGAGGGGAGGGGGCTGTGTAGGGGTATGTGTATATGTAGTGTTTTTTACTTTTTATTTTATTTTGTGTTAGTGTAGTGTAGTGTAGTGTTTTTAGGGTACAGTCGCATGGGCGGGGGTTTACAGTAGTTTCTCGCTGGCAGTTTGAGTTAAGCCAGATACTTACTTTAAACCTCTGCCCATGTGAGTGTACCCTGTACATTCACATTGGGGGGGGGGGGGACGGGGGACGGACATCCAGCTGTTGCAAAACTACAACTCCCAACATGTGCTGACAGACTGTACATGCTGAGAGTTTTTGTTTTGCAACAGCTGTAGGCACACTGGTTATGTATCACTGAGTTTGTGACCTTAGTGTTTCACAACCAGTGTGCCTCCAGCTGTTGCAAAACTACAACTCCCAGCATATACGTTGCATGCTGGGAGTTGTAGTTTGCAACAGCTGGAGGCACACCGGTCGTGAAACACTGAGTTAGGTAAAAAAAAACTCTGAGTTTCACAATCAGTGTGCCTTCAGCTGTTGCAAAACTACAACTCTCAGCAGTCACCGACAGCCAACGGGCATGCTGAGAGTTGTAGTTATGCAACCAGCAGATGCACCACTACAACTCCCAGCATGCACTTTAGCTGTTTGTGCAAGCTGGGAGTTGTAGTTATACAACAGCTGAAGGTACACTTTTCCATAGAAAAAATGTGCCTCCAGCTGTTGCAAAACTATAAGTCCCAGCATGCCCATAAGGGAATGCTGGGAGTTGTGGTTGTCTGCCTCCTGCTGTTGCATAACTACAGCTTCCAGCATGCCATTTTTGCATGCTGGGAGCTGTTGCTAAGCAACAGCAGGAGGCTGTCACTCACCTCCTGCTGCTGCTCCACTGCAGGTCAGTCCCTCGCCGCCGATGTCGCTCCTGGGGCCCCGATCCCAACAGGGACGCCGGGGATCGGGGTCCACAGCTGCCAGGGTCTTCTTTCCGCACCCGCTTACGTCCTCCGGAAGAGGGGCGGAGCGGGTTGCGGGAGTGACCCCCGCAGCAGGTGCCCTGATTGGTTGGCCGGTAAACCGGCCGACGAATCAGGGCGATCGTGAGGTGGCACCAGCGCCACCTCACCCCTGCTGGCTATGGCTGTTCGGGGCCGTCAGAGACTGGGTCACTGGGTCATTGGAGACGCGATTGACCCGGAATCGCCGCAGATCGCTGGACTGAATTTTCCAGTGATCTGCGGCCATCGCCGACATGGGGGGGCATAATGACCCCCCTGGGCGATATGCCGGGATGCCTGCTAAACGATTTAAGCAGGCATCTGGCTCCTGTCCCCAACCGGCTAGCGGTGGGTACCGGAATTTCCACGGGCATATGGATACGCCCTGCGTCCTTAAGGACTCAGAATGCAGGGCGTATCCATACGCCCTGTGTCCACATGAGGTTAAAGATGATTTCTGATACTTAACATTACTGAAAAAGTTATTCCCTAGAAGCGGCGCATCATGACCCCCGCCCGAAGCAATGGCCACCATGCACCCTCTATATGTCTCTATGGGGGGCCCAAAGGTAGCCAAATGGCTATGTATGGGTGGGGAGTGGTGACCCCGTGTTAGCTCCGGTCTGATTACGGTTGACCGCAGAGCCGGCGGCGTGTGATGTCACGCCCCTGCCCCCGTGTGACGTCACACTCCGTCCCTCAATGCAAGCCTTCGGGAAAGGCCATTATAGCTATCACGCCCTCTACCTTGCATTGAGGGGTGGAGGGTGACATCACACGGGGGCGTGACGTCACACGCCGCCGACTCTGCGGTCGACTGTAATCAGTCCCGGAGCGAACACGCTCCGGGGACTGATTACTAACGGGGTGCCGTGTGCATGATCAAGGGCGTCCCCAGCTGCGGGACTCCCGCGATCAGGCATCTTATTCTCTATCCTTTGGATAGGGGATAAGATGTGTTAGCACCGGAGTACCCCTTTAACTCTTAGTTTCGTTTTTTTTTTTTTTTTCTCCTCTTTTCTACAGACTCTTGGAGTGACCTAACTGATATTAATTTACACTGACAAGGGGTTGGATGGCTGTTTAATTACTGATACATTTCAGCTGTTGCATTGGCTCTCCATGCCTTTTTGCACCTCCCTTTCTTCTTGTGCTCAATACTTCTTCCCTGTATAATTTCTCATTATTTCACATTACTTAATTTCTGATCTTATTTGTTTTGGTTTCTTTTGTATGGCTACCTTGGGCTGTTACTCACTTCTGGTGAAACGTTTATGTCAACCTTTGGAAATATAGTGAGAAGAATTGTGACATGCTCAATCCTTATTTCACCCGCTGTATATTGGACACAGGCAAAAAGACAATTTTTTTGTTTTAAAACAGTCCATTTAAAAATTCAAGCATGTAAAAATAGTAGCACACAACATGTATGCAATACAGATCCAAACAATGGGACAAAAGTCCTTGGCAACCTTCTACCTCAACCTCCAACACATTTCCCACTAAAATGTAGAAATCTATAGGCAATATATTTATTTTATCAACTATTTTTTACACTAAAAAACTAAAAATGTTAGAAATTGAATTCTGAAAAAATGAGGACTTAAATGTACTTGCAAGAGAAACAAAGTAATTTATTGATGTTACATTGTATAACATATGATTGATCTTTTATTGAAAGCTAAACAAATACTTGAGGAATATTGTGTACAATGATGGATCAGAGAAGAGATTGTACTACGATGATAATGGGGATATGAACACAATATATACCATATATAACTGGGTGATGATAAGCAATACATTTTTTCAAATAAACTATGCGGGCTCCTTCACGCCATGGGAATCACCAGACCAACAACTTTATATCAACACATCATTCGTAATCTGGAAGAATAAAGAGGTGAAAAATGGTGGATTGGGAAGCAGTAGGGAATTAGAAACATATGTTTGCCTTGAAGCATTACTATGACATTAAAAACTTTTACCATGACATACAAATTGTCAAAAGTTATGAACAGTCAGAGTCTCGGGGCTGAGACCCCTAAGGATCATTAGATACAGTTGGGAGAAGGGTCACAAGGCATTGCAATGGAGCCCATCACCTGCAACAAGTTGGATTGAGTGGTGACTTGGAAGTGAAGTGCACAGCAATGTCCTTCTCCCTCCTATATTTTTAAAGGTTTATTTAAAGCAAGTTTTTAACCCCTTAAGGACCAAGCCCATTTTGACCTAAAGGACCAGGCCAATTGTATTTTTGCATTTTCGGTTTTTCCTCCTCACCTTCTAAAATCCATAGCTCTTTTATATTTTCATCCACAGACCCATATGAGGGCTTGTTTTTTGTGCAACCAATTGCACTTTGTAATGACACCTCTCATTTTAACATAAAATGTACAGCGAACCCAAAAAATGTATTACTGAGGAAATTTAAATGAAAACCACAATTTGGCAAATTTGGGAGTGTTTTGTTTTCACACTGTACATTTTACGGTAAAAATTACATGTTTTCTTTATTCTGTGGGTTAATACGATTAACATGATACCCATGGTTACATACTTTTCTTTTATTGTAATGCTTTTAAGAAATCTCAAACAGTGTTTTTTTTACAAAATCAGTGTGTTTAAAATCGCCTATTTTGATCACCTATAACTTTTTCATTTTTCCATCTTCGAGGTTGTGTCAGGGCTCTTTTTATGCACCTGACACATAGCTGTATTTAGTTTTTAGTACCACTTTTTTGTATATGTGACTTTTTGATCACTTTTTATAAAAAATTTTGTAAATGTAATTTGACCAAACAGTAGCAATTGTGAACTTTTTGTTTTTGTTTTTCGTTTATGCTGTTCACATAATTTCTTGATAAATCAGATATTTATGCATGCGGCGTTACCAAATATGTTTAATAGTTATAATTTTTTATGCTTTTTTGAATAAAATAGGGAAAAGGGGTGATTTCAATTTTTATTTAAGTGGGATTTAAAAAAAATTACTTTTTTTTTTTTTACTTTTAATTTTAACTCATTTTGTCCTCATAGAGGACTATTCATTACCAATATTATTCAGTGCTATGTATAGGAATAGCACTGATCAGTATTATCAGTGATCTAATGCTCTGGTCTGCTGGAAGGTATATCAGAGCAGAAGATCCCAGGAGAGTATCAGAGGCAGGCGAGGGGACCTCTGGCCGCCATATTAGCTGATCTAATCCCGCTGAGCTGCGGGTGACCAGATCTGCCGCAGATGCCGTGATCTGTATTGATTACAGCATCTGAAGGGTTAATGGCGGACATCAGCACGATCGCAGATGTCCGCCATTACCGGCGGGTCCCCGACTGCTGATAGTCAGCCTTGCATGACGCGTTCACCGGAGCATGTACAGATCATGTGCAGGACGTAAATGTATGTCCTGGTGCGCAAAGTACCGCCACATCAGGTTGTACATTTACGTCCTTTGTCATTAGGGGGTTACAAAAACATGTCAAACTTTTTTTTTCTTTTTATGAAGTGACAGTTACACTTTACTGCATCAAGTATTTCCATAAGTATTTACCTATATATCATATTTTCTAATCTCAGTCTCCTATTATAGTATCTTGAAATGAGTGCAGAACCAGATAGCTATTGATCAAATATTGTATACTATAACAGTATATCTCATTCTTTACCAGAAACATTATTTCATAGTTAATTTCTCTTTACAGGTACCAAGATCTCAATGTTCAGAGAATTGTCCACCTGGAAGCAGAAAGATCAAGAATAATAAGAAGCCAATCTGCTGTTATGACTGTGTAATGTGCTCTGAAGGAGAAATATCCAATATCACTGGTAAAACTACATTCATATTAAGATATGAAAAAAAAAAAAAAAAACACGAACAAACAATGGCAGGTTAAATAATAAATAGTCCATGTAATTTTTTTTAATCGATAATGGAAATAATTGGCAACGATTTCCATTATCGAGTCGTCAGTACTCAATGGGGTGTGGCCTCGGTCATTAGGGATGTAACCTCAGATATTAGGGGTGTGACCTAACAACCAAAAGACACTGCTGGCCTGTGACATGTGCTACATACCTTTTGCACAGAGACCACGACCTGGAGTGCAGTCTGGAAACCAGCACCAGCATTGATAATTAATTAATAAATAAATAAATAATTAACTAATAATTAATTAATCAAAGAAACAGTTGCCAAACTAATCGATTATGACAATAATAATAAGTTGCAGGCCTGAAATGATGTCTTTAAGCTGTTTCCCCACCTTTTCCCAGTTTAACCCCTTTCTGCTATGGGACGTATGTATATGTCCCAGCACCCGACACATTTGCGCGCTGGAATGTATGCATACGTCCTCCTCTCTGACTACTGCATATGACCTCCTGTCTGACTGCTACAGAAGCCAGTGAGATCCAGCCAGAGGCTGTATCACACAGGCTGTACTGTGTGCAGCTGATTGGGTCATACTGTGCTGCAGTAAAAATGTATCGCAGCATAGTGTAACCTGTAAAAAGTGTAAAAATTTTAATAAAAAGTATGAAAACAAATTCCCCCTTTCCCAATAAAAGCCCTGTATTATCACAAAAAAGTTCAAAAACATAAAACATGTACATAATAGTTATTGCCATGTCCATAATGACGTTCACTATAAAGCTATAATGTAAATTAAACAGCACGTAAAAAAAAATGGCAATAGCAGGATAAAAAGATCCAAAAGGACGCACATATCGCAAAAATTATACCAATAAAAAGTATAGCTCATCCTGCAAAAAATAAGCCCACACTCAATGGCGTCGGACTAAAAATAAAAAAGTTATGGCTGTTGGAAAATTAATGGCAGAAAAATAATTTTGCTCAGAAAAGGAAAAAATGGGTATAACCATAATCGTACTGACCCACAGAATAAATGCAACATCACTTTTACAACACAGTGTACAACATGAAAAAAAATGCCAGAAATGTTCCAGTTTTCACAATATTTTGGAGCTTTTCACAAAAAATGCTGCACATGTCAACAAAAATGCACCACTTACAGTACAATATGTCGTGAAAAAACTATCTCAGATTCGCTCTCTAAAGTTATTACCATTTAAATGGACACTGTCACCAACTTTAGTTTTTGATATGTTGTAGTACTTATGTACTACAACATATCTCTAATATACTTTTATTATTATTTTTTCATTAAAAAGGCTTAATTTACATCTAAAAACCGGCCACTGAAAAAGGACAGATTTTGGAGTGGCAATTAGTCCTTTTTCAGTTAGGCTGCACTTGCTCCCTGCCTTTCAATCAGACAGGCGGGAGCACATCGCCGCAGCCTCGTTGCCGCCACTGTCCCTGCACGCCCGCTGCCGGACTCTGCAGTAACTGCAAGTGTAATGAGGGAACGGGGTATGCGGGGCAGGGGGGGGGGGAAACAGGCTAGCAAAAAAAAATATATATAGGATGGTGGGAGCTACCATTTAAAGAGACACATGACAAATAAAAATGAAAAAAATGGGTGTGTCCTTAAGGAGTTAATGCATGTGACTCAGACCTACGCTTCATACCCAATAATTCCCAACGGATACCATCAGTTATGACTAGAGATAAGCAAATAAAATAAAAAACTGATTGAGACGATTTGTCAAATTTTCTGAAAAAATTTGGTTCGGTCTGAATTTCTTTGCGGTGAATCGCTGTTAAAAATGGCTGTTTCTGGCTTACAGAGAGCCTCAAAAGGGGTGTTGAAAACTTTGCCTTGCTGTAACACGCATAGGGTGTGTGCTGGGTTAGTGAAATACTACTGTAGTTCAGTATGACATGCAGATCAGAGGCGTTGTTATTAGAATCACTGTCGCAGAGCGGCACAATGACAGAGCCTGAAGGTGACATCAGTATGAGGAGACCATATAGTGGCTGAATGACACAGCATGGTGGTAGCGGCAGCATGAATAGAACATATAGCGGCTGAATGACAGCCTGAAGTTTGCAGAAGCATATAGTGGCTGAATTTTTAGCACATTGGCCCTTGATAAAGCCGGATATGGCCGGCGAAACGTTGGGGGGGGGGGGGGGTGTCAGTGTGTACCTTTTAATAGCAGCTTTGGGACAGTGTACTTGAAATATGATATTAAAGGAGTTAAACTAAAAGGGAAAATAATCCCACCAGAAACAGAGGGATCATATTGGATTAAAAACGGGAATATAATAAATTAAACCCAAAAATGACTGTGGTTTTAACTCATATAAATTTTGTCTCACTAACCACTTTTTAGTTTGGAATAATAAAGGTTAAATTTTAAAGCTTAAGGTTCCCGAGTTTGGGAAATTAGTCCCAGGAGGGCACATGCCTGAGTGGGAATTTGAGATAAATATAGTGGCTGAATAACACAGCCTGGAGTTTACGGCAGCATGAGGAGACCAGATAGCGGCTGAATGACAGCATGGAGGTGGCGGCAGCATGAGGTGAACATAAAGTGGCTGAATGACGCAGCCTGGAGGTGGCGGCAGCATGAGGAGACCACATAGTGGCTGAATTGCACAGCCAGGAGTTGGCGGCAGCATATAGTTGCTGAATGACACAGCCTGGAGGTGGCGGAAGCATGAGAAGATCATATAGTGATTGAATGACAAACCGTGGAGGTGGGGGCAGCATGAGGAGAACATATAGTGGCTAAATGACACAGCCTGGAGTTGATGGCAGCACATAGTGGCTGAATGACACAGCCTGGAGTTTGCAGCAGCATGAGGAGAACATATAGTGGCTGAATGACACTGCGTGGAGGTGGCAGCAGCATGAGGAGAACATATAGTGGCTGAATGACACAGCCTGGAGGTGGCAGAAGCATGAGGAGACCATATAGTGGCTGAATGACACAGCGTAGAGGTGGAAGAAGCATGAGGAGAACATATAGTGGCTGAATGACACAACCTGGAGTTGGCGGCCGCATGAGGAGACCACATAGTGAATGACGCAGCCTGGAGGTGGCAGCAGCATGAGGAGAACATGGGGTTGCAGTATGAGACAGCTTGGAGCTGGCATCAGCATGAGGAGAACATATAGTGGCAGAATGAGACAGCCTGGAGGTTTCAGCAGCATCAGGAGTCCTGAAAGTGACCCGGTGACAGAGTGGTGCGGTAGGTGGCAATACAAGTACCTGGTGACCAAGGTGGGTGAAAAAAGGACTTGGCATCAGATGTGTTGCATCAGGCGGGTGGCAGGATCAGAATAGGAGCTGAGGCAAGTAGGCAGAAGAAAACGGTCTCTTTTGTAAAAGTGTTAGTGTGCACAAGTAAGTATTGAGGATATGCATTACGTAAAACTTAACTTTTAATAATATGCTTAGGATAAAATATATGGACCCCCCCAATTATATTTTTTTTAAATCAAACCAAAGGAAAGGTGTGCAAAAAACACTATGTGCCACCTACACCACCAAGTATTGAGTTGATGCAAAGACCTCTAAAAGGTGGAAGGGAACAACGTATGGTCCATTGTAGCAGGTGGGGGTAAAAACTTCCCCTGTAAGGCCCTACTCTAGTATTATTAATTCCCTTCTTGGCAAGTGTTACTCGCTCTAAAAATGGTGGCCCCACACAGGAAACTCTCTCTATTTCCACCTAAAATAGGTCGGGATATGAGGAGGGGATATGGGGTTGGGATATGAAAACAATATATGAGGACGGGATATGAAGTCAAAAGCTTCATCTGTTGATTTTCCTCCACAACAAGGATGACATAAAGTGCAATATTTAACACACAATATATAGTGTGTTATATGAGTCCATGGGAACAATCAGATATATATGTAGCGCCAAGTCGAAAATCCGCAGAGATTCCAGGTATCTGTGAATACAGAAAAAAGAGAGAAGAAAGAAAAAGAAAAAAGGGAAAAGAAAAGAAAGGAAAAGAGGAAAATAAAAAAATGATGAAAGAAAGATAACAAGAAAAATAAGAAAAGAAGAGAGTAGGCATCAGCCAATTGACTACGTAGGATCTATTTGTAGTAGGTCAATTTGTCCTCCCTCTCAGTGGGTGTAAAAAAGGGCCCCCATTTTGTGCCGGTAGCGAGGGTCCAATAAGGTGGAGAACCAGAAATCATCCCGCTGCCGAATAGTTACAATTCTGCGGTCACTACGAAAGCGAGCATGCATCGTGCCATTTGTGCAAGTGACTCGGATAGACTCCCTGCCTCCATCTCCACTGCATACTGCCATGGTGTGTCTGGGTCCTCTGTCTCACCTTCCCCATAATTCTCTAGCTCCTCTAGCTGCTCCTGCTCCTCCTCTCCTGTCAGATGACTAGAAAAAACGCCCATCTCCTGAACTCTAAACTGTGCTCACTGTGCAATTGCTTCCAACACTTGTTGTAGTAGATGAAGCAGTGGAATGATGTTGTTCATCCCGTAATCCTGGCAACTGACTAATAATGGGGCTTCATCAAAGGGCCTGAGCAAACTGCAGGTGTCACGTATAAGCTGCCACTGGTTGACATTAAGTTACACAGGGGAGTCACCCTATTTGCTTGGATCATCAAGAAATCAGTGATGGCTTTTCTCTGTTCATATAGTCGGTCCAACATATGGAGGGTGTAATTCCAACTTGTGGAAACGTCGCAAATCAGACTATTTTGGGGGATGCTGTTCTAACGCTGCAACTCAAGGAGGGTGTGCTTTGCGGTGTACGAGTGGCTGAAGTGCATGCAAAGATTCTTTCCCATTGTTAGGATGTCTTGCAGATGGGGGAAACACTTCAGAAACCGCTCGACAACCAGATTGAACACAAGTGCCTTGCAGGACGCATGTCTCAGGCTTACTTGTCGCAGCGCAGACAAGATGTTCTTCCTGTTGTCAGTCACCATGATTCCCATTTCCAGTTTTCGTGGAGTAAGCCATGATTTGATTTCTTGATGAATAACTTTTAGCAGTTCCTCCCCTGTGTGACTCCGTTCGCCAAGGCAAATCATGTGAAGAACAGTGTGACACCACCGTGCCCTACACACATGGTATGCTGGAGGGGCACTGAGACTTGTCCATGCAGTGGAGGCTGAGGACACGGTGGAGGACGAGTCCCACAATGTCAACAGCCAGAGAGCGTGGAGGCGAAAGTGACATGACCTGTCCAAGTTGCTGTTGTGGCTGTGCAGGAACCACATTCACCAAGTAAAGGACATGTATTGTTCTCTGAAAGGTGCATAGTCCACCACTTGAAAATGGAGGCACTGCAGCACCTTCAACTTGGACAGGAGCACATTCAGCTTCTGCACCGTTGGATGAGTGGGCGCATACTGTTGTCTTTTGGACATGACTTCGACGATGGATTGTTGGCAGAATAACTGACTCAAAGTTGGAGGACCAGGAGTATCTGAATGACAGAAGATGTGTATGACACACAGCTCCCTTTGGCTGATTTGGTGGAGCCTTGGCTGGCTGAAACAGGGAGCGGCGTGCCACTGGGTGATGCAGCAGGCTGGACCACCACATCGGAGCCACGGTTCTCCCAGGCCTCTTTATGGTGATGCTGCATATGTTGACGCAGGGCCATGGGGCCTTCTGCCGACACATCTTGCATGTGACCATGTTAACCTCCCCCAGATGCTTGATGAAAAACTGCCACACCACCGAGTAGCTGATTTTCCCACCAACAGTCTGCACTGATTAACTGCTACTGCTGCCAACTACAGGAACCCCTGTTTCACTACCTCCCGGGAAGGTAGGCTGCTGCGAAGCAAGTGGTCTACCTCGGGCACATTTGGCTCCAGACTTTCCACTTCTGCCACCATGCTGACTGTCCACATGCTACCACCTTGCTGGCTCAGCTGCTGCCTCACTGGCTACCTTCAACCCTCTTCTCCCGATGATGATGAAGCACCTTCTGCACCCGGCTCCCAAGTGCGATTGGCTTCATCATCATCGAGTTGGGTCTGCACGTCACTGATGTCCTCCTCAGGTTCCTTAACAGTGTCTGCTTCAGGAGCCTGAACACTCGCAACACCACCTCCCGCACCACTCTCCTCATCACTACTTGCCCACCTAGTGGAGGAAGCTGCGGATGTCTCCTCCACTTCTTGGCTAGACAGTAGCTGCTGTCTGTTCTCTATTAGATCATCCTCACTGAATAGTGGAGCTGAACCCACAGCATAGGATACTTCTGTGGATGAGGGAACAGCATAGGACAGAGGCAATGGGAGGACAGGGACTGCTCCCGGGCCATGCCAACTGAGGTTTGTGTCTGAGGAACCCGCCGACTGTTGACTGGGGGTGTCAGATGTCACTTGTGATGAAGTGGATGACTGTGTTAACTAGTGATGAGTGGCATTGCCCATATTTGAATTCGCAATTGGAGGAGCAGGGACCCGGAGCGCTCGCGGCATTCCTCTCTCTGCATTGCCCCGGTCAGACCCGCTGACCGGGAGCGCTGCACTGACATTGCCGGCGGGGATGCGATTCGCATAGCGGGACGCGCCCACTCGCGAATTGCATCCCAAGTCACTTACCTGTCCCGGCCCCCGGCTGTCATGTCCTGGCGCGCGCGGCTCCGCTCCTTAGGGCGCGCGCGCGCCAGCTCTCTAAGATTTAAAGGGCCAGTGCACCAATGATTGGTGCCTGGCCCAATTAGCCTAATTAGCTTCCACCTGCTCCCTGGCTATATTACCTCACTTCCCCTGCACTTCCTTGCCGGATCTTTTTGCCTTGTGCCAGTGAAAGCGTTTAGTGTTGTCCAAAGCCTGTGTTTCCAGATCTTCTGCTATCCACATTGACTACGAACCTTGCCGCCTGCCCCGACCTTCTGCTACGTCTGACCTTGCCTCTGCCTAGTCCTTCTGTCCCACGCCTTCTCAGCAGTCAGCGAGGTTGAGCCGTTGCCGATGGATACGACCTGGTTGCTACCGCCGCAGCAAGACCATCCCGCTTTGCGGCGGGCTCTGGTGAATACCAGTAGCATCTTAGAACTGGTCCACCGACACGGTCCACGCCAATCCCTCGCTGACACAGAGGATCCACATCCAGCTAGCCGAATCGTGACAGCAATATTTCGCTAATATATAGATGAATATTTGTCCTATATTCGCGAATTTCGCACATTCCTTATATTCACATATGCGAATATTCGCATATTTGCATATGTGAATATTTGCATATTCGAGGAAGAAAACAGTGAGGGGGTGGGAAACTTTACTATTGGTTGCTAGGGATGTTGTTGATAACCTCTGACAAGTGTATTTGCATCATTCTAATTGGCCCACAAGTGAAAAGAAGGAATATGCGAATATTCGCAAAAGCGCATATGCGGGGAAAAAGTTAATATTCGCAATTTCGAATATATAGCAAGTATGTTCACAATATTTGCGAATTTGTGATATTCGCGATAAAAATTCGAAAATTTGAATATTCGCGCCCAACACTAGTGTTAACCAACCAATGACAGCAGATGGTTTGCTGGTTGAGACACGACTGCCAGCTGATACCGGGAGCTCAGGTCTCTCACTGCGACACCTGCTGCCATTCGCCCCTAGTCTACTGCGACCTCTGCCTGATGAATTTAGGCCTCTGCCATTCCTCTGTGCACATCCTGGCACTTCTCTGCCAGACATATATGAGGGGAGTACAATATGCCCCACTATGCTTAAAACAGTATTTGTCCACAACACCAGCAGGTGTGTACTTTTGGCTGGCCTTTCACAGTATCTAGGCCTATAAGACTTTAACAGGAACAAAATAGTACACCACTTAGATGAACATATGTGGTATGCACTTATGATGGGAGGACAATGCGCTCCAGTACGCTTAAAAAAGTATTTGTGTACAACATCAGCAGTACACACCAGTGCTGCAGCACACAGTCACTGTGTACTACACCCAAAATTGCACTTTCTCTCTCAATCTCACTCCCTACCCTCTCAGTGCTTCTAGGCAGGATTTGTGTTTGAGCTGAATTGCTGCTGTTCTGTGCAACACTCTGCTCTCTGTCCCTCTCTGTAATAGAACGCTCTAGTGACTGGGAGGTGAATCACTACTGTAAGAATGCTTTTCTGTGCAACACACACTGCTCTCTGTCCCTCTGTGCAACAGAATGCTGATGTGACTAGGACGTGAATTGCTGCTGGAAAAAAGCCTTTCTGGTCAACACACAGTGCTGTCTGTCCCTACCTACCTTTATGCAGTGTAAGGATTAAGTGACTGGCCGCAATATGGCTGCAGATTATATAGGGCTGTGACATTATATAGGGCTGTGACTGGCTGCTGATAGGCTGCTAGCTGCATTTGATTCAGGGTCATCCCGCCTACCCTTGTTCCCGCCTTCCCAGGATTCCTTGCCCCGTGTTCTCACATGTGGATCCACCATTTTAGATGCTCCGGAGCCTGGACTGCACTAAGTATAAAGCCTGATGGACTGTGTTTGTGCGAGGGGCGGAAGTAATTATCGCTCCCTGCACTTCCAGGTGGGGCTCATTGGGAACAGGTGGGGGCGTGTGTATATAACTTCCCCCTCTCCTACAGGGGCGGAGCACGTGTCGTTTGTGGAACCCTCCCAACCCTCCCTTATCTTATTCCTTCACTATAGTGCATGCCCTCTATAGGCGTGCCCTCATTGCGCGGTTATGGCACAACTCAGACCGCTATGCTAGGGTAAGATCTTGTATAGGTATGTAGGCAATCTTTCCTGTCACTAGTACACGTATGGAGCCCCGATCACAAATGGAGTTTAATCAAGCGATTTGCGTGATCGAATCACGACAATATTCCTGTGGCAGGCTGGTGTTTGAATCTCCCACAAAAATCTTGAGAGCTGCTGCTCACGGTGCGGAGGCCTCGCTGATCATGGGTCTGGGGTGGTGCAGGCGTGGCATCCTGGCAGCTCCGCTGGCTGTCTTATCTGGGGATGCTGTCTCACTCTGATTATAAGGTAATATTGGGCAGGTATGGTTCAGGCTGGCTCTGCCCGCAGCGGTAGTGGGGGCCAGGAGCGGCAAACAGGTGAGTTAAATCGGTGCTGGGGGTGGTGCGGCCTCAGCATTTCGCGCAGCCCGCTAGCTGCCTCATGGCGACATGTGGACCGCCCGCCACCCACACAACTACAATTGTCTATGCCCTTGGGACAGGTTGCGGCAGCTGCCCAGTCCTCGTTAGGCGGTCCTGTCAGCTTGTCTGCTATTGTTAATCTAAAGTATAGTGTAATGCTCTGCGGAGGGTTGTTTCAATATAAAGTTTGCTGTATACAGTGTGGTGCAATGCTCTGCAAAGAGTCGTTTCAATATAACTTTTGCTGTGTGGTGCGGTGCTCTGCGGGGTATACGGTGCCCTTGCAGTATACGGTACAGTGTAATGCTCTGCAAAGGGTCTCGTTACAATATAACATGTACTGTATAACGGTATAGTGCAGTGCTCTGCAGATGGTCTCGTTACAATATAGTATACATGATATACAGTTATGGTGCAATAATCTGCAGATGGTCTCGTTACAATATAGTATACATGATATACAGTTAAGATGCAATGCTCTGCAGATGGTCTCATTACAATATAGTATACATGATATATAGTTAAGGTGCAATGCTCTGCAGATGGTCTCATTACAATATAGTATTCATGATATACAGCTATGGTGCTATGCTCTGCAGATGGTCTTGTTACAATATAATATATACTATATACAGTATAGTGCTATACTCTGCAGATGGTCTCATTATAAACAAACTTTATACAGTTAGTGCAATGCTCTGCAGATGGGATGGTTTCAATACAACATATTATATAGGGCATAGTGCAATGCTCTGCAGAGGGTCGTTACAGTTAGCATGTCCAGTGTGGTGCAGTGCTCTGCGAAGGGTCTCGTTGCAACACAGGGTGGCATTTACTGTTTGGTGTGGTGCAATACTCTGCAGAGGATCACGTTGCAGGGTAGCATATGCTGTGTGTGGTGATACAGTGCTCTGTAGACTGTCTTGTTTCAATATAGTATATAGTAGGGTGCAATGCTCTGTAGAGATATAACATAGGCTACATCCAAATAAATCATAGTATACAGTGTTATTTGCACGATCATGGTATCCATACGGTTCATACGCTTGGTTTATTATGGGCATACACGCATTACTGGTACAAGGTGCACACGAGTAGAGCATCTTCACGGTTTGATAACTCCATGAGTTTCTTATTGTCCGTACTCTCATGGTTAATTCATACGCTTATGGCACACTGCTCGTACGCGCTTAGTATGTATACAGTTTCATGTGCTAATATCATTATATACGGTACATATACTCACTGACGATACATTCACAGCATTTATACTGGGCAAACTCGTTTATGCTGTTCACCTCATGGTTATTCTCTCACTCACTGGTGTTTTACACGGTCCACAAACTTGGCATTAATGCTGTTCTCATATTCTTGGCATGTTCACGGTCTTACGTTCTTTCTACCATGTTACGTTCATGGCAATCAAACACCTCGTAATTATCACTGGTTCATACGCTCAAAGTATAATTCGGTTCATATGTTAATGGTATTTCATACTGGTTACGGCAGTATACTGCCTATAGCAATTATACGGTTCATACACTCATGGCAGTTGTAGTGGTCACACTCTCACGGTTCTTAAGTTGTTCACATGTTCACCGCAGGGTTCATACGGTTCATACGCTCATGGCGGTTGTATTGGTTGCACGGTCATGGTTTTGTTGTTCACGCGTTCACCGCATTCATACACGCAGGTTTTATACGCTCATGGCAGTTACATTGGTCACACGGTTATGGTTTTGTTGTTCACACGTTCATCGCATTCATACACGCAGGGTTCATACGCTCATGGCAGTTATATTGGTTACACGGTCATTGTTTTATTGTTCACACGTTCACCGCATTCATACATGCCGGGTTCATACACTCATGGCAGTTATATTGGTTACACGGTCATTGTTTTGTTGTTCACATGTTCACCGCATTCATACATGCAGGGTTCATACACTCATGGCAGTTATATTGGTTACACGGTCATGATTTTGTTGTTCACATGTTCACCGCATTCATACACGCAGGTTTCCTATGGTTCTCACACATAGTGACATGCTGTTTCGTGCAGTTGTGGCCACGCGCTCATAGCATGTTCACAGCATTATACTGCTCATAGTACTCATACCTCATAGCGTCATACCACATATTAATTCGTAGCACATATGCTCGACGCTTATACTGCACATGTACTTGTAGCGTTTATACTGCACATACACATGGCCTACATCAGGCACATACGCTCTTAGCATTGATATCGCAAGTATATTCATAGCATTATACTGCTCATAGTATCATATCACTATACGCTCATAGCATTTATACCACATACACGCTCGTTGTATTCATACCACAGACATGTTCACATCATGTATATTGCACATAGAATTGTAGCAATACACTACACGGACATTCGTAGCATTCATTCTGTACATACTATGGTAGTAATTATTATGCTGACATGTTGAAGTACTTATTCTGGGTACATGTAGCATTCATTCTGTTATGTTATCTGCACTAACATCCATAGCGTTTACTGTACATGGGTAATGGTATTTATTCTGCATGTTCATCCATAGCGTCTACACTACACACATGCTCCCGTAGCTTTTACTGTACGTATGTTTATAGCATTCATTCTGTGTATTCGTGCATAGCCTTTTATACGGAAAGTTCACTCAGGTTTGTCAGGATGTAGCCCTATTGCCGGACTCCTCTTCAGGTTAAGGGGTCAATGTCGGTTGCTACTGACTTGTTCAGAGCAATCGCATTGTTGTTTATTGTCATGTCCTGCAAGTTCTCAGGTCAGATACAACCTCCTCTGTTGTATTTCACGACTAAGTTATCAGTTAGTTATAGAACACATATTCAACTATCCGGCACAGGTACTCGTTCAAGGGTGGTCATCATTTTAGTGGCACTAATCGGCTGTTCAATACCCGGTCACCTGACTCGTTCCTTCAGGGGTTGAATCGCGGTTGTTACTGACTCACATTCAGAGCAACCAATTTCAGGAATAGTCACAATGTTAACCTGTTGCCTGACTCCTCTTCAGGTTAAGGGGTAATGTCGGTTGCTACTGACTCGTATTCAGAGCAATTTTGTCGTTGGTGTATTTGTTATGACCTGACACGTTTTCAGGTCAGATACAACCTCGTCTGTTGTATTTCTCGATTATGTTATTTCGTTATAGTACACAGATTCAACTCTCTGGCAAAGTTGCACGTTACGCTCATAGTCTGGTTACGTTCATAGCTTTATTTTGTTGTACTGCACATGGGTAATAGTTTTTCTGCATTTCGATCCTTAGAGTCTACACTACACATATGCTCCCGTAGCTTTACTGTACTCATGCTCATAGCTTTCATACTGCATATTCGTGCATAATGTTTATACGGAAAGGTTATACAGCTTTGTTAGGATGTTGCCCTATTTGCCTGACTCCTTCAGCTTAAGGAGTTAATGTCGGTTGCTACCAACAAATTTTCAGAGCAATTACATTGTGGTTCATTGTCACGACCTGAGACGTTCTCAGGACAGATAAAGCCTCCTCCGTGGTATTTCATGACCACGTTATCAGTTACTTATAGTAGACATATTCAACTATCCGGCATAGTTGCACGTTGTCTATCTTTTTAGATATATGTTTACACTTTATTTTCTAGGCATGTATGAGGTACTCATAATGATGTTAGAGCATAAATTCATAACGTTCCTTACGTTTTCACGGTACTTACGCTCCCAGCTTGTGTATGATACATGCACCAGTACACAGCACTTGTTGCATACTACCATAGTTGTATGCGGGTAGGTTATGTGCATTCGTTCCTAGTGTTGAATAGCAGTTGCACCTCTGGCTGTACATATATTTACAAGACACGATTACAGTATTCATATGGTGCTTACATTCATTGCAGATATTTCGAGCACATATTCTTAAACCTCCTACGTCTGCAGGGGGGGGATGCACCACATAGGTTATTGTTAGACATGTCTCAGAGCAATAACATATTGAGTAGCGACTTGTAGTTGGGTATACTGTTAGCAGGTTATGCCGCACATACGGTTAACATGTTTCATGTGGTGCACACAGGGGAGGTAGATCCTTTGCTTAGGGTATTGGACACAATTGGTCATTTTGTTACTGACACGCCTTCAGAACAACACGCCAGCTTCATACAGGTATCTTGTCATGAATACTCATGATGTTACCCTGTTGCCTGACTCCTCTTCAGGTTAACAGGGGTAATGCCAGTTGCTACTGACTCGTTTTCAGAGCAATTTTGTCGTGTTTTATATTTGTTATGACCTGACACGTTTTCAGGTCAGATACAACCTCGTCTGTTGTATTTCTCGATGACGTTATAATTTCGTTATAGTACACAGATTCAACTATCTGGCATAATTGCACGTTCTCTTTTAAGGAGGGCCAGCATTTAGTTGCAGATATATTCTGCATTTAATACACAGTTTCATGACTCATTTCTTTAGGATCGGGGATTGAATCATGGTTGCTGCTGTCTCATTTCAGAGCAATTGATTTGACATGGTTATGTAGGTAATCTGACACGTTTCAGATAGTATACAATCTCAATATGGCATTTCACACTTACGTATTTGAGAAAAAAAAAGTGGTTTACAAAGACCTGTGACGTTTACAGGCACAATGATTTCACAAAGACCTGTCATGTCTACAGGCTCGATGGTTCCGCGGGGACCTGTGACGGGTTCAGGCACGACGGTGTCACAAAGACCTGTCAGGTCTACAGACATGATGGTTCATCTAAACACTGGTCACGTCTACAGATACGTTGCTCTCGCAGGGAGCTGTCATCTGCAATGGGTCATCACTTCCAAGTCCAGTTGGGTCAGTACAGTGGCTAGTTAGGTATGTCTGTTACAGTCTCAATCAGGTAAGGTGCCTTCGTGAACCTTGTCATGCGACATGACCCACACGATCTATCAGGTAGATAGGTATTTCTTGTCATTTACCTGTCAGTTTAGTTTTTGCCTCTTAAATAGCAGGGGATTGGTGCTTGTCAGACCTGCCATGAAGTTAGCCTTTCCGTGTCCATTTGAAGTAATGTCACAAGTAGGGATGGTGATAGGTATAGTTCAGTTAGTATTTGGCAGGGAAGGTTATTCTCAGGTTGATTCTTTACAGATGGACGTTACTACCACGGTTTCAAAGGTATGGTTACCACCTCTAGTAGTCACTAGTTGGTCAGGGCTACTCTTTCAGCACATTAGGTATAGTGTACTTCGGGTATGTGAAGATTGATGCTGGATGTAGGATGTTTTATTTCAGGAATTGTATTCATCCTAGCATGGTTGCTTTTTGCCCTCTATAGGCGTGCCCTCATTGCGCGGTTATGGCACAACTCAGACCGCTATGCTAGGGTAAGATCTTGTATAGGTATGTAGGCAATCTTTCCTGTCACTAGTACACGTATGGAGCCCCGATCACAAGTATAAAGCCTGATGGGCTGTGTTTGTGCGAGGGGCGGAAGTAATTATCGCTCCCTGCACTTCCAGGTGGGGCTCATTGGGAACAGGTGGGGGCGTGTGTATATAACTTCCCCCTCTCCTACAGGGGCGGAGCACGTGTCGTTTGTGGAACCCTCCCAACCCTCCCTTATCTTATTCCTTCACTATAGTGCATGCCCTCTATAGGCGTGCCCTCATTGCGCGGTTATGGCACAACTCAGACCGCTATGCTAGGGTAAGATCTTGTATAGGTATGTAGGCAATCTTTCCTGTCACTAGTACACGTATGGAGCCCCGATCACAAATGGAGTTTAATCAAGCGATTTGCGTGATCGAATCACGACAATATTCGCATTCGTTGCGAATCAAATTTTTCCTAAAATTCATAACAAATCCGGATTCAGATTTGTTTTGCTCATCCCTAGCTATGACCTACTGCTAATGCTGGGCTTTGGGGAAGTCACCGATGTCTGGCATTAATTCCTCAGACACCACAATCAAAGTTGATTGTGGCATCTAAAACGGGTTAAATTGTGTTGCTGGTCCTTTGGAGATCTCAGTGGGGACCTCAGCCTGCATGGCAGTCAGAGGGTCTCTAAAGACAAATTGAGACCTTCTGGCCCATCCTGATAGTGCGCTGATTCTCTAGCCTGCTTCTGCCGGCTAGAGAAGCAGAGCCCCAATAACTCTGATCAATGCTGTGCTATAGTACAATCCATAGATTGTAGTTAATGATCTTCTATGGGGTCTAAAAAAATTGTGAATACAATAAAAAAAAATATTTAAAAAAAGTTAATAAATGTGAATAAACAAATACCGTATATACTCGAGTATAAGCCGACCCGAGTATAAGCCGAGACCCCTAATTTCAACCCAAAATCCCAGGAAAAGTTATTGACTCGAGTATAAGCCTAGGGTGGGAAATACCTCATCCCCCCCTGTCATCATCCAGACCCGTCATTAACATCCTCATCATCCCCTTGTCATCATCCCACACATCCCCCCTTCATCATCCCCTTGTCATCATCCCACACATCCCCTTATCATCCCACACATCCCCCCTTCATCATCCCCTTGTCATCATCCCACACATCCCCCCTTCATCATCCCCTTGTCATCATCCCACACATCCCCTTATCATCCCCTTGTAATCATCCCACACCCCCCCCTTCATCATCCCCACCCCCCTTCATCATCCTCTTCTCATCATTCGCCCTCAGTGGTCTTCAACCTGCGGACCTCCAGAGGTTTCAAAACTACAACTCCCAGCAAGCCCGGGCAGCCATCGTCTGTCCGGGCTTGCTGGGAGTTGTAGTTTTGAAACCTCCGGAGGTCCGCAGGTTGAAGACCACTGCGGCCTTCAACCTGCGGACCTCCAGAGGTTTCAAAACTACAACTCCCAGCAAGCCCGGGCAGCCATCGGCTGTCCGGGCTTGCTGGGAGTTGTAGTTTTGAAACCTCCGGAGGTCCGCAGGTTGAAGACCACTGCGGCCTTCAACATGCGGACCTCCAGAGGTTTCAAAACTACAACTCCCAGCAAGCCCGGGCAGCCATCGGCTGTCCGGGCTTGCTGGGAGTTGTAGTTTTGAAACCTCCGGAGGTCCGCAGGTTGAAGACCACTGCGGCCTTCAACATCATCCAGCCCCCTCTCACCCCCTTTAGTTCTGAGTACTCACCTCCGCTCGGCGCTGGTCCGGTCCTGCAGGGCTGTCCGGTAAGGAGGTGGTCCGGTGAGGAGGTGGTCCGGGCTGCTATCTTCACCGGGGGCGCCTCTTCTCCGCGCTTCCGGCCCGGAATAGAGCCGTTGCCTTAACAACGACGTATCTGCGTCGTTGTCAAGGCAACGTGACTATTCTGAGGCCGGGCCCGAAGCGCTTAGAAGAGGCCTCCCCGGTGAAGATAGCAGCCCGGACCACCTCCTCACCGGACCACCTCCTTACCGGACAGCCCTGCAGGACCGGACCAGCGCCGAGCGGAGGTGAGTACTCAGAACTAAAGGGGGTGAGAGGGGGCTGGATGATGTTGAAGGCCGCAGTGGTCTTCAACCTGCGGACCTCCGGAGGTTTCAAAACTACAACTCCCAGCAAGCCCGGACAGCCGATGGCTGCCCGGGCTTGCTGGGAGTTGTAGTTTTGAAACCTCTGGAGGTCCGCAGGTTGAAGACCACTGCGGGTGGGGGAGTTCACTCGAGTATAAGCCGAGGGGGGTGTTTTCAGCACGAAAAATCGTGCTGAAAAACTCGGCCTATACTCGAGTATATACGGTACTAGTTTTTCAGATAATGTAAACAAAAATGACCAGAAACATATGTGGTATCACCGCATGTAGAAATTTCCATACTGTTATAATATAATTATGATGTTATAATATAATGTTAATAAAACTGCATGGGAAAACAGCAAGGAGGAAAAAACAAAAATATAAAAATGAAAAATAACTGTGTCCTCTAAGGGTTAAAGGTATAGTTTAAGATATTTTTTTCAACAGCCTTTAAGCCCATTATGCCAAGTTATAATACTGTGTGATATTCTCATCACTTTGTCAGGTAATGGGATTACACCCGAAAGTGCTGTAGTGCAAGTCTTTATATTTTACTGTTGTCTCTGATCTTTCCCAGCATTCAATGCAGCCAGATAAAAATGTCATAAGTCACTTAGTCTCCAGGGGTGTGGCTATGGTGCAGTGGGTGGGTGGATAGGAGTTCTGCTAGCCACCCATCCTCTCCAGGATAGCCATGCCCTCCTGGACACCATGTGACTTATGACAAATTGTCTATGGCTACATAGAATGCTGGGAAAAGCTTGAGACAACAGCAAAATAAAAAGTATTGCACTTCAACACTTCCATGTGTGGGTCCCATGAATGAAAACAGGACAAAACATGCATGAGGTAATAGAAGCATATTACACAGTATTATAATTTGGCAACAATCATTCCTGGAGAAACCCCTTCAATTTTCTATGCAAAGCAGTTCAAATGAAACACACATAGACACAACAAGGTTGGAAACATCTTAATGGAAACAAGGCAGGCACAAAGAAAAGCAAACTTTAAGCGGTACTCCGGCCCTAATACATCTTATCCCTGCGGGGGTTCTGCCGCTGGAGACCCCCGCAATCTGTCATTCTGCACCCACCTTTGTGAGCTCTCTGCAGCGCTGGAGGCTCAGAGTGTGAAGCGTGACGACAATGTGGTCGTAGTATTGTGTCATGCCCCCTCCCATAGACTTGCATTGAGGGGCGAAGTGTGATGTCACACGAGGGCAGAGTCGTAACGTCATGATACTCCGGCACCGTGGTGGTCACGCTTCACACTCAGAGCCTCCAGTGCTGCAGAAAGCTCACAAAGGTGGGTGCGGAATGACAGATTGTGGGGGTCCTACATCCGCCCCCGTGATCATACATTTTATCCCCTATCCTTTGGATAGGGGATAAGATGTATTAGGGCCAGAGTACCCCCTGTAATAAATGTGCCCCATTGTATGGAAGAAAGGAACCATATTTCTCTAGTTATGTGCTCTCCATTTATTTGTGGACAAATCAAATATAATTCTTTAATTTCCAGATAGTGAAAATTGCATAAAATGTTTACCTTCAGAATGGTCAAGCAATAAAAGAGATCGATGTCTTCCCAAACTTGAAGAATTCCTCGCCTATTCTGACAGGCTCGCTATAACATTATTGACCTTTGCTCTTCTTTTTTGGACATTATCTGTTCTGATATTGGGAATTTTTGTCTCACATAAAGACACCCCAATTGTGAAGGCAAATAACATGGACCTGAGCTTCATCCTTCTCATCTCACTCTCATTCTGCTTTCTCTGTGTGTTTTTATTTGTTGGTCGTCCTGTTCACATAATTTGCAAATTTCGACAAATAGTTTTTGGCATCATCTTCTCCATCTCCGTGTCTTCTATTTTGGCAAAAACCATCATGGTCTATACGGCTTTTAAAACATCCAGACCTGGAAGTCCATGGAGAAAACTAATGGGAAAGAAAATGTCCACATGTATAGTGGTGTTGGCCTCATCCATTGAAGTTATTATCAGCATTATTTGGCTATACTTCTCTCCCCCATATCTGGAGCAGGACACACATTCCTATCAGAGAAGGATCATCATTCAGTGCAATGAGGGATCTCATGTCGGTTTCTTTGCTGTTCTAGGTTATTTATTTTTCCTGGCAGCTATAAGTTTTACTGTAGCTTATTTGGCCAGAACATTACCAGATCGATTTAATGAAGCCAAGTACATCACGTTCAGTATGCTGGTGTTCTGTAGTGTCTGGATTACTATGGTACCTTCCTACCTGAGCACCAAAGGGAAAAACATGGTGGCTGTACACATTTTTTCAGTATTGGCTTCAAGTGCTGGACTTTTAGGTTTTATATTTTTCCCTAAGTGCTACATTATTTTGCTCAAGCCTGAAATGAATGCAAGAAGACACCTGCAAAAAAAAGTAAAAAAAAAAAATTCTTCAATTATGTATGGATAAAACATTTCCACTTTTTGTAACTTTTGTAATCTCTATACTAGACTGAATATGGTAACTAGAGATGGGGAATTTTTCAATAATTTGATTTGGACGATTCACCGAATTTTCCGAAAATTTTTTGTTTGATCCAAATATATTTGCTGGGAATCGCTAATAATAAAGACTATTTCTGGGCTACAGAGAACCTCAATAGGGCTGTAGAACACTTTGCCTTGCCATAACACACATGTGGAGTGTGCTGGGGTAGTGGAAAAATACTGTTATTCAGTATGACATGCAGATTACAGGGGTCACTATTAGTCTGGATGTGGCAGCAGGGTTGAGCGACCATATGGCATCACAATTGAAGAGATTTTTGAGATGTCAATTGAATAGTTTAAAGAGATTAATGAGTTAAATGTGCAACCAGCAGCATGAGATCATATGGTCTGCACAATGACACAGTCTGCAGGTGGCAGCAGCCTATGCCGCCCGCAGAGTGGCACAATGACAGAGCCTGGAGGTGGCAGCAGCATGACGAGACAATAGGGTGGCGCAATGACAGTGCCTGGAAGTGGCAGCAGCATGAGGAGAGGTGGCACATTTGGCTCCAGACTTCCCACTACTGCCTTACTGCTTACTCTCAACCATGCTACCACCTTGCTGGCTCAACTGCTGCCTCACAGGCAACCTGCCACCCTCTTTCCTGATGATGATGAAGCCCCTTCTGCACCCGGCTCCCAAGTGCGATCGGCTTCATCCTCATCGAGTTGTGTCTGCAAGTCACTGATGTCATCCTCAAGTTCCTCAACATTATCTGCTTCAGGAGCCTGAATGCTCGCAACACCACCTCCCACGTCACTCTCCTCATCTCTACTTGCCCGCCTAGCGGAGGAAGGCCTAAACCTTAAGGACCAGGGTTTTTTCCGTTTTCATTTTTTCCTCTAAAAAATCATAACTCTTTCAATTTTGCACCTAAAAATCCATATGATGGCTTATTTTTTGCGCCACCAATTCTACTTTGTAATGACATCAGTCATTTTACCCAAAAATCTACGGCAAAAGGAAAAAAATCATTGTGAGACAAAATTGAAAAAAAAAATGCCATTTTGTATTTGTAATTTTGGGGGCTTCCGTTTCTACACAGTACATTTTTCGGTTAAAATGACACCTTATCTTTATTCTGTAGGTCCATACAATTAAAATGATACCCTACTTATATAGGTTTGATTTTGTCGTACTTCTGGAAAAAATCATAACTACATGCAGGAAAATGTATACGTTTAAAATTGTCATCTTCTGACCCCTATAACTTTTTTATTTTTCCGCGTATGGGGCGGTATGAGGGCTCATTTTTTGCACCGTGATCTGAAGTTTTTAGTGGTTTAATTTTTGTATTGATCGGACTTATTGATCATTTTTTCACGATTTAAAAATATATCGTTAACTAAATCGCACGGTCAATGTCGTACGCGCAAAAAAATTCCAAAGTCCAAAATAGTGCAATAAGTCCTATCAATGCCGCTAAAAACTTCAGATCACGGCACAAAAAAAGCCCTCATACCGCCCCATACGCGGAAAAATAAAAAAGTTATAGGGATCAGAAGATGACAATTTTAAACGTATTAATTTTCCTGCATGTAGTTATGATTTTTTTTTTTTAGAAGTACGACAAAATCAAACCTATACAAGTAGGGTATGATTTTAATCGTATGGACCTACAGAATAAAGATAATGTGTCATTTTTACCGAAAAATGGACTACGTAGAAACGGAAGCCCTCAAAAGTTACAAACTGCATTTTTTTTAAAATTTTGTCTCACAATGATTATTTTTCGTTTCACTGTAGATGTTTGGGCAAAATGACTGATGTCATTACAAAGTAGAATTGGTGGCGCAAAAAATAAGCCATCATATGGATTTTTAGGTGAAAAATTTAAAGAGTTATGATTTTTTAAAGGCAAGGAGGAAAAAACTAAAATGCAAAAATGGAAAAAACCCGGTCCTTAAGGGGTTAACAGGTTAAATGGGCACTGTCAGATATAAAAACTTTTGATATATTGTAAAGCATGCAAAAATAAAAAACAATTGCTTTCATTAGAAAATTTTCAGTATTTCATACTGAAAAAACTGTCAAAGAACTGCTCCCCCTGTCTTCTGGAATTCATTAAGTGCTTCTGTGAACATTGCTTCGTCCTGGACTCCAGGACGTTTTGGAGGGGGGAGGGGCTGTACACACTGCAGATTCATGTGAAGAAAAGGGGAGGGGGTGGGGCAGAAAAACTGCTGCCAGTTCTCACACAGCAGACATCAATGAGAGAGGCAGAAACATGCATTGCAGACGAAAAAGTAAGTGTCCTGCATATACGTTTGTGTGTGTGTATATATGTGTATGTCTGTATATCAGTGTGTCTAATGTGTATGTGTAAGAATATATGAAGCCTGTATGTGTGTGTGTGTGTGTGTGTAATAAAGGGGGACCTCCAGCTGTTGCAAAACTACAGCTCCCAGCATGCCCACACATCATTTGGCTGTGCAGGCATGCTGGGAGTTTTAGTTTTTCAACAGCTGGAGGCACCCTGGTTGGGAAGCACTGGACTGAGGAGAGGGAGGGGGAGTGGTTATCACAGTGAGAACCCGCCCCCTGCTTCTGGTGGACAAAATTAAGGTATTTCAGAAATAAAGCTATTTCTGAGAGAAATGTAGGTCCCAGACACATAAAAAAGTACATGTACATGATCAGGATGAGATACTGAGCAACATATAACAGTTTTGTTTTTTTGAGTGATCTGACGGGTACGCTTTAAATATGGTGCCTATGATAACAAAATCGCACTATACGCCGTGATGTTCTTTTGCTTTTAGGGGACACAGGTCCCTCACTCACCTCTGCCATCAATATTATTGTGCAATATGGCAAACTTTCCGGTAAGTATTAGTATTCATTTGCAAAAATCATTTCTTATGCCACTGGATCCGGAAATTGCCCAGGTTATAGTAAGTGATGAGGTTACCATCCCATGTGTGAAAGAAATAAATATCTAGGAATTGAGATTACACCATATCTTAACCCCTTAACGACGCAGGACGTAAATGTACGTCCTGGTGAGGTGGTACGTAACACACCAGGACATACATTTACGTCCTATACATAACCGTGAGCATCAGAGCGATGCTCGGGTCATGCTCGGCAGGTCCCAGCTGCTGATAGCAGCCAGGGACCCGCCGGTAATGGCGGACATCCACGATCACGCAGATGTCTGCCATTAACCCCTCAGATGCCGTGATCAATACAGATCACGGCATCTGCAGCATTGCGGACACTAAAAGGGATGATCGGATTGCCCGCAGCGCTGCTGCGGAGATCCGATCACTATGTCCTATGCATAGCACTGAACAGTTTTAGCAATCGAATGATTGCTATAAATAGTGCCCTATGGGGACTATTAAAGTGTAAAAATAAAAGTTAAAATAACTTTTTTTTAAAGTGAAAAAACCCCTCCCCCGTAAAAAAAAACGTGCGCAAATATCCAAACTATTAAAATATAATGTTAATGATAGCGTATGGTGAACGGCGTGAACGTAAAAATAAAAGTCCAAAATTGCTGCTTTTTTATAACATTTTATTCCCAAAAAATTTCTAAAAAATGTATTAAAAGTTTTATATAAGCAAATATGGTATCAATAAAAAGTACAGATCACGGTAAAAAAAATTAGACCTCAGCAGAAGAAACATTTTAACTGCCGCGATTCTACCCACCCAAGAGGTGGGGAATCTTGAGTAATCTGAGACATCTTTAGTAACGATTGTCATCAGTGTTGCATAGTTAGTCTGCATCAGGTTACTTAAAGGTGAGGTTAAATTTATACCCAAATAGGGCACTTGACCATCGCTCCATTTATATGGGTAGAGGTCTTTCAGGGAATTTTTAAGGCCAGGAGGGATTCCCATATCCAAAATTAAAGATTTAGAAGCGTTTACTTTGTAAAAACTTATGTCACTAAACTCTTTCAAAATTTGGGATATTCCTAAAAGGGACTTTTCTGGTTTAGTTATACTGAGAATTATATCATCAGCATATAGACCGATTCGGTGTTCTTTCTCTCCTATTTTAACTCCTGATATCTCCTGCGAATTCCTTATGTATTGGGCCAGTGGTTCCATACTCAAAATAAAAATCAATGGTGACAGCGGGCACCCCTGGCGTGTCCCGTTTGTAATAAAAAATTCATTGGATAAAGCTTCTCCGGTGTATATCCTCGCCGACGGGGTGGAGTATAGTGCCAGTATGGCTTTACCAATTTCTCCCACCAACCCAAATTTGGTTAGGACCTGGGACAAATAATCCCAGTTTACCCGGTCGAACACCTTCTCCGCATCCAACGTGAGGAGCAGAGAAGGCGTTCGACGTTTCTCCAGGATATGAATGATGTCCAGGAACCTCCTGGTCCCATCTAACGTCTGGCGTCCTTTGACAAACCCCACCTGATCATTGGGCACCAGGCCCGGTAATATATTTTCCAATCTATGAGCTAGTATGGATGCATATATTTTAAGGTCTGTGTTGAGTAAGGCAATAGGTCTTAAATTTGAGGGTTCATTAGTGGGTTTGCCTGCTTTAGGAATGGTTATTATAGTTGCTTTCAACATTTCCATCGGGAAAGCAGCCTTACCCACAGCTTCATTAAAACACCTTGCTAAATAGGAAGCCAGGTTATCCTGGTGAGTTTTATAATAAGCATTAGATAACCCATCTGGGCCCGGGGATTTGTAATTTTTTAATGTTTTGATAGCTGATTTAACTTCAGCAATAGAGATGGGACTTGACAAGACCGCTTGTTGTTTTGTTGTTACCTGCGGGAGGTCCACTTTACTTAAGAATTGGCCTATATTGCCTCGACACCAGATGTATTCTAGGATAGATTATTTCCTAATAGAACGTCATAATATGAGTATAGTTGAGTCAACTAACATCGGGCCCATAACTTGGAGTGATCATAGTACCATTACAATCTTTTTGAAGTAACAGACTTATAACTTTCGAGAAACGATCTGGCGTCTTAATGAATTTATATTAAAGCATGAGGATTATGCCCCAGCAACAGCAGAAACATTGAAAGGGTTTTTTGCTATCAATGACAATGGTTTACTATCAGACTCTACTCTATGGTGTGCACACAAGGCCACAATAAGGGAACATTTTATTAAACAATCCTCTCACTTTAAGAAAACAAACTCAGAAGCAATAATAAATATACAATTGAAACTATCTAATTTACATAACCTAAACAAGGCAAACACCAACCCGGAAAGGTCAAAAGATATAGTGGAGCTTACTAGACAGCTCCACGCTATGCAAGCTTATAAATTTGAAGAAGTGCTACGTAAATCAAAATTATTACATTATTGGCAGGGGGGACGCCCACGAGCATTGCTGGCTAGACAACTAAAAACACAGCAGGTCAAAACTCAAATCCCATACATGTACAATGCAAATAAGGATAAGATTACTGACCCCAAAAGTATAGTTAACATTTTGGCAGATTATTACAGAACACTGTATAATTTAAAGGACAACAGAGATATTACACAACCAAACCTAAGCAATATAGGCCAAAATATGGGGATTTTAAACGTCCTAATTTGGTTAAAAAGTTTGTGAATTTTTTTTAAGCACAACAGTAATAGAAAAGTATGTCGTCATGGGTATCATTTTAATCATATTGACCCAAAGAATAAAGAACATGTATCATTTTTACCGTAAATTGTACGGTGTGAAAACAAAACCTTCCAAAATTAGCAAAATTGGGGTTTTCTTTTTAATTTCCCCACACAAATAGTATTTTTTTGGTTGCACCATACATTTTTTTTTTATATTAACGTTTTATTAATTTTATTGAAAGTACAAAATTTAAGTAAAGTACAAAAACACCATCAATAAACAGGCATCGTAAGAAACGCAGTTGTCGATAGGGTACACACATATGATGCGTACCATCACTATATAAAGTCAGGTATTCAGTAACAAGACAGGATGTTGAATACATTAAAGTGAATAGTTAAAGACATGACAATTCAAACATCAATTAGTCAACTCAAGGTACATGGTCCGAGTTTCTATGCGATCAGGGTAGGTACAATCAACAACAATGTGGTTGGTGTAAGCAACATATGGGAAGAAGAGGAGATGAGGACAGAAAGAAGGAGGAAGAAGAGACAGGAAAGGGTTCCAAAGGGACAGAAGGGAATGGGCACGAGAAAGACTACTAGGTTCGTAAGCACCATACATTTTATGGTAAAGTGAGTGATGGCATTACATCGGACAACTGGTCATGCAAAAAACAAGCCCTCATACTAGTCTGTGGATGAAAATATAAAAGAGTTATGATTTTTTTGAAGGCGAGGAGGAAAAAATGAAAACGTAAAAATAAAATTGTCTGAGTCCTTAAAGGGGTACTACGCCCCTAGACATCTTATCCCCTATCCAAAGGATAGGGGATAACATGTCAGATTGCTGCGGTCTCGCTGCTGGGGAGCCCCTGGATCCCCATTGCGGCACCCCGCTATCATTACAGCACAGAGCGAGTTTGCTCTATGCGTAATGACGGGAGATACAGGGGACGGAGCAGTGTGACATCATGGCTCCGCCCCTTGTGATGTCATGGCCCGCCCCTTTCAATACAAGTCTATGGGAGGGGGCATGGCAGTCGTCACGCCCACTGCCATAGACTTGCATTAACGGGACGGGCCGTGATGTCATGAGGGGCAGAGCCATGACGTCACACTGCTCCGTCCCCTGTATCGCCCGTCATTACGCATAGAGCAAACTCGCTGTGTGCTGTAATGATAGCGGGGTGCCGCAGCGGGGATCCCGGGGGTCCCCAGCAGCGAGACTGCGGCGATCTGACATCTTATCCCCTATCCTTTGGATAGGGGATAAGATGTCTAGGGGCGTAGTACCCCTTTAAGGCCCAAATGGGCTGAGTCCTTAAGGGGTTAAAGATTATAACTAGAGATGAGCAAATTTCCGAAAAATTTGATTCAGCTGGGTTCGCCGAATTTTCAGAAAAAATTAGGTTCAGAGCGAATTTATTTGCGGCGAATTGCTATTAAAAATGGCTATTTCTGGCCTACAGAGAGGCTCAATAGGGGTGTAGAACACTTTACCTTCTCCTAACAAGCATAGTGAGTGTGCTGTGTTAGTGAAATACTGTTTTCTGTATGACATGCAGATTACAGACATCGCTATCAGAATCACTTCCATAGAGCGTCTGGATGTGGCAGACTTTTTACGTAATTTTTATTTAATTTTTTGATTACCCATTCTAGTGAGCATCGAGCTGGCGGTCCTCCGCCAGGCAAGAAATGACCTGTTCCAGCCCCTGCCTCTCAGCGGCCCTGACTGTGAAAGTGCGAATGTTTCATCTAATCAGTTATGGTTCATTGTTATTTCTCCAAGCTGTTTCATTGGATTCTTGTGATAATTCCACAGGTGATAAGATGTCAACTACCATAGGGCCTCAGTCTTGAAAAGATTACATAGATTTTTTTATTTTATTTAAATTTAAGATTTACATTAGATTCCCAAGTTTAATGTCCCGGCGTTTACTTTGAACTAATACTGTATGACCACAATACCCAATTTAACAAGGAGTCACATGACGGCACAATGACAGAGCCTGGAGGTGGCAGCAGCATGAGGAGACCATATCTGGCAGAATGACAGCCTGGAATTTGCAGCAGCAAGAGGAGACCATATAATGGCTGAATGACATAGCCTGGAGTTGGAGGCAGCATGAGGAGACCAAAGGGCCTCACAATCCCTAAAATTAATATATGAATTTTCAAATGTAAATTGAAGATTTATGGTAGCTAATGCTACCATAAAAATCTTTATGTAATGTCCCAGGCCCAGCAGCATGAGTAAACCATATAGTGGCTGAATGACACAGCCTGGAGCTGGTGGCAGCACAGTTTCACAATCCCTAAGAATATCAATGAATTTCCAACTTTAAATTGAAGATTTATGCTAGCTAGTGCAACCATAATTTTTTTTAGGTAACGTCCCAGGCCCAGCAGCATCATTAAACCATATAGTGGCTGAATGGCACAGCCTGGAGGTGACGGGAACATGAGGAGACAATATAGTGGCTGAATGGCACAGCCTGGAGTTGGCGGTAGCATGAGGAGAACATATAGTGGCTGAATGGCACAGCCTGCTGTTGGCGGCAGCATGAGTAGAACATATAGGGGCTGATTGACACAGCCTGGAGGTGGCGGCAGTATGAGAACACCATATAGTGGCTGAATGGCACAGCCTGGAGTTGGCGGCAGCATGAGGAGAACATATAGTGGCTGAATAACACAGCGTGGAGCTGGCTGCAGCATGAGGAGACCATATAGTGGCTGAATGGCACAGCCTGGAGTTGGCGCTAAAATGAGTAGAACATATAGTGGCTGAATAACGCAGCCTGAAGTTGGCAGCAGCATGAGTAGATTATATAGTGGCTGAATGACACAGCGTGGAGGTGGCGGCAGCATGAAGAGAACATATAGTGACTAAATGACATAGCGTGGAGGTGGCGGAAGTGTGAGAACACTATATAGTGGCTGAATGGCACAGCCTGGAGTTGGCGGCAGCATGAGGATAACATATAGTGGCTGAATGACACAGCATGGAGGTGGTGGCAGCATGAGGA
Source organism: Hyla sarda (assembly GCF_029499605.1). Taxonomy (NCBI): domain Eukaryota; kingdom Metazoa; phylum Chordata; class Amphibia; order Anura; family Hylidae; genus Hyla; species Hyla sarda. The sequence continues at coordinate 22,046,507 of NC_079189.1, forward strand.
GAACATACAATGGATGAATAACACAGCGTGGTGGTGGAGGCAGCATGAGGAGAACATATGGTGGCAGAATGAGACAGCCTGGAGGTCGCAGCAGCAGCATCAGGAGTCCTGAAAGTGACCCGGTGACAGAGTGGGGCGGTGGGTGGCAATACCAGTACCTGGTGATGAAGGTGGGTGAAAAAAGGTCTGATGCAGAGGAATGTTTGTAACTGGGGAGCAGCACCTTTAATCTGTTTGGCACTATCCATTTTTGTAAAGTGTTGGTGTGGCACCATGGTCAACCTACTCTGATGCATCAGGCATAGGTGGGTGGAAACCCCGGCTTATCCATGCCTGATTCATCTTCACAAAGATCAGTCTCTCCACATTTTTCGTGGACAGATGAGTTCTCCTTGGGGTGAGAATGGCGCCGCCGCACTAAAAACCTGCCCTGATTGCACACTATTTGCCAGGCAGGATAGCTTTTCCAGGGCAAACTCTGCTACTTGCTGCCACAAATCAAGCTTGGCTGCCCAGAAGTCCAGCGGATCTTCAAGATGTGTTAGCATGGGCATGTCAAGGTATGCCACCACCTGCTGGTTCAGGTCCTTCTCCAGGTCTACCTGCTGCTGATGAGTTGCTTCACTATGCGGGTGAAGAAAGGTACTCATCAGCAACTGTAGATGCAGGCTGCTGCTGGTGAAGCTAGTACTGCTCCTGCCACCCCACCCCTTCCCAGCAGCCATTGCAGTGGAAGGTGAGCGCAGAGGGCCCCCGAGTCAGACATGCGAGAGGATGGACCATGGTGCTGATAGGCATCGGCAAACTGACTACGTAGGATGTCTCTGTAGTAAATCAGTTTGTCCTCCCTCTCAGTGTGTGTAAAAACGCCCCCATTTTGTGCCGGTACCAAGGGTCCAATAAGGTGGAGAGCCAGAAGTGATCCCTCTGCCGAATGGTGACAATTAAGCGGTCACTATGCAAGCAAGTGAGTATGCATTGTGCCATTTGTGCAAGTGACTCGGAGGGACTCCCTGCCTCCATCTCCACTGCATACTGCCACGGTGTGTCTGGGTCCTATGTCTCGCCTTCTTCATAACCTTCTATCTCCTCTGGTTGCTCCTGCTCCTCCTCTCCTGTTAGATGACTAGAAAAATTGCCCATTTCGCAAAACCTAAACTGTGCTCCACTGTGCCCCTCCCCCTCCTCCACTTTCTCCTCCAGTTCAGCCCCCACAGGGTTCATGTGGCCGTGAGATGTAGGCGCCACATTTCCAACACATTGTAGGAAATGAAGCAGTGGAATGACATCATACATCCTGTAATCCTGGCAACTGATTAATAATGTGGCTTTCTCAAAGGGCCTGAGCAAACTGCAGGTATTACGTATGAGCTGCCACTGGTTGACATTGAAGGTACACAGGGGAGTTACCCCTATCCGCTTGGATCATCAAGAAATCGGTGATGGCTTTTCTTTGTTCGTACAGTCGTTCCAACATATGTTGGGGGACACCGTTCTGACGCTGCAGCTCAAGGAGGATGTGCTTTGAGGTATATGAGTGGCTGAAGTGCATGCAAAGTTTCCTTCCCTTTCTTAGGATGTCTTGAAAATGGGGGAAACACTTCAGGAACCGCTTGACAACCAAACTGAACATTTGTGCCATGCAGGGCACGCGGCTCAGCCTTCCATGTCTTCCTAGCGCAGACAAGTTGTTCTTCCCGTTGTCAATCACCATGGCTCCCATTTCCAGTTTTTGTGGAGTAAGCCATGCTCCAATTTATTTATGAATGACAAGTAGCAGTTCCTCCCCTGTGTGACTCTGTTCGCCAAGCAAACCATGTGAAGAACAGCGTGACAGTGCCGTGCCCTGCACACATGGTATGCTGAAGGGGCACTGAGACTTGATCGTGCAGTGGAGGCTGAGGACACAGTGGAGGTTGAGGAGGCGGAGTTGCACACTATCACAGGACCAATGGCCTGAGAGCATGGAGGAGGAAGCGGTTTGACCTGTCCATGTTGCTGTTGTGGCTGTGCAAGAACAACATTTACCCAGTGGGCTGTAAAGGACATGTATTGTCCCTGGACATAGTTACAGCTCCAGACGTTGGCGCTGCCGTACACTTTGGTACACACCAACAAGCACAAGGACTGGCCCACCTTCTTTTCCACAAAATTGTGCAGGGCTAGTACAGCCTTCTTTGCAAAGAAATTACGGTTTGGGACTCTCTATCTCAGCTTGGCACAAGCCATCAGTTCTCTGAAAGGTGCAGAGTCCACCACTTGAAAAGGTAGGGACTAAAGCACCAGCAACTTGGACAGGAGCACATTCAGCTTCTGAGCTGTTGGATGAGTGGGAGCATACTGTTATCTCTTGGACTTGGCTTCGCCGATGAATTGCTGGCAGAATGACTGACTAAAAATAGGAGGAGCAGGAGCATCTGGAGCGACAGAAGGAGGGTATGGCACACAGCTTCCTTCAGCTTAGGTGGTGGAGCCTTGGCTGGCTGAAACAGGGAGTGGTGTGCTACTGTTTGATGAAGCAGGTTCGACCACCACATCAGAGCCATGGTTCTCCCAGGCCATTTTATGGTGGCTCAGCATATGCTGACACAGGGCCGTGGTACCAACATTGTTACCCTGGCCCCGCTTCACCTTCTGCAGACACATCTTGCATGTGGCCATGTTAACCTCCTCCAGATGCTTGATGAAAAACTGCCACACCGCTGAGTAGCTGATATTCCCACCAACAGTCCACACTAATTGACCGCTACTGCTGCCGTCTTCAGGAACCCCTGCTCCACTACCTCCCGGGCGTGTAGGCTGCCGTGAAGCTGTTGTTCTCCCCCAGGCACCTTTGGCTCCAGAATTTCCTCTTCTGCCGCCATGCTGACTGCCAACCATGCTACCACCTTGCTGGCTCAGCTGCTGCCTCACAGGCAACCTGCAACCTTCTCCTGATGATAATGAAGCCCCTTCTGCACCCAGCATCCAAGTGCGATCGGCTTCATCATCATCAACAAGTGTCTGCACGTCACTGATGTCCTCCTAAGGTTCCTCAACAGTGTCTGCTTCAGGACCCTGAATGCTGGCAACACCACCTCCCACGTCACTCTCCTCATCACTACTTGCCCACCTAGCGGAGGATGTCTCCTTCACTTCTTGGCTGGGCAGTAGCTTCTTCCTGTACTCTATTAGATCGTCCTCACTGAATAGTGCAGCTGAACCCACAGCATAAGATACATCTTTAGGAGAGGGAACCGCATAGGAAAGAGGCAATGGGAGGACAGGGACTGCTCCTAGGCCATGCCAACTGATGGTTGTGTCTTAGGAAACCACTGACTGTTGACTGGGGGTATCAGATGTCACTTGTGATGCAGTGGATGACCGTATTAACCAATTGATGATGGCAGATTGGTTTCTGGTCGAGACACGACTGCTAGCTGATACCGGGAGATCAGTCCTCTCTCTGCAACTCCTGCTGCACTCGCCCCTAGTCTGCTGCGACCTCTGCCTGCACCTGATTAGTTTAGGCCTCTGACTCTCCTCTGTGCACGTCCTGGCACTACTATGCCTGACATACTTAGTATGTATAGGAGGGGAGTACAATATGCTTCACTACGCTTACAACAGTATTTGTCTAAAACAGCAGCATATGTCTTGTTTTGGCTGTCTGTTCACAGTATCTAGGCCCTTGAGAGTTTAACAGGTACAAAATAGTACACAACTTAGATGTAGGCATGTGGTATGCACTTATGAAGGGAGAAAAATGTGCAACAGTACGCCTAAAAAAGTATTTGAGTACAACACCAGCCGGTGAGTACTTGTGCCTGGACTTTCACAGTATCTAGGCCCTTGACAGATTAACAGGTACAAAACAGTACACTACTTAGATGTACGTATGTGGTATTCACTTATGAGAGGAGAAAAATGCCCTACAGTACGCTTAAAAAAGTATTTGAGTAAAACACCAGCCGGTGATTCATTTTGCCTGGACTTTCTCAGTATCTAGGCCTTGGAGGGTTTAACAGGTACAGAATAGTACACCACTTAGATGTAGGTATGTAGTATGCACTTATGAGGGAAGAAAAATGTGCCACAGTACGCTTAAAAAAGTATTTGAGTACAATACCAGCCAGTGAGTACTTTTGTCTGGCCTTTCATAGTATCTAGGCCCTTGACAGATTACCAGGTACAAAATAGTACACTACTTAGATGTACGTATGTGGTATGCACTTATGAGGGAATAAAAATGTGCTACAGTACAAGATGAAGATTTTGGGAAGCTAGTGCTGCAATCACAAACATTTTTATTCCCAGACCCAGGCCCATATATTGCCTGAATGATACAGCCTGGAGTTGGCAAAAGCATGAGAAGACCATTGAAATATAAGAATTTTAAATATAAATTTAAGATTTTGAAATTGAAATTGAGGATTTTAAAATTGAACTTTTAACTCCCAAGTTTTAGTGTCCCGGGCTCCTGTGTGTGGATACAAAGGACCAAATCTAACAAGGAGTCACATGTCACATGGCAGCACATTGACAGAGCCTGGAGTTGGCATCAGTAGGAGGAGACCATATATTGGCTGAATGACACAGCCTGGAGTTGGCTGAAGCATGAGGAGACCCCAGTGCTTCACAATCCCTATAAAAAAGACAAAGTTTGAAATTTAAACTGAAGATTTTGGGTAGCTAATGCTACCATCCAAAAAATGTAAGGCCCAAGCCCAGCAGCATCACTAAACCCTGCAGTTGCTGAATGACACAGACATGAGCAGTCAGCAGCAGTACTCAGAAGGGTTTCATAACCCCTAAGATTGAAAGATCAATGTTGAAATATCAATTAAGCATGTATGTAAGCTAGTAATAACATCCAAAAATGTAGGGCCCAAGCCCAGCAGCATCAGTAAGCCAAGTAGTTCCTGAAAGGCACAGTCAGGAGTAGGCAGCAGCAGTACTCAAGAGGGTTTCATAACCCCTAAGATTGAAAGATCAATTTTAAAATCTCTATTGGAGAGGTATGTTACCTCGTGCCATCATCAAAGAATTTAGGGCCCAAGCCCAGCAGCATCACTAAGCACAGTAGTTCCTGAAACACACAGCCTGGAGCAAGCATCAGCATGAGTTTACAAGAGGGCTTCATAACCCCTAACATTAAAATGTTAATGTTGAAATCTGTATAGAAGATGTATTTTAGCTAGTGCTAACATAAAAAAATAATTTAGGCACAGGCCCAGCAGCATCACAAAACCATATAGTTGTGAAACACACAGCCTGGATCAGGCAGCAGCAAAAGTACACAAGAGGGCTTAATAACCCCTAACATTAAAAGGTGAATATTGAAATCTGTATAGAAGATGTATGTTAGCTAGTGCTAACATCAAAAAAATTTAGGCACAGACCCAGCAGCATCAGTAAGCCAAGTAGTTCCTGAAACAAACAGCCTGGATCCGGCAGCAGGATGCGTACATGAGAGGGGCTTCACAACCCCTAACATTAAAAGATCAATGTTGAAATCTCTATTGAGCATGTATGTTTGCTAGTGCAGACTGAGCAGCATCAGAAAATAATATATTGGCTGAAAGACACAGCCTGGAGGTGGGGAAAGCATAAGGAGCCCATATAGTGGCTGAATGGTACATCCTGGAGCTGGCTGAAGCATGAGGAGACCATATAGTGTCTGCATGGCACAGCCTGGAGTTGGCAAAAGCATGAGGAGACCATTGAAATGTAAGAATTTTAAATAAACATTTAAGATTTTTAAATCAAAGTTGAGGATTTTGAAATTGAACTTTTAACTCCCAAGTTTTAGTGTCCTGGGCCCAAACGTGTGGGTACAAAGGACCAAATATAACAAGGAGTCACATGTCACATGGCAGCACAATGAGAGAGCCTGGAGGTGGCATCAGTATGAGGCGACCATATAGTGGCTGGATGTCTGCCTGGAGTTTGTGGCAGCATAGGGAGACCATATAGTGTCTGAATGGCACAGCCTGGGGTTGGCTAAAGAATGAGGATACCATATAATACCTGAATGGCACAGCCTGGAGGTGGCATCAGGATTCCTGAAAGTGACATTAATGCAAGGAATTTCTGAAACTGGGGACAAGCACCTTAATTATGTTTTGCAGTATCTATGGCAGCACAATGAGAGAGCCTGGAGGTGGTAGCATCAGCATGAGGAGACCATAGAGCAGCACACTTAGAGAGCCTGGAGGTGGCAGCATCAGCATGAGGAGACCATATGGTGGCACAATGACATAGCGTGGAGGTGGTAGCATTAGCATGAGGAGACCATAGAGCAGCAGAATGAGAGAGCCTGGAGGTGGTAGCATCAGCATGAGGAGACCATATGGTGGCACAATGACAGAGCCTGGAGGTGGCAGCAGCAGCATGAGGGCCATGCCAACTGAGGGTTAAGTCTGAGGAACCCCCTGAGGACTGTTGACTAGGAGTGTCAGATGTCACTTGGGATGAAGTGGATGACCGAGTGACCCTCACTTGGGATAAAGTGGATGACCAAGTGAAACGATCAATCATGACTGCTGGGTTGCTGGTCGCGACATGACTGCTAGCTGACACCGGGAGCTCAGACCTCTCGCTGCGACTCCGGCTGCCACACACCCCTACTCTGCTGCGACCTCTGTCTGCGCCTGATGGATTTAGACCTCTGCCACTCCTCTGTGCATGTCCTGGCATTACTCTGCCTGACATACTTATTATGTATATGAGGGGAGTAAAATACGCTTCACTATGCTTTCAACAGTGTTTGTCTAGAACAGCAGCAGGTGTGTACTATTGGCTGTCCTTTCACAGTATCTAGGCCCTTGACAGATTAACAAGTACAATATAGTACACTACTTAGATGTGGTATGCACTTATGAGGGCAGAAAAATGCACTACAATGCACCTAAAAATTCTGTATTTTTGTAAAACACCAGCTGATGAGTACTTTTGCCTGGACTTTTACAGTATGTAGGCACTTGACATTTTAACAGGTACAAAATAGTACACTACTTAGATGTACGTATGCGATATGCACTTATGAGGGCAGAAAAATTTACTACAATAAGCCTTAACATTCTCAAATTTTTTAAAACACCAGCCGGTGATTACTTTTGGCTGTCCTTTCACAGTATGTAGGCCCTTGACAGATTCACAGGTACAAAATAGTACACTACTTAGATTTACGTATGCGGCATGCACTTATGAGGGCAGAAAAATGCGCTACAATGCGCCTAAAAACTCTGCTGAAGTAGCTGGAGGGCTTACCTCTCCTGCTGCGGTGGCTCCAGTGCTCTGAATGATAAAGCCTGGCAGGGCCAGGCTTCATCTATCGAGCGCAGAGCACACAGATCAATGTGGTTGTCTGAAACCACATTGAACTGTATGAGGAATCTAATGATTCCTCCTAAAAGTCCCCTAAGGGGACTAAAAGTGTAAAAGAAATCAAATATTACCTGAAATTCTTAAAGAATTCGGGTTCGTCAGCTTCGACTCGCTCATCTCTAATTGCAACTTTCGTTGTGGCCCAAAGTAATCTTCCCGAATTTATTTCAGATTTTTGTGACGTTTTTTCTGAGGAGGCCTCCTGTGCTTCACCCCCACATCAAGATTATGACTGTGCTATTGAACTTGTATCTGATGCTAAGTATCCTAAGGGGCAAATTTATAATTTGTCTGGTCCTGAAAGAAAAGCTATGAAGGATTATATTCAGTCTAGTTTGTAAAAGGGTCATATTCCTCCTTCTGTATCTCCTATGGGAGCAGGGTTCTTCTTTGTGGCAAAGAAGGACGGAAGGCTAAGACCTTGTATTGATTATCGGTGTCTGAACAAGATTACAGTCAAAAGTCAATATCCATTGCCTCTAATTCCAGATTTGTTTAATCAAATAGAGGGGTCATGTTTGTTCTCTAATCTGGACCTTCGAGGGGCTTGTAACATTATCAGAATAAAAGAGGATGGAAAACTGCTTTTAATACCCCTGAGGATCTTTTTAAGTATCTGGTAATGCCTTTTGGTCTTCGTAATGCACCAGCAGTTTCTCAAAATTTGGTCAACAATATTTTTGGTGCATTTTTGGGTAAATTCCTAGTGGTTTATCGGGATGATATTCTGATTTTCTCTCGAGATTAGTCATCTCATGTTGACCATGTATGCTCTGTTCTTCAGGTACTGCGTCACAACAAATTGTTTGTCAAACAGGAGAAGTGTGTCTTTGGTGTCAAAGAGGTACAATTTTTGGGGTACATACTTAACTCCAGGACATTTTAAAATGGATCCTGAGAAGGTTAAGGCTGTTTCTGACTGGGTGCGTCCTACTTCTTTAAAGGCATTACAATGGATTTCGGGCTTTGCGAACCACTACAGAAAATTGATTTAAAAAATTCTATTATCGCAAAACTATTGACAGATTTGACTTGTAAAGGGGCGGATCTGGTTAACTGGTCTCTGGAGGCCGAGGCAGCTTTTGAACATTTTAAGGGATGTTTCATCTCTGCTCCGATTTTAGTTCAACCAGATCAAACCAAGTCCTTTATTGTTGAAGTTGATGGTTCTGAAGTTGGTGCTGGAGCAGTTTTGTCACAGGGAGCTGCTTCTTTGACTTAGTTACGTCCTTGTGCCTTTTTCTCTTGTAAATTTTCCGCAGCTGAACAAAACTATGACGTAGGAAATCGAGAACTTTCTTGAATCTGCCTAACGTCTCAATCCTCATCAAGCCCGGTGGGCCTTGTTCTTTACTTGGTTTGATTTTGTTATTACTTACCGACCGGGTACTAAGAATGTCAAGGTCGATGCCTTATCTCAGAGTTTCAGTGCTTCTCAGCCTATATATTCTAATTCAGAGACTATTCTTCCAGAAGGTGTGGTTATTTCTGCAGTGTCTGCTGATTTAACTTCTGAGATATTGAATAATCAAGACATGGTCCCTCCAGAGACTCCTAGAGGCAAGATTTTTGTACTTAGCCAATTTCACCTCTGTATTATTGAGGAGTCTCATTGTTCCCCATTAGCTGGTCATCCTGGCATTTGGGGTACAAAGAAATTGCTTCTAAGGAATTTCGGGTGGCCAACCCTCAACAGGGATGTGGAAGCTTTTGTTGCTTCTTGTGAAATTTGTGCTCAAGCAAAAACTCCTCAAAAACGTCCTGTAGTAGAGTTGTGTCCATTCCTAAAAGGCCCTGGACTCATATTTCTATGGATTTTATGACCGATCTACCTCCATCTGAGGGGGAAAAAAACATTCTATGGGTGGTGGTGGATAGGTTTTCCTTTGAAAAATATCACTCGGGCAAAAATCTTGCTGATTTATTTTTAAGACATGTTGTTAGGTACCATGGGGTTCCAGAAAATATTGTATCTGATTAAGGGTTAAAATTTATTTCAAAATTTTGGCAAACTTTTTGTAAACATTTGGGTGTTGAGTTGGCTTTTTCTTCCTCTTTTCATCCTCAATCTAACGGTCAAACAGAAAGAATAAATCAAAATGTTGAACAGTATCTTAGATGTACTGTAGCAGATAGACAGGATGAATGGGTATCTTTTCTGTCTCTTGCTGAGTTTGCCTTGAATAATCCAGAAAATTCTTCTACTGGTATGTCACCGTTCTTTTGTGTTTATAGATTTAATCCGTGGTTTTCTTCCTGTATCAATACTGATAATCATAACCCTGAAGTTGAGACTACCATGAGTAAACTGTGAACAGTTTGGGCCCAGGTTCAGAAGAACCTGAGAAATGCCCAAGAACTGCAAAGAAAATCTGCCAACAAGAGACATACCTGTGGCATAAAATTTAAAGTTGGTGACAAAGTGTGGTTATCTACAAACAATCTTCGTCTCAAGGTTCCATCAAAAAAGTTGGCTTCTAGGTTCATTGGACCTCGTGAGGTAATTGAAGTTATTAATCCTGTCTGTTACAGTCTAAAATACCTTCTTCATTTAAGGTTTATAATGTGTTCCACTGCTCTTTGTTAAAACTGTATTCTCCTACTCTGTCTCCCGTCTCAGTGCCACCTCCTCCAGTTGAGATTGATGGAAAACTGGAGTATGAGGTCTCCAAAATACTGGACAGTTGAAGGGTACAAAATTCTGTCCAGTAAGTATATGGTTCACTGGGAAGGAGGTTCATATGGTTCACGGAGGAAAGGTCGTGCATTCCAGCCTCTTTAATTCATGCTTCCACTTTGGTAAAAAGGTTCCATGATCCTCATCCGGACAAACCTAATCTCAAATTTAAGGGTCCAGTGGCCCCTCTTAAAAGGAGGGCTACTGTCAGAACCTACAGGGTTCAAAGGTTCATACCGGTTCTTTGTTTATTTTTGTTGCCAGGTTACACTTAACTGTGTGGCTGGTCAGGTGACCTTTTGATGAGAGCACCTGTGGGGTTGCCTATTTAACTTGGCAGTTTGCTCTTATTCAATGGCTGTGAAAGAGTCCATACCCCAGTAGCTAGTGATTTATTCCTGCTTATTCTTGTTTGGCCGGCATCTTTGACTTTTGGCTTATCTTCTTGACTTCTCTCTGGTATTAGCAATTTTTTTACTTTGACAACTCTTGTTTTTTGACGCGGATAGTGAACATTTGACTTATTCTGTGAGTGTGTTAGTTTTGCTTTGTTAGTCTGTCTGTTCCCTACTGTTCCTCGACAAATTACGTCATTCACTTGTCTAGGGAGGAACTCTCTCCGTGGTTACAAACCTGTCGGCAGGTACGTAAGTAGGCAATGATAAGGGAGTGAGGGCAAGAATAGTGTGCACCCCTTCCCTGCCCATACGTTACAGTACCACTGGAATTTTCCTTTTGCTTTGCTGACTTGCAGAGATGAACGCTTTTCAGTTGTCACGATGCCGGCTGGCAGGTGGTGGATCCTCTGTGCCAGAGAGGGATTGGCGTGGACCGTGCTAGAGGATCGGTTCTAAGTCACTACTGGTTTTCACCAGAGCCCGCCGCAAAGCGGGATGGTCTTGCTGCGGCGGTAGTGACCAGGTCGTATCCCCTAGCAACGGCTCAACCTCTCTGGCTGCTGAAGATAGGCGCGGTACAAGGGAGTAGACAGAAGCAAGGTCGGACGTAGCAGAAGGTCGGGGCAGGCAGCAAGGATCGTAGTCAGGGGCAACGGCAGAAGGTCTGGAATCACAGGCAAGGAACACACAAGGAACGCTTTCACTGGCACTAGGGCAACAAGATCCGGCGAGGGAGTGAAGGGGAAGTGAGGTGATATAGGGAAGTGCACAGGTGTAAACACTAATTGGAACCACTGCACCAATCAGCGGTGCAGTGGCCCTTTAAATCGCAAAGACCCGGCGCGCGCGCGCCCTAGGGAGCGGGGCCGCGCGCGCCGGGACAGAACTGACGGGGAGCGAGTCAGGTACGGGAGCCGGGGTGCGCATCGCGAGCGGGCGCTACCCGCATCGCGAATCGCATCCCGGCCGGAGGTGGTAACGCAGCGCCCCGGGTCCGTGGAACCGACCGGGGCGCTGCAGTGAGGGAAGTGTAGCGAGCGCTCCGGGGAGGAGCGGGGACCCGGAGCGCTCGGCGTAACAGTACCCCCCCCCTTGGGTCTCCCCCTCTTCTTGGGGCCTGAGAACCTGAGGATCAGACTTTTGTCCAGGATATTGTCCTCAGGTTCCCAGGACCTCTCTTCTGGACCACAACCCTCCCAATCCACTAAAAAAAAAGTTTTTCCTCTGACCTTTTTAGAGGCCAAGATCTCTTTGACAGAGAAGATGTCCGAGGAGCCGGAAACAGGAGTGGGAGGAACAGATTTAGGAGAAAAACGGTTGAGGATGAGAGGTTTAAGAAGAGAGACGTGAAAGGCATTAGGGATACGAAGAGAAGGAGGAAGAAGAAGTTTGTAAGAGACAGGATTAATTTGACACAAAACTTTAAAAGGACCAAGATAGCGTGGTCCCAACTTATAGCTCGGGACACGGAAACGGACATATTTAGCGGAGAGCCATACCTTGTCTCCAGGGGAAAAAATGGGAGGAGCTCTTCTTTTCTTATCTGCGAATCTCTTCATGCGAGAAGAAGCCTGTAAGAGAGAATTTTGGGTCTCTTTCCATATGGTGGAAAGATCACGAGAAATTTCATCCACAGCGGGCAGACCAGAGGGCAAGGGGGTAGGGAGGGGGGGAAGAGGGTGACGGCCGTACACCACGAAAAACGGAGATTTGGAGGAAGATTCAGAGATTCTGAAATTATACGAGAATTCGGCCCAAGGTAGAAGATCTGCCCAGTCATCCTGGCGGGAGGAAACAAAATGTCGTAAATAGTCACCCAAGATCTGGTTAATTCTCTCTACTTGTCCATTGGATTGAGGATGGTATGCAGAAGAAAAATTTAATTTAATCTTGAGTTGTTTACAGAGAGCCCTCCAGAATTTAGACACAAATTGGACGCCTCTATCCGAGACGATCTGTGTAGGCAACCCGTGAAGACGAAAAATGTGTACAAAAAATTGTTTAGCCAACTGAGGCGCTGAAGGAAGACCAGGAAGAGGGATGAAATGTGCCATTTTGGAGAATCGATCAACGACCACCCAAATAACAGTGTTGCCATGGGATGGGGGTAAGTCAGTAATAAAATCCATACCAATCAGAGACCAAGGTTGTTCGGGGACAGGTAGAGGATGAAGAAAACCAGCGGGCTTCTGGCGAGGAGTCTTATCCCGGGCACAGATAGTGCAGGCTCGCACAAAGTCCACCACATCAGTCTCTAGAGTCGGCCACCAATAGAAGCGAGAGATGAGTTGCACAGATTTCTTAATGCCCGCATGACCTGCGAGATGGGAGGAGTGACCCCATTTGAGGATCCCAAGGCGTTGGCGTGGAGAAACAAAGGTCTTTCCTGGAGGAGTTTGCCTGATGGAGGCTGGAGAAGTGGAAATCAGGCAGTCAGGAGGAATGATGTGTTGAGGAGAGAGTTCAATTTCAGAGGCATCTGAGGAACGAGAGAGAGCATCGGCCCTAATGTTCTTATCAGCAGGCCGAAAGTGAATTTCAAAATTAAATCGGGCAAAGAACAGAGACCACCTGGCCTGACGAGGATTCAGCCGTTGGGCAGACTGGAGGTAGGAGAGGTTCTTGTGATCGGTGTAAATAATAACTGGAAATCTTGATCCCTCCAGCAGATGCCTCCATTCCTCAAGTGCTAATTTAATGGCTAGAAGCTCTCGATCCCCGATGGAGTAGTTCCTCTCCGCCGGAGAGAAGGTCCTGGAAAAAAAACCACAAGTAACAGCATGCCCGGAAGAGTTTTTTTGTAGAAGGACAGCTCCAGCTCCCACTGAGGAGGCATCAACCTCCAATAGGAAGGGTTTAGATGGGTCAGGTCTGGAGAGCACGGGAGCCGAAGAAAAGGCAGACTTGAGTCGTTTAAAGGCGTCTTCCGCTTGAGGAGGCCAAGACTTGGGATCGGCATTTTTTTTTGTTAAAGCCACAATAGGAGCCACAATGGTAGAAAAATGTGGAATAAATTGCCTGTAATAATTGGCGAACCCCAAAAAACGTTGGATGGCACGGAGTCCGGAGGGGCGTGGCCAATCTAAGACGGCAGAGAGTTTATCTGGGTCCATTTGTAGTCCCTGGCCAGAGACCAAGTATCCTAGAAAAGGAAGAGATTGGCATTCAAACAGACATTTCTCTATTTTGGCATAGAGTTGATTATCACGAAGTCTCTGAAGAACCATACGGACATGCTGGCGGTGTTCTTCAAGATTGGCAGAAAAAATCAGGATATCGTCCAGATATACAACAACACAGGAGTATAGGAGATCACGAAAAATTTCATTAACAAAGTCTTGGAAGACGGCAGGGGCGTTGCATAGACCAAAGGGCATGACCAGATACTCAAAGTGTCCATCTCTGGTGTTAAATGCCGTTTTCCATTCATCCCCCTCTCTGATGCGGATGAGATTATAAGCACCTCTTAAGTCCAGTTTGGTAAAAATATGGGCACCTTGGAGACGATCAAAGAGTTCAGAGATGAGGGGTAGGGGGTAGCGGTTCTTAACCGTGATTTTATTAAGACCGCGGTAGTCAATGCAAGGACGTAGAGAGCCATCTTTTTTGGACACAAAGAAAAATCCGGCTCCGGCAGGAGAGGAGGATTTACGGATAAAGCCCTTTTTTAAATTTTCTTGGACGTATTCAGACATGGCAAGAGTCTCTGGGACGGACAGAGGATAGATTCTGCCCCGGGGTGGAGTAGTGCCCGGGAGGAGGTCAATGGGACAATCATAAGGCCTGTGAGGAGGTAGAGTCTCAGCTTGTTTTTTGCAAAAAACGTCCGCAAAGTCCATATAGGCCTTAGGGAGACCGGTTACATGAGGAAGCACAGGGACACGGCAAGGTTTACTGGGAACCGGTTTTAAGCAGTCCTTGGAACAAGAGGGCCCCCAACTCTTGATCTCCCCAGTGGACCAATCCAGGATTGGGGAATGGAGTTGAAGCCAGGGAAGTCCAAGAAGGATTTCAGAAGTGCAATTGGGGAGGACCAACAGTTCAATCCTCTCGTGATGAGATCCGATGCGCATTAGAAGGGGCTCCGTGCGGAAACGTATAGTACAGTCCAATCTTTCATTGTTTACACAATTGATGTAGAGGGGTCTGGCGAGACTGGTCACCGGGATGTTGAACCTGTTGACGAGAGAGGCCAAGATAAAATTTCCTGCAGATCCAGAGTCCAAGAAGGCCACAGCAGAGAAGGAGAAGGCAGAGGCAGACATCCGCACAGGCACCGTAAGACGTGGAGAAGCAGAGTAGACATCAAGGACTGTCTCACCTTTGTGCGGAGTCAGCGGACGTCTTTCCAGGCGGGGAGGACGGATAGGACAATCCTTCAGGAAGTGTTCGGTACTAGCACAGTACAGGCAGAGATTCTCCATGCGGCGTCGTGTCCTCTCTTGGGGTGTCAGGCGAGACCGGTCGACCTGCATAGCCTCCACGGCGGGAGGCACAGGAACAGGTTGCAGGGGACCAGAGGAGAGAGGAGCCGGGGAGAAGAAACGCCTCGTGCGAACAGAGTCCATATCCTGGCGGAGCTCCTGACGCCGTTCGGAAAAACGCATGTCAATGCGAGTGGCAAGATGGATGAGTTCATGTAGGTTAGCAGGGATTTCTCGTGCGGCCAGAACATCTTTAATGTTGCTGGATAGGCCTTTTTTAAAGGTCGCGCAGAGTGCCTCATTATTCCAGGATAATTCTGAAGCAAGGGTACGGAACTGTACGGCATACTCGCCAACGGAAGAATTACCCTGGACCAGGTTCAACAGGGCAGTCTCAGCAGAAGAGGCTCGGGCAGGTTCCTCAAAGACACTTCGAATTTCCGAGAAGAAGGAGTGTACAGAGGCAGTGACGGGGTCATTGCGGTCCCAGAGCGGTGTGGCCCAAGCCAGGGCTTTTCCAGACAGCAGGCTGACTACGAAAGCCACCTTAGACCTTTCAGTGGGGAACTGGTCAGACATCATCTCCAAGTGTAATGAACATTGGGAAAGAAAGCCACGGCAAAACTTAGAGTCCCCATCAAATTTATCCGGCAAGGATAGTCGTATTCCAGAAGCGGCCACTCGCTGCGGAGGAGGTACAGGAGCTGGTGGAGGAGATGATTGCTGGAGCTGTGGTAGTAACTGTTGTAGCATAACAGTCAGTTGAGACAGCTGTTGGCCTTGTTGCGCAATCTGTTGTGACTGCTGGGCGACCACCGTGGTGAGGTCAGCGACAACTGGCAGAGGAACTTCAGCGGGATCCATGGCCGGATCTACTGTCACGATGCCGGCTGGCAGGTGGTGGATCCTCTGTGCCAGAGAGGGATTGGCGTGGACCGTGCTAGAGGATCGGTTCTAAGTCACTACTGGTTTTCACCAGAGCCCGCCGCAAAGCGGGATGGTCTTGCTGCGGCGGTAGTGACCAGGTCGTATCCCCTAGCAACGGCTCAACCTCTCTGGCTGCTGAAGATAGGCGCGGTACAAGGGAGTAGACAGAAGCAAGGTCGGACGTAGCAGAAGGTCGGGGCAGGCAGCAAGGATCGTAGTCAGGGGCAACGGCAGAAGGTCTGGAATCACAGGCAAGGAACACACAAGGAACGCTTTCACTGGCACTAGGGCAACAAGATCCGGCGAGGGAGTGAAGGGGAAGTGAGGTGATATAGGGAAGTGCACAGGTGTAAACACTAATTGGAACCACTGCACCAATCAGCGGTGCAGTGGCCCTTTAAATCGCAAAGACCCGGCGCGCGCGCGCCCTAGGGAGCGGGGCCGCGCGCGCCGGGACAGAACTGACGGGGAGCGAGTCAGGTACGGGAGCCGGGGTGCGCATCGCGAGCGGGCGCTACCCGCATCGCGAATCGCATCCCGGCCGGAGGTGGTAACGCAGCGCCCCGGGTCCGTGGAACCGACCGGGGCGCTGCAGTGAGGGAAGTGTAGCGAGCGCTCCGGGGAGGAGCGGGGACCCGGAGCGCTCGGCGTAACATCAGTTCTTTACTGTCTATGGACAGACTTTTCTTCTAGGCTTTCCCTGACGTTTGATTGTTTTTTTCTGTTTGCCCAAGCTTGACAATGGTTTTATGCTGTGTTAGCTGCTGGGGTTGGGGTATGCCATACTGGGCTCCATTCCTTCCTTCCTTATTTTCTCTAGTGCTCACACCTCTCCCCTTTGGTGCCTTGCCACCTGCTGAGTTTTTTCTCCGATCAATTTATTTTAAGTCATTTCCGATTATTCTTGATGGCGTTAGCCCTCTCTATGGCCCATAGGCTGCTGGTTCATCTATGTTCTGCTGTTGCTTCTACTTCTCCTATGTTTTGTTCGCTTTGTCTTACCCTGTCACAAATGATATCTTGTGTTCCTTTCTGCCCTTCCCCTTCTTTATTATTACAGGTTCCATGGGATCAGATCTCCTGGTGATCATCGCCATCTGTCCCTCTCTCTTTCGCCGGACATCTTTCCTGCTCTGTTTTTAGTGAGTTGTTTTCTGCCTTTTACCCTCCATTTTCTGTTTTCTCACCATGGTCCGGTGCATTTCTCTTAATTTTAAAGGCCTCAACTCCCTTTTTTAGGAGGTAGCTATATTGCTTTTCTTTAGGAAACGCACTTCGACCATTTTGGAAGCTTCCAATTCCTCTCAAATTTTTATCTCCAAGTGTCTCTGGCCACGGCTGACCGGAAACATGTGGGTGTAGCAATTCTCATCTCTAGGTCCTGCACTTTTCAGATCGCCTCCTTTTCTGTTGATTTGAGGGGCAGATTTGTTATTGTTGAGGGCACACTTGTCGGTAAGCCCCTATTGCTATGTAATATTTATGCACCTAATGCTGCCCAGCTCCCCTTTCTGCGGTTCTTAACAAAGTCTGTAAATACCCACCCTCCACCGTGTTTTTGGAGGGTGTTTAAATTTTTTTTTTATCACCACTCCCTTGCTGCCAGACCCCCATCTTCTGCCCAACTGTGCCTTGCGAAAGAGTTCCATCTCTTGATTTGGTCTTTTTCACTGTACAATCTTTCGTGCATAAACTGTCTTTTTCTTTTTTTGTCAACATGTCAAGGACTTTGGAGGAAGTCCTTGACATGATCAAATCTTTGACGTCGGGACACTTACCTGGACTAGATGTTTTCACATTTCTGCATTATAAAACTTTTGCCCTACAGTTAGACCCCAAACTAGGCTCCCTCTTTAACTCCTTTATAGATAGTTTAGGGATCAGAGGCGGCTCTCTAATTAGGCGATTTAGGCGGCTGCCTAAGGCCTTGCGCTAAAAGGGGCCTCATGGCCACCTAAATTGTGTAATTAGAGAGCTGCAGGCTGCTGTAATAAACCCCTTCCCGCATTATGACATATAAACATCATGATGTGCTGGTAGTTTGTGCATCATGACGTTTATAAAAGTCATTCAGTTAACCTGGCGATGCATGGCATCGCACGGGTTAACTGGCAGAAGTCCCACTGTTACCAGTGGGGGACCACTTCTGCAAGCCCCCCAGGACCATCTGTGGATGGTCCTGGTCAGCGATCACTGTGATTGGTCCCTGTGGACAGATCACAGTGATTGCTGACTGGGGGGGGGGGGGTTTAAAGCTCAAATCCCCCACTCTGCCCGTCCCTGGAAGTCGGGCAGAGTGGGTGAAGAGGATCCCGGGAGCTGCGGGGGGACCGCGGCACATACCTGCCAAGACGGCACGGCAGTGCGGACCGGGACCGGTGGCAGGAACACGTGGAGGCGGCAGCAGGCAAGTGAAGAAGCAGCAGCGGCGGCAGGCAAGTGGAGGCAGCAGTGAAAATCACCGTAAAGTGATATTCACTGCTGCTTCTAGGAGTTTCAAAACTACCAACATGCCCACACAGTCCAGGCATGCTGGGATGTGTACTTCTATAACATCTGGCCCTTCAGATGTTGCCGAACTACAACTCCCAGCATGCCTGGGCAGTCTCGGCATTCTTAAAGTTTTGCAATAGCTGGAGGCACACGGTTTGGGAAACACTGAGTTAGGAAACAATGTTTCCCAACCAGTGTGCCTCCAGTTGTTGCAAAACTACAACTCCCAGAATGCCCAGGCAGGCGAAGGGCACGCTGGGAGTTGTAGTTTTGCAACAACTGGAGGAGAACAGTTGGGAGACCGCTAAGTAGTGGTGTTAAAACTGTAGCCCTCCAGATGTTGCAAAACTTCAACTCCAAGCATGCCCAGACTGCCCAGGTATGCTGGGAGTTGTAGTTCGGCAACATCTGAAGGGCCATATGTTATAGAACTACAACTCCCAGCACGCCTGGACTGTCTGGGCATGCTGAGAGTTGTACTTTTGCAACATCTGGAAGAGCACAGATTGAAGACCACTGCACAGTGGTCCCCAAACGGCGGCCCTCCAGAAGTTGCAAAACTACAACTCCCAGCATGCACGGATAGCCAAAGGGCATACTGGGAGTTGTAGTTTTGCAACAGCTCCCGGTTTGCCCCGCCCCCACCCATTTGAATGTACAGGGTACATTCACACGGGCCGGTTTACAGCGAGTTTCATGCTGCAAGTTTGAGATGCAGTACATTTTCAGCGAGAAGCGAGAAGCGAGAAACTCACTGTCAACCTGACCGTGTGAATGTACCCTAAAATCACTGCACTACACAAAATAAAAAATAAAACACTACATATACACATACCCCTACACAGTCCCCCCTCCTCAATAAAAATTCACTAGCGTAGAATACCCCTATGTCCATCCCTATGGAAATCCCTAATTTAGGCCTCAAATGCGCATGACGCTCTCTCACTTCGGAGCCCTGTCGTATTTCAAGGCAACAATTTAGGGTACTCAGGAGAAATTGCCTAACAAATTTTGGGGGGCTTTTTCTCCTTTTATACCTTATGAAAAGGTAAAGTTGGAGACTACTCCAGCATGTTATTGGAAAAATGTAAAATTTTTTACAGTAACTTGCTGGTGTTGCCCCATACTTTTTATTTTCACAAAAGGTAAAAGGGAAAAAAGACCCCCAAAATTTGTAACGCAATTTCTCCTGAGTACGGAAACACCCCATATGTGGACGTAAAATGCTCTGCTGGCGCACAACAAAGCTCAGGAGTGAGAGCGCACTATGTACATTTGAGGTGACTTGACCAGGGGTGGCTGATCTTTACAGTGGTTCTGACATAAACACAAAAAAAAACCCACTCACATGTGACCCCATTTTGGAAACTAAACGCCTTAAGGAATGTAACATGGGGTATAGTGAGCCTTAAAGGAGTAGTCCAGTGGTGATTCAGTGGTGAGCAACTTATCCCCTATCCTAAGGATAGGGGATAAGTTGCAGATCGCGGGGGGTCCGACCGCTGGGGCCCCCTGCGATCTCCTGTACGGAGCCCCGACAGCCCGCGGGAAGGGGGCGTGTCGACCTCCGCACGAGGCGGCGGCCGACACGCCCCTTCAATACAACTCTATGGCAGAGCCGAAGCGCTGCCTTCGGCTATCTCCGGCTCTGCCATAGAGATGTATTGAGGGGGCGTGTCGGCCGCCGCCTCGTGCGGGGGTCGACACCCGCTATCTTGGCGGAGAGCCGGGGCCCCGTACAGAGAGATCGCAGGGGGCCCCAGCGGTCGGACCCCCCGCGATCTCAAACTTATCCCCTATCCTTAGGATAGGGGATAAGTTTTTCACCACTGGACTACCCCTTTAACACCCCACAGGTGTTTGAAGAATTTTCGTTGAAAATTAACATTTTTTATTTTTTCACTAAAATGCTGGTGTTATACCAAATTTTTCATTTTCCCAAGGGGTAATAAGAAATAAGCCCCCAAAAATTTTTAACCCCATTTCTTCTGCGTATATATACCCCACATGTGGATGTAAAATGCTATGCGGGGAACTACGGGGCTCAGAAGAGACGGAGCACCATTTGGCTTTTGGAGAAAGAATATGGCTGGAATTGAAGGCCATTTGCATTTACAAAGCCTTCATAGTGCCTGAACAATGGACCCCCCCCCCCACATGTGACCCCATTTTGGAACTACACCCCTCACAGAATGTAATAAGGGGTGCAGTGAGCGTTTACGCCCCACAGGTGTCGGACAGATTTTTGGAACAGTGGTCCGTGAAAATGAACACCATCTGTTATGCGGAACACCAGTGTGGTGTAAATATTCACTGCACCCCTTATTACATTCTGTGAGAGATGTAGTCACATATGGGGTATTTCCATACTCAGAAGAGATGGGGTTACAAATTGTGGGGGGCATTTTCTCCTTTTACCTCCTATAAAAATTGTAAATTTGGGAGAAAAAACACAATTTTTGTGAAAGTTTTTTTTTCTGTGGGGTGTTAAGGCTAACTGTACCCCTTCTTACGTGCCTTGAGGGGTATAGATTTCAAAATAGTATGCCATGTGTTTTTTTTTTTTTTTTTTTGCTGTTATGGAACCATAGGGACTTCCTAAATGTGACATGCCCCCCTAAAACCATTTCAGCAAAATTCACACTCCAAATCCCATTGTCGCTCCTTCTCTTCTGAGCCCTCTAGTGCACTCACAGAGCACTTTACGTTCACATATATTCACAGGTATTTCCTTACTTGAAAGAAATTGTGTTACACATTTTCGGGGGCATTTTCTCATTTTACCCCTTGTAAAATTTCAAAAACTGGGTCTACAAGAACATGTTAGTGTAAAAAATGGAGATTTAGAATTTTCTCCTTCAATTTGCTGCTATTCCTGTGAAACACCTGAAGGGTTAACAAGTGTTCTGAATATGATTTTGTATAATTTGATGGGTGCAGTTTTTATAATAGGGTAATTTATGGGGTATTTCTAATATGAAGACCCCTCAAATCCACTTCAAAACTGAACTGGTCCCTGAAAAATTCAGATTTTGAAAATTTTGTGAAAAACTGGAAAATTGCTGCTATACTTTGAAGCTCTCTGATGTCTTGCAAAACTAAAAACATGTCAACTTTATGATGCCAACATAAAGTAGATATATTGTATATGTGAATCAATATATAATTTATTTTGTATGTGTATTTTCTTCACAAGCAGAGAGCAGAGAGCTTCAAAGTTAGAAAAATGCTAAGTTTTCAAATTTTTCATGAAATTTTGGAATTTTTCACTAAGAAATGATACTAGTATAGACAACATTTTACCACTATGAAAAAGTAGAATATGTCACAAAAAACAATCTCGGAATCAACCTCATAAGTAAAAGCATCCCAGAGTTATCAATGCTTAAAGTGACAATGGTCAGATGTGCAAAAAATGCTCTGGTCCTTAAAGGGGTACTCCCGTGGAAAACTTTTTTTTTAAATCAACTGGTGCCAGGAAGTTAAACAGATTTGTAAATTACTTCTATTAAAAAATCTTAATCCTTCCAGTACTTTTTAGGGGCTGTATGCTACAAAGGAAATGCTTAACTTTTTAGATTTCTCTGATGTCATGACCACAGTGCTCTCTGCTGACCTCTGCTGTCCATTTTAGGAACTGTCCAGAACAGGAGAAAATCCCCATAGCAAACATATGCTGCTCTGGACAGTTCCTAAAATGGACAGCAGAGGTCAGCAGAGAGCACTGTGGTCATGACATCAAAGAAATCTAAAAAGTAAAGCATTTTCTCTGTAGTATATAGCCCTAAAAAGTACTGGAAGGGTTAAGATTTTTTAATAGAAGTAATTTACAAATCTGTTCAACTTTCTGGCACCAGTTGATTTAGAAAAAAAAAAGGTTTTCCACGGGAGTACCCCTTTAAGGCCAAAATGACCTCGGTCCTTAAGGGATTAAAAATATGTCAGCATCCTTTCCCGGTCAAAATTTTTAATTGTTTAGCCCCTTTCTCGCTGCTCGATCGCATCCGCGGTATATTACTGTTCGTTTCATCATGATGCTGGAGTGAGTCCCCTCCCATCCGCCTTCTGACCTTGCAATCCACCAATCCGCATTCCACAATGCCGATTACGTCATGATGCAACGTAACTCCTCCCTGCATGCCCCCGCCCACAGTACGAAGAAGAGATGAGGAAGAAAGAAGACTAGCTGCTGCTGCTGCTGCAGGAAAGCGAGCACAAGAGAGAAAAAGGTAAGCATAACAGAGAAAAGGGGGGAAGAGCAGAGGAAAGGGGAAGGTTGAGCAAAGAAAGGGGATATTAGAGCAGCAGATAAGAGGAAGGAGAGCAAATAAAATGGGAAGAAGAGACAACAAAATGGGACAGAGCAGAAAAAAGGGGAAGAGGAGCATAGAAGGAGGACAAAGGGTAAGGGAGCAGAAGGAGAGCCAAGAAAATGGATATTAGGGCAGCAGATAAGAGGAAGGAAAGGAGCAGGAGAGCAAATACAATGGTAAAAAGAGACAACAAAATGGGATGGAGAGCAGAAAAAAATTGAAGAGGAGAAGAGGAAGGATAGCAAAGGGAAGGGGAGCAGAAGAGAGCAAATAAAAGGGGAATGAGAGCAGAGGAAAGAGAAGGAGACCAAAAAAACGGGAATAGGAGCAGAGAAAAGGGGAAAGAGAGCAAAGAAAAGGGGAAGGAGAGCAAAGAAAAGGGGAATAAGAGCAGAGAAAAGGGAAGGAGAGCAATAAAAAGTTGACTCCTTGGCTGACATCAGAATTGAAGTTTTAAGCCAATCCAATGCTTTCCTATGGGAATGCACTGAGATCATCAATTTAGATTATGTCAGCCAATTTGGCGCATCCAGCGCTGGCAGACTTGTGCAACTCAAGAATTAAGGTACCTTTTTTCTAAATTTAAAGGGGATGTGGGGTGCTAAATAGTTTACCACTATAGGGTCAGGAATACACATTTTTGTTCCTGATTCTACAGTGTTCTTTGATAGTGTTGACAACTTTATTTCAGTTTTAGGAGACACCAACAAGAATAACTGAGTAGTCAGACACATTTTTTTTATCTATACCCAATGTTTGTGTATAGATATTTTGTAGAACAATTTAATTAGAAAAATAAGATTTCTAGATCTGTGAATAGCTAGGTTATGATGGATATTAAAATTTGCCTTAAAATATGCAATTTATACAGTACATTTTAATATTGCCTGCTTCTTTTTTTTCTTTTCTTTTTATCGCGCCTCAGATTTATTTTCAACTAAGGTCTCAAAAAGTCTAGAGCCGCCTCTGTTAGGGATCCCTCAATCCCTCCTCCATTCCAATCTGAAGAGGCCCTGATGTTAAGTTTGGATGCTTAAAATGCCTTTGATAGGCTGGGTTGGCCGTTTAGGTTTGCCACTCTCCAGAAGTTTGACCTCTTGGGTAGATTCCTCACAGCATTGGGGGACCTGTACTCAAATCATACAGCCTCCATTAAAGCCCCAATCAGATGTCCGCTAGTTTCCCTCTCTGCAATGGAATTTGCTAGGTATGCCTGTTGTCCCCACTCATTTTTGGCCTCTGCATAGAGCCCCCATCTCTACTCGTTGTCCTCCTCACCCCCACCTTTGCCTTTTTATATGCTGTGAATTTACCTCCCTTGTTTCTTTTTTTGGCCGTGTTGCAGTGGGGAAAATGATCGTCCTCCCTAAACTGCTTTATTATTTTGGTTCATTTGGGATGCCAAACTTCACAGTCTGCCTATGTCAGGTATAATGGCGGCAAAGGCTATGGGTGGGCTGGCAGTACCTGACATCACTAAATATTATTTAGTTGCCCATTTGCACCACCTTGCCTCTTGGTCCTCTTATCAAGCTTACAGTAAGTGGATGTGGCTTGAAGGAGGAGATCATCGGCGAAAGCCGAGCATTTGTAATTAATATTGATATTATTGTGGATCGCCACAAGTAGGTGCTCCATGCAGAGGACATAGAGGAGCGGGGATAGAGGGCATCCCTGTCTCGTCCCATTACAAATCCTGAAAGGGTCCAAGAGCTGACCATTTATCCTTAGCTGGACCTGTGGAGTAGAATACAGGGCCATAATACGAGACAGCATGGAGGGGCCTAGTAGACTTGTGCACTAGAAAAATTTTCGTTTCATTTCGTTTCGTTTTTTCATTTTGGAAAAAAATTTTGGTTCGGCAATATTTTCGGTTTAGATTTTTCAGATACATTCGGTATTCCGGTATTCGGGTTGATTTTTTTTTCGGATACATTCGGTATTCGGGTACATTCGGTAATTTTTTTTTTTTTTGGGACTTTAGCGATCCTAAAAAATTATGGCCATACCTTTTTTATTAAAATTTCGTAGGGTACCATAAAAAAAATCATAATAAAAAAGATACAGTAGTGATGGAAAAAAATGTATTTAACGAAATGTATCTTTTTTATTATGAAATGTTTATTGATTTTTAACCCCTTAAGGACCAAGGGCGTACAGGTACGCCCTTGGTCCTGCTCTCCTGATATAACACGGGGTTACACAGTAACCCCGCGTCATATCACGGCGGGCCCGGCGTCATAGTGAAGCCGGGACCCGCCTCTAATAGCGCGCAGCGCCGATCGCGGCGCCGCACGCTATTAACCCTTTAGCCGCGCGCTCAGAGCTGAGCCGCGCGGCTAAAAGTGAAAGTTCCCGACTAGCTCAGTCGAGCTGTTCGGGATAGCCACGGCTAATCGCGGCATCCCGAACAGCTGACAGGACAGCGGGAGGGCCCCTTCCTGCCTCCTCGCTGTCCGATCGCCGAGTGACTGCTCAGTGCCTGAGATCCAGGCATGAGCAGTCATGCGGCAGAATCGTTGATCACTGGTTTCTTATGAGAAACCAGTGATCAACATAGAAGATCAGTGTGTGCAGTGTTATAGGTCCCTATGGGACCTATAACACTGCAAAAAAAAAGTTGAAAAAAAAGTGAATAAAGATCATTTAACTCCTCCCCTATTAAAAGTTTGAATCACCCCCCTTTTCCAATAAAAAAAAAAACACAGTGTAAATAAAAATAAAAATAAACATATGTGGTATCACCGCGTGCGGAAATGTCCGAATTATAAAAATATATCATTAATTAAACCGCTCGGTCAATGGCGTGCGCGCAAAAAAAATCCAAAGTCCAAAATAGTGCATTTTTGGTCACTTTTTATATCATTTAAAAATGAATAAAAAGTGATCAATAAGTCCTATCAATGCAAAAATGGTACCGTTAAAAACTTCAGATCACGACGCAAAAAATTAGCCCTCATACCACCCTATACACGGAAAATAAAAAAGTTATAGGGGTTAGAAGATGACAATTTTAAACGTATTAATTTTCCTGCATGTAGTTATGATTTTTTCCAGAAGTCCGACAAAATCAAACCTATATAAGTAGGGTATCATTTTAATCGTATGGACCTACAGAATAAATATCAGGTGTCATTTTTACCGAAAAATGTACTACGTAGAAACGGAAGCCCCCAAAAGTTACAAAACAGCGTTTTTTTTTTCAATTTTGTCGCACAATGATTTTTTTTCCCGCTTCACCATAGATTTTTGGGCAAAATGAATGACGTCATTACAAAGTAGAATTGGTGGCACAAAAAATAAGCCATCATATGGATTTTTAGGTGTAAATTTGAAAGAGTTATGATTTTTTAAAGGCAAGGAGCAAAAAACGAAAATGCAAAAACGGAAAAAACCCCGGTCCTTAAGGGGTTAAACAGAGATCAATTCATGTGAGCGGGTAAAGCACTAAAAATTTAGCTGACAATAGTAAAAATGTAGTGTGTGCGTGTTTTTCACTTTTTTATAAAACATTTTTTAGGTAGTACTACTACTCCCAGCATGGAACACACTCTTCCATGAAGGGAGTAGTAGTTACCTGTACTAATTGACAGATCGCAGGGGTCCCTTGCGATCCTCTTGTATAATGTATAGATGCGGTGGCTGCTCTTCTATGGTCCCCTGCACTCACGTATATATACACATATTCATATTTCCCGCAGAGCTGTGATGCTGTGATTGGCCAGATGGTTCCAGCCAATCACAGCTCTCTGTGAGAAATAGGAATATGTGTATATATACGGCTGTGCAGGGGACCATAGGAGAGCGGCTGCCGCATCCATACATTATACTGGAGGATCACAGCGGGCGTCAGGAGTGATACCCACAGTGATCTTTCCTTTACTACAAGTACTACCACTCCCAACATGGAGTACACTCTGCTCCATGCTGGGAGCTGTAGTACCTGTATTAATAGACAGATCGCAGCGGGTGTCAGAAGTAACACTCACTGCAATATGTCTATTAATGCAGGTACTACAGCTCCCAGCATGGAGCAGAGTGTGCTCCATGTTGGGAGTATTAGTACCTGCAGTAAGGGACAGATCCCAGCGGATGTCACTTCTCCTGGCACCCGCTGCGATCCTCCTGATGTGAATGTCGGGATCAGCTGTTCTCAGGGCTACAGAGCCGGGAGAACAGCTGACGCTGAGCCGTAGGTATACATCGTATATCTACTGCCCAGCAAGAACTTACAGTGAGCCTGCAATGTGTATACAGTATACACATTGCTGGCTCACTTAACCCCTTGCTGAGCTGTGCGCTATGCGCAAACCCAGCAAGGGAAGAGTTAACTTACACTGCTGGACAGTGTAGGTTAACCCTTTGGGCGGTATACACTATATACAGCTATCTATAGATAGCTGTATACAGTGTATACAGAAGACGAAGTCCAGCTTACTTCCCTCGAGTCCCGTGCCGGGTTCGTGTAGCTCCGCCCCCTAGTGATGACGTCATTAGGGACGGAGCTCTTACATTACTTTTTACCCACTTGCTTCCATTTCTATTTTCTCCTATTATACTTTATTTTATTTGATCTCATTGTGTTACATTCTATCTTATCTCACTCTACAGTGCTCTAAGAGCAGAGAATGGAGGGAGGAGAGAAGGGTTAGAGGGGAAATGTATCAGATTATAGGGGAGGGGGATGTATTTTATGTATATAAAATATTTTTTAACACTTTTTTGGGGGTGAAATAGGGAAAATTGGACAATTTACGTATTTATTTGATTGCTGATACTGTTCAGTGCTATTTATAGGACATAGCACTGATCAGTGATATCGGTCATCTTCAGCTCTGGTCTGTGGCAGAGCAGAAGACGCCGGGAAGGCAGCGGAGGAAGGTGAGGGGACCTCTGGCTGCCGTGCTGGACGATCGGATTGCCATGGCAGAGTGTCGATATCTGCGGTTAAGGCCAGGTAGTCTGCTACCTGTCGGTCAAGTCGTTCTCTGATGGTGGAACCCGAAGGGCTGTGGCGATGCGTAGGACTTAAAAAGCTCTGCATGTCCTCCATCAACAGCATGTCTGTACAGCTTCCTGTTCTTGCTGGCGTGTTCGTGGGAGGAGGAGGAGGATTACTGTTACGCCGAGCGCTCCGGGTCCCCGCTCCTCCCCGGAGCGCTCGCTACACTCTCGCTACTGCAGCGCTCCGGTCAGATCCACTGACCCGGGGCGCTGCGATACCGCCTCCAGCCGGGATGCGATTCGCGATGCGGGAGGCGCCCGCTCGCGATGCGCACCCCGGCTCCCGTACCTGACTCGCTCTCCGTCGGTCCTGTCCCGGCGCGCGCGGCCCCGCTCCCTAGGGCGCGCGCGCGCCGGGTCTCTGCGATTTAAAGGGCCACTGCGCCGCTGATTGGCACAAGTGGTTCTAATTAGTGTGTTCACCTGTGCACTCCCTATGTATACCTCACTTCCCCTGCACTCCCTCGCCGGATCTTGTTGCCATTGTGCCAGTGAAAGCGTTTCCTTGTGTGTTCCTAGCCTGTGTTCCAGACCTCCTGCCGTTGCCCCTGACTACGATCCTTGCTGCCTGCCCCGACCTTCTGCTACGTCCGACCTTGCTTCTGTCTACTCCCTTGTACCGCGCCTATCTTCAGCAGTCAGAGAGGTTGAGCCGTTGCTAGTGGATACGACCTGGTCACTACTTTGCGGCGGGCTCTGGTGAACACCAGTAGTGACTTAGAACCGGTCCACTAGCACGGTCCACGCCAATCCCTCTCTGGCACAGAGGATCCACCTCCTGCCAGCCGGCATCGTGACAGTAGATCCGGCCATGGATCCCGCTGAAGTTCCTCTGCCAGTTGTCGCCGACCTCACCACGGTGGTCGCCCAGCAGTCACAACAGATAGCGCAACAAGGCCACCAGCTGTCTCAACTGACCGTGATGCTACAGCAGCTACTACCACAGCTTCAGCAATCATCTCCTCCGCCAGCTCCTGCACCTCCTCCGCAGCGAGTGGCCGCTTCTGGCCTACGACTATCCTTGCCGGATAAATTTGATGGGGACTCTAAATTTTGCCGTGGCTTTCTTTCTCAATGTTCCCTGCACTTGGAGATGATGTCGGACCAGTTTCCTACTGAAAGGTCTAAGGTGGCTTTCGTAGTCAGCCTTCTGTCTGGAAAAGCTCTGTCATGGGCCACACCGCTCTGGGACCGCAATGACCCCGTCACTGCCTCTGTACACTCCTTCTTCTCGGAAATTCGAAGTGTCTTTGAGGAACCTGCCCGAGCCTCTTCTGCTGAGACTGCCCTGTTGAACCTGGTCCAGGGTAATTCTTCCGTTGGCGAGTACGCCGTACAATTCCGTACTCTTGCTTCAGAACTATCCTGGAATAATGAGGCCCTCTGCGCGACCTTTAAAAAAGGCCTATCCAGCAACATTAAAGATGTTCTGGCCGCACGAGAAATCCCTGCTAACCTACATGAACTCATTCATCTAGCCACTCGCATTGACATGCGTTTTTCCGAAAGGCGTCAGGAGCTCCGCCAGGATATGGACTTTGTTCGCACGAGGCGTTTTTTCTCCCCGGCTCCTCTCTCCTCTGGTCCCCTGCAATCCGTTCCTGTGCCTCCCGCCGTGGAGGCTATGCAGGTCGACCGGTCTCGCCTGACACCTCAAGAGAGGACACGACGCCGCATGGAGAATCTCTGCCTGTACTGTGCCGGTACCGAACACTTCCTGAAGGATTGTCCTATCCGTCCTCCCCGCCTGGAAAGACGTACGCTGACTCCGCACAAAGGTGAGACAGTCCTTGATGTCAACTCTGCTTCTCCACGTCTTACTGTGCCTGTGCGGATATCTGCCTCTACCTTCTCCTTCTCTACTATGGCCTTCTTGGATTCCGGATCTGCAGGAAATTTTATTTTGGCCTCTCTCATCAACAGGTTCAACATCCCGGTGACCAGTCTCGCCAGACCCCTCTACATCAATTGTGTTAACAATGAAAGATTGGACTGTACCATACGTTTCCGCACGGAGCCCCTCCTAATGTGCATCGGACCTCATCACGAAAAAATTGAGTTTTTGGTCCTCCCCAATTGCACTTCCGAAATTCTCCTTGGACTACCCTGGCTTCAACACCATTCCCCAACCCTGGATTGGTCCACAGGGGAGATCAAGAGTTGGGGTACCTCTTGTTTCAAGGACTGCCTTAAACCGGTTCCCAGTACTCCTTGCCGTGACCCTGTGGTTCCCCCTGTAACCGGTCTCCCTAAGGCCTATATCGACTTTGCGGAAGTATTTTGCAAAAAACAAGCTGAGACTCTACCTCCTCACAGGCCTTATGACTGTCCTATTGACCTCCTCCCGGGCACTACTCCACCCCGAGGCAGAATTTATCCTCTCTCCGCCCCAGAGACTCTTGCTATGTCTGAGTACATCCAGGAAAATTTAAAAAAGGGCTTTATCCGCAAATCCTCCTCTCCTGCCGGAGCCGGATTTTTCTTTGTGTCCAAAAAAGATGGCTCCCTACGTCCTTGCATTGACTACCGCGGTCTTAATAAAATCACGGTTAAGAACCGCTACCCTCTACCTCTTATCTCTGAACTCTTTCATCGCCTCCAAGGTGCCCACATCTTTACCAAACTGGACTTAAGAGGTGCTTATAATCTCATCCGCATCAGAGAGGGGGATGAATGGAAAACGGCATTTAACACCAGAGATGGACACTTTGAGTATCTGGTCATGCCCTTTGGCCTGTGCAACGCCCCTGCCGTCTTCCAAGACTTTGTTAATGAAATTTTTCGTGATCTCTTATATTCCTGTGTTGTTGTGTATCTGGACGATATCCTGATTTTTTCTGCCAACCTAGAAGAACACCGCCAGCATGTCCGCATGGTTCTTCAGAGACTTCGTGACAATCAACTTTATGCCAAAATGGAGAAATGTCTGTTTGAATGTCAATCTCTTCCTTTCCTAGGATACTTGGTCTCTGGCCAGGGACTACAAATGGATCCAGACAAACTCTCTGCCGTCTTAGATTGGCCACGCCCCTCCGGACTCCGTGCTATCCAACGTTTTTTGGGGTTCGCCAATTATTACAGACAATTTATTCCACATTTTTCCACCATTGTGGCTCCTATCGTGGCTTTAACCAAAAAGAATGCCAATCCTAAGTCATGGCCTCCTCAAGCGGAAGACGCCTTTAAACAGCTCAAGTCTGCCTTTTCTTCGGCTCCCGTGCTCTCCAGACCTGACCCATCTAAACCCTTCCTATTGGAGGTTGATGCCTCCTCAGTAGGAGCTGGAGCGGTCCTTCTACAAAAAAATTCTTCCGGGCATGCTGTTACTTGTGGGTTTTTTTCTAGGACCTTCTCTCCGGCGGAGAGGAACTACTCCATCGGGGATCGAGAGCTACTAGCCATTAAATTAGCACTTGAGGAATGGAGGCATCTGCTGGAGGGATCAAGATTTCCAGTTATTATTTACACCGATCACAAGAACCTCTCCTATCTCCAGTCTGCCCAACGGCTGAATCCTCGCCAGGCCAGGTGGTCTCTGTTCTTTGCCCGATTTAATTTTGAAATTCACTTTCGGCCTGCCGATAAGAACATTAGGGCCGATGCTCTCTCCCGTTCCTCGGATGCCTCGGAAGTAGAGCTCTCTCCGCAACACATCATTCCTCCTGACTGCCTGATCTCCACTTCTCCAGCCTCCATCAGGCAAATTCCTCCAGGGAAGACCTTCGTCTCTCCACACCAACGCCTCGGAATCCTCAAATGGGGTCACTCCTCCCATCTCGCAGGTCATGCGGGCATCAAGAAATCCGTGCAACTCATCTCTCGTTTCTATTGGTGGCCGACTCTGGAGACGGATGTTGTTGATTTTGTGCGGGCCTGCACTGTCTGTGCCCGGGATAAGACTCCTCGCCAGAAGCCCGCTGGTCTTCTTCATCCTCTGCCTGTCCCCGAACAGCCTTGGTCTCTGATTGGTATGGACTTTATTACAGACTTACCCCCATCCCGTGGCAACACTGTTGTTTGGGTGGTCGTTGATCGATTCTCCAAGATGGCACATTTCATCCCTCTTCCTGGTCTTCCTTCAGCGCCTCAGTTGGCAAAACAATTTTTTGTACACATTTTTCGTCTTCACGGGTTGCCCACGCAGATCGTCTCGGATAGAGGCGTCCAATTCGTGTCAAAATTCTGGAGGGCTCTCTGTAAACAACTCAAGATTAAATTAAACTTTTCTTCTGCTTATCATCCTCAATCCAATGGGCAAGTAGAAAGAATTAACCAGGTCCTGGGTGATTATTTACGGCATTTTGTTTCCTCCCGCCAGGATGACTGGGCAGATCTTCTACCATGGGCCGAATTCTCGTATAACTTCAGAGTCTCTGAATCTTCTTCCAAATCCCCATTTTTCATGGTGTACGGCCGTCACCCTCTTCCCCCCCTCCCTACTCCCTTGCCCTCTGGTTTGTCCGCTGTGGATGAAATAACTCGTGATCTTTCCACCATATGGAAAGAGACCCAAAATTCTCTCTTACAGGCTTCATCACGCATGAAGAAGTTTGCTGATAAGAAAAGAAGAGCTCCCCCCATTTTTTCTCCAGGAGACAAGGTATGGCTCTCCGCTAAATATGTCCGCTTCTGTGTTCCTAGCTACAAATTGGGACCACGCTATCTTGGTCCTTTCAAAATTTTGTGCCAGATTAATCCTGTCTCTTACAAACTTCTTCTTCCTCCTTCTCTTCGTATTCCTAATGCCTTTCACGTTTCTCTTCTTAAACCACTCATCATCAACCGTTTCTCTCCCAAACTTGTTTCTCCCACTCCTGTTTCCGGCTCCTCGGACATCTTCTCCGTAAAGGAGATACTGGCCTCCAAGAAGGTCAGAGGGAAAACCTTTTTTTTGGTCGATTGGGAGGGCTGTGGTCCTGAAGAGAGATCCTGGGAACCTGAGGACAATATCCTAGACAAAAGTCTGCTCCTCAGGTTCTCAGGCTCTAAGAAGAGGGGGAGACCCAAGGGGGGGGGTACTGTTACGCCGAGCGCTCCGGGTCCCCGCTCCTCCCCGGAGCGCTCGCTACACTCTCGCTACTGCAGCGCTCCGGTCAGATCCACTGACCCGGGGCGCTGCGATACCGCCTCCAGCCGGGATGCGATTCGCGATGCGGGTGGCGCCCGCTCGCGATGCGCACCCCGGCTCCCGTACCTGACTCGCTCTCCGTCGGTCCTGTCCCGGCGCGCGCGGCCCCGCTCCCTAGGGCGCGCGCGCGCCGGGTCTCTGCGATTTAAAGGGCCACTGCGCCGCTGATTGGCGCAAGTGGTTCTAATTAGTGTGTTCACCTGTGCACTCCCTATGTATACCTCACTTCCCCTGCACTCCCTCGCCGGATCTTGTTGCCACTGTGCCAGTGAAAGCGTTTCCTTGTGTGTTCCTAGCCTGTGTTCCAGACCTCCTGCCGTTGCCCCTGACTACGATCCTTGCTGCCTGCCCCGACCTTCTGCTACGTCCGACCTTGCTTCTGTCTACTCCCTTGTACCGCGCCTATCTTCAGCAGTCAGAGAGGTTGAGCCGTTGCTAGTGGATACGACCTGGTCACTACCGCCGCAGCAAGACCATCCCGCTTTGCGGCGGGCTCTGGTGAACACCAGTAGTGACTTAGAACCGGTCCACTAGCACGGTCCACGCCAATCCCTCTCTGGCACAGAGGATCCACCTCCTGCCAGCCGTCATCGTGACAAATACTTTCACCTCTTTCCCTGTTAGATCCCTGTTGTGCTGTAACATGACCCTTATACGCTGTATACAGCATACTTCTTAATTTATTTTGGACCTGCTGAATCCTTTCCACCTTGCTGTAATGCTGTAACATGTCAGGCACTTTATGTTTATACCGGGGGTCTAGTAGCGTGGACACCCAGTACAGGTCGTTCTCCTTCATCCTTTTTATACGAGGGTCCCTCAACAGGCACAACAGCATGACGGATGCCGAGCTACTCATGTCCCGTTCCTCGTCCTCAGTGATGTCAGGGAAGGTATAATCTTCTTCCCCCCAGCCACGTACAACACCACGGGAACCAGATAGGTGACAAGGAGCACCCTGGGATGCCTGCTGTGGTTGGTCCTTCTCCTCCTCTTCAAAGCCACATTCCTCCTCTGACTCCTCTTCCTCACAATCCTCTTCCAGCTGTTACGCCGAGTGCTCCGGGTCCCCGCTCCTCCCCGAAGCGCTCGCTACACTCTCGCTTCTGCAGCGCTCCGGTCAGATCCACTGACCCGGTGCGCTGCGATACCGCCTCCAGCCGGGATGCGATTCGCGATGCGGGTGGCGCCCGCTCGCGATGCGCACCCCGGCTCCCGTACCTGACTCGCTCTCCGTCGGTCCTGTCCCGGCGCGCGCGGCCCTGCTCCCTAGGGCGCGCGCGCGCCGGGTCTCTGCGATTTAAAGGGCCACTGCGCCGCTGATTGGCGCAGTGGTTCTAATTAGTGTGTTCACCTGTGCACTCCCTATTTATACCTCACTTCCCCTGCACTCCCTCGCCGGATCTTGTTGCCATTGTGCCAGTGAAAGCGTTTCCTTGTGTGTTCCTAGCCTGTGTTCCAGACCTCCTGCCGTTGCCCCTGTCTACGATCCTTGCTGCCTGCCCCGACCTTCTGCTACGTCCGACCTTGCTTCTGTCTACTCCCTTGTACCGCGCCTATCTTCAGCAGTCAGAGAGGTTGAGCCGTTGCTAGTGGATACGACCTGGTCACTACCGCCGCAGCAAGACCATCCCGCTTTGCGGCGGGCTCTGGTGAACACCAGTAGTGACTTAGAACCGGTCCACTAGCACGGTCCACGCCAATCCCTCTCTGGCACAGAGGATCCACCTCCTGCCAGCCGGCATCGTGACAGTAGATCCGGCCATGGATCCCGCTGAAGTTCCTCTGCCAGTTGTCGCCGACCTCACCACGGTGGTCGCCCAGCAGTCACAACAGATAGCGCAACAAGGCCACCAGCTGTCTCAACTGACCGTGATGCTACAGCAGCTACTACCACAGCTTCAGCAATCATCTCCTCCGCCAGCTCCTGCACCTCCTCCGCAGCGAGTGGCCGCTTCAGGCCTACGACTATCCTTGCCGGATAAATTTGATGGGGACTCTAAATTTTGCCGTGGCTTTCTTTCTCAATGTTCCCTGCACTTGGAGATGATGTCGGACCAGTTTCCTACTGAAAGGTCTAAGGTGGCTTTCGTAGTCAGCCTTCTGTCTGGAAAAGCTCTGTCATGGGCCACACCGCTCTGGGACCGCAATGACCCCGTCACTGCCTCTGTACACTCCTTCTTCTCGGAAATTCGAAGTGTCTTTGAGGAACCTGCCCGAGCCTCTTCTGCTGAGACTGCCCTGTTGAACCTGGTCCAGGGTAATTCTTCCGTTGGCGAGTACGCCGTACAATTCCGTACTCTTGCTTCAGAACTATCCTGGAATAATGAGGCCCTCTGCGCGACCTTTAAAAAAGGCCTATCCAGCAACATTAAAGATGTTCTGGCCGCACGAGAAATCCCTGCTAACCTACATGAGCTCATTCATCTAGCCACTCGCATTGACATGCGTTTTTCCGAAAGGCGTCAGGAGCTCCGCCAGGATATGGACTTTGTTCGCACGAGGCGTTTTTTCTCCCCGACTCCTCTCTCCTCTGGTCCCCTGCAATCCGTTCCTGTGCCTCCCGCCGTGGAGGCTATGCAGGTCGACCGGTCTCGCCTGACACCTCAAGAGAGGACACGACGCCGCATGGAGAATCTCTGCCTGTACTGTGCCGGTACCGAACACTTCCTGAAGGATTGTCCTATCCGTCCTCCCCGCCTGGAAAGACGTACGCTGACTCCGCACAAAGGTGAGACAGTCCTTGATGTCAACTCTGCTTCTCCACGTCTTACTGTGCCTGTGCGGATATCTGCCTCTACCTTCTCCTTCTCTACTATGGCCTTCTTGGATTCCGGATCTGCAGGAAATTTTATTTTGGCCTCTCTCATCAACAGGTTCAACATCCCGGTGACCAGTCTCGCCAGACCCCTCTACATCAATTGTGTTAACAATGAAAGATTGGACTGTACCATACGTTTCCGCACGGAGCCCCTCCTAATGTGCATCGGACCTCATCACGAGAAAATTGAGTTTTTGGTCCTCCCCAATTGCACTTCCGAAATTCTCCTTGGACTACTCTGGCTTCAACACCATTCCCCAACCCTGGATTGGTCCACTGGGGAGATCAAGAGTTGGGGCCCCTCTTGTTTCAAGGACTGCCTTAAACCGGTTCCCAGTACTCCTTGCCGTGACCCTGTGGTTCCCCCTGTAACCGGTCTCCCTAAGGCCTATATGGACTTTGCGGATGTTTTTTGCAAAAAACAAGCTGAGACTCTACCTCCTCACAGGCCTTATGACTGTCCTATTGACCTCCTCCCGGGCACTACTCCACCCCGGGGCAGAATTTATCCTCTCTCTGCCCCAGAGACTCTTGCTATGTCTGAGTACATCCAGGAAAATTTAAAAAAGGGCTTTATCCGCAAATCCTCCTCTCCTGCCGGAGCCGGATTTTTCTTTGTGTCCCAAAAAGATGGCTCCCTACGTCCTTGCATTGACTACCGCGGTCTTAATAAAATCACGGTAAAGAACCGCTACCCCCTACCTCTCATCTCTGAACTCTTTGATCGCCTCCAAGGTGCCCACATCTTTACCAAACTGGACTTAAGAGGTGCTTATAATCTCATCCGCATCAGAGAGGGGGATGAATGGAAAACGGCATTTAACACTAGAGATGGACACTTTGAGTATCTGGTCATGCCCTTTGGCCTGTGCAACGCCCCTGCCGTCTTCCAAGACTTTGTTAATGAAATTTTTCGTGATCTCTTATATTCCTGTGTTGTTGTATATCTGGACGATATCCTGATTTTTTCTGCCAACCTAGAAGAACACCGCCAGCATGTCCGCATGGTTCTTCAGAGACTTCGTGACAATCAACTTTATGCCAAAATGGAGAAATGTCTGTTTGAATGTCAATCTCTTCCTTTCCTAGGATACTTGGTCTCTGGCCAGGGACTACAAATGGATCCAGACAAACTCTCTGCCGTCTTAGATTGGCCACGCCCCTCCGGACTCCGTGCTATCCAACGTTTTTTGGGGTTCGCCAATTATTACAGACAATTTATTCCACATTTTTCCACCATTGTGGCTCCTATCGTGGCTTTAACCAAAAAGAATGCCAATCCTAAGTCATGGCCTCCTCAAGCGGAAGACGCCTTTAAACAGCTCAAGTCTGCCTTTTCTTCGGCTCCCGTGCTCTCCAGACCTGACCCATCTAAACCCTTCCTATTGGAGGTTGATGCCTCCTCAGTAGGAGCTGGAGCGGTCCTTCTACAAAAAAATTCTTCCGGGCATGCTGTTACTTGTGGTTTTTTTTCTAGGACCTTCTCTCCGGCGGAGAGGAACTACTCCATCGGGGATCGAGAGCTTCTAGCCATTAAATTAGCACTTGAGGAATGGAGGCATCTGCTGGAGGGATCAAGATTTCCAGTTATTATTTACACCGATCACAAGAACCTCTCCTATCTCCAGTCTGCCCAACGGCTGAATCCTCGCCAGGCCAGGTGGTCTCTGTTCTTTGCCCGATTTAATTTTGAAATTCACTTTCGGCCTGCCGATAAGAACATTAGGGCCGATGCTCTCTCTCGTTCCTCGGATGCCTCGGAAGTAGAGCTCTCTCCGCAACACATCATTCCTCCTGACTGCCTGATCTCCACTTCTCCAGCCTCCATCAGGCAAACTCCTCCAGGGAAGACCTTCGTCTCTCCCCGCCAACGCCTCGGAATCCTCAAATGGGGTCACTCCTCCCATCTCGCAGGTCATGCGGGCATCAAGAAATCCGTGCAACTCATCTCTCGTTTCTATTGGTGGCCGACTCTGGAGACGGATGTTGTGGATTTTGTGCGAGCCTGCACTGTCTGTGCCCGGGATAAGACTCCTCGCCAGAAGCCCGCTGGTCTTCTTCATCCTCTGCCTGTCCCCGAACAGCCTTGGTCTCTGATTGGTATGGACTTTATTACAGACTTACCCCCATCCCGTGGCAACACTGTTGTTTGGGTGGTCGTTGATCGATTCTCCAAGATGGCACATTTCATCCCTCTTCCTGGTCTTCCTTCAGCGCCTCAGTTGGCAAAACAATTTTTTGTACACATTTTTCGTCTTCACGGGTTGCCCACGCAGATCGTCTCGGATAGAGGCGTCCAATTCGTGTCAAAATTCTGGAGGGCTCTCTGTAAACAACTCAAGATTAAATTAAACTTTTCTTCTGCATATCATCCTCAATCCAATGGGCAAGTAGAAAGAATTAACCAGGTCCTGGGTGATTATTTACGGCATTTTGTTTCCTCCCGCCAGGATGACTGGGCAGATCTTCTACCATGGGCCGAATTCTCGTATAACTTCAGAGTCTCTGAATCTTCCTCCAAATCCCCATTTTTCGTGGTGTACGGCCGTCACCCTCTTCCCCCCCTCCCTACTCCCTTGCCCTCTGGTTTGCCCGCTGTGGATGAAATATCTCGTGATCTTTCCACCATATGGAAAGAGACCCAAAATTCTCTCTTACAGGCTTCATCACGCATGAAGAAGTTTGCTGATAAGAAAAGAAGAGCTCCCCCCATTTTTTCTCCTGGAGACAAGGTATGGCTCTCCGCTAAATATGTCCGCTTCCGTGTCCCTAGCTACAAATTGGGACCACGCTATCTTGGTCCTTTCAAAATTTTGTGCCAGATTAATCCTGTCTCTTACAAACTTCTTCTTCCTCCTTCTCTTCGTATTCCTAATGCCTTTCACGTTTCTCTTCTTAAACCACTCATCATCAACCGTTTCTCTCCCAAACTTGTTTCTCCCACTCCTGTTTCCGGCTCCTCGGACATCTTCTCCGTAAAGGAGATACTGGCCTCCAAGAAGGTCAGAGGGAAAACTTTTTTTTTGGTCGATTGGGAGGGTTGTGGTCCTGAAGAGAGATCCTGGGAACCTGAGGACAATATCCTAGACAAAAGTCTGCTCCTCAGGTTCTCAGGCTCTAAGAAGAGGGGGAGACCCAAGGGGGGGGGTACTGTTACGCCGAGCGCTCCGGGTCCCCGCTCCTCCCCGGAGCGCTCGCTACACTCTCGCTTCTGCAGCGCTCCGGTCAGATCCACTGACCCGGTGCGCTGCGATACCGCCTCCAGCCGGGATGCGATTCGCGATGCGGGTGGCGCCCGCTCGCGATGCGCACCCCGGCTCCCGTACCTGACTCGCTCTCCGTCGGTCCTGTCCCGGCGCGCGCGGCCCCGCTCCCTAGGGCGCGCGCGCGCCGGGTCTCTGCGATTTAAAGGGCCACTGCGCCGCTGATCGGCGCAGTGGTTCTAATTAGTGTGTTCACCTGTGCACTCCCTATTTATATCTCACTTCCCCTGCACTCCCTCGCCGGATCTTGTTGCCATTGTGCCAGTGAAAGCGTTTCCTTGTGTGTTCCTAGCCTGTGTTCCAGACCTCCTGCCGTTGCCCCTGACTACGATCCTTGCTGCCTGCCCCGACCTTCTGCTACGTCTGACCTTGCTTCTGTCTACTCCCTTGTACCGCGCCTATCTTCAGCAGTCAGAGAGGTTGAGCCGTTGCTAGTGGATACGACCTGGTCACTACCGCCGCAGCAAGACCATCCCGCTTTGCGGCGGGCTCTGGTGAAAACCAGTAGTGACTTAGAACCGGTCCACTAGCACGGTCCACGCCAATCCCTCTCTGGCACAGAGGATCCACCTCCTGCCAGCCGGCATCGTGACACCAGCGTTGCTGCAGGTCCAGCAAGCGATGCTGATAAAGCTGTTTCTGGTGGTGATGGTGTCCACAACTCTTCCTCTTCACGCTCATCTACTGTCTGATCCAGCACTCTTCGCAGAGCACGCTCCAGGAAGAAAAAAAACAGTATGATCTCGCTGATAGTGCCTTCGGTGCGACTGACCAGGTTTGTCACCTCTTCAAAAGGATGCATAATCCTACAGGCATTGCGCATGAGCCTCCAGTAAAGTGGCAAAAAAATTCCCAGCTCCGCAGATGATGTCCTAGCACCCCGGTCATACAAATATTCGTTGACGGCTTTTTCTTGTTGGAGCAGGCGGTCGAACATTTGTAGCGTTGAATTTCAATGTGTCGGGCTGTCGCAAATCAAGCGCCTCACTGGCATGTTGTTTCGCCGCTGGATATCTGACAAGTGCGCCATGGCTGTGTAGGAACGCCTCCTTGGCCGAGTCCTCTTCCACTGCTGCGTCTTGCTCCACATGACTGGCACCCCCCCCCCCCCCAGCTCCCCAGGTGCTATTCCACATCTCGGATACGGCAGTGTCCCGCCATCTTGGGGTTGACTTGCCTCAAAGCGGAGACCTTCCTGGACTGCTTCCTGGACACCTTCCTGGACTGCTTCAGGACATCCTGTAAGCCTGGGTACTTGAGCACAAAGCGTTGCACAATCAGATTACACACATGTGCCATGCACGGCACATGTGTCAACTTGCCCAACCTCAATGCCGCCAACAAATTTCTTCCATTGTCACAAACCACCTTGCCGATCTCCAGTTGGTGCAGAGTCAGCCACTGGTCCACCTGTGCGTTCAGGGCCGACAGGAGCGCTGGTGCAGTGTGACTCTCCGCTTTGAGGCAAGTCAACCCCAAGATGGCGGGACACTGCCGTATCCGAGATGTGGAATAGCACCTGGGGAGCTGGGGGGGGGGGTGCCAGTGATGTGGAGCAAGACGCAGCAGTGGAAGAGGACTCGGCCAAGGAGGCTATGGAAGAGGATGGAGTAGGAGGAGTAGAGGAGGTGGCAGCAGGCCTGCCTGCAAGTCGTGGCAGTGTCACCAACTCCTCTGCAGAGCCACGCATTCCATGCTTGGCAGACGTCACCAGGTTTACCCAATGCACAGTGTAGGTGATATACCTGCCCTGACCATGCTTTGCAGACCAGGTATCAGTGGTCAGATGGACCCTTGCCCCTACACTGTGTGCCAGACATGCCATAATTTCCTTTTGCACAATGGAGTAAAGGTTGCGGATTGCCTTTTGTGCAAAAAAAATTCGGCCAGGTACTTTCCACTGCGATGTCCCAATGGCTACAAATTTTTTAAAGGCCTCAGACTCCACCAGCTTGTATGGTAAAAGCTGGCGGGCTAGCAGTTCCGACAAGCCAGCTGTCAGATGCCGGGCTAGGGGGTGACTTTGAGACTGTCAGGATCGGCAGGCTGGAGGTGGATCCTCTGTGTCAGAGAGGGATTGGCATGGACCGTGTCGGTGGACCGGTTCTAAGTTGCTACTGGTTTTCACCAGAGCCCGCCGCAAAGCGGGATGGTCTTGCAGCGGCGGTAGCAACCAGGTCGTATCCACCGGCAACAGCTCAACCTCTCTGACTGCTGAGATAGGCGCGGTACAAGGGATTAGACAAGAGAAGGTCGGACGTAGCAGAAGGTCAGGGCAGGCAGCAAGGATCGTAGTCAGGGGCAACGGCAAGAGGTCTGGAACACTGGCTAGGGATACACAAGGAACGCTTTCACTGGCACAATGACAACAAGATCAGGCAAGGAAGTGCAGGGGAAGTGAGGTAATATAGGGAAGTGCACAGGTGAACACACTAATTAAAACCCATGCGCCAATCAGTGGCGCACCGGCCCTTTAAATTGCAAAGACCCGGCGCGCGCGCGCCCTAGGGAGCGGGGCCGCGCACGCCGGGACAGCACAGACGGGGAGCGAGTCTGGTAAGCGGGTCGGGATGCGCAACGCGAGCAGGCACGTTCCGCATCCCGGCTAGGGACATTATCGCAGCGCACACAGTAAGCGGGTCTGACCGGGGCGCTGTGAGCGCTCCGGGGAGAAGCGGGGACCCGGAGCGCTCGGCGTAACAGTACCCCCCCCCCCCCTTGGGTCTCCCCCTCTTTTTAGAACCTGAAAATTGGTAGATAAGGTCCTTGTCAAGGATGCTGTCCTCGAGTTCCCATGACCTCTCCTCCGGACCACAATTCTCCCAATCTACAAGAATTTTTTTTTTACCTCTAACCGTCTTGGATGCCAGAATTTCTTTAACCGAGAAGATGTCAGAGGACCCGGAGACAGGAGTAGGAGCAACAACCTTAGGAGAGAAGCGGTTAAGGATAAGTGGTTTAAGGAGAGAGACATGAAAAGCATTAGGAATACGGAGAGAAGGAGGAAGAAGGAGTTTGTAGGAGACAGGGTTGATTTGGCATTTGACTTTAAAAGGCCCAAGATAACGTGGTCCCAGTTTATAACT
Organism: Hyla sarda; assembly: GCF_029499605.1. Lineage (NCBI taxonomy): Eukaryota > Metazoa > Chordata > Amphibia > Anura > Hylidae > Hyla > Hyla sarda. Next base: position 22,088,409 of record NC_079189.1, read on the forward strand.
GGGGACACGGAAGCGTATATACTTGGCGGAGAGCCACACTTTGTCTCCAGGAGAAAAGACAGGAGGAGTTCTTCTTTTTTTGTCGGCATGTTTCTTCATCCGGGATGAGGCCTGTATGAGAGATTTTTGAGTCTCTTTCCAGATGGTGGAGAAGTCCTGAGTCACCTCATCAATAGCGGGCAAACCAGAAGGCGTGGGAGTGGGGAGGGGGGGAAGAGGGTGACGGCCGTACACCACAAAGAATGGGGATTTAGCGGAGGACTCAGAGACTTTGAAATTGTTCGAGAATTCGGCCCATGGTAGGAGATCCTGGCGGGAGGAAACAAAATGTCGCAAATAGTCACCAAGAACCTGATTAACTCTCTCCACTTGCCCATTGGATTGGGGGTGATAAGAAGATGAGAAGTTTAATTTGATGTTAAGCTGATTACAGAGGGCCCTCCAGAATTTCACCACAAATTGAACGCCTCTATCCGAGACGATATGCGTAGAAAGCCCGTGAAGGCGAAAAATGTGCACAAAAAATTGTTTCGCCAACTGTGGCGCAGAAGGAAGACCTGGAAGAGGAATAAAATGTGCCATCTTGGAGAAACGATCAACGACCACCCAAATAACTGTGTTGCCATGGGATAAAGGTAAGTCTGTAATAAAGTCCATAGCAATCTGAGATCATGGTAGCTCAGGAACAGGCAGAGGATGGAGGAGACCGGCAGGCTTCTGGTGGGGAGTCTTGTCCCGGGCACAGACTGTACAAGCTCGAACAAAATCAGCAATATCTGCTTCCAGGGTAGGCCACCAATAAAAACGAGAGATAAGCTGGACGGATTTTTTGACGCCAACATGGCCGGCGAGGTGTGAGGAGTGTCCCCACCTGAGAATCCTGAGGCGCTGGCGTGGAGGGACGAAGGTCTTTCCAGGAAGAGTTTGTCTGATGGAAGCTGGGGAAGCAGAAATCAGACATTCAGGAGGAATAATGTGTTGCAGTGAGGCTTCCATTTCAGAGGCATCCGAGGAACGAGAGAGGGCGTCAGCCCTAATGTTCTTGTCAGCGTGGCAAAAATTTATCTCAAAGTTAAAACGGGCAAAGAACAACGACCACCTAGCCTTGCGAGGGTTCAGCCGTTGGGCATACTGAAGATAAGAGAGATTCTTGTGATCAGTGTATATAATAACTGGGTATTGGGACCCCTCCAGCAGGTGCCTCCATTCTTCAAGGGCCAGTTTTATGGCCAGTAGTTCTCGATCACCAATGGAGTAGTTTTTCTCCGCCGGAGAGAAGGTCCTAGAAAAGAAACCACAAGTAACACCATGTCCAGAAGAATTTTTCTGTAGGAGTACAGCTCCAGCTCCCACCGAGGAGGCGTCTACTTCCAGTGAGAAGGGTTTAAATGGATCAGGTCTGGAGAGTACGGGAGCAGAAGAAAAGGCAGTTTTGAGACGGTTGAACGCCCCTTTGCTTGAGGAGGCCAGGACTTAGGGTTGGCGTTTTTCTTGGTTAAGGCCACAATTCGGGCCACAATGGTGGAAAAATGTGGAATAAATTATCTGTAGTAATTGGCAAACCCCAAGAAACGTTGGATAGCTCGGAGTCCGGAGGGGCGTGGCCAATCCAACACGGCTGATAGTTTGTCTGGGTCCATTTGGACTCCCTGGCCAGAGACTAAATATCCTAGGAAGGGAAGAGATTGGCATTCAAAGAGACATTTCTCCATCTTGGCATATAACTGATTGTCCCGGAGTCTCTGAAGAACCATGCGGACATGCCGGCGGTGTTCCTCTAGGTTAGAAGAAAAAATCTAAATATGGTCCAGGTAGACCACAACACAGGTATATAATAAATCACGAAAAATTTAATTTACAAAGTCCTGGAAGATGGCAGGGGCATTGCACAGCCCAAAGGGCATAACCAGATATTCAAAGTGTCCATCTCTGGTGTTAAACGCGGTCTTCCACTCGTCCCCTTCCCTGATGCGGATGAGATTATATGCACCTCTTAAATCCAATTTGGTAAAGATGTTGGCACCACGTAGGCGGTCAAAGAGTTTCGAGATAAGAGGCAGGGGATAGTGGTTTTTTATAGTGATTTTATTAAGACCGCGGTAATCAATGCATGGTCGTAAGGAACCGTCTTTTTTGGAGACAAGGAAGAAGCCTGCTCCGGCAGGGGAGGAAGACTTGCGGATAAATCCCCTTTTTAAATTTTCTTGGATGTACTCCGTCATGGCTTGTGTTTCCGGAGCAGACAGAGGATAGATTCTGCCCTGGGGTGGAGTAGTACCAGGAGGCAAAGTCTCTGCTTGTTTTTTGCAAAAAACATCAGCATAGTCCAGATAGGCCTTAGGGAGACCTGGTATCGGAGAAGTCATAGGGTTTTGACTGGCAGGACTGGGAGCAGACATAAGGCATTTTTTGTGGCAAGAAGTACCCCAGTACTTGATTTCCCCGGTGGTCCAATCAAGAGTAGGGGAATGGCGTTGAAGCCAAGGTAGTCCAAGAAGAATTTCAGAAGTGCAGTTAGAGAGGACCAAAAATTCAATCTTTTCGTGATGAGGTCCAATGCACATTAAGAGGGGTTCTGTGCGGTAACGCACAGTACAGTCCAATCTTTCACCATTAACAGAGGCGATGTAGAGGGGTCTGGCGAGACTGGTCACTGGGATGTTGAACCTGTTAACTGAAGAGGCCAAAATAAAATTTCCTGCAGATCCGGAATCCAAGAAGGCCACAGCTGAGAAGGAGAAGTTAGGAGAAGAAATCCGCACAGGCACAGTAAGACGTGGAGAAGCAGAGTTCACACCTAGAGCTGTCTCACCTTTGTGCAGAATCGGAGTGCGTCTTTCCTGACGAGGAGGTCGGATAGGACAATCCTTCAAGAAGTGTTCGGTACTGGCACAGTACAGGCATAGGTTCTCATTGCGGCGGCGTGTCCTCTCTTGAGGTGTCAGGTGAGACCGGTATACTTACATAGCCTCCACTGCGGAAGGCACAGGAACAGATTGCAGCGGACCAGAGGAGAGGGGAGACGGGGAGAGAAACCGCCTTGTGCGAACAAAGTCCATATCCTGGCGGAGCTCCTGACGTCTTTTGGAAAAACGTATGTCAATGAGGGTGGCCAGATGAATAAGTTCATGCAGGTTAGCAGGGATTTCTCGTGCGGCCAGCACATCTTTGATGTTTCTGGATAAGCCTATTTTTGAAGGTCGCGCAGAGGGCCTTGTTATTCCAGAACAATTCGGAGGCGAGAATACGGAATTGGATGGCGTACTCGCCTACAGAAGAATTACCCTGGACCAGGTTCAGCAGGGCAGTCTCGGCAGAAGAGGCTCGGGCTGGTTCCTCGAAGACACTTTGAATCTCCGTGAAGAAAGAGTGTACAGAGGCAGTGACAGGATCATTGTGGTCCCAGAGTGGTGTGGCCCATGACAGGGCTTTCCCAGACAGAAGGCTGACCACGAAAGCCACCTTTGACCTTTTAGTTGGAAATTGGTCCGACATCATCTCCAGATGCAGGGAACATTGCGAGAGAAAACCACGGCAAAGTTTAGAGTCCCCATCAAACTTGTCCGGCAAAGATAAACGGAGGCTGGATGCCACTCGCTGCGGAGGAGGTGCAGGAGCTGGTGGAGGAGATGGTTGCTGAAGCTGTGGTAGAAGCTGCTGTAGCATCACAGTCAGTTGAGACAGCTGGTGGCCTTGTTGCGCTATCTGTTGCGACTGCTGGGCGACCACCGTGGTAAAGTCAGCGACAACTGGCAGCGGGACCTCAGCGGGATCCATGGCCGGATCTACTGTATGGATCGGCAGGCTGGAGGTGGATCCTCTGTATCAGAGAGGGATTGGCGTGGACCGTGTCGGTGGACCGGTTCTAAGTTGCTACTGGTTTTAACTAGAGCCCGCCGCAAAGCGGGATGGTCTTGCAGCGGCGGTAGCAACCAGGTCGTATCCACCGGCAACGGCTCAACCTCTCTGACTGCTGAGATAGGCACGGTACAAGGGATTAGACAAGAGCAAGGTCGGACGTAGCAGAAGGTCAGGGCAGGCAGCAAGGATCGTAGTCAGGGGCAACGGCAAGAGGTCTGGAACACTGGCTAGGGGTACACAAGGAACGCTTTCACTGGCACAATGACAACAAGATCCGGCAAGGAAGTGCAGGGGAAGTGAGGTAATATAGGGAAGTGCACAGGTGAACACACTAATTAAAACCCATGCGCCAATCAGTGGCGCACCGGCCCTTTAAATCGCAAAGACCCGGCGCACGCGCGCCCTAGGGATTGGGCCCGCGCATGCCGGGACAGCACAGACGGGGAGCGAGTCTGGTAGGCGGGTCGGGATGCGCACCGCGAGCAGGCGCGTTCCGCATCGCGAATCGCATCCCGGCTAGGGACATTATCGCAGCGCACCCGGTCAGCAGGTCTGACCAGGGCGCTGCGAACAGGAGAACGCTGTGAGCGCTCTGGAGAGGAGCGGGGACCCGGAGCGCTCGGCGTAACAGAGACATTGGCTTCTTGTGCTCAAACATCTCCTTGACAGACACCTGACTGTGGGCAGATAAGCAGGAACTGCTCAAGGCCAGAGATGGAGAGGCGGATAGTTGAGAGGGGGCAAGGAGGGCAGAAGTGGTTGACCTGGCTGAAGATGCTGGACCAGGAGGAGGATGGCGGCTTTGACTTTGTGTGCTGCTTGTACTGACGTGATGATCCCATAGGCGTTTGTGATATGACATCATGTGCCTTCGCAAAGCAGTTGTGCCTAGGTGGGTGTTGGACTTCCCACGACTCAGTTTCTTCTGGCACAGGTTCCAAATGGCCTCGCTGTTGTCAGAGGCAGACACACAAAAAAAATGCCACACTGCTGAGCTCTGCGATGACGGCATTCTGATGGTGGCAACAGCATGCGTTGATTGGCGTACCGTCTGGCTGACCCCGGGTGCCGATGCATGCTGTCTGATTGTGCCACTAGCTCCTTGCGACGATCTCCCCCTGCTTCCAACTCGTCTCCTCCTCCTCTCTGTCTCCCCATCTGAACTTTCCCCCTCTTCTTCTCTTCTAGCGGGCACCCACGTGGCATCCACGGACACATCGTCATCATCAACACCTTCACCGCTATCTGACACCTCAAGAAAGGAAGCAGCAGCGGGTACAACATCATCACCACACCGTACGTCCATGTGTGTAATGCTGCCTGACTGAGATATATCCCTGTTAACTACATCCTCTGGCAATAATGGTTGTGCATCACTCATGTCTTTAAACTGATGTGTAAATAACTCCTCTGACGGATCAAGTAAAGCTGCTGTGGTGCTAGTGTTGGTGGTGGCGGCAGGCGGGCAAGTGGTAGCATGAGAGGTGCCCGAAGCTAAGCTAGAGGAAGAGAAGGATGGTGCGTCAAGGTTCCGAGCGGAAGTCCTCAGAACTTTGGGGGTTCAGGGTACGTGGCCTCTGAACACTGGCCATTCTAGGCCAAAGGGAATCCCAGCACCATGACGGCCCCTGCGGGGTGGCCTTCCTCTGCCTGTAATTTTTTTGGTTAAATTTACACAAGTGTCACACCTAATGTGATTTGCACGAAGGTGACACAACTTGCCCTGCAGGCAGGAAAAATTGCAACTGTGACGTGAACTAACAGTGACGGCTGATTTTACTTAACAGCCAAAAAAGGTATTTTTTTTTATTTGCGCAACTGTCACACCTAATGTGATTTGCACTAGTGTGACAATGAGCTAAAAAACTTGCCAGCGGAGTTCCCCTTTTATGCAGTGGTCCTCAACTAGGGTGCCTCCAGCTGTTGCAAAACACACGGACTGATATATTTCAGCCCTTTGAATACTGTAGTAATTAGTTGCTTTACAGAAAAAAAGCTTGCCAGCGGAATTCCCCTTTTAAGCAGTGGTCCCTAACCAGAATACCTACAGCTGTTGCAAAACACACGGACTGATATCTTTTAGCCCTTTCAATACTGTAGTAGTTAGTTGCTTGAAGGAATTTAAGTTTGATTCTGGAGTACCCCTTTTAACCAGCGGTTCCCTCCCAACCAGGGTGCATCCAGCTGTTTCCAGACTAACTGACTGTTATCTTTCAGCCCTTTGAATACTGTAGTAGATAGTTGCTTGAAGGAACTTAAGTTTGATTCTGGTGTACCCCTTTTAACCAGCAGTTCCCTCCCAACCAGGACTGATATCTTTCAGCCCTAAAAAGGGCTTTTTTGGGTGCTGTCCTTAAAGCAGATGTCACACTAGTGCTTTAGGAGTAAACTGGACCCTGAATACACCACCTAGCAGCAACATAGCTATCGCTTTCCCTATACATCAGGAGCAGCTTCTCTAACCCTCCACTTCCTATGCCTGCAGCATGCTGAATGAGGGTAAAATGGTGTCCGTGCAAGAGGTAGGAGGGTCTGGAAGGGAGGGACTGATGCTGATTGGCTGTAATGTGTCTGCTGACTTTGACTCACAGGGTCAAAGTTTACTGCAATGTTAAAGTATAGGGGGTTGATAGAACTTCACATATGTTCACCCGGGGATGCGAACGCGAACATGCGAAATTCGCCGGGAACTGTTCGCCGGCGAACAATTTGCGACATCTCTAATGCACACCTGTCTTTATCACTTACCTGTATATAAGCACCTTTCCTACGACAGAATGACATACTGCTAACCGGAAGAAGCGTCTGTAATGACGTGAAACTAGTCGTCATCCTGTAGTACGCCCCCCGCACCTGAGAGCTGTGTCTTTTGCTCCCCACTTATCCAGCATTTCATTTGCCCTGCTGCTTGACACTGAAATAAAGACCGACTCCTGGGATCTAAAACCTTGGGTGAGAGCAGCTTTTTTCCAAGTATTTTTTGCTATATGTATTGCATAAGCACTTTATCTCAATAAGCTGGCACCTCCTCGTTATATCATCGGAGCACTATATCCTGAGATTTTCATATATAGAAAAACTAAGATTGCGGGCGAACAGCCAGACAGATCCAGGCAAGGTAGGGATCATATGAATCAGCGCACCCCCCCCCCCCCCCCCCCCGCACTATCCGTCAGTACCTGTGGTTATTGTAGGAGTGAACATGTGACAGTTTTCCTTTAATGACGCAGGACGTATATTTACGTCCTGCGCCGGCTTCTGCATCACATCGGGTCGGTCACGGCGGCCATCGACGGCTGGGACCCACGGTTAATACCAGACATCCCCGATCACGGTGTTGTCCGGTATTAACCCTTCAGACGCGGCAATCAAAGTTGATCGCTGCGTGTGAAGTTAAAGTGAAAGCTTCCCGGCAGCTCAGTAGTGCTGTTCGTTACCGACGCTGTGAAATCGCGGCATCCCAAACCGCTTTCAGGACGCGAGGAGTATCCCTACCTGCTTCCTGCGTGTCTGATCACCCAATAACTGCTCCATGCCTGAGATCCAGGCAAGAGCAGTCAATCGGTGATGACACTGATCAATGCCATGCTATTGCATGCAAGTGATCAGTGTAGGAAATCAGTGTGTACAATGTTATAGTCCCCTATGGGGGCTATAACATTCCAAAAAAAAAAAAAAAAAATTTGAAAATAAAGTGTTAATCAATGTGATTTAACCCCTTCCCTAATAAAAATCTGAATCACCCCCTTTTCCCATAAAAAAAAAAACTATGTCAATAAAAATAAATATAAACATATGTGGATTCAAGTAGAGAAAGACATGGTCGCACATCCACAATATGTATTTTGATCAACTTGCTTCTCAGCACAAATTCAAAAACTAACAGGTTGTTAGTATACATTTTGATCAAAAAGTACAAGCCCACTCGCCATGTCAAGGCCACCTATTTAGAGTGGGCCCCTAACATCCCTAGCATAAAATGCTGTATCACTGGTTGGCGACCACCACCGCCACAACACCAGTGCCCACAGGGGGAACGACCCACTGGAAGAGCATCCCCAATGCCACTCAAACCAGTCCCTGGGCCGCGCCCACCACAGACATGGTGCCACGGCAGCAACGGACGCCGCACAGCACCACACCAGTGTGAACAGGATGTAAAAGCTCACTAAATATATATGGTATCGCCATGTGCGTAAATGTCCAAACTGTAAAAATATATCGTTAATTAAACCGCACAGTAAATGGCGTACATGTAAAAAAAATTCAAAAGTCCAAAAATTGCGTATTTTTGTCACTTTTAATACCATAAAAATTTAATAAAAAGCGATCAAAAAGTCAGATCATAACAAAATTGCTAACGATAATAACTTCAGATCACGCATACATCCCCATATGCAGAAAAATGTAAAAGTTATAGGGGTCAGAAGAGGACATTTTTAAATGTATTAATTTTCATGCACGTAGTTATAATTCTTTTCTAGAAGTAACACAAAATCAAACCTATATACCTGTAAGTAGGGTATCATTGTAATCATATGGATCTACAGAATAAAGATGACGTGTCATTTTTACCGAAAAATTTACTGGGTGGAAACAGAAACCCCCAAAATTTACAAAATGGCTTTTTTTTCTCCAATTTTGTCGCACAATGATTATTTTTTTTTGTTTTGCCGTAGATTTTTTGGGTAAAATGACTGATGTCATTACAAAGTAGAATTGGTGGCCCAAAAAATAAGCCAATATATGGCTATTTAGGTGTAAAATTGAAAGGTTTAGGATTTTTAACCCCTTAAGGACGCAGCTCATTTTCACCTTAAGGACTGAGCCCTTTTTCGCAATTCTGACCACCATCACTTTATGCATTAATAACTTTGGGATGCTTTTTCCGATTATTCTGATTCTGAGACTGTTTGTTCGTGACATATTCTACTGTATTTTAGTGGTAAATTTTCGTTGTTACTTGCATCCTTTTTTGGTGAAAAATCCCCAAATTTCATGAAAACTTTGAAACTGTCTGCATGTAAGGAAAATTAATATTCCAAATTTTTTTTTTAATTTAGTCACAAATACAATATGTCCACTTTATGTTGGCATGATAAAATAGACACATTTTTACTTTTTAAAAAAATTTGAGGGCTTCAAAGTATAGCAGCAATTTTCAAAATGTTCATGAAAATTGCAAAATCAGAAGTGACAGATGTTACAGAACTACAACTCCCAGCATGCCTGGGCAGTCTAGGCATGCTGAGAGTTGTAGTTTGGCAACATCTGGAGGGCTACCGTTTGGGCACCACTGTAATAGTGGTCTCCAAACTGTGACCCTCCAGATGTTGCAAAACTATAACTCCCAGCATGCCCAGACAGCTTTTGGCTCTTTGGGCATGCTGGGAGTTGCAGTTTGGCAACCACTAGAAGGGCAGCAGTAAAGATCACTTTACTGCCCCCTTCCTCCCCCCCCCCAATGTCGCTTCCCTACCTGCGCTGTGATCTCCACTGATTCCACCGATGATCCCCGATCCCCACACATCTTTTCCTCCAGGTACCATCCTCCTTCCTCTCCCCCCGTTCTGCCCGACATCCTGGGGTGAGCAGAGTGGGGGGTTTCCATGGCAACCCCCTGTCGTGAGCTGCCATTGGTCAGAATTCATTTCTGACCAATGGCAGGGGATAGGAGGAGATCGCAGCACTGCGACCTCGCTCCTATCCCTCAGGATGATCGGGGCTGTCACTAACAGCTCCGATCATTCCTATTTTCTGGGCGATCGGGTCACCAGAGACCCGATCAGCCAGGAATAGCAGGAAATCGCATGTCTAAATTGACATGCGATTTTCTGCGATCACCAACATGGGGGGACCCCCTCCTTGGCGATGTGCCAGGATGCCTGCTGAATGATTTCAGCAGGCATCCCGGTCCGGTCCCCAAACGGCTAGCGGTGGGGACCGGAATTCCCACGGGCGTATGCATACGCCCAACATCCTTAAGGACTTGGAATGCAGGGCATATGCATACGACCCACGTCCTGAACAGGTTAAAGGGGTACTCCCGTGGAAAACTTTTTTTTTTAAATCAACTGGTGCCAGAAAGTTTAACAGATTTGTAAATCACTTCTATTAAAAAATCTTAATCCTTCAAGTAGTTTTTAGGGGCTGTATACTAAAGAGAAACCCAAAAAAGAAATGGATTTCCTCTGATATCATGACCACAGTGCTCTCTGCTGACCTCTGCTGTCCATTTTAGGAACTGTCCAGAGCAGGAGAAAATCCCCATAGTAAACATATTCTGCATTGACATCAGGAAACACATCCTACTAATTCACCATGATGTTTGTTTCCCTTCATATCAGTTTTTATATTATTTTCCTTAAGATCTCAGTATCTATCCATCTGAGCCGACCATTTATTCATTTTTATTAGTGCTGGATTTTCTCCTTTATGGAAAAATCCCCTCCTTTTTAAGTGTACCTATTAACCTCAAGGTTCAGCTGTTTGTGTACTTCATCGTCTTTTATGTGCAGATTTATGGATTATCCCATAAATTATGAGAATAACAATAGAGAGGTTTTTAGCTGCCGGTAGCTTCGTGTTTTCATTAGCTTACATCATGTGCTCCGTCGGCTCCTCCTACCTCCATGAACAGGAGCTGTTTCAGGATGTGTTTACATCACATGATCGGTAACTCCTCCCACCTATGTCGTGGCTCTCTGAGACACCAGATGATCAGACCAGCTGTCGATCGCAAGACCAGAGAGTTACATAATATACGTCACTTCCGGCCCACACCGAAAACGGGCAGATGGTTGCGGTTCAGCGCTAACCAATAGACCGAGGTACATGCGTGTCAAGGAGCATATAACTGTTCTCCAACTGGGTTCCGGCAGCCGCATCCTCATCATCATAACCGCATGTGTTGGAATGGCGGGTTCACCACTATCTCACCCTCACCTATCTCCTGATGAGTTGGGCCAGGAAGCACATTGAGATACAGTCAGCTATCCTTCTCATCAGAACGCTTGAGTATTAATGGTTATTCTGACGTTTTGGTTCAATGTTATTTGATCTGAGTTGGGTTTACAGTATCTGTACATATAAGCTATTATATAATAGTGAACTGATACATGCTACAACAGAGTTGCTCACTATAGCCTGGTATTACGTTGGTTACTGTAGCATAGGTTATTTATACCACATAGTTCTATAGCATCGTATATGTAATCATCCTATCCTTCACTGTTTATCCATATCTATCAAATACTTACTGCTATCATCTTCCAGACGATATCCCCATATTTAATACTGCATTAACAAGCTAAGTATTGAGGGTATTGTCCCGGTGAGAGAGTCAGTAAGTGATCCTAGTAAGTGAGTCAGTTCACTGTAGGGACTTACAGTAACAACAGAGCAGGTTCCTGTGCGGGGCTGTCCTTATCAGGATGTATACTCCACCTAGGGCAGGACTAGTGTAGGGGTATCTACCAGGGCATTAACAGGCTCCCTGGCCCCCTCTCCACCCTGTTGTCCTATTACTCCCCATCCCCTGAGTCATGGGGTTAGGGTGAGAGATAGTCAGATTGATACCTTGCAGACGTCATTATGTATAAATATTTTTAACGCTGTATCGTCACAGTGTCTACTAATTATATTTAGTCTGTGGCATTGTTCACTGTGGTTGTGGATTTGTTTATTGTGCACTTATCATACAGGTGTGTTTGTGTTGCAGTGCATTCCCTGTTGATTTCAGGTGTTTTAATTGGATACTGATTAAATGTTAAGTTTTAGGTCCAAAGTTTGATTTTTGATTTTTAGTCGGTAAACATCTCTCTATCTGTATTTTGGTAATTATTAATGGTGGCCGTCAGCTGCTGAAAAGGAATATGGCCAAGCCCGCGCCAGTTTGGCACCATAACATACAAGTACATTGTGGGAAAAGAGGTTAAAAACAGCTATAAATAAAAGGTTTGGTCACATATTATAGTCACATCATCTAATCCAAAAATAATGACAACATTTTATGGTTTATGTGATTTGTCAATTTACCTTAATGATTATTCATCAGCAAAGAATGTTCTGGTCTCCAATTATCTCCTAGTGAACAAATAGTACAGGTTGTTGTTGTTGTTGTTATAGATCATTGAGAACTGTTTTTCTGTTTTGTAGCTGAGACATTTCATGAAATTTGTCCGTTTTGAAAGAAACATAAAGTTTGAGTTTAACAATAAAGGTGAAATATCTGAGCCACTGAAAATTTACAATGATTTTACTATAGAACATTTAAATGATACAATGACCAAATTTAATAAAGATGTTGGAACATTTAAGGGATCCCTTCCACAAGATCGGCAGCTGAATATCACACCTTCCGACATGGTCTGGATTAATAATAAGGTAAATTATGGCAGCAAGCAGCGATGCAGGTGTCCGAGGACCATGGCTGAGGTATTACACACAATTGTTTTGACCCCATATGGTGCGGAAGGTGATTGTGGACATGTGTGCTAATTTTCACACTAGACTAGTTATTTCATTAAACTTTGTATGCAGAATGTTGTGCTAATTTTCCCATTGTTCTGACCATTTACTAGAGAAAACTGTGTATGCAATAAATTGTGCAATCCAATATGGCTGCTAAAACATGTGAACAATTGTGGTACAAAATGTGATAATGAACATGTTTGCTAATCTTCACTTGGTTCTGACCAGTATTCTCAGATTAAACTGTGTATTTAGAATATTGCACAAACCATGTGATAAATTATCGTAGAAAAAGTGATCACGAACATGTTTGCTAATTTTCTCATTGTTTCGACCAGCAATTTTATAAAAACAAAAAAACATGCGATCTATTGTGGTACAGAAAGTGATCACTTCCCTTTTTACATTGTTCTGACCAAGTATGTTTGCAGAATATTGCACAATCCAATATGGCCGCCAAAGTGGTGATTACGTGTGGTACAGAAAGTGATGAAGAACACGTGTGCTAATTTTCAAACTGTACTGACCAGTCATTTTAGAGAAAACTATGTTTGAAAAATAGTGCGCAATCCAATATGGCTGCCAAATCTAGTCATCAATTGTGGCACAGAAAGGCATGATGAACATGTGTGCTAATTTTCATTTTGCTCTGACCTGCAATTTTAGAGAAAACTTTGTTAGCAGAATATTGTGCAATCCAATATGGCCGCCAAATATTGGTACAGGAAGTGAGTACTTTAAAAAATTTTAAACTATCAATACATTTTATTGGCATGTGGTGGCCATATTGATTATACACATAAACCAACTTTAACAACTTTGGTACAGGAGGTAACCATGAACATGTCTGCAAAATCATAAGTTATTCTAACAAACGGTTTCAGAGAAGATGTTTGTAGAATATTGTGCAATTCAAGATGGCGGCTAAACCATGTGATCAATAGACACGAAATTAACAAATCTGACTCTGTACAACAGTGAATCCACACATAGCAAATAATATACCCGTAGCATTAACGGTTGGAGAGAAGAAGATTTTAGAATTTTTTGAGAAACTGCCACAACAACCTAGATTACGGCCTTACCATGTGACCTATGACCTTCATATTACATACGATTATGCACAGCTCTCGGGTCTACTACCATGCCAAGTCACATGTGTTTTGGAGTTACAGTGCAGCAAATATAAACATTTGAATTTTGTGCTGGAATATTAATTAGTGATAGGCGAATCGAATCTGAGGAATCCAAATTCGTTATGAATTTCCTGAAAGTTCGTAATGAATCCGAATATGGCTGTGATTTGATAAAATTAATTGCTTCATTAAACTCCATTTAGTGCGGTCCAGGGGATCTAAAATGGTGTTTATTTTTTTCTTTTTCCAGCAGTGATTCACCTCCTAGTCAAGTCAGCGTTCTGTTGGACAGAGAACAGTTTGTTTTTCACAGAAAAGCATTCTTACTGCAGCAATTCACCTCCCAGTCACTGTCTACAGTGTTCTGTTATAGAGAGGATCAGAGAGCAGTGTGATGTACAGAAGAACAGCAGCGATTCACCTTCCAGTCACTGTCTACAGCATTCTATTATAGAGAAGATCAGAGAGCAGTGTGTTGCACAGAAGAACAGAAGCGATTTAGCTCAATCACAAATCCTGCCTAGAAGCACTGAGGGAGTGAGATTGAGAGAGTGCAATTTTGGGTTTAGTACAGACAAATACTGTTTCAAGCGTAGTGAAGCGTATTGTACTCCCCTCATATACACTAAGTATGTCAGGCAGAGAAGTTCCAGGATGTGCACAGAGGAGTGGCAGAGGCCAAAATTCATCAGGCAGAGGTCGCAGCAGACTAGGGACGAGTGGCAGCAGGAGTCGCAGCAAGAGGCCTGAGCTCCCATTATCAGCCAGCGGTGGTGTCTCCACCAGCAACCCATCTGCTGTCATCGATTGATTAACACGGTCATCCACTTCATCACAAGTGACATCTGATACCCCCAGTCAACACCCCCAGTCAACAGTCGGTGGGTTCCTCAGACACAAGCCTCAGTTAACATGGCCAGGGAGCAGTCCCCGTCCGCCCATTGCCGCTGCCCTAGGCAAGTTCCATCCCCTAAAAAAGTATCTTATGCTGTGGGTTCAGCTCCACTATTCAGTGAGGACGATCTAATAGAGGACAGTCAGCAGCTACTGCCCAGCCAAGAAGTGGAGAAGACATCTGCCGCTTCCTCCGCTAGGCGGGCAAGTAGTGATGAGGAGAGTTATGTGGGAGGCGGTGTTGTCAGCGTTCAGTGTCCTGAAGCAGACACTGTTCAGGAACCTGAAGAGGACATCAGTGACATGCAGACACAACTCGATGATGATGAAGCTGATCGCACTTGGGAGCCGGATGCAGAAGGGGTTTCATCATCATCAGGAGAAGAGAGTTGAAGGTTGCCTTTGAGGCAGCAGCTTAGCCAGCAAGGTGGTAGCATGGTTGGCAGTCAGCATAGTGGAAGAAGTGGAAATTGTGGAGCCAAGCATGCCCGGGGGAGACCACCTGATTCGCAGCAGCCTACCTTCCTGGGAGGTAGTGGAACAGGGGCTTCTGGATACGGTGGCAGTAGCAGTCAATTAGTACTCAAAAGAAAAAAAACGGCCACTTACCAAATTCCGTCTTCTTGCTTTATTGCATAAAGTACTCACATAGATACATAGGGGAGAGGGAAGGAGCGGGGGTACAAGCGGCAACAAGTTCCGTTTTGCACTAAGACTAGTGCTTCTTCCGGCCATACTACCTGCTGGAACTGCTTCCCTGATATACAGGTAAGTGAACTACAATCACCAATTACAATTGTGACACCTTCACACGTGATCACTGACGTATCAGATGGGTGTTTCTAGAGATCAAAAACACACTGAGAGGTCCGTCCTCTCATTTAACCCAGAGGTCCCGTTGCATTGGTACTTATGCTCCATTTAGTTTCTCTCTTCAGGAGCATTATATCTAACCTTTCTCCTGCTATATTTTCTACTTTTTCAAGTCCAATGAAACATAGGACCTCTGGGTTATTGTCATGCTTCTATTTTATGTGGGACAAGAAACGGGGAACGCCATTCTTTCCTGTGCGTATGGAATAAAAATGTTCTCGAATATGCTTGAAGAGTTGTCTTTTCATTTTTCCCACGTAAAAGAAGTTGCATGGACAAAATATTGCATAAACAATATTTATTGAACGACATGTAATTAACTGTTTTACTGTATAGTATATTGGACCTATTTGTAAGTTTTTAGTTGTTAACATGAATCTACAAAAATTACAGTCCCTGCAGCTATAGTTGCCCTGCGGTATTAGGTCTCCTAGCCATGTAGTTTTTTTACTCTTCTGATCTTTTTTCCTTAATTTATCTTCTATTGTCCTTTTCTTTCTATAAGTGACTATAGGTTTCCTTACTGCTACCTCTTTTATTTCCTCATCTGCCTCCAGGACATACCAGTTTCTTCTTTGGGCCTTCTCTATAGTATGATATAATAGAAAATTTTCAAAGACGAATGTAAATCTTTTTTCTTTAGTACTTTTTCTTTTTGGTTGTAATAAATTGTGTCTTTTTAATTTATATGCTCTTTGTCTACCTATTTTAATTAATTCTACTGGGTATGCTCTTTTTTTCAATCTGAGTTCTAGTTTGTCTGCCTGCCTCTGATATGACTCTTCTGTAGTGTTATATCTCTTTAATCTTAAAAATTGTCCATATGGTATTCCCTTTTTAACTGTTTGTTGATGTGAACTGTTGAAGTGGAGTATGGTATTTCTGGCGACTTCTTTTCTGTAACCCTCTGTGATCAATGTGTTATTTTTGACTATAAGTTTGACATCTAGAAATTCCAGTGTGTCTCCCCCATATTGGTAGGAAAAGGTTATATTTTCTGTGTTGTTATTGTTTAAATAACTCACAAAGTCAATGAACTGCTGTTTTGTCCCGTCCATATTACCAATATGTCATCTACATAGCATGCGTAGATTTTGACAAATTGCAAAAATGCATTGGTTGTTGTATATATGTATTTGTCCTCAAAGATTACCGCAGGGCAACTATAGCTGCAAGGACTGTAATTTTTGTAGATTCATGATAACAACTAAAAACTTACGAATAGGTCCAATATACCATACAGTAAAACAGTTAATTACATGTCTTTCAATAAAAATTGTTTATGCAATATTTTGTCCATGCAACTTCTTTTATGTGGGAAAAACAAAAAGACAACTCTTCAAGCGTATTCGAGAACATTTTTATTCCATACGCACAGGAAAGAATGGTGTTCCCCGTTTATTGTCCCACATAAAAGAGAAGCATGACAATAACCCAGAGGTCCTACGTTTCATTGGACTTGAAAGTAGAAAAAGTAGAAAATATAGCAGGAGAAAGGTTAGATATAACGCTCATGAAGAGAGAAACTAAATGGATCATAAGTACCAATGCAACGGGACCTCTGGGGTTAAATTAGAGGACGGACCTCTCAGTGTGATTTTAATCTCTAGAAACACCCATCTAATACGTCAGTGATCACGTGTGAAGGTGTCACAATGGTGATTGGTGATTGTAGTTCACTTACCTGTATATCAGGGAAGCAGTTCCAGCAGGTAGTATGGCCGGAAGAAGCACTAGTCTTAGTGCGAAACGGAGCTTGTTGCCGCTTGTACCCCCGCTCCTTCCCTCTCCCCTATGCATCTATGTGAGTACTTTATGCAATAAAGCAAGAAGACGGAATTTGGTGAGTGGCCGTATTTTTCTTATCTTCTTTTGAGTATATTTTGCATCTTTGCCGACACATGAGCACCACCATTACTGCAACTGCAAAGTAAATCCATAACCGAGAGACCGGAGTTCCAACTGTTCGCAGTGCCGTAGGAATCTTCTTTTTATTTAGCAGTCAATTAGTGCGGACTGTTGGTGGGAAAATCAGCTACTCGGCAGTGTAGCAGTTTTTCATCAAGCATCCGGAGGAGGTTAACATAGCCACATGCAAGATATGTCGGCAGAAGGTGAAGCGTGGCCAGGGTCCCAATGTTGTCACGACGGCCTTGCGTCAACATATGCTTCGCCACCATAAAGAAATCAGAGCATGGCTTATTCCACGAAAACTGGAAATGGGAACCATGATGACTGATAGCGGGAAGAACATCTTGTCTGCACTGCGACAAGGAAGGCTGAACCATGCGCCCTGCATGGCGCACGTGTTCAATCTGGTTGTCAAGCAGTTCCTGAAGTGTTCCCCCTATTTGCAAGATATTCTAACAATGGGAAGGAAACTTTGGATGCACTTCAGGCACTCGTACACCGCAAAGCCCACCCTCCTTTAGCTGCAGCATCAGAATGGTAACCCCCAACATAGTCTGATTTGTGACGTTGCCTCACGTTGGAATTCCACCCTCCATATGTTGGACCGAATATACGAACAGAGAAAAACCATCAACGATTTCTTGATGATCCAAGCGGATAGGGGTACTCCCCTGTGTAACTTCAATGACAACCATTGGCAGCTCATATGTGACACCTGCCATTTGTTCAGTCCCTTTTAGGAAGCCATATTATTAGTAGGTCTCCAGGATTACGTGATGAACAACGTCATTCCACTGCTTCATTTCTTACAACACTTGTTGGAAACGATGGCTGGTCAGGGTCCTGAAGACGTGGCGCCTACATCTCATGGCCACATGAGCCCTGTGGGGGCTGAACTGGAGCAGGAGAAGGAGGGGAAGGGGCACAGTGGAGCACAGTTTATGTTTTGCCAAATAGATTTTTTTATTAATCTGACAGGAGAAGAGGAGCAGGAGCAGCCAGAGGAGCTAGAGGGTTATGAGGAAGGTGAGACAGAGGACCCATACACACCATGGCAGTATGCAGTGGAGATGGAGGCAGGGAGTCCCTAAGGGTCAGTTGCACAAATGAGATGATGCATGCTCACGTGTTTGCATAGTGGCCGCCGAATTGTCATCATTCAGCAGTGGGATGACTTCTGGCTCTCCACCTTATTGGACCCTCGCTACCACCACAAAATAGGCGCCTTTTTAAAACTTACTGAGAGAGAGGAAAAACTGACCTACTACAGAGGCATCCTACATGGTAAGTTGGCCCATGCCTATGGGCGCCATCGTCCATCCTCTCGTAGGTCTGAATTGGTGGGCCCCCTGCGCTCACCTTCCACTGCCATGGCTGCTGGGGAGGGGTGGGGTGGCAGGAGCAGTACCAGTTCCATCAGCAGCCTGAGTCTACAGTCGCTGATGAGTTGCTTTCTTCATCCACATGCAAGTAATTCATCAGCAGCAGGTAGACCTGGAGCAGGACCTGAACCAGCAGGTGGTGGCATGCCTTGAAATGCCGTGCCAACACACTCTGAAGATCCGCTGGACTTCTGGGCAGCCAAACTTGATTTGTGGCCGCAACTAGCAGAGTTTGCCCTGGATAAGCTGTCCTGCCCAGCCAGTAGTGTGCCATCAGAGCGGGTATTTAGTGTGGCAGGGGCCATAATAACCCCCAGGAGAACTCGTCTGTCCACAAAAAATGAGGAGAGACTGACCTTTGTAAAGATGAATCAGGCATGGATCAGCCAGGATTTCCACCCACCAATGCCTGATGCATCAGAGTAGATTGACCATGGTGCCACACCAACACTTCACAAATATGGATAGTGCCAAACAGATTTAAGGCACTGCTCCCCAGTTACAAACATTCCTCCACATCAGACCTTTTTTCACCTACCTTCATCACCGGGTACTGGTATTGCCACCCACTGCACTACTCTATCACAGGGTCACTTTCAAGACTCCTGATGCTGCTTCTACCACCTCGATCCTGTGACATTCAGCCACTATATGGTCTCCTCATGCTTCAGCCAACTCCAGGCTGTGCCATTCAGCCACTATATGGTCTCCTCATGCTTCAGCCAACTCCAGGCTGTGCCATTCAGCCACTATATGGTCTCCTCATGCTTCAGCCAACTCCAGGCTGTGCCATTCAGCCACTACATGGTCTCTTCATGCTTCAGTCAACTCCAGGCTGTGCTATTCAGCCACTATATGGTTTCCTCATGCTTCACCGCCTCCAGGCTGTGCCATTTAGACATTATATGGTTTCCTCATGCTTCACATCCTCCAGGCTGTGTCATTCAACCACTATATGGTCTCCTCATGCTTCAGTCACCTCCAGGCTGTGCCATTCAGACACTATATAGTCTCCTCATGCTTTTCCACCTCCAGGCTGTGCCATTCAGATACTATATGGTCTCCTCATGCTTCACTACCTCCAGGCTGTGTCATTTAGCCACTATATGGTCTCCTCATGCTTCAGCCACCTCCAGGTTGTGCCATTCAGAAACAATATGGTCTTCCCATGCTTCTCTACCTCCAGACTGTGCCATTCAGACACTATATGGTCTCCACATGCTTCCACAAATTCCAAGCTGTGCCAATCAGCCACTATATGTTCTACTCATGCTGCCACCAATTCTAGGCTGCGCCATTCAGCCACTATATGGTCTCCTCCTACTGCCACAAACTCCAGGCAATAATCCAGCCACTATAATACTATCTCCTAATACTGATGCCTCCTTCAGGCTCTGTCATTGTGCCACCATGTGACATTTTAATACTTGTTAGATTTGGTCCTTTGTAGCCACACACTGGGGCCCGGGAAATTTAAACTTGGGAGTGTAATCTTAAATTTCAATTTCAAAATCTTCAATTTCAATTTTAAAATTCATCTTTTAACCTTAGGGATTGGGAAGCCCTATTGTCTACCTATGCTGCCGCCAGCTTTAGGCTGTGCCATTCAACCACTATATGGTTTACTGATGCTGATGGGCCTGGGACATTACCTAAAAATATTTTATGGTAGCACTAGCTACCATAAATCTTCAATTTCAATTTTAAACTTCATCTTTTAATCTTAGGGATTGTGAAGTCCTATTGTCAACTTATGCTGCGGCCAGCTCCAGGCTGTGTCATTCAGCCACCATATGGTCTCCTTATGCTGTTGGCACCTTAAATTAAACTTTTAATATATCTAAAATCTTCAATTTAAAATTTCTAAAATGTATTTAATCTTCTCTATTGTGTGGCCCTATGGTCTTGTCAGGCTGTTGCCACCTCCAGACTGGGTCATTCTGCCACTATATGGTCTTCTTGTGCTGCCGTCAATACCAGGCTGTGCCATTCCGCCAGATTATGGTCTCCTCATGCTGCTGCCACCTCTAGGCTGTCATTGTGCCGCCATATGACTCCTTGTTAGATTGGGTTTTGTGGTCATACAGTATTAGTTCAAAGTAAACACCGGGACATTAAACTTCGGAATATAATATAAATCTTACATTTTAAAAAATCAACGTAATCTTTTCAAGACTGAGGCCCTATGGTCGTCTAAGTCATATTATAAGTGGAATTATCACAAGAATCCAATGAAACAGCTTGGAGCGATAACAATGAACCATAACTGATTAAATGAAACATTTGCACTTTCATAGTCAGGGGGGCACTGAGCGGCAGGAGCTGAAATAGGTGGTATCTCGCATGGCAGAGGACCGCCAGCTCGAAGCTCACCAGAATGGATACTCAAAAAATTTAAATAAATTCAAATTAAATTAAAATTACATAAAAAATCTCTTTATTCTCTTCAATTTTTACACTATATGTTCTCCCTGCTGCAACATCCAGACACTCTGCGGCAGTGATTCTAATAGCGATGCCTGTAATCTGCATGTCATACTGAATAACAGTATTATTTTACTAACAGCACAAGGGAGTTAGAACAAGGCAAAGTTAGGACAAGGCAAAGTGCTCTACACCCCTATTGAGGCTCTCTGTAGGCCAGAATTAGGCGTTTTTAATTACGATTCATGGTAAATAAATTATGGCCAAAACAAATTGTTTTGAAAAATTGCGCAAATCGGCCAAATTGAATTTTTCTAATTTGTTCGCTCATCTCTAGTGATTTCTATAAAAAGGAAATAACATTTTCTTATGACTTATATTTGAAAGGTTAATGTTTTGCCAAGATGTGCAACATATAAAAAGTTTTTGTATTTGACAGTGCCCATTTAAGGCTATGTTCACGTGCCAGAATTTCCGCATGGATTTCCGCATGGAAATCTGCATGGAAATTCTGCATGTGTTTATATCAATGGGATTTTGCAGTCCCATCCAGACTGCAGAATTTGCACAACAGATGTTCTGCAGCTACAATTTCTCATTCGCAACAATATCTTTCATTGAAGCCAATTAAAGGCAATGGGGCTTCAAATTAATCGTGCAAATTTTGTGCGGATGTCACGCTGATTCAGTGAAAAATTTTACGGAATTTAATTGAATAAAGAGCACTATTTTCTGTGATCTGAGTATTTATGTGGATTTCATGGGGTAATTCTGCATGGATTCCGGAAAGGTGCAGAAAGATGCGGAATTCCCCATCCGCATTAATTTGGCGGAATTCCACATCTTTATGTGGGATATTCTGGTGTGTGAACATACCATAAAAGGTATCTGTCACAGCGGGTGCTCCGCCCCGGGGTCCCGGCGTCTCTCGGTCAGATGCACTGACCGGGACCACGGGATCCACAGTAGCAGAGACACGGCTGGCGTGGCAGCTGGTCCCCGCTCACGCGCCGCGTCCATGTTTGGCTTACCTTCTCCCAGCACGGCTCTCGGCTCCCCTGCATCCCGGCGCGCGGCCCCGCTCTCTAGGGCGCGCGTGCGTCGGCTTCAGTAAATTTAAAGGGCCAGCGCTCCGGTAATTGGTGCGCTGGTTTCTCACCTCCCACTGTCCCTTCCCAATAAAAGGCACCTGCCCCTTCCTGCCCTTGCCGGATCTTTGGGCCTTGCGCCTCTGAGAAAGCGTTCCCTACTGTGATAGTTGCCTTGCCAGTTGTCGAACCCGTTGCTACCGTATTCTCGCCTGTGAACCCTTGCCATCTGCCCTGACCTCTGCTACGCTCTTGCCTGCTCCCTGTGTACCACGGTATATCAGCTGCCAGCTTTGCGGCGGGCTCTGGTGAAGACCAGTAACTGCTTAGAACCGGTCCTCCAGTACAACCCATGCCATCGCCTCTCTGGTCCAGAGTATCCACTACCCGTCCTGACGATTTGTGATAGTAAGATCCGGCCATGGATCCCGCTGATGTTCCCCTGCCAAGTCTAGCAGACCTCACTTCCATTGTGGCCCAGCAAGGTCAGCAGCTGGCCCAGTTGACCGCTATGATGCAACAGCTCCTGCCTGCTCAGCAACAGCCTGCTCCTGCGTCTGCACCTGCTGCATCACCTCCGCCTGCAGTCGCTACTAGATCCAGAATCCGTTTGTCCCTACCAGACAAATACGATGGAGATCCTAAACTATGCCGAGGGTTCTTGTCTCAGTGCTCTCTTCACCTCTAGCTACTGTCTGACCAGTTTCCGTCTGAGCAAGCCAAGGTAGATTTCATCCTCAGTCTGCTCTCCGGTAGGGCCCTGGCCTGGGTTACACCACTTTTGGACCGCGTTGATCCAGCCACCGCTTCTGTCCAGAGTTTTTGTCAGGAGTTTCATAGTGTTTTCGAGGAACCTGCCCGGGTTTCCTCCGCAAAGACTGCTTTGCTAAACTTGTCCCAGGGAAATTCTACCGTAGGTGACTATGCCATCCAGTTCCACACCCTTACCTCCTAGCTGAACTGGAATAATGAAGCTCTTTGTGGCACTTTTAAGAAGGGACTTAATTGTGACATGAAGGATGTCCTTGCTGCACGTGACCTGCCTACCACCCTGAGTGACCTCATCTTGCTAGCCACAAGGATCCACAAACGTTTCTCCGAGAGACAAAAGGAACTCCATCTTGAAAAGGAAAAAGCTCGTCCTAAACGCTGCCCTCGTCTGGCTCCTGTGTTCCAGCGTCCACCTCTACCTGTCTCTGGGTCTTCCGCTGTGGAGGCCATACAGGTGGACCGGTCTCGCCTGACCCCGCAAGAACGGAGCCGCCGTAGAGACGAGAATCTGTGTTTGTACTGCGCTAGTACAGAGCACTTCCTTAAGGACTGTCCTCTTCCTCCTCCACATTCGGGAAACACTCGCACCTAGTGGATGTGGGAGAGGCATTACTAGGTGTGGATTCTTCCTCTCCACGTCTCATTATATCCGTGCAGTTGTTCCTTTCGTCCAAGTCCTTCTTCTCTGCTGCTGCCTTCCTGGATTCCGATTCTGCCGGCAACTTCATCCACGCCTCCTTGGTCGACAAGTATAAAATTCCTATAACCCGTCTGCCCAAGTCGTTCCTTATTTCTACGGTCAATGGGGAGAGACTCTCAGCTACGGTACAATACCGCACCCAGCCCCTGCGGATGGACATTGGGATATTCCATACCGAGACTCTTGAATTTCTTGTTCTTCCCTTCTGCTCTTCCGAACTCCTGCTGGGTTTACCGTGGTTGCAACACCATTGTCCTGTCTTGAATTGGTCCACCGGTGAGATTCTGTGTTGGCGTTCCTCTTGCTCTGACCAGTGCTTCAAGCTTGCTCCTATCAAACGGGTCCCGCCAGTTCCTCCGCCACCAGGTCTCCCAAAGCCTTACCACCAATTTGCGGACGTCTTCTGTAAAAAACAAGCGGAGACTCTTCCTCCTCACAGGCCTTATGATTGTTCCATTGACCTGTTACCGGGCTCTATTCCTCCTCGGGGCAAAATTTATACTCTCTCACCTCTAGAGACTCAGGCCATATTGGACTATGTACATGAGAATTTACAGAGAGGCTTTATTAGGAAGTCTTCTTCTCCTGCTGGAGACGTTTTTTTCTTTGTGTCTAAAAAGGATGGCCCCTGCATCGATTATAGAGGACTCAATAAAATTACCATTAAAAACCATTACCCTCTGCCTCTAATCTCAGAGCTGTTTGACCGTCTCAGAGGAGCCAAGATCTTCTCCAAGTTGGATCTCCGCGGGGCCTACAATTTGATCCGCATTCGAAAAGGAGACGAGTGGAAGACCGCTTTTAACACCAGAGACGGTCACTTTGAGTACTTAGTGATGCCTTTTGGACTTTGTAACGCACCCAGGAGTTCGTTAACGACATCTTCCGGGACCTTCTCTACACTTGTGTTGTAGTATATCTGGATGATATCCTTATTTTTTCATCTAATCTGGAGCAACATCGAGTCCATGTCCGACAAGTACTCGCCCGACTCCGAAATAAGCGCCTTTACGCCAAAATTGAGAAATGTCTGTTTGAGCGTACCTCCTTGCCATTCCTGGGGTATATCATCTCTGCCCAAGGTCTGCAAATGGATCCTGCCAAGCTATCTGTGGTCCTGGACTGGCCACGCCCCTTTGGTCTCCGAGCCATACAGAGATTCCTGGGTTTTGCCAATTACTACAGACAGGTTATTCCCCATTATTCCACCCTGGTGGCTCTTTTTGTGGCTTTGACTAGAAAGGGTGCCAATCCCAAGACCTGGCCTCCTCAGGCTGAAGAGGCCTTTCTTTCCCTGAAAGCCGCCTTTGCGTCTGCACCTGTTCTTTCCCGGCCAGATTCTTCCAAGACATTCTATCTTGAAGTGGATGCATCGATGGGAGCTGGAGCTGTATTAACTCAGAAGTCTTCTAGAGGCAAGACCATAACTTGTGGCTTCTTTTCTAAAACCTTTTCTCCCGCTGAGAAGAATTACGCTATTGGGGACAGAGAACTGTTGGCAATTAAATTAGCCTTGGAGGAGTGGAGACATCTTCTCGAGGGTGCTCCTCACCCTGTGTCCATTTTTTCGAACCATAAGAACCTAGTCTACCTCCAGTCTGCTCAGAGACTAAATCCCCGCCAAGCCTGTTGGTCCATCTTCTTCGCCCGCTTCAATTTCCTGCAAAGAACATCAGGGCAGATGCCCTTTCTCGCTCTTCAGATGTGGTGGGTGACGTACCCACTCCTCAAACATTATCCCACCTTAATGTCTCATCTTGGTTGCACCTGTGGACTTGCGGCTTCTTCCTCCGGGTAAGACCCATGTTCCTCCTCGTCAGCGATTGCAAGTTCTCAAGTGGGGTCACGCTTTCTTCCTTGCCATTCATACTGGGATTAAGAAGTCTCTTCAGTTAATTTCTCAAAGATATTGGTGGCCCTGGCTAGATAGAGACGTCACTGAATTCGTCCAGTCCTGTGAGATCTGCGCCCGGGACAATACTCCTCGTCTGAAACCTGCGGGTTTTCTTCTGCCCCTTCCTGTCCCGGAGACCCCTTGGTCACACATCGCCATGGACTTTATCACTGATCTTCCCTCCTCCCATGGTATGACAGTCATTTGGGTCGTGGTCGACCGATTTTCGAAGATGGCTCATTTTGTGTCCCTGCCTGGTCTCCCGTCCGCGCCTCAGTTGATCAAACAGTTTTTTCTACACATCTTCCACCTCCACGATCTTCCCAGACACATCGTCTCTGACCATGGGGTGCAATTCGTTTCCAAGTTTTGGAGGGCTCTCTGTGGTCAACTCGGAGTCAAGCTGGATTTTTCTTCTTCGTATCACCCCCAGTCCAACGGCCAAGTAGAACAGGTGAACCAGACTCTGGGAGATTATCTACGCCCTTTTGTGTCCTCCCGCCAAGATGATTGGTCGGACTTACTCCCTTGGGCAGAGTTCTCTTATAATTTCAAACAATCTTCCGTCACCAATAAGTTTCCATTTTTTGTGGTTTATGGCCGTCATCCCCTGCCCCCTCTGCCTAGGACCTCCGCTCCCTCCTCTGTACCAGCTGTAGAGGGCCTCCTTCTGGACTTCTCTTCTATTTGGCGAGAGACCCACTCAGCCCTC
The DNA here is from genome assembly GCF_029499605.1 of Hyla sarda. NCBI lineage: Eukaryota > Metazoa > Chordata > Amphibia > Anura > Hylidae > Hyla > Hyla sarda. Next base: position 22,114,527 of record NC_079189.1, read on the forward strand.
CTCAAGGCCTTGGCCCGTATGAAGCTACAGGCCAACAAAAGTCATAGACCTCCTCCGGAATTCAGTCCCGGTGACAAGGTGTGGCTCTCCTCGAAGTACATCAGATTTAAGGTACCAAGTTACAAGCTGGGCCCTCGTTACTTGGGTCCCTTCAGAGTCAAGAGCCGCATTAATCCGGTGACCTACCAGCTCCATCTTCCTCCCTCCCTCAGAATTCATAACTCTTTTCATGTCTCCCTTCTCAAACCTGCTATCTTTAATCGCTTCTCTCCTGAACTTCTTTCTCCCACCCCTGTAACTGGTACCTCAGATATATTTACAGTTAAAGAAATCCTAGCCACCAAGCTCGTTCGGGGGAAAAGATTTTTTTTGGTCGACTGGGAGGGCTGCGGTCCTGAAGAGAGGTCTTGGGAGCCTGAAAATAATATCTTGGACCGCAGTCTCATCCTCAACTTTCTTGGTGCCGAAAAGAGAGGGAGACCTAAGGGGGGGGGGTGCTGTCACAGCGGGCGCTCCGGTCATCACCTCTGGACCAGAGCGCCTGCTGCCTCTGCCCTCCGCCCTGGGGTCCCGGCGTCTCTCGGTCAGATGCACTGGCTTCAGTAAATTTAAAGGGCCAGCGCACCGGTAATTGATGCACTGGTTTCTCATTTCCCACTGTCCCTTCCCAATAAAAGGCACCTGCTTCTTCCTGCCCTTGCCGGATCTTTGTGCCTTGTGCCTCTGAGAAAGCGTTCCCTACTGTGATAGTTGCCTTGCCAGTTGCCGAACCCGTTGCTACCGTATTCTCGCCTGTGAACCCTTGCCGCCTGCCCTGACCGTTGCTATGTCCGACTACGCTCTTGCCTGCTCCCTGTGTACCATGCTATATCAGCTGCCAGAGAGGTCGAGTTGTTACTGGGGGATACGACCTGGTAGTTACCACTGCAGCAAATCCATCCCGCTTTGCGGTGGGCTCGGGTGAAGACCAGTAGCTGCTTAGAACCGGTCCTCCAGTACAACCCGTGCCATTGCCTCTCTGGTCCAGAGGATCCACTACCCGTCCTGCTGGTTTGTGACAGTATCATTACCATTATGTTTAAATTTTTTGGACAAAAATGGTTAAAAAAAAGGGTGATTTAAACTTTCATTAGGAGAAGGTCTTATTAACATTTATAAACATTTTCCCACTATTTTTTACGTGCAATCTTTTGATTACAAACACTGATGAATGTTATACAATAGTGTCTTTGGTGCTCTGTATCAATACGTTTACATCATGTAAGTGTTGAATTGGGGATATTATGAAGTTTTATTTGTTAAATGCCTTATTTCCTATGCAATTGAATGTTTTTTATGTCTGAAAAGGAAAAAAAAACCTTACTCATAAACTATATTATCTCTTTGAAAATGCAGTGTTGTCAATGTGAGTAATCTTGTCTGTCGTTGAGCCCACAGACTGAATAATATACAGTACAATACATTTGCAGTCCACATCTTGGTATTCATAGCTATGAACAGCATAATCAGGGCTTAGTACAACCCTCACGGTATGGTCCAATGTAGTCAATCAAAGGTAGGAGGGCGGCACTGGATGTTCGCTGTGCACGTGGATAATAACAAATCCAGTCGTAGAAAAACTCCCGGCACCGGCTTCTTTTTTAAATGCTTTATTGTGCATATAACTAATACACGCAAGACGCGTTTCGGCTGCTTAGCCTTTTTCAATTGCAATTTTATGCAATTGAAAAAGGCTAAGCAGCCGAAACGCGTCTTGCGTGTATTAGTTATATGCACAATAAAGCATTTGAAAAAGAAGCCGGTGCCGGGAGTTTTTCTACGACTGGTCCAATGTAGTGACCGGCCGCATGTGGCTGAAAAACCTTATCTTCCAAATAGATATTTCTAAAAAATGTTAATGACAATTTTCTAAGTAAAACTTTTTTGTTTCTCTCTTTGGTCATAGGTTCCAAAAAGTCAATGTTCAGAACAGTGTTCTCCAGGCTACAGAAAAGTAGTTAAGGAAGGAGCCCACATTTGCTGTTATGACTGTATCTTATGCTCCGAAGGACAAATGTCCAATATGTCAGGTATTTACCATAGTGATTTTTTTTTTTTTAATTATAAAGTCTTTTATAAGGCTGAAAATTTCATACAAAACAATATGGTTAGTGAGGGTCATACTGCAGTGTCCCACCACATGGTTATCAGCAACCCTTTCTGGTTGTCGTACAGGCCACTCCATAATTCTGTTTTACCAATTTATTTTTATAATGCCTATGTATAGCTACTATATATTGTTCCTTAAGCGTTCTAAAGACATCTTGTTGTTGTTCTGTAGTAATGGCAGAGCAAGTGACTTACATGTTACTATATTAGAAACCTAAGTTCGAAGGGATGGGGGGTGTCAGGGCTTGCCACACATGCACGTCACAAAATTGGGAAAACTAGTGAGAAGTAGGACAGGGGAGCCTCAGAAACCCCTTAAATAAAAAAGGAAACAATAAGCTATGGGGCGGGTCTCTAGCAATTTCTTGAGATGACTGGTCACTCCCATTAACCCAATGCACAGCGTACCGTCATTAACCAATAACAGCACCAAAAACCACTAAGCCAGCCACATCCATGAACTAGGAGAGCTCACTGCTAAAAAAACAAACAACACCTTACCCAGCTTAGCTACCTTATATAAGGTAAACTATGGTGTCACTGTATGAACAAGGACCCACAGTTCCACAGTCTTGTCTTCTGAAAGGAAAATCGAAGCCAGTCTCATATCTAACAACCCAGTCCAAAAAGGAACTGGAAGTCTCAAAATAATGGAAAAATATAGAACAGCCCATCTGCAGGCACACATCACAATAATACTCCCCATTGAATAAGCAATTGAGCAAATGGAGACAACCAGACTGGACTAAAGGAGGACAGAAAGCAGATTTCTTGTTGGACTTCACTAATATTGCTTCGCAGCCTGCTTTCCTGATCAAACCATCCACCCTCTCAAAGGACACAATAGTGAGTAGAGGCATTCTCAACGGGAATGCCGTCATTCACTGACAAACCCTTAAGATGGAACAAGTGGTGGATAAGGCGAAATTTACCTGCTTTACCAAACCCATTGGGCCCTACCCAAAGCCACCTCAGCCTCAAAAAGAGGGGAACTGCTCAATTGGAAGGGTATTAAAAAATACAAAAGTGAACCCAAAACGCAACTGGTCCATAGCTCACCCTGATTTCCCTATCCATGGTATGTTGGCCCCAGAAACTAACAAAAAGATGTCAACATAGCTATTAGTCCAAATCTTTTTCCTGGGTTTCCTAGGTTAAATGGGAACACAAAGGACTCCCCCTTCCCAAGTGAAGGAGTCATTGTGTACAATAGACTTGGGAGGAGGGGCAGGCAGTTGCTTAGGGGTAACCACTAAAGGCCCTAAGGGTTAGGACCAAACCAGAGCATCAGGTCCTCCAGAAAGATCTTGACTGGGTAGAGGACCACCTGTAACCCCCTCCTGGGCCTCTCAGTGGAGCAGCAGCACCTACACCTATGTGATGACAAAAAGTGGGTGAGGAACTAGCATTATGGCAGTGCTTTCTTCTCCCCATAGGTGCAGCAAAAGAGACAAGGACCACCTGAACTGGCTGCAGCAGAGAGCACAGCAGGTTCTGAAGGGGTCAGAAAGGCAGGATTCAGCCACCACCGAAGGAAAGTTCTGGAACAGGAGATTCCCCAGGGACTTGATAGACAGAAGCAGAAGTGCCAGGGGCTGGGAGGCAGAAGCATGACAGGGAACTGCATGGCAGGGACAGAAGGCTTGGACCACAGGCCTGTCCAGGGGGAGGGGAGGATAAAGCACTCACCATACTGCATAAGGGGGGAAGGGAGCAAAGCCCACCATTTTAAAGGGCCAATAGGTACCCCTATTGCCATTCGCCACCATGCCCCTGCATACTAACCAATTTTTACAAGATCTGGCATCTACCACTCTTACAAAGCACCATCTGCTGAAACTGCTCCTGGAGACCCTGAAAGCAAAGAATCTACAGTTCAGGTGGCTATACCCCTTTGACCTTAGTTTACTCTACAAAAGGATATTGGTGCTAATTCATACATCTGAGGATCTGGAGACGGCCTGGGAGAACCTTGGAGAAGTTGTAGATAGAGCGGATTCCAGTCCCTTACTGTTGCCGGTCCGTACCTAGATAATTGGTCTGTGTGAAATAAATTCAATCACCTAAGTAATGCTGAGAACGTTGCCCCTTGTGGATAAAATAAAGGGGTACTCCGGTGAAAAACTTTTTTTTTTTTATTAACTGGTGCCAGAAAGTCAAACAGATTTGTAAATTACTTCTATTAAAAAATCTTAATCCTTCCTGTAATTATTAGCTGATGAATACTACAGGGGACATTATTTTCTTTTTGAAACACAGAGCTGTCTGCTGACATCATGAGCACAGTGCTCTCTGCTGACATCTCTGTCCATTTTAGTAAATGTCCAGAGTAAAAGGAAATCCCCATAGCAAACATATGCTGTTCTGGTCAGTTCCTCAGTTTTTCACCGAAGTACCCCTTTAACATTTTTGGTCGGGGTAATATTACTACATATTACACTCTGTTTAGCTTGTTTCTCTGTATAAGCTACCATTTCCTTACTTACCGGGACTTTTCTCTGGTTGCCTCTATATGCTATATTGCTATACCTTTGATGTTTAGGCCTTTGACTCTTTTTAAGAGTTTTCCTCCTCTTCATTGGCAGGCATGCTGTTATGTTACTAGTATAGCCATGATATACCGGTCCTCCTGTGCTGTGTTATTGATGTGTATTATTATACTTCGCTCATGTAGCACACCTACTATAGTTGGCTGAATAATTTTACTGTTAAAATGACCTCCCTTTCTCCCAATTGTCTCCCTTTCCCTCCAACCCTCAGACACTATTGGGGAGATTTATCAAAACATGTCTAGAGGAAAAGTGATGCAGTTGCCCATAGCAACCAATCAGATTGTGTCTTTCATTTTTACCAGGCCTCTCTAAAAATGAAAGAAGTGATCTGATTGGTTGCTATGGGCAACTGCACCACTCTTCCTCTGCACAGGTTTTGGTAAATCTCCCCCTATAAGTTTAAGAGTTTCCTCTGTGCTGCCCTATCTGAGCTGTTAAGGTTATTGCTTTTTGTTAGCATAGATAGTTTACAACTGCCTTGGTGTTTTATCATGATTAGAAATAGCTAAGATCACTGGAGACAGTAAAGAAATTGCGGCTCAGGGTGTAGAATAAATGGTAAATACATTTATTTATATTTATATATGAATTTACACAATGTTAAAGTTTAATATGTGTACCGTGACTCACAGGGCCCTGTGAGTCAGTGGAAACACAAATAGATACAGGCAATATTCAATCAAAAATGGTAAAAAATACATTAAATATAAAACAATCTAAAATATGACAATACTTAAAATAGAACTTTTTTTTTTGATATATCAACTAGCTCCAGAAAGTTAAACAGATTTGTAAATTAATAGGTATAGAAATGAAGACGGCACTCACCCATGTACGTTTGTGCTGACGGTTTCTTTATTTCATTTCATCCGTAAATTCGTGCTGGGAGGTGCAGTGTCAAGCAGGTATTAGCGGCACTAACGCTGGAGCTCACAGCGTGATGGCAACAGCTGTGTCGTGCTTCCACACTTCTTCAGACCATACACGCCCCCAGCATAGCCACCGGTAAATACCTGCGTGACTTGTAAGGAGCGGGGATATACAAAAAAAGGTGTGTATACAAATGTGATTAAAAACATTTTAAAAACATCAAAAACACGCTGTAAGACAAGAAATATTACAGTATGAGCTAGTATTATATGAAGATGCCCAGATCAAGTTTATCATTCATGCCTAATCTACCTTGGGCGTCAGTTCGCATTATCCAACGAGCTTCTACTTGTAGAAGATCTCTACGCCTATCAGTCCCGTCTCGGCAGTGTACTCTTTCGATCCCGAAAAAGCGCAGTGTCGAGGGGTTACCATTGAGTTTCCGATACATGGTCTACGATTCTCTGGGAACCTTTCTTGCTTTTCAGAGAGTAGAGATGTTCTTGAAATCTAGTATGCATTGGTCTGGTGGTGCTTCCGATATAAAATCGGCCGCACCCGCAGACCAACCCATACACGACAAAATTGGTTTTGCAGCAACAAAAATCCAGTAAGCAAATGTCAACCCCATCAAGATTAAAACTTTTTCCTGTGATCAATTGTGGACACCATTTGCAGTTCCCACCTCTGTGGTTTCCCTGCAAAAGGAGCCAATTCTTTTTGTCTTCAGGAATGGAAGATAATTTGCTGTGGGTTAAGGAGTCTCCTAAATTTTTAGCTCTCTGAAAAGCTATCATGGGTCTATTGCTAGTGATCTCAGCCAAAACTGGATCACCCTGCAATAGACTCCAATGTTTATTGATAGCCGCTTTTATGACACTGTCTAAAAGATTGTACTTAAAAGAAAAGGTAAATCTTTCTGATTGTTTTCCCTTTCTTCTATCCTTATGTTTAAGGAGGAATTTCCTATCTTGTGTCAGAGCTCGATTGAAAGCTTTCGCCAAAATTTCAGAGGGGTATCCTCTATCTTCTAACCTATCAGAGAGTTCCTTTGCCTGTCTTCTAAATCTTTCTTCGGTATTGTTAATAAGTTGATCGGAGGATCAATTCCTAGCCTTCAAGAAAAAATTTGAATTAGTCTTGTTGCAGACTAATATCAAAGAACAGAAACGGGACAAATTTGTTCGAGATAAAACAGATTTCGATAATGGGAACATTTTTTCAGGGTACACTAAAATTAATAAAAATAAACCACGAAGCAATGGAAGGAATCAGTACCCAAGGTCTAGACAAAATCAAAGAAGTACACCTAAAAAAGCGGCCAAGAAAGTCGGACACTAGCAGTTCAGATGATGCTGGTCCAAAAACTGCAGGCAAGACGGCAAAGGAAAATCCCGGAAAAACAAAAGAAAAAACAAAAGAAAAAACGAAGGAACTACACAAGGAGGGCCCTTTAGGAGAAGGACTAGAAGGGGCCGTGGGAGGAAGAGACACCGATTCCATTGCTCTGAGGAACTTCAAAAGAAAGAAACAAGTAGCTTGGCAAGATTGATCGAAGATCCAAATCAAACTGGGACTACCGCAAATTCAGCAATAGTGAATCTTACTGACATATCTCTTAGTAATGCTGCAATTTCTGTATTATCACGGGGGCAAAATTTTTGTTTTCCTGAACCATTCGACATTGTACAATTTTAAATTGATCTATTTAAATCAGTTAGAAAATTAAATTTACGTAAGTTTTTTTTGCAAATAAGATGTGTAGATATTAAAGAGAAAAAAGAAGCAGAAATCCCCTCTACCATCAATGCATTGGGTTTTACCCCGTTCAGTGCGACAGGCGAGGCAGAAATTTCCTGCCTGGCCGACCTCACTGAACTGTTGGGAGGGAATTTGTCTACCGATACAATGTCTGACGATCATGAAATATTTACTGGAGGTATAAAATCAACTTTCTGCCCCCCTATTACACCAGGCAGCAATCTTGACCTATTTTCTCATAAAGTGATGGAGGAAGCCAGGGCGTTAAAATACCCTATGGCCAATAGTAATTTAAATAATGAGGAGAAAAAAGCTTTGATGTGGCTTAGATCATTAGATAATGTAATCTTCAAGAGAGCCAATAAGGGCAGAAACATAGTCCTGCTCACTAAAGATTATTATGTGAGCGAGGCTATGAGACAATTAAATAATCCATCTATTTATGAAAAATTTAAGTCTAACTCCACTGAAAGAATCTCCCAAAAATTGAAAACTGTACTCCGAAGCGCAGTAGAAAAAGGTATTCTCTCCACTGAAACGGCAGCAAAACTAGTCCCAGCATTTCCTAAGTCTCCATCCTGGTATTTTTTGCTGAAAATACACAAGGGGCTGGATCCCCCCCCCCCCCCCCCCGGACGCCCTATTGTGTTCGGAGTGGGCTCCATCACCGAGTGTATTTTGAAGTTTCTGGATTTTCTTTTAAGACTTTTACTGAAGAATGTTCCCTCATTAGTGAAAGATACCACTGAATATCTGGCAGTTCTTTCAGATGTAGAGTGGCAAGAAGGGAGCTTATTTGCCTCCATAGATATCGAGTCACTCTACACTAATATCCCTCAAGACCTTGGTGTACATTGTATTCGAAAATTGTTAGAACAAACAGACAAAAGTGAGATGTGTGTGGATTTCATCTGTGATGCCCTGTCTTTGATCCTAACCAATAATACATTTTTGTTCGATAACATTTGGTATAGGCAGACTTCCCGAGTGGCCATGGGCACTCCGGTGGCCTGCACTTTTGCCAATTTGTACGTTGCTTTTTTTGAACGGGAATTTATTTTTTCCTCTTCGAATCATTTTTTGAGATTCATAAAGAGTTATTCCCGCTTTGTTGATGATATTTTCATCACATGGGTTGGGTCGGAGGCAGACTTTTCTGATTTCATCGCACACATATCTCACAATAATATGAATCTGAGTTTTACGTACCGTATATACTCGAGTATAAGCCGACCCGAGTATAAGCCGAGACCCCTAATTTCAACCCAAAATCCCAGGAAAAGTTATTGACTCGAGTATAAGCCTAGGGTGGGAAATACCTCATCCCCCCCTGTCATCATCCAGACCCGTCATTAACATCCTCATCATCCCCTTGTCATCATCCCACACATCCCCCCTTCATCATCCCCTTGTCATCATCCCACACATCCCCTTATCATCCCACACATCCCCCCTTCATCATCCCCTTGTCATCATCCCACACATCCCCTTATCATCCCACACATCCCCCCTTCATCATCCCCTTGTCATCATCCCACACATCCCCTTATCATCCCACACATCCCCCCTTCATCATCCCCTTGTCATCATCCCACACATCCCCTTATCATCCCACACATCCCCCCTTCATCATCCCCTTGTAATCATCCCACACACCCCCCTTCATCATCCCCACCCCCCTTCATCATCCCCACACCCCCCCCCCCCTTCATCATCCTCTTCTCATCATTCGCCCTCAGTGGTCTTCAACCTGCGGACCTCCAGAGGTTTCAAAACTACAACTCCCAGCAAGCCCGGGCAGCCATCGGCTGTCCGGGCTTGCTGGGAGTTGTAGTTTTGAAACCTCCGGAGGTCCGCAGGTTGAAGACCACTGCGGCCTTCAACATGCGGACCTCCAGAGGTTTCAAAACTACAACTCCCAGCAAGCCCGGGCAGCCATCGGCTATCCGGGCTTGCTGGGAGTTGTAGTTTTGAAACCTCCGGAGGTCCGCAGGTTGAAGACCACTGCGGCCTTCAACATCATCCAGCCCCCTCTCACCCCCTTTAGTTCTGAGTACTCACCTCCGCTCGGCGCTGGTCCGGTCCTGCAGGGCTGTCCGGAGAGGAGGTGGTCCGGTGAGGAGGTGGTCCGGGCTGCTATCTTCACCGGGGGCGCCTCTTCTCCGCGCTTCCGGCCCGGAATAGAGGCGTTGCCTTGACAATGACGCAGAAGTACGTTGGCAATGAACGCACCTCTGCGTCGTTGTCACGGCAACGTGACTATTCTGAGGCCGGGCCCGAAGCGCTTAGAAGAGGCCTCCCCGGTGAAGATAGCAGCCCGGAACCAGTATCCCACCGGACCACCTCCTCTCCGGACAGTCCTGCAGGACCGGACCAACGCCGAGCGGAGGTGAGTACTCAGAACTAAAGGGGGTGAGAGGGGGCTGGATGATGTTGAAGGCCGCAGTGGTCTTCAACCTGCGGACCTCCGGAGGTTTCAAAACTACAACTCCCAGCAAGCCCGGACAGCCGATGGCTGCCCGGGCTTGCTGGGAGATGTAGTTTTGAAACCTCTGGAAGTCCGCAGGTTGAAGACCACTGCGGGTGGGGGAGTTCACTCGAGTATAAGCCGAGGGGGGTGTTTTCAGCACGAAAAATCGTGCTGAAAAACTCGGCTTATACTCGAGTATATACGGTACAATACTAGTCTGTCCCAATTAGAGTTTTTGGATGTATTGGTATCAGTCTGCGATGAAGGGTTGGTAACTGCTGGATATAGAAAATCTACAGCAGGGAATTACCTGCTACATTACAGCAGTTACCACCCTGAGCATGTAAAAACGGGCCATCCCATATGGGCAAATGCTCAGACTTAGAAGAATTAACAATACCGATGAAAGCTTTAGAAGACAGGCAAAGGAACTCTCTGATAGGTTAGAAGATAGAGGATACCCCTCTGAAATGTTGGAGAAAGCTTTCAATCGAGCTCTGACACAAGATAGGAAATTCCTCCTTAAACATAAGGATAGAAGAAAGGGAAAACAATCAGAAAGATTTACCTTTTCTTTTAAGTACAATCCTTTAGACAGTGTCATAAAAGCGGCTATCAATAAACATTGGAGTCTATTGCAGGGTGATCCAGTTTTGGCTGAGATCACTACCAATAGACCCATGATAGCTTTTCAGAGAGCTAAAAATTTAGGAGACTCCTTAACCCACAGCAAATTCTCTTCCATTCCTGAAGACAAAAAGAAGAATTGGCTCCTTTTGCAGGGAAACCACAGAGGTGGGAACTGCAAATGGTGTCCACAATTGATCACAGGAAAAAGCTTTAATCTTGGTGAGGTTGACACTTGCTTACCGGATTTTTGTTGCTGCAAAACCAATTTTGTCGTGTATGGTTTGGTCTGCGGGTGCGGCCGATTTTATATTGGAAGCACCACCAGACCAATGCATACTAGATTTCAAGAACATCTCTACTCTCTGAAAAGCAAGAAAGGTTCCCCGAGAATCATAGACCATGTATGGGAAACTCATAATGGTAACCCCTCGGCACTGCGCTTTTTCGGGATCGAAAGAGTACACTGCCGAGACGGGACTGATAGGCGTAGAGATCTTCTACAAGTAGAAGCTCGTTGGATAATGCGAACTGACGCCCAAGGTAGATTAGGCATGAATGATAAACTTGATCTGGGCATCTTCATATAATACTAGTTCATACTGTAATATTTATTGTCTTACAGCGTGTTTTTGATGTTTTTAAAATGTTTTTAATCACATTTGTATACACACCTATTTTTGTATATCCCCGCCCCTTACAAGTCATGCAGGTATTTACCGGTGGCTATGCTGGGGGCGTGTATGGTCTGAAGAAGTGTGGAAGCACGACACAGCTGTTGCCATCATGCTGTGAGCTCCAGCGTTCCTGCCTCTAATACCTGCTTGACACTGCACCTCCCAGTACGAAGTTACGGATGAAATGAAATAAAGAAACCGTCAGCACAAACGTACCTGGGTGAGTGCCATCTTCATTTCCATACCTATTGGTTTCAGGATGGTCTTTGCTACTTAGACTGAGCATCCCCAGTATTGTTTAGCTTACTTCCACACCTGCGCCTACAATCAGCCAGCTTCCACCATAGCAGTGCCGGACTCTGTTTCTACCACACAAAAATTTGTAAATTACTTCTATTAAAAAATCTTAATCCTTTCAGTACTTATGAGCTTCTGAAGTTAAGGTTGTTCTTTTCTGTCTAAGTGCTCTCTGATGACACGTGTCTCGGGAACCACCCAGTTTAGAAGCAAATCCCAATAGCAAACCTCTTCTAAACTGGGCAGTTCCCGAGACACGTGTCATCAGAGAGCACTTAGACAGAAAAGAACAACCTTAACTTCAGAAGCTCATAAGTACTGAAAGGATTAAGATTTTTTAATAGAAGTAATTTACAAATCTGTTTAACTTTCTGGAGCCAGTTGATATATAAAAATTTTTTTTTCTGGATAACCCCTTTAATAATAGGCCACTGGTTATCCAGTTTGTAAAAGATGTCAGTATCACACGTTTAAAAAATGATCCCAATAAATATAGCAGCAAAAAATAGTAATGAATGAAATCTGTGGGTATTGGTAACGGTAATGTCCACAGAAATGATAAAGTTCTGTTTTTTTTTTTTTGTTTTTTTTTTATCAAAGCTCACTAATAGAGACTCGGCCGTCTCAATAGATATAGTGATGCTTTGAAGTTGATACAATGTTAGCGGTGGATACAATGTTAATAAGTAACAGATGGACTGCAATTGCTACAATGTTGCCCCACTCTCAGAGCAGGGAGCTCGCTGTTAGAGATTCCGCAGTCTCACAAGTATACAGCGATGTGTGTGGGCTTTAGACAAGGGGACTGCAGCGCCTCAGAATGCGATCACGTACATGGTACCTTATTAGAATGATAGTCCCGGCTCATATGAGGAATGCGATGGCTGATAGAGACTTGGCCGTCTCAAAATATACAGCAATGATAGTGGTAAGTCCGGTCTTTTAGGAGCGCTGTGGTGGTTTCATTCATTCAGCCGAGGGCCGGCAATCTCCTCGTGGCTGTGGTGATGTGCACAGAATTTATCTGTGCCTGAAGGATGCAGCAACGGGAACAGATGGTTGAATGCTGGATATGGCTGGATAAAGTGGCGATAATAGATTAAAGCTGGACACGTTTCAAGTCCTCCATGGGACTTTTCCTCAGCAGCTTGGAATATCATATTATCATACCTCCATCTTCTCCCCCCGTTCTGCCTGACATCCAGGGGTGGGCAGAACTGGGGGTTGCCATGGCAACCCACTGTCCTGCTCTGCCATTGGTCAGAATCAGTTCTGACCAATGGCAGGGGATAGGAGGAGATCGCAGCACCTCGACCTCGCTCCTATCCCTCAGGATGATCGAGGCTGTCACTGACAGCTCCGATCATCCCTATTTTCCGGGTGATCGGGTCACCAGAGACCCAATCAACCTGGAATAGCAGAAATCGCGGACATGGGGGGGGGGACCCCCCTCAGAGATGTGCCGGTGTGCCTGCTGAATGATTTCAGCAGGCATTCCGGCCCGGTCCCCAACCGTCTAGCGGCGGGAACCGGAATTCCCACGGGTGTATGCTTATGCCCTACGTCCTTAAGGACTCGGGATGCAGGGCGTATGCATATGCCCGGCGTCCTGAAGAAGTTAAAATAAACATATTTGGTATCGCCACACATGAAATTGTCCAAACTATAAAAAATGAAAAATGTATTTATCCTGTAGAGTGAACGTCTTAAATGTAAAAAAAAATACCAAACCCCAGAATTGTGGGGTTGTTTGATCCCATTATTCCCCAGAAAAAAATGTAAGTAAAAAGTAATGAAAAAATTTCTGATCAGTACCAAATACATGGTTACAAACAACATATTATGGTGCAAAAAAATTTCCCTCAAACAGCCTGGTATTAATTAAAGTCTTTCAGAAAATGGCCATTTAAAAAAAAAATATATATATATATATAAATATATATATATATATATATATATATATATATATATTTTTTTTTTTTTAATTAGTAAAACATGATGCAAACTATACAAATTGGGTTTTGTTTTAATCATGTCTCATGTTTTAATCATGTGGAAAAATGAATGAAGATATTTTGAAGCTCACTTGGACCCGTAAAAACTAAATCCTTATATGGACAAGGAGGAAAAAAACTTAAATTGGCCAGGTCCTTAAGGGGTTAAGAATTGCTAGTAACATCCGTTTTTTTAATGGAGTAGTATTATGCACACAAATACATGACTTTGTTAACCTGTATTTATTCTTTATTTTCATTTTGGTATTATTTAACCCTTTAAGGACCAAGCCCATTTTCACCTTAAGGATCAGGCCAATTTTATTTTTGCATTTTCGTTTTTCCTCCTCGCCTTCTAAAATCCATAACTCTTTTATATTTCCTTCTACAGACCCATATAAGGGCTTGTTTTTTGCGTGACCAATGGTACTTTGTAATGAAACCTCTCATTTTACCATAAAATGTACGGCAAACCCCCCAAAAAAATGTTTAGGGACAAAGTTTTAATGAAAACTGACATTTTGCACATTTTGGAGGATTTTGTTTTCACACTGTACACTTTACGGTAAAAATGACATTTGTTCTTTAATCTGTGGGTCAATACGATTAATATGATACCCATGGCTAGATACCTTTATATTTTTGTACCGCTTAACAAAAATCTAAAACTTTTTGTACAAAATCAGTAATCTAAAATACCCTATTCTGACCACCTATAACTTTTTAATTTTTCCGTAAATAGGGCGGTATGAGGGCTAATTTTTGCGCCGTCATCTGTAATTTTTATCAATACCACATTTGCATATATAAAACTTTTAGATAATTTTTTATTATTTTTTTTTAATAAAATGTGACAAAAAAAGCAGCATTTTTTGACTTTTTTTTTTACATTTATGCCATTCACAGTATGTGATCATTAACATTATATTTTGATAGTTCTGACATTTACGCATGCGGTGATACCAAATATGTTTATAAAAAGAAATTACCCTTTTGGGTGGTAAAATGGGAAAAACTGACATTTATTTTGGGGGAGGGGATTTTTCACATTTTTTTTACTTTTTATTTTTACATTTTTCAACTTTTTTTTTTTACACTTTTTATGTCCCCATAGGGGACTATCTATAGCAATCCTTTGATTGCTAATACTGTTCAGTGCCAAGCATGGGCACAGCACCTATTAGTATTATCGGTAATCTTCTGCTCTGGTCTGTTCGATCCCAGACCAGAGCAGAAGACCCCGAGAGACGGCCGGAGCCAGGTGAGGGGACCTCCGGCTGCCATTGCGTGACCAATGATTGGATCGCCGTGGAAGCGCTGCCGGCGATCCGATCATCCATTCAAAGTACCGAACTGGCGCAGATGCCGTGATCTCTATTGATCACGGCATCTGAGGGGTCAATGGTGGACATCGCAGCGATCACAGCTGGAACCTGCCATGTATGACGCGAGCACCGTTCCGATGCACGCGGTCATACACAGGACGTAACTGTACGTCCTGGTGCGGGAAGTACCGCCAAACCAGGACGTGCATTTATGTCTGTGGTTGTTAAGGGGTTAAACTAAATTTTTATATTGTACTTTTTGCTTTACAGATGCTGACACCTGTGAGAAGTGTTTTTATACTGAATGGCCAAATGAGACAAGAGACAAGTGTATTCCTAAAATGATGGACTTTCTCTCTTATAAAACTGATGTAGCTTATGTTTTCTTATTATTTTCTCTATTATCTTCTATTGTTATTGTATTAATAATTGGAATATTCATATATTTCCGGAATACTCCTGTTGTCCGAGCTAATAACCGTAACCTCAGCTTCATCTTGCTTGTTTCCCTCAAGCTTAGTTTCCTTTGTATATTCCTGTATATTGGTAAACCAGAGGACACAACCTGTATGTTCCGTCACATCTCCTTTGGAATCATCTTCACTGTTGTGTTGTCATCTATCTTGGCCAAGACTATCATGGTTTGTATTGCTTTCAAGGCCACCACACCTGGCAGCTACTGGAGACAATGGATCGGTGTTAGACTCCCCAATGCTATAGTGTTGGTCTTCTCATCTCTTCAGGTCCTGAATGGAATATTTTGGTTGTCATTTTCTCCTCCATTCCAGGAGGAAGACATGGAGTCATATCCAGGGAAAATCATCATTCAGTGCAATGAGGGTTCAAGACTTGCCTTTTATTTCATGTTTGGTTATATGGGGTTTCTGGCAGGAGTGAGTTTAATTTTAGCTTTTATGGTGAGGACATTACCTGATATGTATAATGAAGCCAAGTACATCACCTTCAGCATGCTGGTGTTCTGCAGTGTCTGGATCTGTGCCATCCCGGCCTATCTGAGCAGTAAGGGGAAAAATATGGTTAGTGTAGAAGTGTTTGCTATATTGGCTTCAGGTAATGGAATATTGTTTTGTATATTCTTTCCTAAGTTGTGGTATATACTGACAAAACCAGAGCTGAACACAAAACGTTTATTATAGAAACACATAGCTTAATATTTTCTTATTTGTATTTCGCTCAGTACATTGCTGTTTTTCCAATGCCATTGAGTTATCTATATATAGTGATATTATGTGCAAAAACTGTGGAGTGTGTAATGTCGCTTCAGAAAAGATTTGCTTTATAATTTTCATTGGTTCACTGATTCTAAATACATCAAATAATCACTAATAAAGAAATTAAATCTCCTTCTCATTCTTCTTATTCTTCTTGGTTACAGAAGTTATAGTCATGACTTACTCTTTGTAGAAATCTTCTCTTAAAAGGGTACTCCACGCCCCAGCATTTAGAACATTTAGTTCCGAATGCTGGGTGCGGGCTTTGGGGGTCGCCACACCCATTGTGACATCTTGCCCCGCCCCCTCAATGCAAGTCTATGGGAGGGGACGTGGAGGGCGTGACATCATGGGGGCGGGGTGTGACATCACGAGGGGGCGTGGCGAACCCCAAATCAGAACTATATGTCACAAACATTTAGTTTGCTGGGGAGTGGAGTACCCCTTTATATAGATTTCTTCACAATTATGAAACTGTCCAGTGAAAATATATGTAACTTTTCAATATTCTAATATGTTTATATTCTAGTTGCTCAATTTGCTGTTGGTCATTATGAAAATATATGCATATGTTTTGGCTAAAATTCTGCAGAAACCTCACAGCTAAGAATTTATAACTTTAGTGACCAGTCTAAGTAGTTCTTTGTGAGCTAAACAAATCTTTTCTCCTGGCTCATTCTATAGTAGCTACTTTACTTTGGTAAAAAAAAAACACCCACTATAGACTTCACATAGTCTGTAAGTATTAGATTGACTTCTGGTACCAGGACTGACATATATGGAAGCAGGATGATAAGCTCCCACCCCAAACAGCTAAAAAAGGCACATTGGACAATGGACAGCAACATTACAAGAGGACTCGTCGTCCTATGGAATGGCATATCCTTTGCAGCAGCCATAAACACACAGAAGATTCGTGGGATGAAATTGCCTAAAATCACAAAGACTTAAAGGGGTACTCCACTGGAAAACATTTTCTTTTAAATCAACTGGTGCCAGAAAGTTAAACAGATTTGTATATTACTTCTATTAAAAAATCCCAATCCTTCCAGTACTTATCAGCTGTTGTATAATACACAGGAAATGCTTTTCTTTTTGAATTTCCTTTCTGCCTGACCACAGTGCTCTCTGCTGACACCTCTGTCCACATCAGGAACTGTCCAGAGCAAAAAAGGTTTGCTATGGGGATTTGCTCCTGCTCTGGACAGTTCCTGACATGGACAGAAGTGTCAGCAGAGAGTACTGTGGTCATACAGAAAGGAAATTCAAATAGAAAACAACTTCCTGTGTATTATACAGCAGGTACTGGAAGGATTGGGATTTTTTAATAGAAGTAATTTACAAATCTGTTTAACTTTCTGGCACCTGTTCATTTAAAAGAAAATGTTTTCCAGTGGAGTACCCCTTTAAATAACTATATTCTGGTTATAGAGGAGGCTAAACAGACATACAAATAATTCTGCAATCCAATGTACAGAGCATCTAAAGGCAACTACAGCCAACAGTTACACAGAACTATGGTAGGAAAAATGAATTAGATCAGCAAATGGCTCTCCTTAAAGATGAAAAGTTAATATTTAATATTTTATGAAGGAGAATGTCGGGACAGGTGACATGTTGGACGATCTACTGTAGAAAACCACTCAAGGATAAACAATTTGTGCATAGTGGTCTTAAAAGAAATGGTTTTCCCTTGTAAACTACATAGTCTTTGTTAGAAAGACCTGACATCTTCTCTAGGATTGGGTAGAAAGGTTCCATCAGACATACAGCTTCAGAAAGGCACAACATGCAACTGAGTCAATTCTAATAGGTATAAAAGCAAATGGGAAAGTAACCTATAAAAACTAAAATGATACCAACAGGACCAGATTGGCCTGGGGAGCCGGGTTGTCTGTTTGTATTTATTTTTATATAAAATTATTGCAGCCGCTCTGTCCTCCGCGATGCCCTCTTCTCTGGCGTGCAGAAGGGGGCTTCATTCAGGGCCGGACCTCTGGCCTCAAGAACATCAAGCCGGGGCAGGGACGTTGCCACTTTAAGAGTTGCAGACGTCCGTATGCAGGCATACTCCTGACAACATGGACGTGTCCCTGCTCCAGCTGCTTCGCTCCAAGAAGGAGGGAAGCTTGGAGCTACTCAGTGCTGCCTGCCAAGAACTGCAGCCCGGGGTCGGGGGTGGTGGTGTGTGGTAATGGATTGTAAAGAAGTGGACAGAGGGATCTGGGTGGGACAGAGGGGTTTGAGCGGAGTTAAGGAGTGTGGAGGAGAAGAGGACAGAGAGGTCTGAGTGGGACAGAGGGGTCAGGGGTCAAAGGATCATGTAGAAGGAGGGGTTTGGGGTGAGAGAGAAGAATGAGAAGGAGGAGGGGACAGAGGGGCCTGGGGGTCAAATGAGTGTACAGGAGGAGAGGAGAGAGGGGTCTTGGGGGGACAAAGGGGCCTGGGGGGTTAAAGGAGTGTACAGGAGGAGAGGAGAGAGGGGTCTGGGGGAGCTGAGTGGCCTGGGGGGGTCAAATGAGTGTACAAGAGGAGAGGAGAGAGGGGCCGGCGGGGGACAGAGGGGCCTGGGGGGTCAAAGGAGTGTACATGAGAAGAGGAGAGAGGGGTCTGGCAGGGACAGTTGGGCCTGGGAAGAGCAGAGGATAGTGGAAGAGGAGGGGACAGAGAAGTCTGGGGGAAGCAAAGAGAAGTGTGGAGAAGAGGAAAGGGGTCTAGGGGTCAGGGGAAGAAACATTTGAAGGAGAAGAGGACATAGGGGTCTGGGGAGCAGAGGGGTATAAAGGAGGAATCAGGGGTTTGGAGGATGGCTTAGAGGTCTCTAGGAGGCAGAGGTGTCTGGGGGAACTTAGGGGTCTGAAGGAAGAGGGTAGAGATTGGTCTGGAGAAGAACTAAGGGGTCTGGGGGACTTAGAGTTCTTCCACGCTATGGACATTCTGCCGCAGAGTCCCATTGCACATTGTGGAATCACAGCAGGGCAATTCTGCAATTGGAATGGACTTCAACCCAAACATAAGCATGTTCATTCTTTGGGCAGAATACTGAGCCAGAATACATCGCCAGCAGCGCTTTTTGCAAGCAGAGATTCCACCGGCTGAATGTCCACAGTGTGGACGAGCCCTTGGGGTCTGAAGCCGTAGGGGAAAGATGGGTATGGGGGGGATTTAGGGGTCTGAGGGAGGAAAGTACTGGGGTGGGATTATGCCATACAGAAGAAACATACAGAAGAATTTTTTAAGTGGCACAGTATTTGGCATGGTTATAATGATTATCTGCTCACAAAGTGAGGAGCCAATTATGTCTAATCGTCACTCTGCAGTGAAGTCACTTAGGTCAGTGATATCATTGTGTATTCTCCTGTCCGTCCATCACAGCCAGAGTCATACATTTTGCAGTAATGATGGTAGAAACTGTACCCCAATCTGTGGCTCTCCATCTGTTACAAAACTACAACTCCCATAATGCCTGACTACTGGGACCCTACCAAAAAAAAAAAAAAAAAGGCTGCATAGTCTAGAATGCCCGTGCCTATTTTTGATCCCAGTCCGGCCCTGGATACCAACCTTAAAGAGAATCTGACATCTTGTTCACCTTCACTAATCCCAATATACTGGATTACAGTATGGGTGAACATCTTTACAAAGAGGGGTTACTTACTTACATCCGTTCAGTATATGCAGAGTTCTGGCTCTGTAATCTCTAGCTGCATTGCACTTTAACGTGCATTGGAGGCGGGAAGCTGGCTCACCTAGCTCCCCTGCTACCTCCTTATTCCCCCATTGGTCCTGCCCTCATTGTTATTATTATGCTAATTAATACTGAGGTTTAGTGCTCTGCTCTCTGTGCGTTCACCCCCGGTGTTCATTATTATAATAATAAGGGGTGGGAAATTTTGGCTGTGCTTGGCTGAAAACCAAAGATACATTGCCCCACCCACTTTAAAAAAAAAAGATTTAGTTAAATTAATTTGTGAATTTAAGTAATTTGAAATTAAAAACTCCACACTAATATTAATAATAATAAAAATAAAAATAAAAATTTTTATTATTAAATAACACAAATATTGGCCAACATTTTGTCCAAAATTGTCCATAATACAAATAAAATGTAATTAATTGAATAAAACATATTCATAGAAAACAGTAAATTAAAGGGATGAATGTCTGATCATGGAATCTGACGTCCCCCTTGAGATTTCCTGAACGGGGTCGGCTTCTCCAGCTAAGTGGTCCAGCCCCCACTTTTTGAGGCACACTTACAGCCTGCTTGGCCAATCACCTATATTCAATAATTGGCTTGTGACGAGAGCTGGCAATATCACGATCTATACAGTAACCCCCCGACCTACGATGGCCCCGACATACGATCATTTCAACATACGATGGCCTCTCAGAGGCCATCACATGCTGAAGGCAGCATCAACATACGATGCTTTTGTATGTCGGGGGCCATCGCATAAACGGCTATCCGGCAGTGAAGACTGATTCAGCTGCCACCGGATAGCCGTTTACGGTGCCCCGTGTGCTCCACTGGCGATCACTTACCTGTCCTCAAGTCTCTGGCGCGTCCTCTTCGGGATTCTCTGCATCGTCAACGCTCTCCATCGTCGTCATCACGTCGGTGCGCAGGCCGCCCCGCCATCCAATAGGAGCGTAACGACGTGATGGCGGAAACGGGGAGCGAGGATGCTGGGGAAGCAGAGGCCTTGCCGGAGCGTCGGGCACACCCCGGGGACACGGCAACAGCGATGGAGGGTTTAGAATAGTAAGTGAGGGCCAATGGGTCAAGGTGGTAAAAATGCAGCAAGCATTACATACTTTCCCTGCTTCTGGCCGATCCTAGGAAAGATGTGGTGATCCTGCTGGCACTTGGCACCAACTGCCCTTCTTCTGACGGACTTGCCTAAGAAGGATTCAAGCCACGCCCCTACTTAAACCCCTTCATGACCCAGTGATTTTTTTCTTTTGGCTCATGTTTTCTTGCTCCTCGCATTCTAAAGCCAATACCTAAATATGAGTTAGGCTATAGGCCAAACAAAATAATTAACTTTACCAAGCATTAAACTCTGTTCCAAATTATTATGCAAATTATATTTTTCTCATATACCTAAATAATTGATGTAAACAACAGTCAGCATAATTCTCATGTTTTCAGCTATTAAAGGGGGTACTCTGGTAGAATTTTTTTTTTTTAAATCAACTGGTGCCAGAAAGTTAAACAGATTTGTAAATTACTTCTATTAAAAAAAAAATCTTTACCCTTGCAGTACTTTTTAGCAGCTCTATGCTACAGAGGAAATTCTTTTCTTTTTGAATTTCTTTTTCGTCTTGTCCACAGTGCTCTCTGCTGACACCTCTGTCCGTATCAGTAACTGTCCAGAGCAGCATGGGTTTGCAATGGGAATTTTCTCCTGCTCTGGACAGTTCCTGATACGGGCATCAGGTGTCAGCTGAGAGCACTGTGGACAAGACAAAAAAGAAATTCAAAAAGAAAAGAATTTCCTCTGTAGCATACAGCTGCTAAAAAGTACTGGAAGGGTAAAGATTTTGCATTGTCATGCATGAAGATGATTTTATTATGGAAAGCATAGTTCTTAGGGAAGAAAGTGGTCAGTCAGAAACTCCACATACTTTGCAGAGATCAACTTTACACCTTCGGGGACCCTAAAGGGGCCGACCACCAGATTCTCTCCGTTTACAGATGAGATGAAGAAGGGTTTGAAGAGACAGGTAACTGGAATGTTAAATCTGTTGATGAATGAGGCTTCAATAAAGTCCCCTGCAGAATCAGAGTTCAGGAAGGCCACTGCAAAGAAGGAAAAATCCGCACTGGAATAGTCAGGCATGGAGAGGAAGAATTCACACCTAGTAACGCCTCTCCCACGTTAACTAGGTGCATGCGTTTCTACTGATGTGGAGGACAAATAGGACAGTCTTTAACCCCTTAAGGACTCAGCCCATTTTGGCCTTAAGGACTCAGACAATTTAATTTTTACGTTTTCGTTTTTTCCTCCTCGCGTTCTAAAAATCATAACTCTTTTATATTTTCATCGCCAGACTAGTATGAGGGCTTGTTTTTTGCATGACCAGTTGTCCTTTGTAATGACATCACTCATTATATCATAAAATGTATGGCGCAACCAAAAAACACAATTTATCTGGGGAAATTAAAAAAGAAAAACGCAATTTTGCTAATTTTGGAAGGTTTTGTTTTCACGCCGTACAATTTACGGTAAAAATTACATGTGTTCTTTATTCTGAGGGTCAATACGATTAAAACGATACCCATTATTACATACTTTTATATTATTGTTGTGCTTAAAAAACAATCACAAACTTTTTAACCAAATTTGTACGTTTATAATCCCTTTATTTTGATGACCTATAACTTTTTCATTTTTCCGTATAAGCGGTGGTATGAGGGCTCATTTTTTGTGCCATGATCTGTACTTTTTTTGATACCACATTTGCATATAACTAACTTTTAATACATTTTTTAATAATTTTTTTTAATAAAATGTATTAAAAAAGTAGCAATTTTGGAAAAAAAAAATTTACGTTCACGCCATTCACCGTACGGGATTATTAGCATTTTATTTTAATATTTTGGACATTTACGCACGCGTTGATACCAAATATGTCTATTAAATTTTTTTTTTACGCTTTTTGGGGGTAAAATAGGAAAAAACGGACGTTTTACTTTTTATTGGGGGAGGGGATTTTTCACTTTATTTTTACTTTTAATTAAAAAAACGTTTACATTTTTTTTTACACTTGAATAGTCCCCATAGGGGACTATTCATAGCAATACCATGATTGCTAATACTGATCTGTTCTATGTATAGGACATAGAACAGATCAGTGTTATCGGTTATCTTCTGCTCTGGTCTGCTCGATCTCAGACCAGAGCAGAAGACGCCGGGAGACGGACAGAGGCAGGTGAGGGGACCTCCGTGCGGCGTTCTGAATGATCGGATCCCCGCAGCAGCTCTGCGGGCGATCAGATCATTCATTGAAATCGCGTACTTCCGCAAATGCCGGGAACTGTATTGATCCCGGCATCTGAGGGGTTAATGGCGGACGCCCGCGACATCGCGGGCGTCAGCCATTGCCGTTGGGTCTCTGGCTGCGATCAGCAGCCGGGATCAGCCGCGCATGACATAGACATTGCTCCAATGCCCGCGGTTATGTACAGGGCGTAAATGTACGTCCTGGTGCGTTAAGTACCACCGCACCAGGACGTACATTTACATCCTGCGTCCTTAAGGGGTTATGGAAATTTTCAGTACTGGCACAGTACAAGCACAGATTTCCATTTATGTGGTGAATCCTCTCTTCTTGGGTCAGGAGAGACCGGTCCACTTGCATAGCCTCCTCGGCGGGAGGCACAGGGGTAGGTTGCAGAGGACTCTGGAAGAGAGGTCCCAAGCGAGGAAACCATCTGGTGTGAACAAGATCCTTTTCTTGGCGGAGCTCCTGGTGTCTTTCTGTGAAACGCATATTTATGCGGGTGGCCAACTGAATGAGTTCAGGCAAGGTAGCAGGAATTTCTCATCTTTGATGTGGCTGGATAAACCTTTCTTGAAGGTCGCACAGAGGGCCTCATTGTTCCAAGCTAGCTCAGAGGCGAGGGTGCGAAACTGGATAGCATATTCGCCCACTGAAGAGCTCCCTTGAACGAGATTCAAAAGAGCCGTCTAGGCAGAGGAAGCCCGGGCTGGCTCCTCAAAGATGCTGCGTACTTCGGAAAAGAAGGACTGGACTGAAGCAGTGGCAGGATTGTTGCGGTCCCACAGCGGTGTGGCCCAGGACAAGGCCTTTCCAGATAGCAAACTGACTACGAAAGCCACCTTCGACCGTTCTGTGGGGAACTGGTCCGACATCAATTCAAGGTGCAGAGAACATTGGGACAGGAATCCCCGGCACATCTTAGAGTCCCCATTAAATTTCTCTTGAAGAGACAAGCGGACTCTAGGGGTAGTTGCAGTAACTCGGAGTGGAGGAGAAGCTGGAGCTGGCGGAGGAGATGGTTGACTCTGGGAGGGCAGAAGCTGCTGGAGCATGGCGGTCAACTGCGTCAGCTGTTGTCCTTGTTGGGCGATCTGTTGGGACTGCTGGGCAACAACGGTGGTCAGATCAGCAACACTCGGAACCTCAGCGGGATCCATGGCCGGATCTACTGTCAGGATCCGGACTGGCGGCTGGTGAGAACACAGGAGGCAATGATGCGGGTCATACTGAGGAATCGTTTCTAAGTAGTTACTGGTGTTCACCAGAGCCCGCCGCAAAGCGGGATGGACTTGCTGCAGCGGTAACTACCAGGTCGTGTTCCCCTGCAGCGACTCAACCTCTCTGGAGACTGGCGCGGTACACAAGGACTAGACAGAGGCAAGGTCAGACGTAGCAGAAGGTCAGGGCAGGCGGCAAGGTTCATAGTCAGGGGCAACAGCAGGAGATCTGGATACACAGTCTAGGGAACACACTATAATGCTTTCTCAGGGCACAAGGCAACAAGATCCGGCAGGGACAGGAAGGGGAAGTGGGTTTTTATAGTGTAGGGAGTGCTTGGAACTAATTGGGCCAGGCACCAATTAATGGTGCACTGGCCCTTTAAATCTGAGAGACCCAGCGTGCGCACGCCCTAGAGAGCGGGGCCGCGCGGGCCGGGACTGAGCAGGAGGACGGGGCAGGTGAGAGACACAGAATGCGACCCGCGGGCAGGCACGTCCTGCCGCGGGGAACGCATCCCCGCCAAGAAACACAGAGCAGCGCTCCCGGTCAGCGAGTCTGACCGGGGCGCTGCAAGGAGGAGAAGAATGCCGCAAGCACTCCGGGGGAGGAGCGGGACCTGGAGCGCTCGGCGTTACAACAGTGAGATTTTCATGATATTGTGCACATTCTACAAAAATACACAGCTAGTGCATAGCGCAAAACACCTATCCTGGAGGTAAGTACAGAAGAACCCAACATGCAGTGTATGCCTCCTGGGTTCCTCATAAATTGCAAAAGACAACATTATTGAAATGAAATGCACACGTACGCAATTGTAAGGAAAAAAAAGCTAGTTTAAAGATTTTATTTTGAAATGTATATTTATTTTGAAACGTTAATATTTTGAAATTTTCCCGGTTAGGTACCCCTTGTGGCCCTATTGTCGGCGATTTTTTGGTTCATTTGGGAAGCCAAACATCACCGTCTGTCCATGACAGTTATGATGACTGGCAAGTCTATGAGTGGGCTGGCAGTACCAGAAATCCCTTAATACTATTTAGCTGCCCATTTGCGCCACCTTGCCTCCTGGTCCTCTTATAATGCATACAGTAGGTGGATGGAGCTTGAAAAACTCTGGCTAACCGTGTTCACCCGAACTCCTTGCTTTGGTCTACCCCACCCCTGTCAGTCCCCCTGGGTCCACTCTTTGGACCGATGGCCCTCTCTAAATATATATATAGGAATATTGTTCCGCAAAATTTAGTCTCTCAGGCACCTCCTCCCATGTATGACATTTGGAATGGTAGGAGCTTGGGGCTCTAAGAGATGGTGTTGGCGTCTTCTCCCGCTCCCTGTCGTCATTTGAGCAGCTGGTGTTGAGACATGGTCTCCCTTCCTCTAAGCGGCTGTATTACCTTCAATTGCTTCACCATATGATTGATAAATTAGGCTCGTCCAAAGTGTCTATACCCCCGGAGTTCAAACGGCTCTGTTGTCAAGTCCCGATGACAAAAGGCCTTCTTTCTGTTTATTCAACTTTAACCCCTTAAGGACCGAGAGTTTTTCCCTTTTGCACTTTCATTTTTTCTTCCTCATCTTTTAAAAATCCCAATACTTTAAATTTTTCACCTACAGACTCATATGAAGGCTTGTTTTTTTGCACCATCAATTGTACTTTGTAATGACATCAATCATTTCACCCAATAATTTATGGCGAAACCAGTAAAAAAATTATTTGTGGGGCAAAGTTGAAAAAAAAATAAAAAAAGAAACCCTATTTTGTAACTTTTGGGGGCTTCTGATTTTATGCAGTGCACTTTTCGGTAAAAATTACACCATATCTTAATTCTGTACATCCATACGATTACGAGGATACCCAATTTATATAGTATTTTGTTATTTTACTACTTTAAAAAAATTCTAACTACACACACCAAAACTAGTATGTTTAAAATTGTCATGTTCTGACCCATATAAGCACATGAAGCTTTTTATGCATATTTTGTTAGCTGCAAATGTGGTGTCCCGGTACCGTATGGTATACCGTAACTTGTATGGTGGTCCCCAAAGCCATAGTTACTTCGTTCCAGTAGCATCCTCCTGGTGGGATAGCCCCTAGTCACCTCTTCCTTCTTTAATTTTTTGATGTTTATATGTATATTTAATTGTATATTTAATGGTGAATATAGTGTCACAGGACCTTAGGTCACATGACTAATGTTAATTCTATTAAGGTATGTTAAAGGTCCTTCCTAGGTCACGTGAGTGGTCACATGTTTAGACCATAATTCCTTGTAAAGTGAATGACAGATGGTATGGACCAATGAGCTCAAGGCCAGCCCCTGCACGTATAAGGGAGCTGCCATCCAATCCTCGCTCTCTTGGGTTCCGGACTAGCAGAGAGTAGAGATCCGTGCAACTTTAAAAGACAAGACCAGGCCGAAGCCTGATAATACCAAACCGTAAGTTACAATACAACTCCCCGCTAAAGTCTGCATGACTGCTGGACTTAACTCAATCCCCTAAATCCAGCGGAACAGCACATATAAATCTCCTGAGCTTAAAACTCACAAGGTCCCAACCAACTGTCAGGATCCTCATAGACTCTGATTGTACAAAGACTGTTCCTGTTTGAATCTGCATAAAACCTGCAGTAAAAGTTCCGACAGTTTTCTGAAATCTCAGGTTGTGGACAAACATTTATTATACCTCCCTATCGCTCTTGGGACAGGTGGCCATAGGACAAGCATATACAGAGAAGCCCCCACCCTGGCGTCACGACAGATTAGGGTTAAATCAGCACCCTTTAGTTACTGCACAGCTACACCCCATACACCCCACAAGCTCACCACACAAAGACCTTAACCCCTTAAGGACCAGGCCATTTTACACCTTAGGACCAGAGCGTTTTTTGAACAGCTGACCACTGTCACTTTAAGCATTAATAACTCTGGGATGCTTTTACCTATCATTCTGATTCAGATACTGTTTTTTCGTGACATATTCTACTTTATGTTAGTGGTAAAATTTTGTTGATACTTGCATCGTTTTCAAATTCCAAAATTTGATGAAAAAATTGAAAATTTAGCATTTTTCTAACTTTGAAGCTCTCTGCTTGTGAAGAAAATGGATAGTCCAAATAATTTTATTTTTATTCACATATACAATATGTCTACTTTATGTTTGCATCATAAAATTTACGTATTTTTACTTTTGGAAGACACCAGAGGGCTTCAAAGTTCAGCAGCAATTTTCCAATTTTTCACAAAATTTCCAAAATCACAATTTTTCAGGGACCAGTTCAGGTTTGAAGTGGATTTGAAGGGTCTTCATCTTAGAAATACCCCATAAATTACCCCATTATAAAAACTGCACGCCCCCCCCAAAAGTATTCAAAATGACATTCAGTAAGCGTTTTAACCCTTTAGAAGTTTAGGTGTGTAGACCCAATTTTTGAATTTTTACAAGAGGTAAAAGGAGAAAATGTATACTTATATTTGTAGCCCAATTTCTCTCGAGTAAGCACATACCTCATATGTCTATGTAAATTGTTCGGCGGGCGCAGTAGAGGGCTCAGAAGCGAAGGAGCGACGAGGGGATTTTGGAGAGTACGTTTTTCTGAAATGGTTTTTGGGGGGCATGTTGCATTTAGGAAGCCCCTATGGTGCCAGAACAGGAAAAAAAAACACATGGCATACCATTTTGGAAACTAGACCCCTTGAGGAACGTAACAAGGAATAAAGTGAGCCTTAATACCCCACAGGTGTTTCACGACTTTTGCATATGTAAAAAAACGTTTTAAAAATGTCACTAAAATGTGTGTTTCCCCCCAAATTTCACATTTATGCAAGGGTTAATAGCAGAAAATACCCCCCAAAATTTGTAACCCCATCTCTTCTGAGTATGGAGGTACCCCATTAGTTGACCTGAAGTGCACTATGGGCGAACTACAATGCTCAGAAGAAAAGGAGTGATATTTGGCTTTTTGAGAGCAAATTTAGCTCGGGGGCATGTCGCATTTAGGAAGCCCCTATGGTGCCAGGACAGCAAAAAATACCCACATGGCATACCATTTTGGAAACTAGACCCCTTGAGGAACGTAACAAGGAATAAAGTGAGCCTTAATACCCCACAGGGGTTTCACGACTTTTGCATACGTAAAAAAAATAAAATAAAATTTTTCACTAAAAAGTGTGTTTCCCCCCCAAATTTCACATTTTTGCAAGGGTTAATAGCAGAAAATACCCCCCAACATTTGTAAACCCATCTCTTCTGAGTATGGAGATACCCCATAAGTTGACCTGAAGCGCACTACGGGCGAATTACAATGCTGAGAAGAGAAGGAGTCATATTTGGCTTTTTGAGAGCAAATTTTGCTCGGGGGGCATGTCGCATTTAGGAAGCCCCTATGGTGCCAGGACAGCAAAATAACCCCCACATGGCATACCATTTTGGAAACTAGACCCCTTGAGGAACGTAACAAGGGGTACAGTGAGCATTTACCCCCCCCCCCCCCCCCCCCACTGGTGTCTGTCAGATCTTTGGAACAGTGGGCTGTAGAAAATTTTTAATTTGCACAGCCCACTGTTCCAAAGATCTGTCAGACACCAGTGGGGTGTAAATTCTCACTGCACCCCTCATTACATTCCGAGAGGGGTGTTGTTTCCGAAATGGGGTCACACGTGGGGTTTTGTTTTTTTTGCGTGTGTCAAAACCACTGTAACAATCAGTCACCCCTGTACAAATCACCTCAAATGTACATGGCGCACTCTCCCTTCTGGGCCTTGTTGTGCACCCCCAGAGCACTTTGCGCCCACATATGGGGTATCTCCGTAGTCGGGAGAAATTGCATTACAAATTTTGGGGGGCGTTTTTCCCTTTTATCTCTTGTCAAAATGAAAAGTATGGGGCAACACCAGCATGTTAGTGTGAAAAAAAAGATTTTTTTTACACTAACATGCTGGTGTAGACCCCCAACTTCACCTTTTCATAAGGGGTGAAAGGAGAAAAAGCCCCCCAAAATGTGTAACACAATTTCTCCCGAGTACGGTGATACCCCATATGTGACCCTAAACTGTTGCCTTGAAATACGACAGGGCTCCAAAGTGAGAGCGCCATGCGCATTTGAGGCCTGAATTAGGGATTTGCATAGGGGTGGACATAGGGGTATTCTACGCCAGTGATTCCCAAACAGGGTGCCTCCAGCTGTTGCAAAACTCCCAGCATGCCTGGACAGTCAACGGCTGTCCGGCAATACTGGGAGTTGTTGTTTTGCAACAGCTGGAGGCTCCATTTTGAAAATAGTGGCGCACCAGACGTTTTTCATTTTTATTGGGGAGGGGAGGGGGGCTGTGTAGGGGTATGTGTACATGTAGTGTTTTTTACTTTTTATTTTATTTTGTGTTAGTGTAGTGTAGTGTTTTTAGGGTACAGTCACATGGGCGGGGGGTTACAGCGAGTTTCCCGCTGCGAGTTTGAGCTGCCGCGCAAAATTTGCTGCATTGCAAACTTGCAGCCTGATACTCACTGTAAGCCCCCTGCCCATGTGAGTGTACCCTGTACATTCACAGGGGGGAGGGGACCTCCAGCTGTTGCAAAACTACAACTCCCAGCATGCACAGTCCATCAGTGCATGCTGGTAGTTATAGTTTTGCAACAGCTGGAGGCACACGGGTTGGGAAACACTGAGTTAGGAAACAGACAATGTTTCCCAACCAGTGTGCCTCCAGTTGTAGCAAAACCACAACTCCCAAACATTCTCAGGCATGCTGGGAGTAGTAGTTCGGCAACATCTTTAGAGCCAGATGTTGCCGAACTACAACTCCCAGCATGCTTG
The DNA here is from genome assembly GCF_029499605.1 of Hyla sarda. Lineage (NCBI taxonomy): Eukaryota > Metazoa > Chordata > Amphibia > Anura > Hylidae > Hyla > Hyla sarda. Next base: position 22,144,527 of record NC_079189.1, read on the forward strand.
GAGTTGTAGTTTTGCAACATCTGGAGGACTACAGTTTGCAGACCACTAATACAGTGGTTCCCAATCTGTGCCCTTCCAGATGTTGCAAAACTACTACTCCAAATATGCCAAAACTGTCCAGGCATGCTGGGAGTTGTAGTTCTGCAACATCTGAAGGGCCAGATGTTACAGAACTACAACTCCCAGCATGCCTGGACAGTAAGGGCATGCTGAGGATTTGTAGTTTTGCAACATCTGGAAGGGCACAGTGGTCTCCAAACTGTGGACCTCCAGATGTTGAAACACTGCAAGTCCCAGCATGCCCAGACGCCAAGGGCTGTCTGGGCATGCTGGGAGTTGTAGTATACAGGGTCCCAATACAGCAATGCATGTCGCTTTACGGCGACGTGCATTGCTGTAAAGGGCCCGACTGCGGCTGAAGAGGAACTCACCTGTCGCCGCCGCTGCCGTCTTCATCCGGGTCTTCAGGGATGAGGTAAGTACCGGGGCCGGGCCCCAGCACTCCCCCGTCCCCCGCCATGTCCTCCGGTCTTCCTCCCGTCCTCTCCGGACTTCAAGGGGCCGGGCAGGGCGGGAGGAAGTAACCGCCCCCCCCCTGCGATTGGTCGGTTAACTAACCGACGGATCGCAGGGGATCGGAGGAGGTGGCCGGCTTGCCACCTCGCTCCTATACTTTAGCATGGTCCTGGCTGTCTGTGACAGCCGAGATCATGCAAAATTACCGGGCGGTCGGGTCCCAGAGACCCGATCAGCCCGGTATCGCTGCAGATCGCAAGGGCGATTTCCCTTGTGACTTGCGGCGATCGCTGACATGGGGGGCCTACATGGCCCCCCTTGGCGTTTGTCCTGGATGCCTGCTGAAGCATTTCAGCAGGCATCCGGTTCCGATCTCTGCCCGGCGAGCGGCAGAGACCGGAAAACGCCATGACGTTGTGGAAGGTCATTGGTCCTTAAAGCCCAGGGTGCCATGACGTTCCACGTCATTGGTCCTTAAGAGGTTAAAGGGGTTATCCAGGAAAAAAAAAAAAAATTATATATCAACTGGCTCCAGAAAGTTAAACAGATTTGTAAATTACTTCTATTAAAAAATCTTAATCCTTTCAGTACTTTTGAGCTTCTGAATTTGAGTTGTTCTTTTCTGTCTAAGTTCTCTCTGATGACACGTGTCTCGGGAACCGCCCAGTTTAGAAGAGGTTTGCTATGGGGATTTTCTTCTAAATTGGGCGGTTCCCGAGACACGTGTAATCAGAGACCACTTAGACAGAAAAGAACAACTCAACTTCAGAAGCTCAAAAGTACTGAAAGGATTAAGATTTTTTAATAGAAGTAATTTACAAATCTAAAAAAAATTGGGGTATGTGCAGCTCACAATATAAATTAATCGAGGCTAAATGGAAAGTATTTACACCAAAAAAATACTAGTACAAAATAATATATAAGGAAAAAAAGGGGGGGTACCAAATGCCTCTAGACTAATACCATAAAATGGTACATGATGATGGAATTACAGAAAAAATAAATAAATCGGACTGTGCTTCACTTTAAATGATGTACAAATTTAATATAAAAAATATTACAAATAAGACATAAAATAAATAATGCAAATCTAATACATAAATGCCTCCTACGACAGGGCCCTTGTGGGGAGGTATGATATTTGAATACAAAGCATATATTAAAAATTTTTAAAATATAGCATGTGAATTACGTTCTACCGCTATCCCAATATATTGCAAACCGACATAGTGTACTTTTGTGCGGTACACTCCGTTCTCATGTGATTTAGAACAGTTCACAAAGTGATATAGTTACCAACTCCTAAGGGTAGTTTTGGCTGGACATCCGAGAGATGGATATGTGGTGGCTGTGTCCAGCGCTAGCGTGCGCATACGGTGACGGGCCCGGATGCCACAGGCCAAAAAGGTCACCGGTCACGGAGTAATTGCAGGCTCGATGGCAGATGTAGTGGAGGCTGTGTCCAGCGCTGGCATGCGCTTGCGGTGACGGGCCCGGTTGCCGCAGGCCGAAGAGAAGTCACCGGTCACGGAGTGGCTCCGGAGGTGGAGATGTACTCGGAGATAGATGGATCTTGCTCCGGAAACAAGGAAAGGAAAGCCTCGTGGAAGATCTCTCGGCGTCTGGTGGAATGGCGGATGAATTACAGCCAGGTGTAAAATCAGCAGATGATGGAGTTGTGTCGGAGGTAAGTGATGGCGGTTTGTGGATTGCGGTGGTCATGCGGTAAATATTTCTTTCTCTAGACGCGTTTCAGGGTACTTTATATATGACCCTTTCCTCAGTAGAGAACTTCTCTACTGAGGAAAGGGTCATATATAAAGTACCCTGAAACGCGTCTAGAGAAAGAAATATTTACCGCATGACCACCGCAATCCACAAACCGCCATCACTTACCTCCGACACAACTCCATCATCTGCTGATTTTACACCTGGCTGTAATTCATCCGCCATTCCACCAGACGCCGAGAGATCTTCCACGAGGCTTTCCTTTCCTTGTTTCCGGAGCAAGATCCATCTATCTCCGAGTACATCTCCACCTCCGGAGCCACTCCGTGACCGGTGACTTCTCTTCGGCCTGCGGCAACCGGGCCCGTCACCGCAAGCGCATGCCAGCGCTGGACACAGCCTCCACTACATCTGCCATCGAGCCTGCAATTACTCCGTGACCGGTGACCTTTTTGGCCTGTGGCATCCGGGCCCGTCACCGTATGCGCACGCTAGCGCTGGACACAGCCACCACATATCCATCTCTCGGACGTCCAGCCAAAACTACCCTTAGGAGTTGGTAACTATATCACTTTGTGAATAGCCATTCTTTACATCTAAGAATATGTCTAATCAACATCCCCCCCCCATCCCACCCACCCACTGGCACCGAGAAGAGTAAAGAGTAGAGAAAAAAAATAAAAAAAATAAAAAAAAAGGAAGAACTTTTAAGTCTACCATAAATTCCAAATTTTTCTACATTCTCTTTGACCACCCCTACTCCTCATCCATCTAAACTCCTTATTTTTCATGGTTTTCAAACCTTCCTTCCATTCCTCTATTTGCAGTTCTTTAGGGGATATCCAATTCCTTAATATAATCAGTCTGGCGAAGAACAAAATCCGATGTAGTAGGCCCTCAAATTTGCCCATCTTACCAATAGCTCCCAGCAGTATAAACTCTATCGTACGAGGTACCTTCACAGGGATTTTACTTTCTACCTCTTTTACTACAGATTCCCAGAAAACAGATATCTTCTCACACGACCAAAAACTATGTAAATAGTCCGCCTCTTCCAAACCACATTTAACACACTGTGAAGTGATTCTCACCCCTATCCTATGTAAATGAAGCGCGGAATAATGGGTCCTGTGTAATATCTTAAATTGTGTAATTTTATGTTCCATATTACGAGAAACCTTGCTTATATTTTGGGCCATAATGTCCCAGTCTTCCCCAGACACAGTACCCACTATTCCGGACCATTTGTCTTTAATTCTGTCGATCCCCCTTACTCCAATAATCTTATTTAATTTCTTATACAAAATTGATATTCCTTTTTTTTTTAAGTGCTCTATTTGAGTTAGTGCTTCTATGAAATTGTGTTTCTTTGCTACATATATCTCCTTATCTATTGTGTTATGGACTGCATGATTAACTTGCCAATAGTACAGCCAATCGTTATCACTAATATCATACCCCCTTTTTATGTGCTCAAATGAAAGGAGTTGTCCTTTATCAAATAATTGTTCCAGTCGTTTTATACCCTTACTATCCCAAAAAGTTGACTCACAATTCACCAATTCTTTAAATTTATTGTTACCCCATAGGGGTGTGAACCCAAAACTATTTTCTACATGTAATTCTCCCTTTAATCTTTCCCATACTTTCCTATATTTATACAATAACATCGTGTTATTTGACCCACTCTCCTCATAATCATCTAATTCCAACACCTCATATATGTTCACTTTCTCCTTATCTACTACAATCTTCTCCAGATATCTAGAATTTCTCCAATTCACGATTCGTACCAACTGCGCAGCCATGTAATAAACAAAAAAGTTGGGCATATCCAATCCCCCCCTATCTCCAGGGGCCATGAAATATCTATACTTCAAACGAACCCTTTATCTTCCCCATAACAATCTACCCAGTATCACTTCTATCTTCCGGAACCAGCATTTGCCGATCCACACTGGCGAGGCAGTAAGAAAAAAAAGGATCTGTGGGAGGACCACCATTTTTATTATCGCCATCCTTTCTGACATAGAGAAGGGCATTTTAATCCATACTTCTGCTCTCTTCGCTAAACTATTCAAAAGGGGCCGTATATTGTTAATCACAAACCTATCATTCGTGGCTGCTATTTTTACTCCCAGATAGAGGAAACATTCTTTTTTTTTTAACACGGATAGTCTTCCCACCGTCTCCCCCATATCTTCATCCAGGGGGAGCATAGTAGATTTACTCCAATTTATCTCCAACCCAGATAGAGGGGAAAATGTCTCAAACATCTTAATGATACGATGTATTTTTCCTTGTGGATTAGTTACAAAGAGGAGGATGTCATCTGCAAATAGCAAGATTCTACTCTTCTCTCCATTTACTCCAAATCCCTCATAAACATCATTATCTCTTATCCAAGCCGCTAAGGGTTCAATATAAATTAAAAATAGAGAGGGTGAGAGGGGACAGCCCTGCCTTGTTCCTCTACTTAGTTTGAATGGGTAGGAGGGAATTCCATCCACCACTACACTCGCCTCGGGGTTAGTTTATAGTAACTGAATATAACTCAAAAACCTCGGGCCCACCCCAACCCTCTTCAAAACTTCCCAGAGGTATCCCCACTCCACCCTGTCAAAAGCTTTAGTAGCATCCAATGACAGAATGGTGCGGGAGCCCCGGGATCCACTCTGGATTGCTTCATACACCTGGTGAATATTGTCATGAACCGTTCTTCCTGACCTAAACCCTCCCTGGTCATTGCCCACCACTGCATCCACTACTTTATCTAATCTCATTGCCAGTGCTTTCGCTATTATCTTTATATCTGTATTAAGCAAGGAGATAGAACGATATGAGCCCAAATCCAAGGGATCTTTATCTTTTTTCCTAATGAGTCTAATATTAGCCTCACACATAGATTTAACCCCTTCAGGACCAAGCCCATTTTGGCCTTAAGGACCAGAGCGTTTTTTGCACATCTGACCACTGTCACTTTAAACATTAATAACTCTGGAATGCTTTTAGTTATCATTCTGATTCCGAGATTGTTTTTTCGTGATATATTCTACTTTAACATGGTGGTAAATTTTTGTGGTAACTTGCATCCTTTCCTTGTGAAAAATCCTAAAATTTGATGAAAAATTTGAAAATTTTGCATTTTTCTAACTTTGAAGCTCTCTGCTTGTAAGGAAAATGTATATTACAAATAAAAAAAAAAATTATTCACATATACAATATGTCTACTTTATGTTTGCATCATAAAAGTGACAAGTTTTTACTTTTGGAAGACACCAGAGGGCTTCAAAGTTCAGCAGCAATTTTCCAATTTTTCACAAAATTTTCAAACTCACTATTTTTCAGGGACCAGTTCAGGTTTGAAGTGGATTTGAAGGGTCTTCTTATTAGAAATACCCCACAAAAGACCGCATTATAAAAACTGCACCCCCCAAAGTATTCAAAATGACATTCAGTCATCATTTTAACCCTTTAGGTGTTTCACAGGAATAGAAGCAAAGTGAAGGAGAAAATTCACAATCTTCATTTTTTACACTCGCATGTTCTTGTAGACCCAATTTTTAAATTTTTACAAGGGGTAAAAGGAGAAAATGTATACTTATATTTGTAGCCTGATTTCTCTCGAGTAAGCACATACCTCATATGTCTATGTAAAGTGTTCGGCGGGCGCAGTAGAGGGCTCAGAAGGGAAAGAACGATAAGGGGATTTTGGAGAGTACGTTTTTCTGAAATGGTTTTTGGGGGGCATGTTGCATTTAGGAAGTCCTTATGGTGCCAGAACAGCAAAAAACCCTCACATGGCATACCATTTTGGAAACTAGACCCCTTGAGGAACATAAAAAGGAATAAAGTGAGCCTTAATACCCCACAGGTGTTTCACGACTTTTGCATATGTAAAAAAAAAATATTTTTTTTCACTAAAATGTGTGTTTCCCCCCAAATTTCACATTTTTCCAAGGGTTAATAGCAGGAAATACCCCCCAATATTTGTAACCCCTTCTCTTCTGAGTATGGAGGTACCCCATAAGTTGACCTGAAGTGCACTATGGGCGAACTACAATGCTCAGAAGAGAAGGAGTCATATTTGGCTTTTTGAGAGCAAATTTTGCTCGGGGGGCATGTCGCATTTAGGAAGCCCCTATGGTGCCAGAACAGCAAAAAATACCCACATGGCATACCATTTTGGAAACTAGACCCCTTGAGGAATGTAATAAGGAATAAAGTGAGCCTTATTACCCCACAGGTGTTTCACGACTTTTGCATATGTAATAAAAAAAAAAAAAAAAAAAAAAAAAAAAAAAAAAATTTCCACTAAAATGTGTGTTTCCCCCCTAATTTCACCTTTTTGCAAGGGTTAATAGCAGAAAATACCCCCCCAAATTTGTAACCCCATCTCTTTTGAGTATGGAGGTACCCCATAAGTTGACCTGAAGTGCACTATGGGCGAACTACAATGCTCAGAAGAGAAGGAGTCATATTTGGCTTTTTGAGAGCAAATTTTGCTCGGGGAGCATGTCGCATTTAGGAAGCCCCTAAGGTGCCAGAACAGCAAAAAAAAAACACACATGGCATACCATTTTGGAAACTAGACCCCTTGAGGAACGTAACAAGGGGTACAGTGAGCATTTGCCCCCCACTGGTGTCTGACAGATCTTTGGAACAGTGGGCTGTACAAGTTTTCATTTTCATGGACCACTGTTCCAAAGATCTGTCAGACACCTGTGGGGGGTAAATTCTCACTGCACCCCTCATTACATTCCGTGAGGGGTGTAGTTTCCGAAATGGGGTCACATGTGGGGTTTTGTTTTTTTTGCGTTTGTCAAAATCGCTGTAACAATCAGCCACCCCTGTGCAAATCACCTCAAATGTACATGGTGCGCTCTCCCTTCTGGGCCTTGTTGTGCGCCCCCAGAGCACTTTGCGCTCACATATGGGGTATCTCTGTAGTCGGGAGAAATTGCGTTACAAATTTTGGGGGGCTTTTTTCCCTTTTACCTCTTGTGAAAATGTAAAGTATAGGGCAACATCAGCATGTTAGTGTAAAAAATAAAAAAAATTTACACTAACATTCTGGTGTAGACCCCAACATTTCCTTTTCATGAAGGGTTAAAGAAGAAAAAGCCCCCCAAACCTTGTAACGCAATTTCTCCCGAGTACAGCGATACCCCATATGTCGCCCTAAACTGTTGCCCTGAAATACGACAGGGCTCCAAAGTGAGAGCGCCATGTGCATTTGAGGCCTAAATTAGGGATTTGCATAGGGGTGGACATAGGGGTATTCTACGCCAGTGATTCCCAAACAGGGTGCCTCCAGCTGTTACAAAACTCCCAGCATGCCTGGACAGTCAACGGCTGTCCGACAATACTGGGAGTTGTTGTTTTTCAACAGCTGGAGGCTCTGCTTTGGAAACAGTGGTGTACCGGACGTTCTTATTGGGGAGGGGAGGGGGGCTGTGTAAGGGTATGTGTATATGTAGTGTTTTTAACTTTTTATTTTATTTTGTGTTAGTGTAATGTAGTGTTTTTAGGGTACAGTCACATGGGCGGGGGATTACAGCGAGTTTCCCAGCGCAAAATTTGCTGCATCTCAAGATGCGAGAAACCCACTGTAAAAGCCTCGCCCATGTGAATGTACCCTGTACATTCACGGGGGTGGCGGGGCGGGGGGTGGGGGGGGCTTGCATCAGCTGTTGCAAAACCACAACTCCCAGCATGCATGGTCTGTTAGTGCATGCTGGGAGTCATAGTTTTGCAACAGCTGGAGGCACACAGGTTAGGAAACACTGAGTTAGAAACAGACAATGTTTCCCAACCAGTGTGTCTCCAGTTGTTGCAAAACTACAACTCCCAGCATGCCCAGACAGCTGAAGGGCTGGGAGTTGTAGTTCGGCAACATTTGAAGGGCCAGATGTTGCTGAACTAAAACTCCCAGCATGCCTGGACAGTCAGTGCATGCTGGGAGTTGTAGTTTTGCAACAGCTGGAAGAGCACAGATTGGAGACCATTATACAATGGTCTCCAAACTGGGGCCCTCCAGATGTTGCAAAACTACAACTCCCAGCATGCCCAGACAGCCAAAGGCTGTCTAGGCATGCTGGGAGTTGTAGTTTTCAGACTCCTAGAAGCAGCAGTGAAGATCTTCACTGCTGCCTCTGAGGACTACATACTTACCTGCTGGTCCCGTCGCTGCTCGCCCACGTGGCCGGTCCTGCCGTTGCTCCTCGGTCCTGCTGCTGCTCCAGGTAAGTCCGCCGGTCCCCAACTGTTCCCCCCGTGTGCCGCAGGTCCCCGCGAGCCCCTGCAGCCTTCGTCCCCCGTTCTGCCCGACTTCCAGGGGCGGGCAGTGCGGGGGATCTGAACTTTCACCCCAGATCACTGTGATTGGTCCACAGGGACCAATCACAGTGATCGCTGACCAGGACCATCAATTGATGGTCCTGGGGGTGAAGCAGAAGTTGTCCCCTGCTGGAAACAGCGGGACTTCTGCCAGTTAACCCGTGCGATGCTGCGCATCGCCGGGTTAACTGCATGTCATTTATAAACGCCGGGATGCGCGAACGCACTGCACAACCCAGCGTTTATATATGACATTCTGCGGGAAGGGGTTAAGGAGAACCCCCCCCTCCAGGATTCATTAATGATACCCAGCAGTATTGGAAGTAGTAGAGTTGAGTATATCCTATATATCTGGAAAGGAATGCCGTCAGACCCGGGGGATGTATTCCCTTGGATTGATGCCAATGCCTCCTCCAATTCCTGGAGGGAAATTGGGTCATCCAGGGATTCCCTGACATCCTCTGTCAAACTTGGAATATTAATTCCCCTCAAGAATTCCGCTACCTCCGCCCTATTAATATCGCTGCCCATATAGAGATTGGAGAAAAAAGAGCCAACCATTTGGGCTATTTCTTCTCTATCTGTGGTTATGCTGCCATCCTCCCTCCTCAGAGCCATAATACCACATTCGTCGCCTTGATTTTTAAGTAATCTTGACAATGTCTTGTTTGGTTTCCCTTTCTCAAAGAAATTAAATTGCCCACTGAAGAATAGTTTATTTTGTGCCTTTTTAAGTAAATATTCTTTATATTCCTCTTGAGCTGCCTTCAGTTCTAACAGCTGTTCCCCCCCACTATCCTCCTCTATCCCTGCTTCTAATGTTGCCACTTTACTATTCAGTACTGATTCTTCCTGTGAGAATTCCTTTTTTTTTCATTGATTCGCCCTATATATAGGCCCCTCAAATATGCCTTCATAGTATCCCATACCACCTGAGGATTTGCGGACTTATGATTAATCTCCCAGAATGCCTCTATTTCCTGTCTAAACCAGTCCTGATCGCCCACTAATTCAATCCAGTGGGGGTTGAGCCGAAAGCCCAACCTTTTCCCACCCATTACCTTGCCTCTAATTTCCACCACCATTGGGCAATGGTCCGATAGGGTTTTAGCTTTATACTGCACCCTGCTGGTCCAGGTCATTGCATTCTTATCACACAGGCATAAGTCAATTCGGGAAGCGGTGTTATATGAGGTACTAAAACATAAGTACTGTCTTACTCCTGGGTTTAGTTTCCGCCACCCATCTACCCAATTCATCTCTCCACAGTACCTCGCCAATGCTGTTTCGTTCCCCCCTGCATTCCTACCTAATTTGTATCTGTCCATACTAGGGTCCATTACATTGTTCAAATCTCCAACTATCCATAATGCCGAATGTGTCTTACTTTCGCTATAGCTCACAAGGTCCCTCAGAACATCCACTCTAAAAGGTGGAGGAATATAAACAAAAGCCAAGATGACTGCCCTATCTTCCCATATTCCATAAAGAAATATATATCGACCAGACTTATCTACTTTTGCATTCTTAGTCTCAAATGGTGCCCTCCTGTGAACATATACTGACACTCCCACGGAGTAGGAAGAGAATCTGTGGTGGTATTCTTCTTTGGCCCACTTCCTTGGAAGTATCTGCTCATCTCTTGACCTATGGGTCTCAACTAAACATATGATCGCAGGAAGGCACCTCCGAATATAATCGAAGATTGCACACTTTTTAATTCTATCCGACATACCTCGTACGTTCCAGGCTAATAGTTTAAGCATAGATATATTTGCCTAAGAGAAAAAAGAAAAGAGAGAAGAAGGAAAGAGAGAGAGAGAGAAAAAAAAAAAAAACAAACAAAAAAAAAACCCTCTTTTGATCATCCCGTGCCATCCCTCCCTCCTTTCCCTTACCCTTCCCCCCCGCACCCCCCCTCTCCCCATAATGCACCGTACTTCTACTATGCACTCCTATCCTAGTGACACCCCAGAGAACCCCCCGACCCCTCCCCCCTCCCCCCCCGAGACGTAACATTATTACTCAACTAATACTTCCAACCCCTAATGCCACAGTAGTGCCTTATATTAGATGCCTTCTTTATCCATCCAATCTGAGACTTCTTGTGGGGTTCCAAATATTGTTACCTTTCCCTTATGCTCAACCCGGAGTCTCGTTGGAAACAGCAGAGAGAAGGGCACCCCTGCGTTCTTTAGCCGCCTTTTTATCTCCCGAAAGGATGCCCTTCTCTTCTGGGTCTCCCAAGAGAAATCCGGATATAGCAAAATATTCTGCCCAGTATACTGTAGGTCCCTCATCTCTCTTGCCCTCCTAAGGATAGTATCCCTGTCCTGGGAGGTATATAACTTAATTAGGATTGTCCTAGGGGGACCCCCCGGAGGGGGAATACGCCTTGGCACCCGATGAGCTCGTTCAATCCCAAACATTGGGGTAAGATGCCCTTCCCCTATCCCCTCCTTCAACCACCTACTAAGAAACTTTATGACAGAGTCCCCCCCCTCCACCCCCTCAGGAAACCCCACCATCCTTATATTACATCGTCTGGATCTATCCTCAAGGTCTGTGAGCTTATCTTTAACAGATGTCCTCTCCTTTTTCAAGTCATTAACCTCCTCCTCCAAAACCTTGATCCTATTTTCTGTTTTAGGGGCTTCTTCCTCCAGTCTGGAAATCCTATCTCTCATTTTAGTCATATCGTGTCTTATCAGAGATACCTCGGTAGATACCACACCCAGTTGTTTATTTATCTCCTCAATTGCACAATTAGATTTTTTCACCCCTCCCAAGATCTCCTCTAACATCTGTGTTCCCATAGGGGGCCCAGACTGCCCTTCCTCAGTTTCTTCCACCTCCAAGACCGAGTACCTAAAGCCTGTTTTACTAGGGGAGAGATCCTTCTGGGTTCTAGTTTTTATACCCACAGCTGGAGACTTCCATATTTTATCCAATTTACCCATTGCCCCCTTATCTTTTTGTGCCGAGCTACCCCCTGATCTTCTGGGGTTCATCTTAGGGGCCATTTCACCCACTATTTCTCTTCACTTTATATTTGTGGGATGTATGTATCACTACGGGGATATCACGAACCAACTTAGCAACTTTATACACCATAGGCCCCTCCCACTCGAGAATTTAAATCCCGTTCTTTACAGCATACAAAAGTAAGAATTCACAGTCCCATATGGCTCTGAGGAGCGCTTAAAACCTAGGGTATCACACTCTGATCCAGAAATATCCACCACCAAGTATAGCATTACATGCAACTACAGAATCCACCACCAGTATGCAACTACAGAATCATTAGCGTATTCACGCTCCCCCTGGTAGACAGTGCAATCACCCCCCAGAGTCACTGATCTTATCGGGTCCAGGGAGGGGTCCATTTCATGAGAGAGGAATTCTGCTGAGACCAAGTTGTTCAATTTAGTTCAAGAGTCCCGGTTTCTCCTGTATAAGAGAGAGAGGGGGGGGATAAGTCCTCCAAAAACATCGATTTTTACAGCATGGCAAGCCATAGGTACCTCTACGTGACCATAATTATACCATCCATACTCCTCAAAGTCCACACAGCATTCATTATGGGCAGAGAGTCTCCATGACTAAAAGTAAAAGATGCCTAAAGGGAGGAGGGAGGGGGGGGCGTCAGTCCCACATTGCTCAGTTAGCTCAGTTCCCCGAGGCGTCAATTGTCCATTAGGGCTCAGCCCAAGCAGGTAGAGCAGGAGCATCTCTATCACTGTAATTAGGCACACTGTAGCTCCTTCCTCATGTGCAGCAGCCAAACAGCACCCCAAGCTAAGCATATACATGTCTGCCTCATAAGGACATTTAATAAACTTCAATGGGCGCTCCACAGTTACCAACCATCACAGGGGGAAGAGGGGGGAGACCCGGACAGATGCATTCCCGCAGCTGCCACTCACCAAATCGCTAGGAGGAGTGACCAGGCCGAGAGTCAGGCATCCAATATTGTCCATTCCACGTGGGGCCAGTGCAAGGGGCTGCTGCTGTTCGGAGAATTGTCGGGGTATTAATCAATGGTTTCACCTAGTTGGAGGGAATCCGTGAGTAGGTTTCATGGCAGTTTGTCCTCATGTAAAACACATCCATGCAGAGAGACTGCTGAATAAGAAAATCTGCCCCCCAGAAGGGAGCAATAACTCACCGGCTCCTGCACAGTTAAATATTCATCACATGTAGCGTCTGACAGCTCCACTCTCTATCCACAAGAAATGGTCTGGGCCAGTCTATCCACATCCCAGCAAGGAGTAGCGGAGTTCCACACATGCCCCTCAGCACCTCCGCGTCCCTGTGGCCTACGTGGGGCAGGTGCCACATATATAGGCCTCCGGCACAAGCCCGAAGCTCCTCTCAGTAGCTGGCCGAGGCAAAACCACACCCCCCCTCTCTCACCTCCTCTCCGGCATCCCCTTCCACAGCGCCTCCCGTCCTATCCGACGACGGGCTATACCGCCACCGTCTCGCTCCCCCCTCCTCCGACGGCAGAATCCAGTGCCCCCGGCTCTCCACAGGGCGTCCGGGCAGGAGAGCCCCACTGTCGGCATCAGGCTGTGAGTATCCCGGCATCGCGAGGTCGGCATCCACTCCACCTCCGTCCCGAGGGCTCAGGGGGCGGGGCCAGAGCCCCGGAGTGCGCGGCTCTAGCTCATGCCGCTGTCACTTCCTCGAATGTCACAAACATTTAGTTTGCTGGGGAGTGGAGTACCCCTTTATATAGATTTCTTCACAATTATGAAACTGTCCAGTGAAAATATATGTAACTTTTCAATATTCTAATATGTTTATATTCTAGTTGCTCAATTTGCTGTTGGTCATTATGAAAATATATGCATATGTTTTGGCTAAAATTCTGCAGAAACCTCACAGCTAAGAATTTATTGCTTTAGCGACCAGTCTAAGTAGTTCTTTGTGAGCTAAACAAATCTTTTCTCCTGGCTCATTCTATAGTAGCTACTTTATTTTGGTTAAAAAAAAAACACCCACTATAGACTTCACATAGTCTGTAAGTATTAGATTGACTTCTGGTACCAGGACTGACATATATGGAAGCAGGATGATAAGCTCCCACCCCAAACAGCTAAAAAGGGCAAGCAAGTCTAAATAGACAATGGACAGCTCGACAAGTGTCACCTAGAACATTACAAGAGGACTCGTCGTCCTATGGAATGGCATATCCTTTGCAGCAGCCATAAATACACACAGAAGATTCATGGGATGAAATTGCCTAAAATCACAAAGATTTAAAGGAATACTCCACTGGAAAACATTTTCTTTTAAATCAACTGGTGCCAGAAAGTTAAACAGATTTGTAAAGTATTTCTATTCAAAAATCCAAATCCTCCCAGTACTTATCAGCTGTTGTATAATACACAGGAAATTCTTATCTTTTTGAATTTCCTTTCTGCCTGACCACAGTGCTCTCTGCTGACACCTATGTCCACATCAGTACAGTTTCTGACATGGACAGAGGTGTTAGCAGAGAGCACAGGTACTGGAAGAATTGGGATTTTTTTTTATAGAAGTAATTTACAACGTTCTAGCACCAATTGATTTAAAAGAAAATGTTTTCCAGTGGAGTACCCCTTTAAATAACTATATTCTGGTTATAGAGGAGGTTAAACAGACTTACCGTATATACTCGAGTATAAGCCGACCCGAGTATAAGCCGAGACCCCTAATTTCAACCCAAAATCCCAGGAAGAGTTATTGACTCGAGTATAAGCCTAGGGTGGGAAATACATCATCCCCCCCTGTCATCATCCAGACCCGTCATTAACATCCTCATCATCATCACCGCCTGTCATCATCCAGACCCTCATCATCATTACCTGTCATTATCCCCTTGTCATCATCCCACACATCCCCCCTTCATCATCCCCTTGTCATCACCCCCACCCCCCTTCATCATCCCCTTGTCATCATCCCCACCCCCCTTCATCATCCCCTTGTCATCATCCCCACCCCCTTCATCATCCCCTTGTCATCATCCCCACCCCCCTTCATCATCCCCTTGTAATCATCCCACACACCCACCTTCATCATCCCCTTGTCATCATCCCCACCCCCCTTCATCATCCTCTTTTCATCATCCCACACCCCCCCTTCATCATCCTCTTCTCATCATCCGCCCTCAGTGGTCTTCAACCTGCGGACCTCCAGAGATTTCAAAACTACAACTCCCAGCAAGCCCGGGCAGCCATCGGCTGTCCGGGCTTGCTGGGAGTTGTAGTTTTGAAACCTCCGGAGGTCCGCAGGTTGAAGACCACTGCCGCCTTCGACATCATCCAGCCCCCTCTCACCCCCCTTTAGTTCTGTACAGCACTCACCTCCGCTAAATTTTTACTTGTATTTGTAGCCCAATTTCTCTCGAGTAAGGACATACGTCATATGTCTATGTAAAGTGTTCGGCGGGCGCAGTAGAGGGCTCAGAAGGGAAGGAGCGACAAGTGGATTTTGGAGAGTACGTTTTTCTGAAATGGTTTTTGGGGGGCATGTTGCATTTAGGAAGCCCTTATGGTGCCAGAACAGCAAAAAAAAAAAACACATGGCATACCATTTTGGAAACTAGACCCCTCGGGAAATGTAACATGGGATAAAGTGAACCTTAATACCCCACAGGTGTTTCACGACTTTTGCAAATGTAAAAAAATAATAATAATTTTTACCTAAAATGCTTGTTTTCCCCCAAATTTTTAATTTTTAAAAAGGGAAATAGCAGAAAATACCCCTAAAAATTTGAAGCCCAATTTCTCCCGATTCAGAAAACACCCCATATGGGGGTGAAAAGTGCTCTGCTGGCGCACTACAGGTCTCGGAAGAGAAGGAGTCACATTTGGCTTTTTGAAAAAAATTTTGCTCTGGGGGCATGCCGCATTTAGGAAGCCCCTATGGTGCCAGGACAGCAAAAAAAAAAAAACCACATGGCATACTATTTTGGAAACTAGACCCCTTGGGGAACAAAACAAGGGGTTAAGTGAACCTTTATACCCCACAGGTGTTTCACGACTTTTGCATATGTAAAAAAAATAAAAAATTTAACTAAAATGATTGTTTTCCCAAAAATGTAACATTTTTAAAAAGGGTAAAAGCAGAAAATACCCCCCAAAATTTGTAACACAATTTCTCCCGAATACGGCGATACCCCATATGTGACCCTAAACTGTTGCCTTGAAATACGACAGGGCTCCAAAGTGAGAGCGCCATGCGCATTTGAGGCCTAAATTTGGGACTTGCATAGGGGTGGACATAGGGGTATTCTACGCCAGTGATTCCCAAACAGGATGCCTCCAGCTGTTGCAAAACTCTCAGCATGCCTGGACAGTCAACGGCTGGGAGTTGTTGTTTTGCAACAGCTGGAGGCTCCGTTCTGGAAACAGTGGCATACAAGACGTTTTTCATTTTTATTGGGGAGGGAAGGGGGGCTGTGTAGGGGTATGTGTATATGTAGTGTTTTTTACTTTTTATTTTACTTTGTGTTAGTGTAGTGTAGTGTTTTTATGGTACAGTCACACGGGCGGGGGTTCACAGTAGTTTCTAGCTGGCAGTTTGAGCTGCAGCAGAAAATTTGCGGCAGCTCAAACTTGCAGCCAGATACTTACTGTAAAACTGAGTTAGGTTAAAAAAAAAACTCTAAGTTTCACAACCAGTGTGCCTTCAGCTGTTGCAAAACTACAACTCTCAGCAGTCACCGACAGCCAACGGGTATGCTGGGAGTTGTAGTTATGCAACCAGCAGATGAACACTACAACTCACAGCATGCACTTTAGCTGTTTGTGCAAGCTGGGAGTTGTGGTTATACAACAGCTGAAGGTACACTTTTCCATAGAAAAAATGTGCCTCCAGCTGTTGCAAAACCATAAGTCCCAGCATGCCCATAAGGGAATGTTGGGAGTTGTGGTGGTCTGCCTCCTGCTGTTGCTTTACTACAGCTCCCAGCATGCCCTTTTAGCATGCTGGGAGCTGTTGCTAAGCAACAGCAGGAGGCTGTCACTCACCTCCAACGATCCAGCCGCATGAGGTCAGTCCCTCGTCGTCGCCGCCGCTGCTCCTGGGGCCCCGATCCCAACATTAACGCTGGGGATCGGGGTCCCTAGCACCCGGGGTGCACGTCCCGCACCCGCTCACGTCCTCCGGAAGAGGGGCGGAGCGGGTGCGGGAGTGACACCCGCAGCAGGCGCCCTGATTGGTCGGCCGGTAATCCGGCCGACGAATCAGGGCGATCGTGAGGTGGCGATCTGACGGCCCCGATCAGCCAATTACTCCGGGTCACCGGGTCACTGGAGACCCGATTGACCCGGAATCGCCGCAGATCGCTGGACTGAATTGTCCAGCGATCTGCGGCAATCGCCGACATGGGGGGGCATAATGACCCCCCTGGGCGATATGCCGGGATTCCTGCTGAACGATTTCAGCAGGCATCCGGCTCCGGTCC
Source organism: Hyla sarda (assembly GCF_029499605.1). Taxonomy (NCBI): domain Eukaryota; kingdom Metazoa; phylum Chordata; class Amphibia; order Anura; family Hylidae; genus Hyla; species Hyla sarda. The sequence goes on from NC_079189.1 coordinate 22,161,565, forward strand.
CCAACGGGCTAGTGGTGGGGACCGGAATTCCCACGGGCGTATGGATACGCCCTCGGTCCTTAAGGACTCGGGATGCAGGGCGTATCCATACGCCCTATGTCCTGAAGAGGTTAAAGGGATACTACCGTGGAAAACTTTTTTTTTTAAATCAACTGGTGCCAGATAGTTAAGCAGATTTGTAAATCACTTCTATTAAAAAAATCTTAATCCTTCCAGTACTTTTTAGGGGCTGTATACTAAAGAGAAATCCAAAAAGAAATGCATTTCCTGTGATGTCCTGACCACAGTGCTCTCTGCTGACCTCTGCTGCACATTTTAGGAACTGTCCAGAAAAGCATATGTTTGCTATGGGGATTTTCTCCAATTCCTAAAATGGCCAGCAGAGGCCAGCAGAGAGCACTGTGGTCAGGACATCACAGGAAATGCATTTCTTTTTGGATTTCTCTTTAGTATACAGCCCCTAAAAAGTACTGGAAGGATTAAGATTTTTTAATAGAAGTGATTTACAAATCTGTTTAACTTTCTGGCACCAGTTGATTTAAAAAAAAAAAAAGTTTTCCACGGTAGTACCCCTTTAAGGGGTTAAAAAACACAAAAATTTGCCAACAATTTGTTCAAAATTGTCCATAATACAAATAAAATAACATTTATTGAATAAAACATATTGATGCAAAATTGTTAATTAAAGGTGCTAAATGTCTGATCATGGGATCTGACCTCCTCCCCTTGAGATTTCCTGAATGGGGGCTGCTTTTCCAGCTAAGTGGTCCAGCCCCCACTTTTCCCCTATAGTCGATAATTGGTTTAGCGGACAGTCAATGACACATGGGAAGAGGAGGCAGTGTGGTGCCAAAGAGAGCTGGCAATATGCTATGATGCCCTGTACACTAAAACGGCCCGTCCGCATTATATACTATGGGTCAAGGTGGTAAAAATGCAGCAAGCATTACATACTGGCCGATCCTAGGAAAGATGTGGTGATCCTGCTAGCACTTGGCACCAACTGCCCTTCTACTACCGGACTTTTTTTTTTTTGGCTCATGTTTTCTTGCTCCTCGCATTCTAAAACCAAAACCTATATATGAGTTAGGCTATATGTCAAACCAAATAATTAACTTTCCCAAGCATTACACCCTGTTCCAAATTATTATGCAAATCATATTTTTCTCATTTACCTAAATAATTGAGGCCCAAAACATGACTCCACCACCGCCTTGCTGATGTGGCAGGCTTGTTGGAATAGGGTGGCCGTCCACCAACCATCCACTACTGCATCCATCTGGACCATCCAGGGTTGCACGGCCTCATCAGAGAACAGGACTGTTTGAAAATTAGTCTTCATGTATTTTTCTGCCCAATGCAGCCGTTTCTGCTTGTGAGCATTGGATAGTGGTGGACAAATAGAAGGTTTATGCACAGTTGCAAGACTCTGGAGGACTCTACACCTTGATGGCCGTCAGACTCCAGAGGTACCAGCAGCTTCAAATATCTGTTTGCTGCTATATAATAATATTTTAGCAGCTGCTCTCTTGATCTGATGCATGGATCTGTCAGAAATCTTCCTCAATTTTTCTGCAGGAACGCGTCTGTGCTCTGAATCAGCCACAAATCTCTTAATAGTGCGATGATCACGCTTAACTTTTGTGAAAAATATAATGTTTTCATACCTCGTCCAAGGCATTGAACTGTTTCATTCTTTTCGAATCCTTTCTCCAGCAGAGAGATACTTTTTCTTCCCCATATTGCTTGAAAATGGTGCTCTGCTTAACTACTTAAGAGCCAAGGGCGTACAGGTACGCCTTTGCTCCCTGGTACTTAAGGACCAAGGGCGTACCTGTACACCCGTGGGCATTTCGGTCCCTGCCGCGCGCTGGGCGTGGACCGGGGTGACTGTTGATATCGATCAGCAGGCAACCCACGCAAATGCCCAGGGGAGTCGTCAGAGCCGCCCATGTCGGCGATCGCCGTAAATCGCAAGTAAATTCACACTTGCGATTTGGGGCTATTCCGGGTCATACGCGTCTATGGTGAAATAATAATAAGGGGGATCGCGGTTGTCCAAGACCCCCACAATCCCCCTGAAGGGATAGGAGTGTGGTGGCAGGGATGCCACCCCTCCTATCCCTGCTATTGGTCGTCTAGAGGCGACCACCAATAGCAGATCAGGGGCGGGGGGGGGTTAACTTTCGGTTTCCCCGTTCTGCCCACCCACAAAGGGCAGAATGAGGAAACCGAAGGGGACCAGCGACGAAGTCCACTTACCCTGAGGTGACGATCGGCTGCGGAGATCGGTGGTAATGTCGTGCGGCTGGCTCCCTGGATCCTACGGAAGCCGGTGAGTTGCCTAGCAAATCTGGAGGGCTACAGTTTGAGACCACTATACAGTGGTCTCTAAACTGTAACCCCCAGATGTTGCAAAACTACAACTCCCAGCATGCCCAGACAGCTGTTTGGGCATGCAGGGATTTGTCGTTTTGCAACAGCTGGAGGGCTGCAGTTTGCAGATCACTACGCAGTGATCTCTAACTGTGGCCTTCCAGATCTTGCAAAACTGCAAATCCCAGCATGCCCAAACAGCAAACTGCTGTCTAGGCATGCTGGGAGTTGTAGTGGCTTACCTCCAGCTTTTGCATAACTACATCTAGCAGCATGCCCTTCGGCGATCAGTACATGCTGGGAGTTGTAGTTTTGCAACAGCTGGAGGCACACTGGTTGGAAAATACTGAGTTAGGTAACAGAACGTAACTGAAGGTCTTCCAACCTTGATGGACATATGTCTTTTTTCGACCATACTAACTATGTAACTATGTAACTATGTAACCAGTGTGCCTCCAGCTGTTGCAAAAGTACAACTCCCAGCATGCATGGTCTGTCAGTGCATGCTGGGAGTTGTAGTTTTGAAACAGCTGGAGGTTTGCCCCCCCCCCATGTGAATGTACAATGTACATTCACACTGGTGGGTTTACAGTAAGTTTCCTGCTTCAAGTATAAGCTGCGGTAAGCTCACTGTAAACCGCTGCCAGTGTGAACGTACCCTAAAAACACTACACTACGCTACACTAACACATAATAAAGGGTAAAACACTACATATAAACCCCTTACACTGTCCCCCCCAATAAAAATGAAAAACGTATTGTACGGCAGTGTTTCCAAAACGGAGCATCCAGCTGTTGCAAAACAACAACTCCCAGCATTTCCGGACAGCCACTAACTGTCCAGGCATGCTGGGAGTTTAGCAACAGCTGGAGGCACCCTGTTTGGGAATAACTGCCGTAGAATACCCCTATGTCCACCCCTATGCAATCCCTAATTTAGTCCTCAAATGCGCATGGCACTCTCTTACTTCAGAGTCCTGTCGTATTTCAAGGAAACAGTTTAGTGCCACATATGGGCTATTTCCGTACTGACGAGAAATCACACTACCAATTTTGGGGGCCTTTTCTCCTTTTACCCCTTATGAAAAAGAAAAGTTGGGGTCTACACCAGCCTGTTAGTTTAAAAAAAATATGTGGGCCTAATATGCTCTGCGGGCGCACAACAAGGCTCCGGAGTGAGAGCGCAATATGTACAGGGTGGGCCATTTATATAGATACACCTTAATAAAATGGGAATGGTTGGTGATATTAACTTCCTGTTTGTGGTACATTAGTATATGTGAGGGGGGAAACTTTTCAAGATGGGTGATGACTATGGCGGCCATTTTGAAGTCGGCCATTTTGAATCCAACTTTTTTTTCAATAGGAAGAGGGTCATGTGACACATCAAACTTATTTGGAATTTTACAAGGAAAACAATGATGGGCTTGGTTTTAACGTAACTTTATTCTTTCATGAGTTATTTACAAGTTTCTGACCACTTATAAAATGTGTTCAATGTGCAGCCCATTGTGTTGGATTGTCAATGTAACCCTCTTCTCCCACTCTTCACACACTGATAGCAACACCACAGGAGAAATGCTAGCACAGGCTTCCAGTATCCGTAGTTTCAGGTGCTGCACATCTCGTATTTTCACAGCATAGACAATTGCCTTCAGATGACCCCAAAGATAAAAGTCTAAGGGGGTCAGATCGGGAGACCTTGGGGGCCATTCAACTGGCCCACGACGACCAATCCACTTGATGTGTTTCCCTCTTTATGCACTGAAGCTGGTACGTTCCCTGAGTTTCTCCAGCAAGATGGTGCACCACCACATTATGGGTGTCAGGTCCGAGCAGTCTTAGATGAAGAGTTTCCTGGAAAGTGGATTGGTCGTCATGGGCCAGTTGAATGGCCCCCAAGGTCTCCCAATCTGACCCCCTTAGACTTTTATCTTTGGGGTCATCTGAAGGCAATTGTCTATGCTGTGAAGAAACGAGATGTGCAGCACCTGAAACTATGGGTACTGGAAGCCTGTGCTAGCATTTCTCCTGCAGTATATATAGTAGTATATAGCAGTGTATACAGATACTGGAAGCCTGTGCTAGCATTTCTCCTGCAGTGTATATAGTAGTATATAGCAGTATATAGAGAAGAGGGTTGCATTGACAATCCAACACAATGGGTAGCACATTGAACACATTTTATAAGTGGTCAGAAACTTGTAAATAACTCATGAAAGAATAAAGTTACGTTAAAACCAAACACATCATTGTTTTTCTTGTGAAATTCTCAATAAGTTTGATGTGTCACACGACCCTCTTCCTATTGAAAAAGCAAAAGTTGGATTCAAAATGACCGACTTCAAAATGGCCGCCATGGTCACCATCTTGAAAAGTTTCCCCCCTCACATATACTAATGTGCCACAAACAGGAAGTTAATAGCACCCAACCATTCTCATTTTATTAAGGTGTATCAATATAAATGGCCCACCCTGTATATTTGAGGCCTAAATTGGTGATTTGCACAGGGGTGGCTGATTTTACAGTGGTTCTGACATAAACGCAAAAAAATAAATATCCACATGTGACCCCATTTTGGAAACTACACCCCTCACGGAATGTAACAAGGGGTATAGTGAGCCTTAACACCCCACAGGTGTTTGAAGAATTTTCATTAAAGTTGGATGAGAAAATGAAAAAAAAAAAAATTTCACTAAAATGCTGGTGTTACCCTAAATTGTTCATTTTCACAAGGGAAAATACGAAAAAAGCCCTCCAAAATGTGTAACCCTATTTCTTCTGAGTAAGAAAATACCCCATATGTGGATGTAAAATGCTCTGCTGGTGAACTACAATGCTCAGAAGAGAAGGAGCGCCATTGGGATTTTGAAGAGAAAATTTGTCCAAAATTGAAGGCCACATGTGTTTACAAAGCCCCCACAGTGCCAGAACCATTGACTCCTCCCACATTTGACCCCATTTTGGAAAATACACCCCTCATATAATGTAATGGGTTGCAGTGAGCATTTACGCCCCACAGGTGTCTGACATTTTCATTTGCTCAGCCCACCACTGTTCCAAAGATCTGTCCCCTGACTTCCATTCCAAACAAATTCCCTTTTCAAAAGCTCAATGGCACTCCTCCTCTTCTGAGCATTGTAGTTCGTCCGCAGAGCACTTAACGTCCACACATGGGGTACTTCCATACTCAGAAGAAATGGGGTTACAAATTTTGGGGGTCATTTTCTCCTATCACCCCTTGTAAAAATGCAAAATTTGGGGAAAAAACAGCATTTTAGTGAATTTTTTTTTATTTTTTATTTACACATCCAAATTTAACAAAAAGTCATGAAATACCTATGAGGTGTTAAGGCTCCCTTTACCCCTTGTTACATTCCTTGGGGGGTTAAGTTTCCAAAATAGTATGCCATATGTTTTTTTTTTTTGCTGTTCTGGCACCATAGGGGCTTCCTAAATGTGACATGACCCCAGAAAAACCATTTCAGCAAAATTTGCTTACCAAAAGCCAAATGTGACTCCTTCTCTTCTGAGCATTGTAGTTTGCCTGCTTAGCATTTTACGTCCTAACATGGGGTATTTCCATACTCAGAAGAGAGGGGGTTTCAAATTTTGTGGGACATTTTCTCCCATTACCCTTTACAAAAATGGTAAATTTGGGAAAAAAACGGAACTTTAGTGAACATTTTTTTTTTTTTGCGTTTACACATCCAACTTTAACAAAAAGTCATCAAACACCTGTGGGGTGTTAAGGCTCACTGGACCCCTTGTTACGTGCCTTGAGGGGTGTAGTTTCCAAAATGGTATGCCATGTGGGGTTTTTTTTTGCTGTTCTGGCACCATAGGGGCTTCCTAAATGTGACATGTCCCCCAAAAACCATTTCAGAAAAACTTACTCTTCAAAATCCCATTGTCGCTCCTTCCCTTCTGAGCCCTCTACTGCGCCCGCCGAACATACACATATGAGGTATTTCCTTACTTGAGAGAAATTGGGTTACAAATTTTGAGAGGATTTGTTTTTTCCTTTTAACTCTTGTAGAAATTCAAAAACTGGGTCTACAAGAACATGTCAGTGTAAAAAATGAAGATTTTGAATTTTCTCCTTCACTTTGCTGCTATTCCTGTGAAACACCTAAAGGGTTAACACACTTACTGAATGTCATTTTGAATACTTTAAGGGGTGCAGTTTTTATAGTGGGGTCATTTGTGGGGTATTTCTAATATGAAGGCCCTTCAAATACACTTCAAACCTGAACTGGTCCATGAAAAATTCTGATTTTGAAAATTTTGTGAAAAATTGGAGAATTGCTGCTGAACTTTGAAGCCCTCTGGTGTCTTCCAAAAGTAAAAACATGTCAACTTTATGATGCAAACATAAAGAAGACATATTGTATTTGTAAATCAAAATATAAATTATTTAGAATGTCCATTTTCCTTACAAGCAGAGAGCTTCAAAGTTAGAAAAATGCAAAATTTTAATTTTTTTTCATCAAATTTGGGAATTCTTCACCAAGAAATGATGCAAGTGTCGACAACATTTTACCACTAACATAAAGTAGAATGTATCACGAAAAAACAAACTCGGAATGAGAATAAAAGGTAAAAGCATCCCAGAGTTATTAATGCTTAAAGTGAAAGTGGTCAGAAAACGCTCTGGTCCTACAATGGATATTTGCCTGGTCCTTAAGGGGTTAATAATGTGGAACACACACCTTTAGTAGTTTTTCCTTAAATTGGGCTCACCTGGCAATAAAATCATCACAGGTGTCTGAGATTGTTTTCAGTGATCAAGAGAGCCATGAGGCACAATGCCATCCATGAGTCACACTGAAAACCAAAATATTTAATATTGGTGACTCTTAAATATAATTTGTATATTGATTTGGGTGTAATTAGAATTACCAAATAGGGAGGGAAGTGTTATTAAAATATTCACATTTATGTATATGCATTAAAAAACACCAAAAAAAGTGTACTCCTTAACCCATTAAAGGGGTACTCCGCCCCTAGACATCTTATCCCCTATTCAAAAGATAGGGGATAAGATGTCAGATCGCTGGGGTCCCGCTGCTGGGGACCCCGGGGATCGCTACTGCAGCACCCCGCTATCATTACTGCGCAAAGCGAGATCGCTCTGCACGTAATGACGGGCAATATAGGGGCAATATCACGGCTCCGCCCCTCGTGATGTCACGGCCCGCCCCCGTCAATACAAGTCTATGGGAGGGGTCGTGGCGGCCGTCACGCCCTCTGCCATTGACTTGCATTAAGGGGACGGGCCGTGATGTTATGAGGGGCGGAGCCATGACGTCACGCTGCTCCGTCCCCTGTATCGCCCATCATTACACACAGAGCGAACTCGCTCTGTGCTGTAATGATGGCGCGGTGCTGCAGCAGCGATCCCCGGGGTCCCCAGCAGCAGGACCCCAGCGATCTGACATCTTATTCCCTATCCTTTGGATAGGGGATAAGATGTCTAAGGGCAAAGTACCCCTTTAAGGACCAGGCAGATTTTTGCCTTAAGGACCAGACCAATTTTATTTTAGCATTTTCGTTTTTTCCTCCCCGCCTTCTAAAAATCATAACTCTCTTATATCTCCATCCACAGACCCATATGAGGGCTTGTTTTTTGCGTCACCAATTGTACTTTGTAATTACATCACTTATTTTACCATAAAATGTACGACGCAACCAAACAAATATTATTTATGTGGGGAAATTGAAAAGAAAACCACAATTTAGCAAATTTTGGAAGGTTTTGTTTTCACGATGTACACTTTCCGGTAAAAAAGACATATTTTCTTTATTCTGTGGGTCAATACGATTAAAATGCTACCCATGTTATATGCTTTTCTATAATTGTACCGCTTAAAAAAAATCTCAAACCATTTTAACAAAATTAGTATGTTTGATATTGCCCTAATTTGACCACCTATAACTTTCTCATTTTTCCGTATATGGGGCGATATAAGGGCTCATTTTTTGCGCCATGATCTTTAGTTTTTATCAGTATCACTTTTGCTTAGGTTTTACTTTTTGTAAAAAAAAAAATTGGAATAAAATGTGATAAAAAAGCAGCAATTTTGGACTTTTTTTTCTTTTTTTACGTTTATGCCGTTCACGATATGGGATGATTAACAATTAACAATTAACAATATATTTTAACAGTTCAGACTTTTACGCACGCGTTGATACCAAATATGTGTATTAATTCTTTTTTTTACGCTTTTTTGGGGGTAAAATGGGAAAAACTGACGTTTTCATTTTTTATTGGGGGAGGGGATTTTTCACATTTTTGTACTTTTTTATTTTAATTTTTTTTTATATTTTTTTTTACACTTTTTATGTCCCCATAGGGGACTATTCATTGAAATCAGTTGATTGCTAATACTGTTTAGTGCTATGTATAGGACACAGCACTGCTCAGTATTATCGATGATTTTCTGCTCTGGTCTGCTTGATCTCAGACCAGAAAACCCCGGGAGATGGCCGGAGCTAGGTGAGGGGACCTCCGGCCACCATGCTGGATGATCAGATCCCCGCGGCAGCGCCGCGGGCGATCCGACCATCCGTTCAAAGTACCGCCATGCCGCAGATGCCGTGATCTGTATTGATCACGGCATCGGAGGGATTAATGGATTAAGGGATTAATGGAGGATTATCGGCGGGTCCCTGGCTGCTGATAGCAGCAGGGACCTGCCGGGCATGATGCGAGCACCGGAGCTCATGTCGGCGCGTAAATGTACGTCATGGTGCATTAAGTACCATGACGCACATTTACGTCCATTGTCGTTAAGGGGTTAACCAGGTGCCAAACAGTATTAAACAAAAGTAAAATCATTAAATCCCATACATTGGATTCTCAATAAGCCAGTAGTAGCATTTTGCTGTAATAGTATAGTTATCCGTCCGTATGAAATGGCATAAGAAAAAACAAAAAAACAATCTATGGTCAATTACTCTGTACACCACGTGGTTGCATATAATAATGTCAATATACAAAGGTATGGAAAATTGAAAAACAGTTCCCCACGTATGTTTCTATCCCTGAGGGTAATTAAGCACACCCAGAGATGTCCTCAGGGAAACACAGACAATAAATGGATATAAACAAACAATATAAACCCTTTAAGGACCATTTTCACCTTAAGGACTCGTTTTTTTTTTGCAATTCTGACCACTGTCACTTTAAGCATTAATAACTCTGGAATGCTTTTACTTTTCATTCTGATTTCGAGAATGTTTTTTTGTGAAATATTCCACTTTAACATAGTGGTACATTTTTGTCGCTACTTGCATCCTTTCTTGGTGAAAAATCCCAAAATGAAATAAAAAAATGTGAAAATTTTGCATTTTTCTAACTTTGAAACTCTCTTCTTGTAAGGAAAATGGACATTCCAAACAAATTATATATTGATTCACAACATGTCTACTTTATGTTGGCATCATAAAGTTGACATGTTTTTACTTTTTGAGGGTATTAGAGGGCTTCAAAGTATAGCACCAGTTTTCAAAATTTTCACCAAAAATTAAAAATCTTAATTTTTAAAGGGGCCAGTTCAATTTGAAGTGGATTTGAGGGGCTTTTCTGTGAGAAATACCCCATAAATCACCCCATTATAAAAATGCACCTCTCAAAGTATTCAAAATGACATTCAGAAAGTTTGTTAACCCTTTAGGTGTTTCACAGGTAGAGCAGCAAAGTGAAGGAGGAGAATCCAAATCTGATTTTTACACTAACATGTTCTTGTAGAAAAAAAAATTTGTAGCCCAATTTCTCTCAAGTATGGACATACCTCATGTATTGACATAAAGTGCTCTGTGGGCTCACAACATGGCTCAAGCGGGAAAGAGCAACTGTGGGATTTTGGAGTGCAAATTTTGCTGTCATGATTTTTGGGGGCCATGTTGCATTTTGCATTTAGGAAGCCCCCATGGTGCCAGAACAGCAAACAAAAAAACAAACAAACAAAAAAAAAAAAAACATATGGCACACTATTTGGGAAACTACACCCCTCAAGGAAAGTAAAAAGGGTTATAGTGAGCCTTAACACCTTACAGGTGTTTGACGACTTTTTATTTTTCATAAGCGGTAAGAGGAGAAAATCCCCCCCAAAATTTAAAACCCCATTTCTTCTGAGTATGGAAATACCCCATATGTGGACGTAAAGTGTTCTGCTGGTGCACTACAATGCTCAGAAGAGAAGGAGCAAAATTAGGCTTTTTGAAAGAGAATTTAGCTGAAATGGCTTTTGGGGGAATGTTGCATTAAGCAAGTTCCCAGGGTGCCAGAACAGCAAAAACCCCAACACATGGAATACTATTTGGGAAACTACACCCCTCAAGGAATGTAAAAAGGGTTATAGTGAGCCGTAACACCTTACAGGTGTTTTACAACTTTTTATTTTTCGCTAGCGGTAATAGGAGAAAATGCCCCCCAAAATTTAAAACCCCATTTCTTCTGAGTATGGAAATACCCCATATGTGGACGTAAAGTGCTCCGCTGGCGCACTACAATGCTCAGAAGAGAAGGAGCAAAATTAGGCTTTTTGAAAGAGAATTTAGCTGAAATGGTTTTTGGGGGAATGTTGCATTTAGCAAGTTCCCAGGGTGCCAGAACAGCAAAAATCCCAACACATGAAATACTATTTGGGAAACTACACCCCTCAAGGAACGTAACAAGGGGCACAGTGAGCCTTAACACCTCAGAGGTGTTTGACGGGTTTGCGTTAAACTTGGATGAGAAAATGAAAAATGGACACCAAAATTTGAAGCCCAATTCTTTCCGATTAGGAAAATGCCTCATATATGGATGTAAAGTGCTCTGCTGGTGCACTACAGGTCTCAGAACAGAATGAGCGCCATTGGACCATTGGAGAGAGAATTTTGTTGGAATTAAAGTCATAGGCAATGTGCCTTTACAAACCTTCCATGGTGCCAGAAAAGCAGACCCCCCCCCCCCCCCATGTGACACCAGTTTGGAAACTACACCCCTCCAGGAAGGTAACAAGGGTTAAAGTGAGTACTTACACCTCACAGGTTTTTTTGAACAGTGGGCCGTAAAAGTGAAAAATTAGATTTTTTGCACTATATTGATATTGTTACCTCAAATGTTTCATTTTCACATGGGGTAATAGGGGAAAAGGCCCCCAAATTTTTTTGTGCAATTTTGCCTGAGAAAGAAAATACCCCATATGTGAATGTAAAGTGCTCTGTGGGTGCACTGCAATGCTCAGAATAGACGGAGCGCCATTGGACTTTTGGAGTGAAAAGTTTGTTGGAATTAAAGTTGGGGGCCATGTGCGTTCACAAAGCCCACATTGTGCAAGAACAGCAGAAACCAAACACATCTAACACCATTTTGGAAACTAAACCACACAAGGAACATTACAAGGGTTATAGTAAGTACTTACATCTCACACGTTTTTTGAACAGTGGGCTGTAAAAGTGAAAAAAAATTATTTTTAGCACTGAATTGCTGGGATTAACCATTTTTTTTTACATTTCATACGGTTACATACATTCAGAGGAAAATACAAAAATGAAACAACCACGTGTGGCACGATTACACAAAGTTCACACCCTGAGGAGTGGGTATAGGGGTAAAGAGTACATTTTGAACGCACGGGTGTTTCCTAAATTTATTTTCCAGGAATGGATGAAGGGTAGATTTTGAAAATTTTAATTTTCAACCTATGCTTGGCTCCATCTTTCTGGACACAACTAACATGTGACTCCGAATTGTCGCCTGGAAATACGACACAGCTCATGAGAGAGAACTCTTAGCATTTGAGGCCGATGTTTCTTACGGACCTGACAGTGACAAACATTCAGAGGAAAATACAAGAAAGGAACACTCACATGTGAGCCTATTACAAAAAGTACACCCCCTAGGGAAGATGTATAAGGGTGGAGTGGAGATTTGGAACAGACGAGTGTTCCCAAAATGTATTTTCCAGGGATGGATGAAGTGTTTGGGGAAAATGAAAATGACAATTTTACTACTGATATGCCAATAATTTTCTCAGAATTATGACCCAGAGTATAGCCAAAAGTAAAAATGATGCCCACCCCAAACCCTAATGCTCTGAATCATCATTCTGGGAATGTGATGTGTGCGGCCATCCCTATTCTGTTACTTCAAATGCGCACCCCACCCCACCCCAATGCGCACCCCATGGGGAGAGAGCTCTGCGCATTTGAGGCAACTTGCAAAACCCAAATGCTGTTGACTCTGTGCCCCATTTTTGGGAAAAAAACATATTATCAAGGGTATTGAGAAAGAGTTTTTGGTTGGTTTGGTTTTAAAATTTGGAAGACAATGTACTCTGGACTGGTACATTGGAGTAGAATTCTTGGGAATTAAAATTAGGGAAAATGTAAAAAATGTAGTGCTCCATGGAAGTGTGATACTCCCTGAAGCAATCTCTAATGCAGAGGCCCAGATGATCGGGGCAAGTGTTGCATTGAGTGGTGGTGTCCTTCTGAATCCCCCTCCTATGACACACTGCATTTTTTCTAGGATCATCCCTTCTTTCCAGTGTGGGGGACCTCACCTGGAAAGTGTTTGCCGGGAATGATCCGGGGAACCACAGTTCCAGAGGTGCTCTGACCTGCTCTTTGGTGGTCACCAAAGATTAGGACCTTGAGAACTTCCTCTTGAAACTGCAGGAATATGCCTGTGTTGCCAGCGTACTTGGACAGTATAAAAGAGTTGTACATGGCATCCTGTATAATGTAGACCACAACTTTTTGTACCATGTCCGTGTTTTCCATCTGGCCATGTATGGCTTGAGTGAGATTCCAGGTGTGTGAACCATAATATGGGACACATAAAATGAGGACTTGGTTCCTAAGCGCTTCCCCTCCAATAAATGAATGGTATGCCAAGGCAGAAGGATTTCTTAGTATAAGGAATTTATTGCAACAATTAGTTTCGAGCCTCGTGCAAGGCTCTTCTTCAGGCATATAAAATTCAATGCAAACACTCGTGGTTAAAAAGCCTGGGCTCACTCTGCATCCGGGTAAAAGGTCATCACATTAAACATATTAAAACATTATAAAAGCAGAAAACCAGGGGGGGGGGGGAAATAATAAATATATATACACACTCTCAAAAAAACATATGAGCAGAACCATTATAAGATATATGTGCCAGAGGACTATTTTAGCAGCGCTGTAGGCTCCTGGATGGGTTTCTTGTCACGGAGCTGTAAGTTGCTACTGTGCCTGCGCTACTGTGTAGCGATTTGTAAAACATCATAAAAGCAGAAAACCAGGGGGAAAAAAATAAATATATATGCACTCTCAAAAAAACATGTGAGCAGAATCACTATAATATATATGTTGAAGTGCCAGAGGACTATTTTAACAGCGCTGGAGGCTCCTGGATGGGTTGCTTGTCACGGAGCTGTAAGTTGCTACTGCGCCTGCGCTACTATGTAGCGATTTGTAAACAAAGGAGGAGCACCAAAAAGCGCTAGCACATGGCTCCAATTCACTAGAGCGCATGCGCTACTATGTAACAGTTTGTTGCGATGCTTAGACAGAGTAGCCGTTCACCACGTTGTCTTAACTCAAAGAAGTGTTCAAAGGAGAGTTCAATCTAGCGTGTGTTACTATGTAGCCACAGCGTGTAAAATGTCAGAGGTTAGAGCGCAATGGCTCCACAGTAGAGGATAAGCAGCACAATAAGGCATACATAATAGGACATACTCAAGTAAAACTGGTGATATTGGAACATGGATAACGGTAAGTTTTGTTAAAAAACACACTTTTTTATTCATTAATATGAAAAAAATGTATTATTGATTTTAGGAAAGGAAATTAATTCCCACATAGGAATAGCAGTTTCTACATGGATCAATTCTAGTATAGAGCACCAAAAAGGCAACCACATAAAAACAATAAAAAAAATCAGATAAACATATCCAATAAGTGGGATATTATTACCATATTATATTGATAATGGTATCATTATCCTGCAAGGGATAAAGAGTTGGTATGTGTTCATGGCTAAGGTGTTAGTACAATAAATACATACCCAACTCGATGGAGGAGGGGAATGCTAAAGGGGCCAGTGACAGGTGTGAACAGCAGTGCATATGAAAGCTCATAGTACTGTTTCCACCATTTCATTGAGTCCCTTCGGTGCCACTGTTGACAACTTGTACATCCAGTAGATCTCTTTTTTCTTTAATGTATCAAAACGATTTGCAGTGTCAACTGGGATATGATCAACTGGAGTGACCGTATAGATGTCCTGTTCTCCTGGATGGATCATGGCACAATGTCTAGAGACCCCATGGAGTAGGAATTTGTTCTTAACATTTTGTCTGTGTTTGTTCAACCGATTGCGAAGAGGTTGTATAGTCCGACCTATGTATTGCAGTTTGCATCGGCACTCAAGTAAATGTATAACATAAGTAGAACTGCATGTTAACCTATGTTTTATTATGAATTTCTCCCCAGTGACATTTGAGGAAAATTCAGTCCGTTTGTTTCGGATTTCCTTGCAGCACAAGCATCTCTTGATGTTGCACCTGTACGATCCTGTGGATAAGGGAGATTTCTTTAATACTGATTTGTGTTGTTTTATGATGCTGGGTGCCAAAATATTTTTAAGGGTAGGAACTCTCCGATATGATGGTTTATTTGGAAGAATGTTACTTAAGGTAGAGTCATTCTGCAAAATATGCCAGTGTTTATTCAGAGTTTTTGTCACACTATAATGATTTTTACCTCCAGGAGTATGTCACAGCACTACCCAGCTATCTTCATTAGAGATGAGCGAACTTTTCAAAAATTTGATTCGACCGATTTGCCGAATTTTCCCGAAAAGTTTGTTTCGATCCAAATTTGTTCGCGGCAAATCGATATTAAAAAACAGGCTATTTCTAACCTACATACAGCCTCTATAGGGGTATAGAACACTTTGCTGTGTCCTAAAACGCATATGGAGTGTGCTGGGGTAGTGAAATAATACTGTTATTCAGAATAGCATGCCGATTACCGGCATCGCTCTTAGAATCACTGCCGCACAGCAGCACAATGACAGAGCCTGGTGGTGGCATCAGTGTCAGGAGACCATATAGTGACTGCATGACATAGCTTGGACATGTTGGCAGCAAGAGGAGACCATTTAGTGGCTGAATGGCACCGTGTGGAGTTGGCTGATGCACTAGTACACTACACACCAGGGCTTCACAATCCCCCCCAAAAAAACAACACTATATATGAAATTTTTGACAAAGATTTCTCATTGGTAGCACCCGCTATCCAAAAATTTGAAATTAACAGACCCAGGCCCCACCTCTGCGGCATCAGTAACCCATATATTGCCTGAAGGACACAGCCTGGAGTTGGCTGATGCACCAGTACACACCAGGGCTTCACAATCCCCCCTTCAAAAACAACACAATGAGAAATGTTTGTCAAAGATTTCTCATTGGTAGCACCCACTATCCAAAAAATTTTAATTTCCAGAACCAGGCCCCACCTCTGCGGCATCAGGAACCCATATATTGCCTGAACGACACAGCCTGGAGTTGGCTGATGCACCAGTACACACCCGGGCTTCACAATCCCCTCCAAAAAATAACAACATTTTAGAAATTTTTTAAAGAAATACCTTTGTGTAAGAACAAGCGCATATCCAACAGTTCACAAGACTCTATAATGCAGGACGGTGGACCACCCAAAGACATTCTTCTCAAAAATAATAAACCACACAATATTTGACATTTTTTTACAAAAACTTATTCAATATGTGTGTAAGTGCATCTGTCTCCAAAAGATCAGATCACCAAAGGACTTTTTCACCCAAAATGATGAAGCAGAGTTAATCCCTGTCGTTTTTTTTTTTTTTTTTCATTAAAAAATCACACACAACAAGCGTTCCGTTGTGTAACGATTAGCATTCTGGAAAATTCAATTTTATTACAGATAAAATTATCAGTAAATTAAAAAAAAAAAAAAAACACTACCCAAGAGTGTTTAATTACCCCATACATTACACCAGGAGCAGTCAGGAGTAGGCCTCAGCAGTACCCAAGAGGCTTTAATAACCTCCAACCTTTGCACGATCAATTGCGAGATTGAGCAATACCAGGTGTGTTATGCCCTCAGATTTCCGGGGCTGCAGGCGCGCTCCACTGAACGGATTAGCGTGTCTCTATCTTTCATCGACCGGTGCTGGTAACCCGCTAACTCCCGGAAAGGTAAGCTGCCGCAAAGCAGGTGGTCTCCCCCGGGCACATTTGGCTCCAGAATTTCCACTACTGCCACACCACGCTGACTGCCAACCGTGCTACCGCCTTGCTGACTCAAGGGCAACCTGCAACTCTCTTCTCCCGATGATGAACCCCCTTCTCCTGAGATCGAGCAATAACAGGTGTGTTATGCCCTCAGATGTCCGGGGCCGCAGGCGCGCTCCACTGAACGGATTAGGGTGTGTCCATCTTTTTTGGTAGCACCCGCAATCCAAAAATTTTTTATTCCCAGACCCAGGCCCCTCCTCTGCGGCATCAGGAACCCATAGATTGCCTGAAGGACACAGCTTGGAGTTGGCTGATGCACGAGTTCACAACCGGGCTTCACAATCCACCCCAAAAAACGCAAAATTTTATTGAAATTGTCTGACAAAATACCTGTTTTTTAAAAACAAGAGCATATACAGCAGTTCAGAAGACTCTATAATGCAGGATGGTGGACCACCAAAAGACATTCTTCTCAAAAATAATAAACCACCCAATGTTTGAAATTTGGTTAAAAAAATTATTACATGTGTGTAAGCGCATCTGTCTCCAAAAAATCAGATGACAAAAGGATTCTCATCGCCAAAAATGATTAAGCAGAGTTAATCTCTCTCCATCTATTTTTTTTTTTTTTTTCATTAAAAAATCACACGCAACAAGCGTTCCGTTGGGTACCGGTTAGCATTCTGCAAAATTCTATTTTATTACTGATAAAATTATCAGAAATTTAACAATAACACTACCCAAGAGTGTTTAATTACCCCATACATTGCACCAGGAGCAGTCAGGAGTAGGCCTCAGCAGTACCCAAGAGGCTTTAATAACCCCTTACCTTGCCCGATCAGTTGCGAGATCGAGCAATAACAGGTGTTTTATGGCCTCAGATATCCTGGGCCGCACTAGCGCTCCACTGAACGGGTTAGCGTGTCTCTATCTTTCAAGGACAGGTGCGTGTTGCACGCTGAAACCAGTTTGTGATAGGGATCTGTGATTGCAATTATTTAACCTTAAAACGAGGAATTACCAGTAAGTGAGGGTCGTAAGCTGGCGTTGATTAAGTCCCTGCCCTTTGTACACACCGCCCGTCGCTATAAGCGATTGGATTAGTTAGTGAGTTGGTTAGTGAGGTCCTCGGATCGTCCCAGGCGGGGTAGGAGAAGGCCCTGACAGAGCACCGAGAATTCAGCGATCATTGTTGAAATTTGCATTATGCATGTATTTTGCTACTGCTAAACATACAAAAATGTAAGTCCCAAGGCCAGAGGCACCAGGGAGGCAAGTAGTTTGTGAAAGACACAGAATGAGTCTGGAGCATGCATTTGCAGTACCCAAGAGGTTTTCATAACCCCTTACATTTAAAGATCAATGTTTACATTTGCATTAAGCATGTATTTAGCTACTAGTGTTGCTCGCGAATATTCGCAATGCAAATTTTATTCGCGAATATCGCATATTCACGAATTCGCGAATATTCGCGAATATAGCGCTATATATTCGTAATTACGAATATTCTTTTTTTTGTGTGTTTTTTTTCAAAGTACACATCACAGTGATCATCCCTCTCTGCTTCCAGCTTGCGTGGTGTAAAGAAGGCTCTAATACTATTGTGTGAGACTGGTGTGCGATTTTTCGCATATGCGAAAATTAGCATTTGCTAATTTTCGCATATGCGGATTTTCGCTTATGCTAATTTTTATATATGCTAATTTTCACATATGTTAATTTTCGCATACGCGAATGTTCGCATATGCGAAAATAAAACGAGAATATTACGAATATGCGAATATTCGCGAATATATGACAAATATTCGTCCATATATTCGCGAATATTCACGAATTCGAATATGGCCTATGCCGATCAACACTATTAGCTACTGCTAAACTTAAAAAATTATAGGCCCAAGGCCAGAAGAGTCAGTTTTCCCCATATTAGGAGCATAGCTGTCCCCCAGATTAGGCAGCATAGATGTCCCCCAGATGAGGAGCATACTTGTCCCCCAGAGTAGGCAGCATAGATGTCCCCCAGATTAGGAGCATACTTGTCCCCCAGATTAGACAGCATAGATGTCCCCCAGATTAGGAGCATACTTGTCCCCCAGATTAGGCAGCATAGATGTCCCCCAGATTAGGCAGCATAGATGTCACCCAGATTAGGCAGCATAGATGTCCACCAGATTAGGAGTTTAGTTGTCCCCCAGATTAGGAGCATAGTTGTCCCCCAGATTAGGCAGCATAGATGTCCAACAGATTAGGAGCATACTTGTCCCCCAGAGTAGGCAGTATAGATGTCATCCAGATTAGGCAGCATAGATGTCCCCCAGATTAGGAGCATACTTGTCCCCCAGAGTAGGCAGCATAGATGTCCCCCAGATTAGGAACATACTTGTCCCCCAGATTAGGCAGCATAGATGTCCCCTAGATTAGGAGCATAGTTTTCCCCCAGATTAGGCAGCATAGATGTCACCCAAATTAGGCAGCATAGATGTCCCTCAGATTAGGAGCATAGTTGTCCCCCAGATTAGGCATCATAGATGTCACACAGATTAGGCAGCATAGATGTCCCCCAGATTAGGAGCATACTTGTCCCCCAGAGTAGGCAGCATAGATGTCCCCCAGATTAGGAGCATACTTGTCCCCCAGATTAGGCAGCACAGATGTCCCCCAGATTAGGCAGCATAGATGTCACCCAGATTAGGCAGCATACATGTCACCCAGATTAGGAGCATACTTGTCCCCCAGAGTAGGCAGCATAGATGTCCCCCAGAATAGGAGCATACTTGTCCCCCAGATTAGGCAGCAAAGATGTCCCCCAGATTAGTAGCATAGTTGTCCCCCAGATTAGGCAGCATAGATGTCACCCAGATTAGGCAGCATAGATGTCCCCCAGATTAGGAGCATAGTTGTCCCCCAGATTAGGCAGCATAAATGTCCCCCAGATTAGGAGCATACTTGTCCCCCAGATTAGGCAGCAAAAATGTATCCCAGATTAGGCAGCATAGATGTCACCCAGATTAGGCAGCATAGATGTCCCCCATATTAGGCAGCATAGATGTCCACCAGATTAGGAGCATACTTGTCCCCCAGATTAGGCAGCATAGATGTCCCCCAGATTAGGAGCATAGTTGTCCCCCAGATTAGGCCGCATATATGTCAACCAGATTAGGCAGCATAGATGTCCCCCAGATTAGGCAGCATAGATGTCCACCAGATTAGGATCTTAGTTGTCCCCCAGTTTAGGAGCATAGTTGTCCCCCAGATTAGGCAGCATAGATGTCCCCCAGATTAGGCAGCATAGATGTCCCCCAGATTAGGAGCATACTCGTCCCCCAGAGTAGGCAGCATAGATGTTCCCCAAATTAGGAACATACTTGTCCCCCAGATTAGGCAGCATAGATGTCCCCTAGATTAGGAGCATAGTTGTCCCCCAGATTAGGCAGCATAGATGTCACCCAGATTAGGCAGCATAGATGTCCCTCAGATTAGGAGCATAATTGTCCCCCAGATTAGGCTGCATAGATGTCAC
Source organism: Hyla sarda (assembly GCF_029499605.1). Taxonomy (NCBI): domain Eukaryota; kingdom Metazoa; phylum Chordata; class Amphibia; order Anura; family Hylidae; genus Hyla; species Hyla sarda. Next base: position 22,181,720 of record NC_079189.1, read on the forward strand.
CCAGATTAGGCAGCATAGATGTCCCTCAGATTAGGAGCATAGTTGTCCCCCAGATTAGGCAGCATAGATGTCACACAGATTAAGCAGCATAGATGTCCCCCAGATTAGGAGCATACTTGTCCCCCAGAGTAGGCAGCATAGATGTCCCCCAGATTAGGAGCATACTTGTCCCCCAGATTAGGCAGCATAGATGTCCCCCAGATTAGGCAGCATAGATGTCACCCAGATTAGGCAGCATAGATGCACCCAGATTAGGAGCATACTTGTCCCCCAGAGTAGGCAGCATAGATGTCCCCCAGATTAGGAGCATACTTGTCCCCCAGATTAGGCAGCATAGATGTCCCGCAGATTAGAAGCATAGTTGTCCCCCAGATTAGGCAGCATAGATGTCACCCAGATTAGGTAGCATAGATGTCCCCCAGATTAGGAGCATAGTTGTCCCCCAGATTAGGCAGCATAGATGTCCCCCAGATTAGGAGCATAATTGTCCCCCAGATTAGGCAGCAAAAATGTATCCCAGATTAGGCAGCATAGATGTCACCCAGATTAGACAGCATAGATGTCCCCCAGATTAGGCAGCATAGATGTCCACCAGATTAGGAGCATACTTGTCCCCCAGAGTAGGCAGCATAGATGTCCCCCAGATTAGGAACATACTTGTCCCCCAGATAAAGCAGCATAGATGTCCACCAGATTAGGAGCATACTCGTCCCCCAGAGTAGGCAGCATAGATGTTCCCCAAATTAGGAACATACTTGTCCCCCAGATTAGGCAGCATAGATGTCCCCTAGATTAGGAGCATAGTTGTCCCCCAGATTAGGCAGCATAGATGTCACCCAGATTAGACAGCATAGATGTCCCTCAGATTAGGAGCATAATTGTCCCCCAGATTAGGCTGCATAGATGTCACCCAGATTAGGCAGCATAGATGTCCCTCAGATTAGGAGCATAGTTGTCCCCCAGATTAGGCAGCATAGATGTCACACAGATTAAGCAGCATAGATGTCCCCCAGATTAGGAGCATACTTGTCCCCCAGAGTAGGCAGCATAGATGTCCCCCAGATTAGGAGCATACTTGTCCCCCAGATTAGGCAGCATAGATGTCCCCCAGATTAGGCAGCATAGATGTCACCCAGATTAGGCAGCATAGATGCACCCAGATTAGGAGCATACTTGTCCCCCAGAGTAGGCAGCATAGATGTCCCCCAGATTAGGAGCATACTTGTCCCCCAGATTAGGCAGCATAGATGTCCCGCAGATTAGAAGCATAGTTGTCCCCCAGATTAGGCAGCATAGATGTCACCCAGATTAGGTAGCATAGATGTCCCCCAGATTAGGAGCATAGTTGTCCCCCAGATTAGGCAGCATAGATGTCCCCCAGATTAGGAGCATAATTGTCCCCCAGATTAGGCAGCAAAAATGTATCCCAGATTAGGCAGCATAGATGTCACCCAGATTAGACAGCATAGATGTCCCCCAGATTAGGCAGCATAGATGTCCACCAGATTAGGAGCATACTTGTCCCCCAGAGTAGGCAGCATAGATGTCCCCCAGATTAGGAACATACTTGTCCCCCAGATAAGGCAGCATAGATGTCCCCTAGATTAGGAGCATAGTTTTCCCCCAGATTAGGCAGCATAGATGTCCCTCATATTAGGAGCATAGTTGTCCCCCAGAGTAGGCAGCATAGATGTCCCCCAGATTAGGAGCATACTTGTCCCCCAGAGTAGGCAGCATAGATGTCCCCCAGATTGGGAGCATACTTGTCCCCCAGATTAGGCAGCATAGATGTCCCCCAGATTAGGCCGCATAGATGTCACCCAGATTAGGCAGCATACATGTCACCCAGATTAGGAGCATACTTGTACCCCAGAGTAGGCAGCATAGATGTCCCCCAGATTAGGCAGCAAAGATGTCCCCCAGATTAGGCAGCAAAGATGTCCCCCAGATTAGTAGCCTAGTTGTCCCCCAGATTAGGCAGCATAGATGTCACCCAGATTAGGCAGCATAGATGTCCCCCAGATTAGGAGCATAGTTGTCCCCCAGATTAGGCAGCATAGATGTCCCCCAGATTAGGAGCATAGTTGTCCCCCAGATTAGGCAGCATAGATGTCCCCCAGATTAGGAGCATACTTGTCCCCCAGATTAGGCAGCAAAAATGTATCCCAGATTAGGCAGCATAGATGTCACCCAGATTAGTCAGCATAGATGTTCACCAGATTAGGAGCATACTTGTCCCCCAAATTAGGCAGCATAGATGTCCCCCAGATTAGGAGCATACTTGTCCCCCAGATTAGGCCGCATATATGTCACCCAGATTAGGCAGCATAGATGTCCCCCAGATTAGGCAGCATAGATGTCCACCAGATTAGGAGCTTAGTTGTCCCCCAGTTTAGGAACATAGTTGTCCCCCAGATGAGGCAGCATAGATGTCACCCAGATTAGGCAGCATAGATGTCCCCCAGATTAGGAGCATACTCGTCCCCCAGAGTAGGCAGCATAGATGTCCCCCAAATTAGGAACATACTTGTCCCCCAGATTAGGCAGCATAGATGTCCCCTAGATTAGGAGCATAGTTGTCCCCCAGATTAGGCAGCATAGATGTCACCCAGATTAGGCAGCATAGATGTCCCTCAGATTAGGAGCATAGTTGTCCCCCAGATTAGGCAGCATAGATGTCACACAGATTAGGCAGCATATATGTCCCCCAGATTAGGAGCATACTTGTCCCCCAGAGTAGGCAGCATAGATGTCCCCCAGATTAGAAGCATACTTGTCCCCCAGATTAGGCAGCATAGATGTCCCCCAGATTAGGCAGCATAGATGTCACCCAGATTAGGCAGCATAGATGCACCCAGATTAGGAGCATACTTGTCCCCCAGAGTAGGCAGCATAGATGTCCCCCAGATTAGGAGCATACTTGTCCCCCAGATTAGGCAGCATAGATGTCCCGCAGATTAGTAGCATAGTTGTCTCCCAGATTAGGCAGCATAGATGTCACCCAGATTAGGTAGCATAGATGTCCCCCACATTAGGAGCATAGTTGTCCCCCAGATTAGGCAGCATAGATGTCCCCCCAGATTAGGAGCATAATTGTCTCCCAGATTAGGCAGCATAAATGTCACCCAGATTAGGCAGCATATATGTCCCCCAGATTAGGCAGCATCGATGCCACCCAGATTATGAGCATACTTGTCCCCCAGAGCATAGATGTCCCCCAGATTAGGAGCCTACTTGTCCACCAGATTAGGCTGCATAGATGTCCCACAGATTAGGATCATAGTTGTCCCCCAGATTAGGCAGCATAGATATCACCCAGATTAGGCAGCATAGATGTCCCCCAGATTAGGAGCATAGTTGTCCCCCAGATAAGGCAGCATAGATGTCACCCAGATTAGGCAGCATAGATATCCCTCAGATTAGGAGCATACTTGTCCCCCCAGAGTAGGCAGCATAGATGTCCCCCAGATTAGGAGCATACTTGTCCCACAGATTAGGCAGCATAGATGTCCCCCAGATTAGGAGCATACTTGTCCCACAGATTAGGCTTCATAGATGTCCCGCAGATTAGGCAGCATAGATGTCACCCAGATTAGGCAGCATAGTTGTCCCCCAGATTAGGAGCATATTTGTTCCCCAGAGTAGGCAGCATAGATGTCCCCCAGATTAGGAGCATACTTGTCCCCCAGATTAGGCATCATAGATGTCCACCAGATTAGGAGCATAGTTGTCCCCCAGATTAGGCAGCATAGATGTCCCCCAGATTAGGCAGCATAGATGTCACCCAGATTAGGAGCATACTTGTCCCCCAGAGTAGGCAGCATAGATGTCCCCCAGATTAGGAGCCTACTTGTCCCCCAGATTAGGCAGCATAGATGTCCCCCAGATTAGGAGCATAGTTGTCCCCCAGATTAGGCAGCATAGATGTCACCCAGATTAGGCAGCATAGATGTCCCCCAGATTAGGAGCATAGTTGTCCCCCAGATAAGGCAGCATAGATGTCACCCAGATTAGGCAGCATAGATGTCCCTCAGATTAGGAGCATAGTTGTCCCCCAGATTAGGCAGCATAGATGTCACACAGATTAGGCAGCATATATGTCCCCCAGATTAGGAGCATACTTGTCCCCCAGAGTAGGCAGCATAGATGTCCCCCAGATTAGGAGCATACTTGTCCCCCAGATTAGGCAGCATAGATGTCCCCCAGATTAGGCAGCATAGATGTCACCCAGATTAGGCAGCATAGATGCACCCAGATTAGGAGCATACTTGTCCCCCAGAGTAGGCAGCATAGATGTCCCCCAGATTAGGAGCATACTTGTCCCCCAGATTAGGCAGCATAGATGTCCCGCAGATTAGTAGCATAGTTGTCCCCCAGATTAGGCATCATAGATGTCACCCAGATTAGGTAGCATAGATGTCCCCCACATTAGGAGCATAGTTGTCCCCCAGATTAGGCAGCATAGATGTCCCCCCAGATTAGGAGCATAATTGTCCCCCAGATTAGGCAGCAAAAATGTATCCCAGATTAGGCAGCATAGATGTCACCCAGATTAGGCAGCATATATGTCCCCCAGATTAGGCAGCATAGATGTCCACCAGATTAGGAGCATACTTGTCCCCCAGATTAGGCAGCATAGATGTCCCCCAGATTAGGCAGCATCGATGCCACCCAGATTATGAGCATACTTGTCCCCCAGAGCATAGATGTCCCCCAGATTAGGAGCCTACTTGTCCACCAGATTAGGCAGCATAGATGTCCCACAGATTAGGATCATAGTTGTCCCCCAGATTAGGCAGCATAGATGTCACCCAGATTAGGCAGCATAGATGTCCCCCAGATTAGGAGCATAGTTGTCCCCCAGATAAGGCAGCATAGATGTCACCCAGATTAGGCAGCATAGATATCCCTCAGATTAGGAGCATACTTGTCCCCCCAGAGTAGGCAGCATAGATGTCCCCCAGATTAGGAGCATACTTGTCCCACAGATTAGGCAGCATAGATGTCCCCCAGATTAGGAGCATACTTGTCCCACAGATTAGGCTTCATAGATGTCCCGCAGATTAGGCAGCATAGATGTCACCCAGATTAGGCAGCATAGTTGTCCCCCAGATTAGGAGCATAGTTGTTCCCCAGATTTGGCAGCATAGATGTCCCCCAGATTAGGAGCATATTTGTTCCCCAGATTAGGCAGCATAGATGTCCCCCAGATTAGGAGCATACTTGTCCCCCAGATTAGGCATCATAGATGTCCACCAGATTAGGAGCATAGTTGTCCCCCAGATTAGGAGCATAGTTGTCCCCCAGATAAGGAGCATAGTTGTCCCCCAGATTAGGCAGCATAGATGTCAACCAGATTAGGCAGCATAAATGTCCCCCAGATTAGGCAGCATAGATGTCCCCAAGATTAGGAGCATAGTTGTCCCCCAGATTAGGCAGCATAGTTGTCCCGCAATCAGCGCGGGCCGGTCAGAGCCAATCAAAGGGCCGTATGTGGCAAGCGGGCCGTACATTGCCCAGGTCTGCCCCAGAGGGTTTCATAACCAACCACAATAGAGAAAATTTTGTTGTAGGAGCATGGTCAATCTACTCAGACCCATCTGTCATTGGTGGCTTGAAATCCTGGCTGATCCGTCCCTGATTCATCTTGACAAACATCAGTCTCTCCACATTTTTAGTGGACAGACGAGTTCACCTCGGGGTGACTATGGCCCCGGCCGCACTAAACACCTGCTCTGATGGCACACTACTGGCCGGGCAGGACAGCTTTTCCAGGGCAAACTCCGCTAGTTGCGGCTATGAATTGAGTTTGGCTGCCCAGAATTCCAGCGGATCTTCAACGGTTGTTGGCAGGGTCATGTCAAGGTAAGCCATCACCTGCTGGTTCAGGTCCTGCTCCATGTCCACCTGCTGCTCCCCTCCCCAGCAGCCGTGGCAGTGGAAAGTGAGCACAGAGGGCCCTCCAAGTCAGAACTGCGAGTGGATGGACCATGTGGCCGATAGGCATCGGCCAACCAACTACGTAGAAGCTCCCTGAAGTAGGTCAGTTTGTCCTCCCTCTCAGTAGATGTAAAAAAGGCCCCCATTCTGGGCCTGTAGCGAGGGTCTAATAAGGTGGAGATCCAGAAGTCATCGCGCTGACAAATTTTGACAATTCGGGGGTCACTACGCGAGCAACTCAGCATGCATCGTGCCATTTGTGACAGTAAGACTCGCTGGGGCTACCTGCCTCCATCTCCACTGCATACTGCCACGGTGTGTCTGGGTCCTCTGTCTCGCCTCCCTCGTAATAACCCTCCAGCTCCTCTAGCTGCTCCTGCTCCTCCTCTCCTGTCCAATGACCAGAAACACCGGCCATCTCATCCACCGTAAACTGTGCTCCGCTCTGCCCCTTATCATCCTCCTCCAGTTCATCCCCCACAGGACTCATGTAGCCTTCTGATTTAGGCGCAACATCTCCATTGCCGTGACCAGCCATGTTTTCAATAATTTTTTTGAGTAAATGTAGGAGTGGAATTACGTTGTTCATGGCAAAATTCAAGCGACTAACAAAAAATGCGGCTTCCTCACAGGGCCTCAGCAAACGGCAGGTGTCACGTATGAGCTGCCACTTGTTCACATTGAAGTTACACAGGGGAGTACTCCTATCTGCTTGTATCATCAAAAAATCTGTGATGGCTTTTCTTTGTTCGTATAGTCTGTCCAACATATGGAGGGTGGAATCCCAACGTGTGGCAACATCACAAATGAGACTATGTTGTGGGATACCGTTCTGACGCTGTAGCTCAAGCAAAGTGTGCTTGGCGGTGTACGAGTGGCTGAAGTGCATGCACAGTTTCCTTGCCATTGTCAGGACGTCTTGCAAATGGGGTGAAGACTTGATGAACATCTTGACAACCAGATTCAACACGTGTGCCATGCAGGGCAAATGGTTCACACTTCCTTGTCGCAGCGCGACCACAATGTTCTTCCCATTTTCGGTCACCATAGTTCCCATTTCCACATTTCGTGGAGTAAGCCATACTCGGATTTCTTCCCTAATGAACTTTAGCAGTTCCTCCCCTGTGTGACTCCGTTCGCCAAGGCAAACCATGTGAAGGATGGCTTGACACCGCTGTGCCCTACACAAGTAGTACGATGAAGGGCCACTGAGATTTGGACGTGCAGTGGAGGCCGAGGACACGGGGGAGGAGGAGGAGGCGCACACTGTAAAAGGACGAACTGCCTCGGAGTGAGAGCGTGGAGGAGGAAGCGGTGTGACCTGTCCAAGTTACTGTTGTGGCTGTGCAGGAACAACATTTACCCAGTGGGCCGTAAAAGACAAGTATTGTCCCTGCCCGTAGTTACAGCTCCACATGTCGGCGCTGCCGTGCACTTTTGAACACACCAACAGGCTCAAGGACTTTCCCACCTTCTCTTGTACAAATTTATGCAGGGCTGGTACTGCCTTCTTCGCAAAGAAATTACGGCTTGGGACTCTCCACCTCGACTCAGCAAAAGCCATCAATTCCCTGAAAGCTGCAGAGTCCACCAGTTGGAAAGGGAGGGACTGCAACACCAGCAACTTGGACAGGAGCACATTCAACTTCTGCGCAGTTGGAGGAGTGGGCGCATACTGTTGTCTCTTGGACATGGCTTCGCCGATTGATTGTTGGCGGAATGACTGACTACGAGCGCAGGAAGCAGGAGCGCAAGAAGGAGGGTTTGACACAATGCTCCCTTCAGCTGAGGTGGTGGAGCCTTGGCTGGATGACGGAGGGAGCCGATGGCCACTGGGTGATGCGGCAGGCTGGACCACTACCTCGGAGCCACGGTTATCCCAGGCCGCTTTATGGTGGCGAATCATGTGTTGACGCAGGGCCGTGGTGCCGAGATTGGGACCCTTGCCACGCTTCACTTTCTGCCGACAGATTTTGCATGTGACTACGCTAAGGTACTCCGGATTCTTTATGAAGAACAACCACATTGCAGAGTATATGATTTTCCCACCCGCAGTTCGCACTATTTCACTGCTATTGGCGCCGTCTCCAGGAACCCCTGTTCCACTACCTCCCTGAATGGTAGCTTGCCGCGAAGCAGGTGGTCTCCCCCTGGCACTTTTGGCTCCTGAATTTCCACTACTGCCACCACCACGCTGATTGCCAACTGTGCTACTGTCTTGCTGCCTCATAGACAAAGAGCAAATCTCTTCTCCTGATGATGATGAAGCCCGGCTTCTGCACCCGGCTCCCAATTGCGATCGGCTTCATCATCATCAAAAGATGTGTGCATGTCACTGATGTCCTCCTCGTGTTCCAAAACAGTGTTTGCCTCAGGACCCTGAACAATTGAAACACTGCCTCCCACGTCACTCTCCGCATCAATACTTGCCCGCCAAGCGGAGCAAGGGACGCATGTCTCCTCACATTCTTGGCTGCCCATTAGCTGCTGACTGTCCTCTATTACATCGTCCTCACTAAATAGTGGAGCTGAACCCAAAGCATGAGATACTTCTTTGGGAGAGGGCACAGCATAGGACAAATGCAATGGGATTACGGGGACTGCTCCCGGGCCATGCCAACTGAGGGTTGTGTCTGAGGAACCCACCGACTCTTGACTGGGGTTGTCAGATGTCACTTGTGATGATGGGGAAGAGTGTGCAAACCAATTGGCGGGGAGAGATGGGTCGACGATACGACCGCTGGGTGTTAACGGGAGCTCAGGTCTATTGCTGCGACTCCTTCTGCCACTCGCCCCAAGTCTGCTGCCAACTCTGCCTGACGTATGTAGGCCTCTGCCCCTTCTCTGTGCACGTCCTGGCACTTCCCTGCCTGACTTACTTAGTGCGTTTATGAGGGTATAGAACAGCAGAAGGCGATTACTTACGGCTGTCCTTTCAAAGTATATAGGCCCTAGACAGAATAACAGTTACTAAATAGTACACTACTTTGTTGAATGTATGCCCTTTGCAATACATACTATGACAACAGATTCCTTCATTTACTTAAATTCTATACATTACTCAGTGCAGTACCCGCAGGTATCGCCATAGCACTTATCAACTGGTATGCGTATTTCTACGCAGAAAAAACACTTTTTTTTTAAATACACCAGCAGGTGTATACTAATGTGTGGAATACCACTGAATTTAGCACAGAGACAGAATAACAGGTAGTAAATAGTACACTACTTGGTTCTATGTATGCCCTTTGCAATGATGAGAGCACTGTTAAGCGTATTTATACGCAGAAAAAAAACTCCTGTTTTGTTGTATACACCAGCTGGTGTATACTAATGTGTGGAATAGCACTGCATTTAGCACCAAGACAGAAATACAGGTACTAAATAGAACATTACTTGGTTGTTTGTATGCCCTTTGCAATGATGAGCGCACTGTTAAGCGTATTTGTACGCAGGAAAAACTTTTATTTTTCTTTAATACACCGGCAGGTGTATAACATGTGGTATAACACTGAATTTAGCACAGAGACAGAAAAAAAGGATGCATATGGTACACTATTTGCTTGTATGTAGGCCCTTTGCAATGATAAGGCCACTGAAAAAGCGTATTTGTACGCAGGAAAAACTTTTTTTTCTTTAATACACTGGCAGGTGTATAACGTGTGGTATAACACTTAATTTACCACAGAGACAGAAAAAAAAGGTAGTATATGGTACGCTATTTGCTTGTATTTAGGCCCTTTGCAATGATAAGGCCACTGTTAAGCGTATTTGTACGCAGGAAAAATATTTTTCTCTTTAATACACCGGCAGGTGTATAACGTGTGGTATAACACTCAATTTAGCACAGAGACAGAGTAACAGGTGAAAAATTGTACAAAGGCACTAAAGTCCACACTAATATGACTTATTTCTAAACAGCAGCAGGACCCAACAGTGCAGCACCACAAAAAAAAAAATCCAGGGATTAAACCCTAAATTGCACTCTGTCACACAATTCTGAGCAGCAGAAGATTTGTGGAGCAAAAAAAAAACTAAATTGGGCTGAAAAATGAGGAGATACGATGCTTCAGAAAGTTCAGGCAGCTTGGATATCGCTATGAGGCAGCTGACAGCTATCTGCCCCTCTCTGCTGCAATGCTCAATAACGTAAATAGGAGGTTTAGCTATCAATGATCCTTCTCAGTGTAACAGCACAGCACTCTGCACTCCTGCCATTCCCTAATGCTGATGTGACTAGCAGTTGCAGTGTAACGCTGTGGTATGTGCTATTCACACACACACAGTCCCGTCCTCTCCATCTGAGTGCATAGATGAAATGAAGAGAGGCAAGATGGCCGCCGATTATATAGGGGCTGTGACATCACAGGGGTCAGTGAACACTGATAGGCTGCATCTCACGTGTGGTTCAGGGTCAGCCTGCCTACCTTCATTACTGCCGCTGTTTCCTGCCCTCCTATAATCCCCTGCCCCATGTACTCACTTGTGGATCCACCATCTTAGGTCTACAATAGCCTGGAACACTGTAAAATGGAGTTTAATAAAGCGTTTCGTGCAATAGAATCGCGGCGATATTCGTATTCGTTGCAAATCAAATTTTTCATGAGATTCGTAACGAATTCGGGTTCGTCAAGTTCGATTCGCTCATCTCTAGCAGGGCCTAATTCCTATAATACAAACCAGTCTTACTCTTATTTCAATGGACAGATTCAAGCACATATGTATTCAGTTTCTGGCCCCTTTGGTGCCTATTTCCCATATAATTATGCAGATCCATCCTCTTCTTCAAATCAGAATCCAGTGCCAAATCCATACTCTTATAGTTCTGCTAGAAATACAGGATGGTGATGGAGTTCTTGGCAATCATAAAGAAAACACGATGAAAGATGAAACATGAAACAAGACAATGATCTCTGGATTCAATATCTGAATTTTTAATTGCAAAAACTTGACTACTTGCATTAGGACTAACTTTTGACTAAGATCAAGTGTAGTATCTGTTCTTAAGAGTTCCCGCCAGTGGACAGTAAAAGCTGGTGTGGGACTGGTGGGGATGAGTGCTGCATGGAAGGGACAGATGTACCGGGGTGTTCCCGGGCTGGTTCTGAGGAATCAGCTCGATGGCTGCCCCAATGTGAGCCAAGGTACTTTAGTGCCTCGGGGAATAGTGACCCCAAGGTCTCGAAACTCACTGGGAGCATTGGCTCATTGAGTGGAAGCACTGTCTCCATGAACTCTTCACCTTGCAGCACTCACCTCTTGATTCCCAGCCTTCTGGCTAGGATCAGAGACATTTTTATAGATCCGGGCAGTGTATCTGCACACATTCACTTATTTCTTTCTTTTTTGTCACTTTGTTGTGTGTCCACAGGATTGTTAGAATCAACACCAAAACAAGCGCATTCGGCGTGAAACAGGCGTTAGGGTAGGTGCAGGTAATTCATGGCTCTGCGTTCAATTCTAGGTCATTTATTGAGATTGCCACATCTCTTTTCTATCACATGCGATTTTTGTCAGCTATTTATTTGTTATACCATTCATCTCAGCCTGTATGTTCCTGCCATCTTATCCAGCCTTGTGCACTGTGCTGTTCTACACAAAAAAGATATTTTAACCCCTTAAGGACGCAGGACGTAAATGTACGTCCTGGTGCGGTGGTACTTAACGCACCAGAACATACATTTACGTCCTGTGCATAACCGCGGGCATCGGAGCGATGCCCGTGTCATGCGCGGCTGATCCCGGCTGCTGATCGCAGCCAGGGACCCGCCGGCAACGGCCGACGCCGCGATCTCGCGGGCGACCGCCATTAACCCCTTAGGTTCCGGGATCAATACAGATCCCGGCATCTGCGGCAGTGCGCGATTTCAATGAATGATCGGATCGCCCGCAGCGCTGCTGCGGGGATTCAATCATATAGAACGCCGCACGAAGGTCCCCTCACCTTCCTCCTTCCGGCTCCCGGCGTCTTCTGCTCTGGTCTGAGATCGAGCAGACCAAAACAGAAGATGACTGATAACACTGATCAGTATACATAGAACAGATCAGTATTAGCAATCATGGTATTGCTATGAATAGTCCCCTATGGGGACTATTCAAGTGTAAAAAAAAATGTAAAAATGTAAAAAGTAAAAGTAAAAAAAAAGTGAAAAATCCCCTCCCCCAATAAAAAAGTAAAACGTCATTTTTTCCTATTTTACCCCCAAAAAGCGTAAAAAATTAATTTAATAGACATATTTGGTATCGCCCCGTGCGTAAATGTTCGAACTAACTATTAAAATAAAATGTTAATGATCCCGTACGGTGAACGGCGTGAACGTAAAAAAATAAAAAAAAGTCCAAAATTGCTACTTTTTTAACACCTTTTATTAAAAAAAAATAATATAAAAAATGTATTAAAAGTTTTTTATATGCAAATGTGGTATAAAAAAAAAGTACAGATCATGGCGCAAAAAATGAGCCCTCATACCGCCGCTTATACGGAAAAATAAAAAAAGTTAGAGGTTATCAAAATAAAGGGATTATAAACGTACTAATTTGGTTAAAAAGTTTGTGATTTTTTTTTAAGAGCAACAATAATAGAAAAGTATGTAACAATGGGTATCAGTTTAATTGTATTGACCCTCAGAATAAAGAACACACGTCATTTTTACCGTAAATTGTACTGCGTGAAAATAAAACCTTCCAAAATTAGCATAATTGCGTTTTTCTTTTTAATTTCCCCACAAAATAGTGTTTTTTGGTTGCGCCATACATTTTATGATATAATGAGTTATGTCATTACAAAGGACAACTGGTCACGCAAAAAGCAAGCCTTCATACTAGTCTGTGGATGAAAATATAAAAGAGTTATGATTTTTAGAAGGCGAGGAGGAAAAAATGAAAACGTAAAAATTAAATTGTCCTTAAGGCCAAAATGGGCTGAGTCCTTAAGGGGTTAATACATGTCATGTTTTATGAGACCCCCAATAAAGTTTTGCTATATTTCATTATTTATTGTTGCTGATGTTATCTTTTGTTTTGGTGTTGAGTTTTCCATTCGGCTGCCTCAGCAACCTTTCCTTGTAGACGTTACTTTATCGGTGATATAAGGATTGTTAGAATGTGGTAGCCCTTCTGGGTGGCATGGGCAGGGTACCGACCGTTATCGGGGGATGCCGGGAGCATTTGTGGTCCCTTAGTTGCTCCGGCGAAAAGGGAAATCGAACCTGGAACCTCACTGGTACCTTTTGGTCCGGAGGCAAAGGGTAAGGTTTGTTGGGGGGGCTCTCTCCTGTCAGAGAAGGGCTTGCGATATAGCGCATCCTTTGTGCACGTTTTTTTTAGTGTAGCACGTTTGCAATTTTTCTTGCACTTTGGGTGATTCGAGTGCACGTTTCTCGGCTCTAATTTAAAAAAAAAAACTTGCATTAGGACTATTTATGCCAATGACATTTGTAGTTTTTGGCACATTACTTACCTGTGCTAACTTTTTTTTTTGTTTTTGCATTATATTATCTAAAGTTCAGATGCCTCGCCAGTTTTTCATTTGCATAAGCAAAATATTTATTTTTATCTTTCAATTTTTCATACAAGAGTTTTCCTCAGGGCACTTGCTTAAAGTTTCTATAACTATGTTATATATTTTTTTGTTAGGAGTCGCAATATATGATTGTGTTGTTTTATAATGTAATCTTTTGTAAGAAAACATGCCCTTTGAAAAAGTTTGGGGGGGTTTGGTGTTCCCCAACAAAAGGTTAAAAAAAAATGTATGTTTGCACTACACCAGCAGTACACAACAGTGCTGCTGCACTAAAAAGTTGTGTTCCAAACCCAAAATTGCGCTCTCTCTCACAGACTATTAGGAATGGACTGCGGGGTATGTATTATATCGTTTACAGACTAGAATAACTAGCAGACCATTTATTGTGGAACAAAGAGGGCAGAAAAATGCACTACAGTACGCTTAAAAAAACATATTTTTGTAGAACACCAGCAGTTGATTACTTTTCCCTGGCCTTTCACTGTATGTAGGCCCTTGACAGATTAACAGTTACAAAATAGTACACTACTTAGATTTAGGTATGTGGTGTGTTGAGATGAGCGAATCGAACATGACAAAACAGAATTTGTTCAGAATTTCATAAAGTATTCGATTCGCAACAAATGCAAAGATTCTATGGGGCAAATCGCTTCACTAAACTCCATTTTACAGCGTTCCAGGCTCCAGGGCATCTAAAATGTGGATCCACATGTCAGTACATGGGGCAAGGGATGCTAGGAAGGCAAGGCGGGAAGGGAGGTAGGCGGGATGACCCTGAATCACATGCAGGATGCAGCCTTTCAGCCCTATATAATTGGCAGCCATTTTGAGGCTGCTCATTTCATGCCATACACTGCAGAGGCATAGAACGGATGGCCTGTGTCTGTGTGTTACACTGAAACTCTGATCATAGCGCAGCGTTTCACCTTCTAGTCACATCAGTATTGTGACTAGTAGCAGTGTTTTTTCTCACTGAAAAGTATTTTTATGGCAGCCATTAACCTCCCATTCACTTTCTTCAGCATTTTATCAGAGAGGGGCAGATAGCTTTTCGTTGCCTCATACATTTCAACAAGCTGCCTCAACTTCATGAACCTTAGCAGAGGAGGTAGGAATGATTTTTCAGTGCAATTCTGTGTATTTGTTCCACAAGAAATCATCTGCTGCTTATACTAGTCTGTAGACGGTATAAAAACCAGCAGACGATTCTTAAAGGGGTACTCCGGCGCTAAGACATCTTATCAGCTGTCAGCTGTCACGCCCCCTCACATAGGCTTGCATTCAGGGGGCGGAGCGTGACATCACACGGGGCGGGGCCGTGACTTCACAATGCTCCAGACCCCGTGATCGCCAGTAATCAGACCCGGAGCGAACCTGCTCCGGGGACTGATTCTAACAGGGTGCTGCGTGCAAGATCACGGGGGTCCCCAGCGGCGGGACCCCCGCGATCATGCATCTTATCTTCGCGCCGGAGTACCCTTCAATACTCTTTGACAGAGTTAAATTTTGGGTTTAATACACTTTTTTTTGTGCTGCCGCACTGTTGTGTAGTGCTGGTGTTGTGCAAAAATATGTTTTTTTCAGCGTACTGTAGTGCATTTTTCTGCCCTCATACGTGCATTTCACATACCTACATCAAAGCGGTCTACTATTTTGTATCTGTAAATCTGTAACAAGCCTAGATAATCTGAAAGTCCAGTCAAAAGTAATCACCAGCTGGTGTTTTACAAAAATACGTTATTCAAGCGTACTGTTGCATATTTTTTTGCCATCATACGTGCATACCACATACCTACATCTAAGTAGTGTACTATTTTGTACCTGTTAATCTGTCAAGGGCCTACATACAGTGAAAGGCCAGGGGGAAGTAATCAACAGCTGGTGTTTTACATAAATACCTATTTTTATTCGTACTGTAGCGCATATTTTTGCACTCATATGTGCATACCACATACCTGCATCTAAGTAGTGATCTTTTTTGTACCTGTTAATCTGTCAAGGGCCTACATACAGTGAAAGGCCAGGAAAAAGTAATCACCCACTGGTGTTTTGCAAATATACGTTATTCAAGCGTACATTAGCAAATTTTTTTCCCTCATACGTACATACCACATACCTACATCTAAGTAGTGTACCATTTTGTAGCTGTTAATCTTTAACAAGCCTAGATACTGGGAAAGTCCAGGCAAAAGAAATCACCGGCTGGTGTTTTACGAAAATACGAAATTCAGACATATTGTAGTGCATTTTTATGCCCTCATTCATGCATACCACATACCTACATCTAAGTAGTGTACTATTTTTTAGCTGTTAATCTGTTACAAGCCTAGATACTGGGAAAGTCCTGGCAAAAGTAATGAAGCCTGCCTGAGTCTAAAGTCGCTGATGAGTAGCTTTCTTCACCCGCATACAGTAGTGAAGCAACTCATCAGCAGCAGGTAGACATGGAGCAGGACCTGAACTAGCAGGTGATAGCATACCGTGACATGGCCATGCCAACAAACCTTGAAGATCTGCTGGACTTCTGGGCTGGACTGCTGGACTTGATTTATGGCCGCAACTAGCAGAGTTTGACCTGGAAAAGCTGTCCTGCCCAGCCAGTAATGTGCCATCAGAGCGGGTGTTTAGTGCGGCGGGAGCCATAGTCACCCCAAGGAGAACTCGTCTGTCCACGGAAAATGGGGAGAGAGTGACCTTTGTGAAGATGAATCAGGCATGGATCAGAAAGAGATTTCCACCCACCAATGCCAGATGCCTCAGAGTAGATTGACCATGGTGCTACACCAACACTTCACAAACATTGATAGTGTCAAACAGATTTAAGGCGCTGCTCCCCAGTTACAAACATTCCTCCGCATCACACCTTTTTTCAGCCACGTTCATAACCAGGTACTGGTTATATTGCCACCCTCCACACCACTCTGTCACCGGGTCACTTTCAGGACTCCTGATGCTGCTGCTGCCAACTCCAGGCTGTTTCATTAAGCCACTATTTTGTCTCCTTATGCTTCTGCCAACTCCAGGCTGTGCCATTCAGCCACTATATGGTATCCTCATGCTTCAGCCACCTTCAGGCTGTGCCATTCATCCAATATACGGTTTACTGATGCTTCAGCCACTTCCAGGCTATGTCATATACATCTTCAATTTAAATATTTAAATTAATCTTTTAATCTTAGGGATTGTGAGGCCCTAATGTCTCCTCATGCTTCAGCCACCTCCAAGCTGTGCCATTCAGACACCATATGGTCTCTTCATACTGATGCCACCTCCATGCTCTGTCATTGTGCCGCCATGAGACATGTGACTCTTTATTAGGTTTGGTCCTTTGTAGCCACACGCCGGGTCCCAGGACACTAAAACTTGATAGCTTTAGCTTAAATTTCAAAATCTTAATTTCAATAGTCTCCTCCTACTGCCACAAACTCCAGGCTGTGCCATTCAACCACCACATGGTCTCTCTTCATGCATCGGCCACCTCCAGGCTATACCATTCAGACACTTTATGGGCTCCTTATGCTTTCCCCACCTCCAGGTTGTTTTATTCAGCCAATATATCATTTTCTGATGCTGCTGGGGCTAGGATATTACCTACAAATTTTTTATGGTAGCACTAGCAAACATACATGCTCAATAGAGATTTGAACATTGATCTTTTAATGTTAGAGGTTGTGAAGCCCTCTTATATACGCATCCTGCTGCCTGATTCAGGCTGTGTGTTTCAGGAACTACTTGGCTTACTGATGCTTCTGGGCCTGGGCCTTACATTTTTTGATACTAGCACTATCTAACATACATCTTATATACAGATTTCAACATTCACCTTTTAATGTTAGGGGTTGTGAAGCCCTCTTGTGTACTCCTGCCAGATCCTGGCTGTGTGTTTCCGCAACTGCATGGTTTAGTAATGCTGCTGGGCCTGTGCCTAAAATTTTTTATTGTTCGCACTAGCTAACATACATCTTCTATACAGATTTCAACATTCACCTTTTAATGTTAGTGATTTTGAAGCCCTCTTGTGTACTTCTGCCTGATCCAGGCTGTGTTTTTCAGCAACTGCATGGTTTCATAATGATGCTGGGCCTTTGCCTAAATTTTTTGGATGGTAGCACTAACTAACATACCTCTTCAATAGAGATTTCAACATTCACCTTTTAATGTTAGGGGTTGTGAAGACCTCTTGCAAACTCATGCAGATGCCTGCTCCAGGCTGTGTGTTTTAGGAACTACTTGGCTTACTGATGCTGCTGGACTTGGGCCTTAAATTCTTTGATGATAGCACAAGGTAGCATACCTCTTTAATAGAGATTTCAACATTTATCTTTCTATCTTAGGGGCTTAGTGCTGCTGCCTGCACCTGATTGTGTGTTTCAGGAGCTACTTGGCTTTTGGATGCTGATGTGATTGGGCCTCAAATTCTTTGATGATAACACAAGGTAACATACCTCTTCAGTAGAGATTTCAACATTGATCTTTCAATCTTAGGGGTTATGAAACCCTCTTGAGTACTGCTGCTGCCTGCACCTGACTGTATGTTTCAGGAACTACTTGGCTTTGTGATGCTGATGGGCTTGGGCCTCAAATTCTTTGATGATAGCACGAGGTAACATACCTCTTCAATAGAGATTTCAACATTGATCTTTCTATCTTAGAGGTTATGAAACCCTCTTGTGTACTTCTGATGCCTGCACCTGACTGTGTGTTTCAGGAACTACATTTTTGGATGTTAGCACTAGCTAACATACATGCTTAGTAGAAATTTCAACATTGATCTTGCAATCTTAGGGGTTTTGAAACCCTCTTGTGTACTGCTGATACCTGCTCCTGACTGTGTCTTTCTGGAAATACTTGTTTACTGATGCTGCTGGGCTTGGGCCTTAAATTTTTGGATGGTAGCACTAGCAAACATACATGCTTAATAGAGATTTCAACATTGATCTATTAATCTTAGGGGTTATGAAACTCTCTTGTGCACTCCAGCTGCTAACTTCTCCTGTCTGTGTCATTCAGCAACTGCATGGTTTAGTGATGCTGCTGGGCCTGTGCCTACATTTTTTGGATGGTACCACTTTGGATTGTAGCACTAGCTAACATGCATGCTCAATAGACATTTCAACATTGATATTTTAATCTTAGGGGTTATGAAGCCCTCTTGTGTACTCATGCTGCTGCCTGCTCCACTCTGCGTGTTTCAGAAACTACTTGGCTTACTGTTGCTGCTGGGCCTGTGCCAAAAAGTTTTGACGGTAGCACTAGCTAACATACATCTTCAATAGAGATTTCAACATTAATCTTTTAATCTTAGGGGTTGTAATTTTTGAAAGACTGAGGCCCTTTGGCCGTTGACTACTGGCGGAATTATCACAATAATCCAATGAAACATCTTGGAGCAATAGCAATGAACCATAACTGATTACATGAAACATTGGTACTTTCATAGTCAGGGGGGCATTGAGAG
This sequence comes from Hyla sarda, assembly GCF_029499605.1. NCBI lineage: Eukaryota > Metazoa > Chordata > Amphibia > Anura > Hylidae > Hyla > Hyla sarda. The sequence goes on from NC_079189.1 coordinate 22,200,640, forward strand.
GCAGGGACTGGAACAGGTGGTATCTCGTCTGGTGGAGGACCGCCAGCTCAATGCTCACCAGAATGAGTAATGAAAAAATCAAATTTTCACATCAAATTAAATTAAAAATGACGTAAAAGATTCTAATAGCAATGCCTGTAATCATCATGTCATAATGAATAACAATATTATTTCACTAATCCAGCACACTCCCTATGCATGTTACAGCAAGGCAAAGTGTTCTACACCCCTATTGGGGCTCTCTGTAGGCCAGAAATAGCCGTTTTAATACAGTTTCTCTGCAAATGTATTCGACCCGAATCAAACTGTTTGAAAAAATTCAGCGAATCGGCAGAATCAAATTTTTGAAAAGTTCGCTCATCTCTAGTGGTATGCACGTATGAGGGAAAAAAAATGCACTACAGTATGCTTGAATTATGTATTTTCGTAAAACACCAGCCGCTGATTACTTTTGCCTGGACTTTCACAGTATCTAGGCTTGTTACAGATTAACAGGTGCAAAATAGCACACTACTTAGATGTAGGTATGTGGTATGCACGTATGAGGGCAAAAAATGTGCTATAGTATGCTTGAAAAACGTATTTTCATAAAACACCAGCCGCTGATTAATTTTGCCTTGACTTTCCCAGTATGTAGGCTTGTTACAGATTAAGAGGTACAACATAGTACACTGCTTAGATGTAGGTATGTGGTATGTACGTATATGGGCAGAAAAATGCAATACATTACACAGAAAAAACTTTTTTTTGCACAACACCGGCAGTACAAAACTGGCGGGACAACGAGTGTTGCGGTGAACGTAGTGGGATCAGTTGTTATTAACCCCTATGTGTTCGTGACGCCAGTATGGTTTTCGGGTTCTGGAACACCACACGCCCGTATACTCCGCTATCCCAACGACTAGCAATAATTGAGAGTCCACAACAAGTTATGGTGTAACATATGGATCCACATGTAAGTACATGGGGCAGGGGATTATGGGAGGGCGGGAAGGGAGGTATGCGGGATGACCCTGAGTCACATGCGAGATGCAGCCTATCAGCATTCATTGACCCCTGTGATGTCACAGCCCTATATAATCGGCAGCCATCTTGCTGCTGCTCATTTCATCCATGCACTCAGAGAGAGAGAGGACGGACTGTGTGTGTGTGAATTGCTTATACCACAGCATACCACTGGCAACTGCTAGTCACATCAGCATTGTGGACAGACAGAAGTGCAGTGCTTTGGTGTTCTCACTGAGAAGGATCTTACGACATAAACCTCCTATTCATGTTATTGAGCATTTCATCAGAGAGGAGCAGATAGCTTTTTGTTGCCTCATACATATCAACAAGCTGCCTGAACTTTATGACCCATCTTATCACCTTATACGCAATTCTGTGCTTTTTTTGCTCCACAAATCATCTGCTGCTTAGAATTGTGTGTAGACTGTATAAAAACCAGTGCACACCATTCTTAACACTCTGTGACAGAGTGCAATTTAGGGTTTAATCCCTGTTTTTTTTGTTTTTTTTGGTGGTGCTGCACTGTTGTGTCCTGCTTCTGTTCACAAATATGTTTTTTCTGTGGACTGTAGTGCATTTGTCTGCCCTCATATGTGCATACCACATGCCTACATCAAAGCAGTCTACTATTTTGTATCTGTAACAAGTCTAGATACAGGGAAAGTCCTGGCAAAAGTAATCACCTGCTGGTGTTTTACAAAAATACTGAGTTTTTTTTTAACGTATTGTTGCGCATTTTTCTGCCCTCATCAGTGCATACCGCATACGTACATCTAATTAGAGTACCATTTTGTACCTGTTAATTTGTCAAGGGCCTACATACTGTGAAAGTCCAAACAATAGTACTCAGCGGCTGGTGTTATACAAATATACAGAGTTTTTCTGCGTATTGTTGCGCATTTTTCTCCCCTCATCAGTGCATACCGCATACGTACATCCATGTAGTGTACCATTTTGTACCTGTTAATCTGTCAAGGGCCTACATACTGTGAAAGTTCAAACAATAGTACTCACCGGCTGGTGTTTTACAAAAATTACAGAGTTTTTCTGCGTATTGTTGCACATTTTTCTGCCCTCATCAGTGCATACTGCATACGTACATCCAAGTAGTGTACCATTTTGTACCTGTTAATCTGTCAAGGGCCTACTTACTGTGAAAGTCCAAACAATAGTACTCACCAGCTGGTGTTTTACAAAAATTAAAGAGTTTTTAGGCTTATTGTAGCACATTTTTCTGCCTTCATCAGTGCATACTGCATACGTACATCCAACTAGTGTACCATTTTGTACCTGTTAATCTGTCAAGGGCCTACATACTGTGAAAGTCCAAACAATAGTACTCACCAGCTGGTGTTTTACAAAAATTACAGAGTTTTTAGGCTCATTGTAGCGCATTTTTCTGCCCTCATCAGTGCATACCGCATACATACATCCAACTAGTGTACCATTTTGTACCTGTTAATCTGTCAAGGGCCTACATACTGTGAAAGTTCAAACAATAGTACGCACCGGCTGGTGTTTTACAAAAGTACAGAGTTTTTAGGCTCATTGTAGCACATTTTTCTGCCCTCAACAGTGCATATCGCATACATACATCCATGTAGTGTACCATTTTGTACCTGTTAATCTGTCAAGGGCCTACATACTGTGAAAGTTCAAACAATAGTACTCAGCGGCTGGTGTTTTACAAAAATACAGAGTTTTTTTGCGTGTTGTTGTGCATTTTTCTCCCCTCATCAGTGCATACCGCATACGTTCATCTAATTTGTGTACCATTTTGTACCTGTTAATCTGTCAAGGGCCTACATACTATGAAAGTCCAAACAATAGTACTCACTGGCTGGTGTTTTACAACAATTACAGAGTTTTTCTGCGTATTGTTGCGCATTTTTCTGCCCTCATCAGTGCATACCGCATACGTACATCTAATTAGAGTACCATTTTGTACCTGTTAATTTGTCAAGGGCCTACATATTGTGAAAGTCCAAACAATAGTACTCAGCGGCTGGTGTTTTACAAAAATACAGAGTTTTTTTGCGTGTTGTTGTGCATTTTTCTCCCCTCATCAGTGCATACCGCATACGTACATCCATGTAGTGTACCATTTTGTACCTGTTAATCTGTCAAGGGTCTACATACTGTGAAAGTTCAAACAATAGTACTCACCGGCTGGTGTTTTACAAAAATTACAGAGTTTTTCTGCGTATTGTTGCACATTTTTCTGCCCTAATCAGTGCATACCTGCATATGTACATCTAATTAGAGTACCATTTTGTACCTGTTAATTTGTCAAGGGCCTACATACTGTGAAAGTCCAAACAATAGTACTCAGCGGCTGGTGTTTTACAAAAATACTGAGTTTTTTTGCGTGTTGTTGTGCATTTTTCTCCCCTCATCAGTGCATACCGCATACGTTCATCTAATTAGTGTACCATTTTGTACCTGTTAATCTGTCAAGGGCCTACATACTATGAAAGTCCAAACAATAGTACTCACTGGCTGGTGTTTTAAAACAATTACAGAGTTTTTCTGAGTATTGTTGCACATTTTTCTGCCCTCATCAGTGCATACCGCATACGTACATCTAATTAGTGTACCATTTTGTACTTAATCTGTCAAGGGCCTACATACTGTGAAAGGTAAGCACCTGCTGCTGTTCTACACAAATACTGTTTAAAGAGTAGTGTAGCGTATTGAAATACCCTCATAAACGCACTAAGTACGTCAGGCAGAGAAGTGCCAGGACGTGCACAGAGGAGTGGCAGAGGCCTAAATACTTCAGGCAGAGGTCGCAGCAGACTAGGGGCGAGTGGCAGCAGGAGTCGCAGCGAGAGGCCTGAGCTCCCGTTATCAGCCAGCGGTCTCGACCAGCAACCCATTGGTAAACACGCTCATCCACTTCATCACAAGTGACATCTGACACCCCCAGTCAACAGTCGGTGGGTTCCTCAGACACAACCCTCAGTTGGCATGGCCCGGGAGCAGTCCCTGTCCTCCCATTGCCTTAGTCCTATGCTGTTCCCTCTCCTAGAGAAGTATCTTATGCTGTGGGTTCAGCTCCATTATTCACCGAGGACGATCTAATAGAGGACAGTCAGCAGCTACTGCCCAGCCAAGAAGGGGAGGAGACATGCGCCGCTATCTTCGCTAGGCGGCCAAGTAGTGATGCGGAGAGTGACGAAGGAGGCGGTGTTGCAAGGGTTCAGGGTCCTGAAGCAGCTAATTACCTAACCCCAAGGCCGTAGCCTGGGGTATAATACACCTCTAAATAGTACCCCCTAAAACATAGCTTTTATTGTATATCCAGATAAAATGAAAATTTATTTAGTTTTTAATTTTTAAACCCAGTGAAATCAATATTAAAACTGAATGTCAGGTAGGTTAGTGTCTGTGAAATCTGAGCAACATTGCTCCACTATAAGGGGTTCTGCAGTAGCCCAATATGCCTACTCTGACATTGACTAAAAACTAGATTGCCGCCTCTACATGTTTCGCCGTCCCCACGGCGTTCTCAAGAGGCAAACCAGTGGCAACAACACTACAAAATGGCGGCAGGGGCTATTTATAGACAATGCCCCAAACATCATCAATTGGCGACAGCGTCCTGTAACCTATCATATGCGCCCTCAGATTGCTCCAATCTCTCTCGAGGATCCACAATCATATCCTAGGTCATATCCTCTAGGATCACCAATGGGAATACTAAACATGTACTGACCTCATCTCCCTACGTCCTTTGGGAGCGCTACGTCATACTGTGGAGCCTGCCGTTTACCATCGTACCGCGCTTGCGCACTAAGGTTTACTCAACATCGCAATTGTCTATCTCCCGCAGGTGAACCGGCGCATGCGCCCACACTTACGTTTGGTATCGCTACAGCTCTCGTTAGTGCGCATGCCCACACACTTATACAATGATTCAGAAGCCTATTCTAACTGCGCTTGCGTGGGAAAATATAGTCATAACCAAGGTTTTAATATATATATATTTAAAAGAGAGTAGTATACCGTTCTTCATATGTATTCTGTATCAATTATTACCTATCATAGTACATGAAAATAGTGCATAAATGTGTAAAAACACTAAAGTGTAATGCATTAATATAATATGTATATGGAAAATACCCCAAATTTACTTATATCATCTAATATACAATTAAAAATAATTAAATAATGTGATACACAACCAATAATTAAACAAAATTAAAATCCATTGTGAATAAATAAAATAAGATAAAATAAAAGTGTATTAACATAACATCCAATTGATACAGTGATACCAAATGTAATACTTAATTATAACCTGTATCCCAAATTAAAGGAGAATTGAACAGCCTACCCTAACTAATCCATAATATCGGCCCTTGTTAGATGTGTTCACCGGCAGGTAAGTATCTGGTATTTACTTTTTAATATATGCATAATCAGTGTCATATTCTGCATAGCAGATGAACATTCACACCAGAAACTCAACAGTATATATAGATTTAATCAAAAAATTGGTCATATCCCAAGGGGGGGTCAGTAAATATGAAAAAACACATGAAAAAACTTAAAAGACAAAAAATGTCAATCTAAACAGGGTGAACTTCCCTTAATTGGCTCTACTCATGATCGTTAAACAATTATCCGCCACCCATTTGTGTGTTAAAAACAACACTGGGAAAACTAAAAATATTATAATTAAGTTAGTGGATTGTTAAATCTTAAAGAAATGCTGCATACGAAAACCCTTCATTCAGGCCATTGGGTGCCTGACTATGGAGCCTCCAAATCCATTTGGCTTCTTCACGTAGGAGAAGGTTATCAATGTCACCTTTCCGTGGGCCCAATTTCAGTTGACTGAGTCCTATGAATCGTAATTCTCTGATCCGTCCTCCATGTACCGCTCTCATATGTCTCGAGATTGGTGTGTCCTTCTCTGTTCTGATAGAACTGAGATGCTGAGAAATGCGTTTACGAAATTCTTGTGTGGTTTTGCCCACGTACCACTTAGGGCAAGGGCATTGAGCAATATAGATAATATTGTGAGAGCTGCAGTTAATAAACTGTCTAATCTCATAGTGGCATCCATCCACAGGATTCCTCACTGTTTTGGTCTTGTTTATCTGTTGACAAAAGCTACAATGCCCACAAGGATAACAACCAGTAGTGGTATTTCTCAACCAGCACTCTTTTCTACCTCCAGTTGCCAGATGACTATGGACTAATTGATCTTTAATACTGGGGCCTTTCCTGAATGTAATGCTAGGAGATTTTCCAATAACCTGAGCCAGGTCTTGATCCCGTGTAAGTAGATGCCAATGCCTCCGCATTATTGCCATCACCTGGTCAGTGTGACCGTCAAATGTTCCAATACACCTTACTTTCTTGGAGGTATCGGTCGTTCTCATAGTTGTTAACAGTGTGTTCCTATCTGAACTACATGCCCTCTTGTATGCTGTTTTTAGATGTTTACGAGGGTAGCCCCTCTGCCTAAACCTCTCATAAAGATTCTTACTCTCCTTCTGAAAGTTTTCCTCCTCAGAGCAATTCCTCCTCGCTCTGAGGTACTGGCCAACCGGGATACTCCTCTTGAGGGATCCCGGGTGCCAGCTACCCCAGTGGAGGAGTGAGTTGGTAGAGGTAGGCTTACGGAAAATATCCGTTTGTAGATGATTGTTCTCATCAATATAGATCCTCAGATCTAAAAGTTGGATAGATCTCCCACCTATCTCAGAGGTAAAGACCATCCCGATCTCATTATTGTTCAACTTGTTGATAAATTCCTGATATAGTTCTACAGGACCGTCCCACAACATAAGAATATCATCTATGTATCGACCATAAAATAAAATGTGCTCAGTGAAAGAAATTAACTCATCACAAAAAACAAACGTGTCTTCCCACCACCCTAAAAAAAGATTAGCATATGTAGGTGCACAAGAAGCCCCCATAGCAGTGCCCTGTGTCTGGTGATAGAAGGTGCCATTAAAGATAAAATAATTGTGCGTTAGGATAAAAGTGAGTAAAGATAATATAAATTGGTTGTGATCGTGAAACAATGTGCTCTTAGTGCGTAAAAATGTTGAAACTGCCTCTATGCCAAGCTCGTGCCGTATATTGCTATAGAGGCTCTCCACATCCAAACTTGTTAGTATTGTGGAGTCAGTCACAGTAATATTGTTAAGTTTCAATACTGTATCTTTTGTGTCTTGTAAGTATGAGGGAAGTGCAGTGACAAAGGAAGAAAGTGCGTGATCCAAGTAAATACTACCACCTTGTGTAAGACAATTGTTCCCCGAAACTATAGGCCTCCCCCTAATGGGATTTGTGTTTTTGTGTACTTTAGGGAGTGCATAAAAAGTAGCAATGGTGGGACGGGGGTTAAGCATGGCTTGTAGTTCATCTTTAGAGATCAGGTTTTTCTCTCTAGCAGGAAGGAGAAGATTTCTGTATTCCTTGAGATAGTTATTAGTCGGGTCAGCGGGTAGTACAACATACTTGGTTTCATCAGATAATAATGACATTACCATTTCAGTATAGTTTGCCCTATCCATTAGGACGATGTTACCGCCCTTATCACTGGGTTTAATTATCAGTGACTCATTATTCCTCAACGTGATTAGGGCATTTTGTTCTTGTGGGGTCAAATTGGAGTTGACCAATTGTTTGTTGGGGCGAATACTCCCCAACTCCTGTGAGACCACATCAACAAAAATCTCTATGTTGGGATATTGGGAGAAACATGGGGTAAGTTTTGACTTAGGTTTCATATTAGTGAGAGGGGCCTCGAATGAGGCTGGAGCCCCCTCACTCTCCAGCAATAGTTCGTGCAGTTGATTCCTTACCAACTCATCTTGTTGTAATTGTGTCCTCTCATCACTCGCTCTTTCGGTATGCCATTTATGGAGGGCCAACTTCCGTGCAAAAAGGTTAATGTCCTTCACCCAGGAAAAAAGATCAAATCTTGGCACCGGAGTGAAGGACAGGCCTCTCCTTAGGAGTGAGATTTCCGTGTCGTTGAGGGTATATGTGGATAGGTTATAGATCTGCAGAGCATCCCCATAACTATCAATGGTGCATTCATCTTCTGAGCTTGTCAGAACATTGCTGGAGGGGGGAACTGCGTCCCCGGTACCCCTAAAAAAGGTTGATTGTTGGTACCACCTGTCTGGGAGATAGATGTTGCTGTGGGCAAAGTCCCCCTTGGAAATGGGGTACCCGGTGCAAGGTTGCCTATCACACTGTGTGACCCATGCCCTATATCCATTTGTGTCACAGCCCCATCCGGCATCATGGATAGAAAGGAGGACGAAGAACCAATATTGCCAAATGGAGGACGTGCCCCTTGAGAGGCACCTTGATTTACAGACGTACATGGTTGAACTCTGTTTGTTGATTGGCCTTGTTGCCCTAAGTTCAATGGTCTCACTATTGGGCCTGCCTGTGATGTTGTGGAACGTTTCGCTTGAGAGTATCTCGGGCGATATGGTTTATTCTTCCTCTTAAATTGGGGACGTTGGGTGTTACCCGAGTCGGATAGGAACCCCTCAGTTCCCGATGTCTCTGATTCAGAGAGATCTGTCTGCCTTTGCACCTGTTGGTAAGAGTAGTGAGGCCTGTTTTGTGGACCCGACTTATTAAGGCCCCGGTAAGTATACACTTGGTTATTGGCAAAATCCGTACAGTCTCTAATGTACTTTTTGTGCTTTTTTTCTTTTATTTCGTTTTTGAACTGATCAAGGTATCCCTGCAATTTAGCCTCCAATACAGTATATTCAGGATGGGAAGCAAACCCTTGTATGTTTTTTAATTCACTTTCCAATTCAAGACTAACTGTACCCAAGTGTTTCTTTTCGTACTTCAGTAGGTACACTATCATGCGAAGCGAATTTTCCGTGAGAAGCTGTTCCCACCCCTTAATGAAGGACTGATCTTCCCGATGTGAGTTGGGTACAATAGGAATACGGAGGCCTCTGTAGACTATGCCCTGCTGGGCATACGTTTCTAAACTTTTTACCTCCCACCACGACCTAATGTATTTTTTATATGTTTTTGATACGTTTTTAAACGCCTGTTGTAAATTGGTCTGTTCAGGTGGGAGTCTCTCAGTAGAAAAGACCTGTAGGGCTTCAGCAGCATAACTTTCAGCGTTGACTACTTGTGACAAAAAACCTGCCATAACACTGGCTAGGATAAAGATGAGTCTGATACTGAGAATTAAATCTCCATAATTCAACAAAAAATCAAATTAGACCAAAAGGGGACTAAAGAGGCCAAGAGACCAGCTAATTACCTAACCCCAAGGCCGTAGCCTGGGGTATAATACACCTCTAAATAGTACCCCCTAAAACATAGCTTTTATTGTATATCCAGATAAAATGAAAATTTATTTAGTTTTTAATTTTTAAACCCAGTGAAATCAATATTAAAACTGAATGTCAGGTAGGTTAGTGTCTGTGAAATCTGAGCAACATTGCTCCACTATAAGGGGTTCTGCAGCAGCCCAATATGCCTACTCTGACATTGACTAAAAACTAGATTGCCGCCTCTACATGTTTCGCCGTCCCCACGGCGTTCTCAAGAGGCAAACCAGTGGCAACAACACTACAAAATGGCGGCAGGGGCTATTTATAGACAATGCCCCAAACATCATCAATTGGCGACAGCGTCCTGTAACCTATCATATGCGCCCTCAGATTGCTCCAATCTCTCTCGAGGATCCACAATCATATCCTAGGTCATATCCTCTAGGATCACCAATGGGAATACTAAACATGTACTGACCTCATCTCCCTACGTCCTTCGGGAGCGCTACGTCATACTGTGGAGCCTAACTTAATTATAATATTTTTAGTTTTCCCAGTGTTGTTTTTAACACACAAATGGGTGGCGGATAATTGTTTAACGATCATGAGTAGAGCCAATTAAGGGAAGTTCACCCTGGTTAGATTGACATTTTTTGTCTTTTAAGTTTTTTCATGTGTTTTTTCATATTTACTGACCCCCCCCCTGGGATATGACCAATTTTTTGATTAAATCTATATATACTGTTGAGTTTCTGGTGTGAATGTTCATCTGCTATGCAGAATATGACACTGATTATGCATATATTAAAAAGTAAATACCAGATACTTACCTGCCGGTGAACACATCTAACAAGGGCCGATATTATGGATTAGTTAGGGTAGGCTGTTCAATTCTCCTTTAATTTGGGATACAGGTTATAATTAAGTATTACATTTGGTATCACTGTATCAATTGGATGTTATGTTAATACACTTTTATTTTATCTTATTTTATTTATTCACAATGGATTTTAATTTTGTTTAATTATTGGTTGTGTATCACATTATTTAATTATTTTTAATTGTATATTAGATGATATAAGTAAATTTGGGGTATTTTCCATATATATATTATATTAATGCATTACACTTTAGTGTTTTTACACATTTATGCACTATTTTCATGTACTATGATAGGTAATAATTGATACAGAATACATATGAAGAACGGTATACTACTCTCTTTTAAATATATATATATTAAAACCTTGGTTATGACTATATTTTCCCACGCAAGCGCAGTTAGAATAGGCTTCTGAATCATTGTATAAGTGTGTGGGCATGCGCACTAACGAGAGCTGTAGCGATACCAAACGTAAGTGTGGGCGCATGCGCCGGTTCACCTGCGGGAGATAGACAATTGCGATGTTGAGTAAACCTTAGGGCACAAGCGCGGTACGATGGTAAACGGCAGACTCCACAGTATGACGTAGCGCTCCCGAAGGACGTAGGGAGATGAGGTCAGTACATGTTTAGTATTCCCATTGGTGATCCTAGAGGATATGACCTAGGATATGATTGTGGATCCTCGAGAGAGATTGGAGCAATCTGAGGGCGCATATGATAGGTTACAGGACGCTGTCGCCAATTGATGATGTTTGGGGCATTGTCTATAAATAGCCCCTGCCGCCATTTTGTAGTGTTGTTGCCACTAGTTTGCCTCTTGAGAACGCCGTGGGGACGGCGAAACATGTAGAGGCGGCAATCTAGTTTTTAGTCAATGTCAGAGTAGGCATATTGGGCTACTGCAGAACCCCTTATAGTGGAGCAATGTTGCTCAGATTTCACAGACACTAACCTACCTGACATTCAGTTTTAATATTGATTTCACTGGGTTTAAAAATTAAAAACTAAATAAATTTTCATTTTATCTGGATATACAATAAAAGCTATGTTTTAGGGGGTACTATTTAGAGGTGTATTATACCCCAGGCTACGGCCTTGGGGTTAGGTAATTAGCTGGTCTCTTGGCCTCTTTAGTCCCCTTTTGGTCTAATTTGATTTTTTGGTCCTGAAGCAGACACTGTTGGGGAACATGAGGAGGACATCAGTGACATGCAGACACCTGTTGATGATGATGTAGCCGATTGCAATTGGGAGCCGGGTGCAGAAGGGGCTTCATCATCATCAGGAGAAGAGAGTTGCAGGTTGCCCTTGAGGCAGCAGCTGAGCCAGCAAGGTGGTAGCACAGTTGGCAGTCAGCATGGTGGCATGAGTGGAAATTCTGGAGCCAAACGTGCCCGGGGGAGACCTCCTGCTTCGTGGCAGCCTACCTTTCCAGGAGGTAGTGGAATAGGGGTTCCTGGAGACAGAACCAGCAGCAGTCAATTAGGGCAGACTGTAGGTGGGAAAATCATCTACTCGGCAGTGTGGCAGTTTTTAATTAGGCATCCGGAGGAGGTTCACGTAGCCACATGCAAGATATGTCGGCAGAAGGTGAAACGTGGCCAGGGTCCCAATGTCGGCACCACGGCCCTGCGTCAACACATGCTTCGCCACCATAAAGCGGCCTGGGAGAACTGTGGCTCCCATGTAGTGGTCCAGCCTGCTGCATCACCCAGTGGCCATCCGCTCCCTCCTTCATCCAGCCAAGGCTCCACCACCTCAGCCGAAGTAGCTGTGTGTCAAACCCTCTTTCTGTCGCTCCAGATGCTCCTGCTTCTCCCACTTTTAATCAGCCATTCCACCAACAATCCATCGGCGAAGCCATGTCCAAGAGACAACAGTATGCACCCACTCATCCAACGGCGCAGAAATTGAATATGCTCCTGTCTAAGTTGCTGGTGCTGCAGTCCCTCCCTTCTCAAGTGGTGGACTCTGCACCTTTCAGAGAATTGATGGCTAGTGCTGAGCCGAGGTGGAGAGCCCAAGCCGTCATTTCTTTGCGAATAAGGCAGTGCCAGCCCTGCATAAGTTTGTACAAGAGAAGCTGGGCCAGTCCTTGAGCCTGTCGGTATGTTCAAAAGTGCACGGCAGCGCCAATGTGTGGAGCTGTAACTACGGGCAGGGACAATACATGTCTTTTACGGCCACTGGGTGAATGTGGTTCCTGCACAGCCACAACAGCAACTTGGACAGGTCACACCGCTTCTCCTCCACGCTCTCGCTCTCAGGCAGTTGGTCCTGTGATAGTGTGTGACTCCTACTCCTGATCCTCCACCGTGTCCTCGGTCTCCACTGCACGTACAAATCTCGGTGGCCCTTCATCATACCATGTGTGTAGGGCACGGCGGTGTCATGCTGTTCTTCACATGGTTTGCCTTGGTGAACGGAGTCACACAGGGGAGGAACTGCTAAAATTCATCCGTCAAGAAATCTGAGTATGGCTTACTCCACGAAATCTGGAAATGGGAACCATGGTGACCGACAACGGGAAGAACATCGTGTCCGCGCTATGACAAGGATGTGTGAAACATGCACCCTGCATGGCACACGTGTTGAATCTGGTTGTCAAGCACTTCCTGAAGTCTTCACCTCATTTGCAAGACATCCTGACAATGGCAAGGAAACTGTGCATGCACTTCAGCCACTCGTACACCACAAAGCACACCCTCCTTGAGCTGCAGCGTCAGAACGGTATCCCACAACATAGTCTTATTTGTGACATTGCCACGCGTTGGAATTCCACCCTCCATATGTTGGACAGACTATACGAACAAAGAAAAGCCATCGCCGATTTCTTGATGATCCAAGCAGATACTAGTACTCCCCTGTGTAACTTCAATGTGAACCAGTGGCAGCTCATACATGGACACCTGCCGTTTGCTGAGGCCCTTTGAGGAAGCCACATTATTTGTAAGGTGCCTGGATTACGGCATGAACGACGTAATTCCACTCCTACATTTCCTACAACAAATGATTGAAACGATGGCTGGTCACGGCAATGGAGACTTTGCGCCTACATCTCAAGGCTACATGAGCCCTGTGGGGGCTGAACTGGAGGAGGAGGATGAGGGGCAGAGTGGAGCACAATTTAGGTACGATGAGATGGCCAAGGTTTCTAGTCATCAGACAGAAGAGGAGGAGCAGGAGCAGCCAGAGGAGCTAGAGGGTTATGAGGAAGGCGAGGCAGAGGACCCAGACACACCGTGGCAGTATGCAGTGGAGATGGAGGCCGGTAGTCCCTCCGAGTCACTGGGGCAAATGGCACAATTGCATGTTCAGTTGCGTAGTGACCCCCGAATTGTAAAAATTCATCAGCGGGATGACTTCTGGCTCGCCACCTTATTGGACCCTCGCTACTGTCACAGAATGGGGGCCTTTTTTACAGCCACTGAGAGGGGGGACAAACTGACCTACTACAGAGAGATCCTACGTAGTCAGTTGGCCGATGCCTATCAGCGACATAGTCCATCCACTCGCAGGTCTGACTCGGGGGGCCCTCTACACTCACCTTCCACTGTCATGGCTTCTTGTGAGGGGAGGGGTGGCAGGAGCAGTACCAGCTCCATCAGCAACAGCCTGAGTCTACAGTCACTGATGAGTAGCTTTCTTCACCCGCATAGTGAAGCAACATATTAGCAGCAGGTAGAAATGGAGCAGGACCTAAACCAGCAGTTGGTGGCATACCTTGACATTGCCATGCCAACAAACATTGAAGATCCGCTGGACATCTGGGCAGCCAAACTTGATTTATGGCCGCAACTAGCAGAGTTTGCCCTGGAAAAGCTATCCTGCCCGACCAGTAGTGTGCCATCAGAGCGGGTGTTTAGTGGGACCGGGGCCATAGTCACCCCAAGGCGAACTCGTCTTTCCACGAAAAATGGGGAGAGATTGACCTTTGTGAAGATGAATCAGGGATGGATCAGTCAGGATTTCCAGCCAGCAATGCCAGATGCCTCAGAGTAGATTGACCATGCTGCTACACCAACACTTCACAATAATGGTTATGAAACCCTCTTGGGTTATCAATTAGTGTTATGAAACCCTCTTGGGTACTGTGAATGCCTGCTCCTGACTCATCCTGTGTCTTTCAGGAACTACTTGCCTCACTGCTGCTTCTGGCCTTGTGCCTTTAATTTTTGGAAGTTTAGCAGTAGCTAAATACATGCTTAATGCAAATTTCAACATTGATCTTTAAATGTAAGGGGGTATGAAACCCTCGGGTGTACTGCTGATGACTGCTCCTGACTGCTCCTGCTTTTCAGGAATTATTTGGCTTACTGATGTTTCTGGGCTTGGGCCTTACATTTTTGGATGGTAGTACTACCTAACATGCATCTTCAATAGAGATTTCAAAGTTTACCTTTCAATTTCAGGGGTTGTGAACCCCTCTTGTGTACTCATGCTGCTTCCTGCTCTACTCTGTCAGCCCGTTGGTCTTGTGACAGTGTGCGTCTCTGCCTCCACATCCTCCACTGTGTCCTAAGCCTCCACTGCCCGGACAAGTCTCAGTGGCCCTTCAGCATACCATGTGTGCAGGGCACGGCGGTGTCACGCTGTTCTTCACATGGTTTGCCTTGGCGAAAAGTCTTAGAAACAATGGCCAGTTAGGCCAATGGAGACGTTGCTCCTACATCTCACGGCCACATGATCCCTGTGGGGGCTTGTTAGATTTGGTCCTTTGTACCCACACGCCGGAGTCCGGGACAATCAAACTTTGATTTAAATTTCAAATAAAAAATAACACATTTCAATGGTCTCCTTATGCTTCAACCAACTCCAGGCTGTGTCATTCAGGCAAAAATGTTGTGTTATTTCTTAGGGATTGTGAAGCCCTGGTGTGTACTAATGCATCAGCCAACTCCAGGCTGTGTCATTCAGGCAATATATGGTTTACTGATGCCGCTGCTGGGCCTGGGTCTGGGAAATAAAAATGTTATCATAGGTAGCACCCGCTATCCAAAATCTTCTTCAAAAATGTAAAAAATTGTTGTGTTTTTTTGGGGGGTTGAAGCCCTGGTGTGTACTCATGCATCAGCCAACTCCAGGCTGTGTCATTCAGGCAATATATGGTTTACTGAGACCGCTGCTGGGCCTGGGTCTGGGAATTAAAATTTTATCATAGGTAGCACCCGCTATCCAAAATCTTCGGTTTAAATTTCTAAATTCATCTTTTAATCTTAGGGATTGTGAAGGCCTAGTGCCTACTCATGCTGCTGGCAACTCCAGGCTGTGCCATTCATCCACTATATTGTCTTCTCATGCTGCCAACACCTCCACGCTGGGCCATTCAGCCACTATATGGTATCCTCATGCTTCAGCCTCATCCAAGCTGTGTCATTCAGCCACTATATGGTGTCCTCATGCTGCCAAAACCTTCACTCTTTGTCCTTCAGCCACTATATGGTCTCCTCATGCTTCAGCTTCATCCAAGCTGTGTCATTCAGCCACTATATGGTGTCCTCATGCTGCCAACACCTCCACGCTGTGTCATTTAGCCACTACATGGTGTCCTCATGCTGCCAACACCTCCACACTGTGTCATTCAGCCACTATATGGTGTCCTCATGCTTCAGCCTCATCCAAGCTGTGTCATTCAGCCACTATATGGTGTCCTCATGCTGCCAACACCTTCACTCTTTGTCATTCAGCCACTATATGGTCTCCTCATGCTTCAGCTTCATCCAAGCTGTGTCATTTAGCCACTATATGGTGTCCTCATGCTGCCAACACCTCCACGCTGTGCCATTCAGCCACTATATGGTCTCCTCATGCTGCCAACACCTCCACGCTGTGTCATTTAGCCATTATATGGTCTCCTCACACTGATGCCTCCTCCAGGCTCTGTCATTGTGCCGCTCTGCGGCAGAGATTCTAAAAGTGATGCCGGTAATCTGCATGTTATTCTGAATACCAGTATTATTTCACTACCCCAGCACACTCCATATGCGTTTTAGAACACTGCAAAGTGTTCTATACCCCTATTGAAGCTGTCTGTAGGCTAGAAATAGCCTTTTTTAATATAGATTTGCCGCAAATAATTTCAGATCGAAATAAACTTTTTCAGAATATTCGGCGAATCGGATGAATCAAATATTTGAAAAGTTCGCTCATCTCTAATAGCCAGGGTCCAGAGTACCTTTTAGCTTGCCGGGCTAATACTTGTACTATATCTTTACTTGTAGCTATATTTGTTAGGAGACTTATTCTTGTAATTTGCCTAGACTTGACTATGTGTAGGCTTTGTAGATGCTACAGCAGTAATAGACATTTAGATTTGTAGAACTCACAGGAGACACAGCGTCCTGAGATGAGGTATCTCCAGAGGCTGTGCACTCTCACTGAGATCATTGGTTGCTGTCTCAGCAGGTGGAATTTAAGAGAGTGAATTGTAATGACTGACCCCTTTTATAGAAAGGGGGCAGGACTAAAGCCCATTGGTCTAGCTGTAGGTTTATGGGAAAAGCCTGGAGGTCTCTGGGAGTACATTAACAACAAATCAGGTTATAGCAACAGAACATGTGATTAACTTGCATTCAGGTCCTTAAGACCTCTCACAGATCTTAAGACTATCTAGACAGGGGTAGATCCTATCTATGGTATTAAAGGCATATGCATAATTATAATAAACCAACCTGAGAACAAGGGGAGACCTTGCAGGGGAGCCCCCAGGTCACTAAGGGACTCAACCTGATAGGGCCTAATGGTAAATGTAGTGCAGTTCCTGTACACAAACATCACAAACCCCCTTGCTTAACAAAAGTTGTCCTCAACGTAAAAGGTTCCGTCAGTGTTGAGAGACAAAATGGTCGTGGGCCATATGCAGTCCTGAGGCATTTTATGCACAAAAGTCCATTTCGGGTTGGTGAAATAAGGAAGAACATTAGAGTCTCTGTATGTTAGTCCATACGCTCTTATTTGTAAATGAACAGGATTAGGAAAAATATGTGAGTCCTGTATCTTAGTCCATGCTCTATTGACAAACAAACAGGATTTGATATTTAGTCAGCACGTTCTACTTATGGGTGAACAATAGAGATGAGCGAACTTTTCAAAAATTTGCTTTGGCAGATTCGCCAAATTATTTCGAAAAGTTTGTTTCGGGTTGAATAAATTTGCGGTGAAACTGTATTAAAAACGGCTATTTCTGGCCTACAGAGAGCCCCAATAGGGGTGTAAAACACTTTTGCCTTGCTGTAACACGCATAGGGAGTATGCTGGGTTAGTGAAATCATACTGTTATTCACTATGCCATGCAGATTACAGGCATTCCTATTAGAATCACTGCTGCAGAGCATCTATGTTGCAGTAGGAAGACCATAAGATTTCACAATTGAAGAGGATAAAGAGATATTTTAGGTAATTTTTTATGTAATTTAATGTAAAAATTAATTTTTTTCAATACTCATTCTGGTGAGCATCGAGCTGGCAGTCCTCCACCAGGCGAGATACCACCTGTTCCAACCCCTGCCTCTCATTGCCCCGCTGACTATGGAAGTACAAATGTTTCATTTATTCAGGTATGGTTAAATGCTATTGCTCCAAGATTTTTCATTTGATTTTGTAGACTGAGGCCCTTTGGCCATCGACAGGTAATATGACGTCGACATCCAAAGGGCCTCAGTCTTGAAAAATATTACAACCGCTAAGATTAAAAGATGAATGTTGAAATCTCTAATGAAGATATGTTATCTAGTGCTACCATCAAAACATTTTGGGCCCAGGCCCAGCAGCAACAGTAAGCCAATTAGTTCCTGAAATACACAGAGTGGAGCAGGCAGCAGCATGAATACAAAAGAGGGGTTCACAACTCCTAACATTAAGAGGTGACTGTTAGCTAGTGCTACCAGCCAAAAATTTAAGGGCCAAGCCAAGGAGCATACGTAAGCCAAGTAGTTCCTGGAAATCACAGTCAGGAAAAGGCATCAGCAGTACACAAGAGGGTTTCATAACCCCTAAGATTGAAAGATTAATGTTGAAATCTCTATTAAGCATGTATTTAGCTAGTGCTAACATCCAAATACTTAGGGCCCAAGCCCAGAAGCACCAATAAGGCAAATAGTTTCTGAAAGACACAGGAGCAGGCATCAGCAGTACAACCAAAGGTTTCATAACCCCTTACATTGAAAGATCAATGTTGAAATTTCTATTAAGCATGAATTTAGCTAGTGCTAAACATCCAAAAGACAATACACAGGAACAGGCATCAGCAGTACAACCGAGGGTTTCATAACCCCTTACATGTAAAGATCAATGTTGACATTTCTATTAAGCATGTATTTAGCTAGTGCTAAACATCCAAAAATTAAAGGCCCAAGCCCAGAAGGCTCTGAAATTTAAAGGGCCAGTGCGCCCATAATTAGTAGTGTACCTGAACACTACATTATAAATCCCTGCACCTCCCACAGCCCCCTGCCGTATCTTCAGTGCCTATTGCCTGTTTGCCATACCCGTGCACCCAGACCTTTCTGCTACATTTCTTGACTACGAACCTTTGCCTTCTGCCTTGATCTTCTGCTACGTTGACTACGCTACAGCCTCATCCTTCTGTACCTCGCCTTACCCAGTTACCTGTGTGGTCGAACCGTGACGGGGATAGCGACCTGGGTGTCGCCTGCCGTAGCAAGCCCATTCTGCCTTGCGGCGGGCTCTGGTGAAGACCAGCGGCACCTTAGACTCTGCTCCCCGATACGGTCTGAGTCATCTGCCACACAGGTAGAGGATCCACATCCTGTTCCAGACCACCCGCATTCATGTGTGTGACAGCAAGATCCGGCCATGGATCCAACTGTCGTGGCGTTCCAGTTCCAGCAATTGGCCCAGCAGGCACAGCAGCTTAACCAGCTTCCCACCATGATGCAGCAGCTGCTATCTGCCCAGCAGCACCCGTCACAGCCTCCTCCAGCACCAGTACTGCCTCCCGCTGCTGCAGCTTCCTTCTGGATCGAAACTCCGTTTGTCGCTTCCTGAGCAGTGTTGAGCGGCATAGGCAATATTCGAATTTGCTTCATATATGCGCTAAATTTGCATATTCGTAATATTTGCGATAAATTTTTGCATACACGCAAATTCGCGTATGCGAAAATCTGCATATACGAAAATGTGCATATACGAAAATCGCATATGTAGATTTTCGCATATACGAAAATTCGCCCGGCTGTCTAACACAGTAGTATTAGAGCCTTCTTTACACCACACAAGCTGGAAGCAGGGAGGGATGATCACTATGATGTGTACTGTGAAAAAAAATAAAAAATAAAACTAATATTCGTAATTGTGAATATATAGTGCTATATTCGCGATTGTTCGCGAATATGCGATATTTGCGAATAAAATTTGCATTGCAAATATTCGCGAGCAACACTATACCTGAGAAGTTTGAGGGGGACCCAAAGTCCTGTCGGGGATTCGTGACACAGTGCTCCATGCACATAGAACTCATGGTGGACCAGTTCTTCACAGAACGAGCAAAGGTAGCCTTCGTCATCAGTCTCCTGTCTGGTAGGGCCTTTGCCTGGGCTACTCCACTATGGGATCGCAATGAGGCTATCACTACTAACCTCCAGGCATTCCTGATGGAATTTTGCACATTCTTTGAAGAACCTGCCCGAGCTTCCTCCGCTGAGACGGCATTGCTGAGTCTTTCCCAGGGAAACTCCACTGTGGGCGAATATGCTATCCGGTTCCGGACCCTGGCATCGGAGTTGTCTTGGAATAATGAAGCTCTCTGCGCTACTTTCAAGAGAGGATTATCAAGCCAAATTAAAGATGTCCTCGCTGCCCGGGAATTGCCTTCTAATCTGAATGAACTGATACAATTGGCATCCCGGATTGATATCCGTTTCTCTGAGAGACGTGAGGAACAACACGCTTCCCTCGCTTGGCACCATTCTTCCAGCAACCACCGCAACCTTTTACGTTGTCTCCCACAGTGGAAGCTATGGAGGTGGATCCGTCACGTCTCACTCTGCAGGAAAGAACTCGCCGACGAGCTGAGAATCTGTGTCTCTACTGCGCCAGTGCTGATCATTCCCTCAAAGATTGTCCTGTACGTCCACAGCCACAGGGAAACGCTCGCATCTAGGGTTTGTGTGAGAGGCCTCCCTAGGTGTGAACACAGTTTCTCCCAGCTGGAGAAGCTGGAATTTGCCAGTCCAGCTTTCTCTACCCTCCAGAGAGACTTTCACATTCTTGCCTTCCTGGATTCTGGCTCGGCAGGAAATTTTATTGATGCCTCCATAGTACATAGGTATCATCTGCCGGTGTCCCGCCTATTGAAGCCCTTGTACATCTCTATGGTTAACGGAGAAAATCTGGACTGTACCGTGCTTTACCACACAGAACCGATATCTATGCAGGTCGAAGTCTCGCATAAGGAGAACTTGTCCTTCTATGTACTTCCTCATTGTACCTCTCCACTCCTGAAAGGCCTTCCTTGGTTGCAATTCCATGCCCCGCAGCTGAATTAGAAAACGGGAAAAGTTCTCCGTTGGGGACCTTATTGCAACAATAACTGCATCCATACTCATCTGATTAAGCGGGCGCCTCCTCCTACTCCCCTGCCCGGTCTGCCTTCGTTTCTGCAGGATTATGTTGACATTTTCAGTGAGAAATGGGCAGAAGTATTGCCACCTCGTCCCTATGATTGTCCTATAGACTTGTTGCCCGGGACCACTCCTCTACGGGGAAGAATTTACCCTCTGTCTGTTCCTGAAACTCAGGCCATGTCTAAATATATTCAAGAAAATCTTTAAAGGGTTTTATCAGGAAGTCCTCTTCCCCTGCTGGAGTCGGATTCTTCTTTGTGGAGGAAAAAGACGGTTCTTTGCGACCCTGCATTGACTACCGCGGTCTGAATAAAATCACTGTCAAGAACCGTTATCCTCTTCCCTTGATCTCGGAGTTGTTTGCCCGTCTCCGTGGAGTGAATATTTTCTCCAAAATAGATCTTCGGGTGCTGATAATTTAATTTGCATAAGAGAAGGAGATGAGTGGAAGACTGCATTTAATATTCGGAATGGACATTTTGAGTATTTGGTAATGCCATTCAGACTTTGTAATGCTCCAGCAGTCTTCCAGGAGTTTGTTAATGACATTTTTCGTGACCTCTTGCACACCTATGTCGTGGTCTATTTGGACGATATACTCATCTACTCGCCCAATCTTCAGACACATCGTTCTCACATCCACCAGGTCTTGTAACGTCTCTGTGACAACCATCTTTATGCTAAACTGGAGAAATGTGTTTTCGAAAGAACCAATCTTCCTTTTCTGGGTTACATTGTCACTAGTCAAGGTCTCCAGATGGAACCTAACAAGATGTCAGCCGTATTGGACTGGCCCCGACCTACCTGCTTAAAAGCTATTCAGCGTTTTCTTGGGTTTGCCAATTACTACCGGCAATTCATACCTCATTACTCCACCTTGGTTGCACCTATTGTCTCTCTCACTAAGAAAACTTCCAACCCTAAGATCTGGACTCCAGAGGCTGAAGATGCTTTTAAACAGTTAAAGTCCGCCTTCGCTTTTGTCCCGGTCCTGTCTAGACCTGACTCAGGCAAGCCTTTTCTTTTGGAGGTGGATGCATCTTCTGTTGGAGCAGGAGCTGTCTTAACACAAAAGTCCTCTAAGGGAAGAACTGTAACCTGTGTTTTTTTTTTTCTAAAACCTTCTCTCCCTCAGATAAAAATTATTCTATAGGAGACCGTGAACTGTTGGCTTTAAAGCTTGCCTTGGAAGAATGGCATCATCTCTTGGAAGGTTCAGTACATCCAGTTACAATATATTCGGATCACAAGAACTTGCTGTACCTTCAGACAGCCCAACGGTCTCAATCCCTGGCAGGCCCGTTGGTCTCTATTGTTCTCAAGATTTGACTTTTACATCCACTTCCGTCCTGCAGAAAAGAATCTTCGTGCTGACGCTCTTTCCAGGTCTTATGATGTGCAAGACTGAGAAACATCCCCCCAGCATATTATTCCTCCTGAGCGTCTAATCTCTGCAGCGCCAGTTAATCTTCAGCATCTGCCTCCTGGAAAGACTTACGTGTCACCCCGTCTAAGACTCCAAGTCCTGAAATGGGGTCATTCCTCTCTTCTGGGTGGTCATTCTGGAATTTGTAAGTCCTTACAGCTTATCTCAAGACATTACTGGTGGCCTAGTTTAAGGCAGGATGTCGTGGATTTTCTTCATTCCTGCTCGGTCTGTGCCCGGGATAAGACCCCTCTTTCTTAACCTGCAGGTCTTTTACAGCCTTTACCTGTTCCAGAGCTACCCTGGACTGATATCGCCATGGATTTCATTACTGACCTTCCATCTTCTGCAGGCAATACTATCATTTGGGTGGTAGTGGACGGTTTTCTAAAATGGCTCATTTCGTGCCGCTGCCTGAACTTCCATCTTCACCGCAGCTTGCTAAACTGTTTCTTTGCCACATCTTCCATTTGCATGGTTTGCCCTCACATATTGTATCAGACCATGGAGTCCAGTTCGTCTCTAAGTTCTGGCGGGCCCTCTGCTCACGTCTCCAAGTGAAGTTGGACTTTTCCTCAGCCTACCACCCTCAATCCAATGGACAGGTTGAGAGGGTGAATCAGGTCTTAGGAGACTATCTGCGCCATTTCGTCTCGGCTCGAGAAGATGACTGGGTCGAATTACTTCCTTGGGTGGAGTTCTCGTACAATCATAGGAATTCTGAGTCTACTGGAACATCGCCTTTTTTCGTAGTTTACGGACTGCACCCTCATCCTCCTCTTCCTCTGTCCTCTTCTTCCGGAGTTCCTGCGGTTGATGAGCAAGTACAGAACTTTTCCTCCATCTGGCAGAACACACGTTCATCACTTTTACATGCTACAGGTTGAATTAAGTCTCAAGCGGACAGGAAAAGACGTTCCACTCCCGAGTTCTCTCCAGGTGACAAAGTCTGGTTGTCAGCCAAGTACATCCGTTTCAGAGTACCTAGCTATAAATTGGGCCCTCGCTATCTAGGTCCCTATAAAATCAAGAAGCGTTTAAATCCTGTGGCCTATTCTCTCCATCTGCCGTCCTCTCTCTGGATCCTGAATTCCTTCCATGTCTCCCTTTTGAAACCTGTCATCCACAACCGCTTCTCTATAAAGGACATTTCACCTACTCCCATCTCGGGTACCTCTGATGTTTATGTTGTCAAACACATTTTGGACTCCAAGCTTATCAGAAGGAAACACTTTTATCTTGTGGATTGGGAAGGATTCAGTCCAGAGGAGAGATCTTGGGAGCCTGAAGAAAACATCCTGGATCATGACCTGCTTAGTAAATTTCTAAATTGTAAGAAGAGGGGGAGACCAAAAGGGGGGGGTACTGTAACAGCGTGCACTCCGGCTGCTTCCTCTGGCCGTGAGCGCACTGTCCCTCTCTTTCCTGCTGTTGGCGGGGCTGGGATTCACATCGCGGGACATGCCCGCATGCGAGTCCCACTTACCCCGCTCTGCTGCTTCAATAACTCAGCTCCACCATGCTCGTCCCCGTCTCCAAGGGGGCACATGCGGCGGAGCTCTGAAAATTAAAGGGCCAGTGCGCCCATAATTAGTAGTGCACCTGAACACTACATTATTAATCCCTTCACCTCCCAAAGCCCCCTGCCGGATCTTCAGTGCCTATTGCCTGAGAGAAAGCGTACCCTATTGCCTCTTTGCCATACCCGTGTACCCAGACCTTTCCGCTACGTTTCTTGACTACGAACCTTTGCCGCCTGCCTTGACCTTCTGCTACGTTAACTACGCTACAGCCTCATCCTTCTGTACCTCGCCTTACCCAGTTACCTGTGTGGTTGAGCTGTGTAGAGGGTAGCGACCTGGGTGTCGCCTGCCGCAGCAAGCCCATCCTGCCTTGCGGCGGGCTCTGGTGAAGACCAATGGCACCTTAGACTCCGCTCCCCGGTACGGTCCGATTCATCTGCCACACAGGTAGAGGATCCACATTCTGTTCAAGACCGCCCGCATTCAGGTGTGTGAAAAGATCAATGTTGAAATTTCTATTAAGCATGTATTTAGCTAGTGCTAAACATCCAAAAGTTAAAGGCCCAAGCCCAGAAGCATCAGTAAGGCAAGTAATTCCTGAAAGACACAGGAGCAGGCATCAGCAGTACAACCGAGGGTTTCATAACCCCTTACATTGAAAGATCAATGTGGAAATTTCTATAAAGCATGTATTTAGCTAGTGCTAAACATCCAAAAATTAAAGGCCCAAGCCCAGAAGCACGAGTAAGCCAAGTAGTTTCTGAAACACACAGGAGCAATCAGAAGAAGGCATCAGCAGTACCCAAGAGGGTTTCATAACCCCTAAGATTGCAAGATCAATGGTGAAATTTCAATTAAGCATGTATGTAGCTAGTGCTAACTTCCAAAAATTTGGGGCCCAAGGCTAGAATCATCAGTAAGCCAAGTAGTTCCTGAAAGACACAAGAGCAGTCAGGAGTAGGCATCAACAGTACACTTGAGGTTTCCTAACCCCTTACATTGAAAGATCAATGTTGAAATTTCTATTAAGCATGTATTTATCTAGTGCTAAACATCCAAACATTTGAGGCCCAAGGCCAGAAGTATCATTATGCCAAGTAGTTCCTGAAACACACAGTCAGGAAAAGGCATCAGCAGTACACCAGAGGGTTTCATAACCCCTAAGATTGACAGATCAATGTTGAAATTTATATTAACCATTTACATTAGCTAGTGCTAACATCCAACATTTAAGGCCCAATGCCAGAAGCATCATTAAGCCAAGTAGTTCCTGAAACACACATTCAGGAAAAAGGCATCAGCAGTACACCAGAGGGTTTCATAACCCCTAAGATTGACAGATCAATGTTGAAATTTCTATTAACCATTTACATTAGCTAGTGCTAACATCCAAAATGTAAGGCCCAAGGCCAGAAGCATCATTAAGCCAAGTAGTTCCTGAAACACACAGTCAGGAAAAGGCATCAGCAGAACACCAGGGGTTTCACAACACATAAGATTGACAGATCAATGTTGAAATTCTATGTAGCATTTACGTTAACATCCAAAAATTTTAGGCACAGGCCCAGCAGCATCACAAAACCATATAGTTGCTGAAACACACAGCCCGGATCAGGCAGCAGCAGAAGTACACAAAAGGGCTTAATAACCCCTAAAATTAAAAGGTGAATATTGAAATCTGTATAGAAGAAGTATGTTAGCTAGCGCTAACATCCCAAAAAATTAGGCACAGGCCCAGCAGCATCACAAAACCAAATTGTTGCTGAAACACACAGCCTGGATCAGGCAGGAGGATGTGTACATAAAAGGGCTTCACAACCCTTAACATTAAAAGATCAATGTTGAAATCTCTATTGAGCATGTATGTTTGCTAGTGCTATCATAAAAAACTTTCTAGGTAATATCCCAGTCCCAGCAGCATCAGAAAACAATATTTTGGCTGAATGACACAGCCTGGAGCTGGGGAAAGCATAAGGAGCCCATATAGTGTCTGAATGGTACAGCCTGGAGGTGGCCGAAGCATGAGGAGAGACCATAAAGTGGTTTCAGAAAAGGAGGCTTCATTAGATGATAATATGAGTATTGTGTGTTCCAGTGACATTAGCTCATGGGAGGAACAGGAAAACATGATACATCTTAATTCTGCAACTGAAAAACCACAACAAAGAAAGACTTAAAGCCTAACGGAACTGAGAAACGTCAAAATGGTAAATCTACCACCTGGAATAGTCAGTCAATTCCAACAGCCAGTGGTCAGTAATCCACAGTTGCTTGTTTCTGCTAGTCCTTGGCAATATTCCTTTTATTACTGGTATCAAAATAGCAATAATGCTTGGAGAGTAACTCAAGGATACCCACATGTTTCCTATCATACACAGTCAACAATCCTTATAATCAGTAATCGTCTACAGACTAGTATAACCAGTAGACCATTTGTTGTGGAACAAAGAGGGCAGAAAAATGCACTACAGTAAGCTTGAATAACGTATTTTCATAAAACACCAGCTGGTGATATTCCCTGGCCTTTCACTGTATGTAGGCCCTTGACAGATTAACAGGTACAAAATAGTGCACTACTTACATGTAGGTATGTGGCATGCACATATGAGGGCAAAAAAATATGCTTGGAAACCGTATTTTCGTAAAACACCATACGGTGATTACTTTAGCCTGGACTTTCATATTATGTAAGCTTGCTACAGATTTACAGCTCCAAAATAGTACACTGCTTTCATGTAGGTATGTGGTATGCATGTATGAGGGCATAAAAATGCACTACAGTCCACTGAAAAAACATAATTTTGCACAACACCAGCAGTACACAACAGTGCTGCACAAAAAAAAAAAAAAAAGTGCATTAACTCCTTCAGGACGAAGGCGTACCTCTACGCCCCTCGCCCGGTACCAGTGTTTAAAACGGTGTCACGCCGTGACCCCGCATCACACCGGGTCGGTCCCGGCTGCTAACGATAGTCGGCTGCTAATGATAGCCGGGACTCTGGGCTAATAGCGTGCAGCACTGATCATTGTGACGCGCTATTAACCCTTTTGACGCGGCGATCAAAAATGAAAGTAAACGCTTCCCGGCAGCTCAGCCGAGCTGAACAGGACATCGCGATTTAAATCACTAAGTTCCGATCAGCTAGGACGCGAGTGGAGTCCCACTTACCTTGTTCAGTCTCGTCCGATCAGTGTTTGATTGCTCCAAGCCTGAGCTACAGGCTTGAGCAATCAAGCCCCTATCTCGCTGATCCATGCAAAGCTATGGCTTTGCAGGGATCAGTATAAGAGTTCAGTGTGTGCAGTGCTATAGCCCCCTATGGGAGCTATAGCACTGCAAAAAAAAAAAAAGGGAAAAAAAAAGTTAACAAAGGTCATTTAACCCCTTCCCCAATAAAATTTTGAATCACCCTTCTTTTCCCATAAAAAAAACAGTGTAAATAAAAATAAACATTTTTGGTATCGCCGCGTGTGGAAATGTCTGAACTATAAAATATATAATTAATTAAACCGCATGATCAATGGCGTACACGCAAAAAAAATCCAAAGTCCAAAATAGCGTATTTTTGGTCACTTTTTATATCATGAAAAAATTAATAAAAAGCCATCAAAAAGTCCGATCAATACAAAAATGGTAACGATAAAAACATCAGAACACGACGCAAAAAATGAGTCCTCATACTGGCCCGTACGTGGAAAAATAAAAAAGTTATAGGGGTTAGAAGATGAGAATTTTTAGCATATAAATTTTCCTGCATGTAGTTATGATTTTTTTCCGAAGTACGACAATATCCAACCTATATGTAGGGTATCATTTTAACCGTATGGACCTACAGAATAAAGATAAGGTGTTATTTTTACCGAAAAATTCACTGCATAGAAACAGAAGCCCCCAAATGTTACAAAATGAAATTATTTCTTCAATTTTGTCGCACAATGATTTTTTTTTCGTTTCGCCGTGGATTTTTGGGTAAAATGACTAATGTCTCTGCAAAGTAGAATTGGTGGCACAAAAAATAAGCCACATATGGAATTTTTTGTCCAAATTGAAAGCATTATGATTTTTAGAAGGTGATGAGGAAAAAATGAAAATGCAAAAATAGAAAAACCCTGCGTCCTTAAGGGGTTAAACCAAAAATTGCACTCTGTCAAAGTGTATTAAAAATGGAGTGAACTGCTAGTTATTATACCATCTACAGACTAGTATAAGCAGCAGATGATTTCTTGTGTAAAAAATACACAGAATTGCGCTGAAAAATCATTCTTGCCTCCTCTGCTAAGGTTCATGAAGTTGAGGCAGCTTGTTGAAATGTATGAGGCAATGAAAAGCTATCTGCCCCTCTCTGATAAAATGCTGAATAAAGTGAATGGGAGGTTAATAGAAGTAACAGGGAGTCGGCACTCATCTCAGTGGCGTGGTGCCTGCGGACAAGTAGTCAGCAAAGATACGGAGAAATTCAGGCACTCACAAATGATGCTTAATCACCTTGGGTGTTTATTCACACATTTAGAAAGGTGTTGCGACTCGCAGGGAACGTTTCAGCCAACTGAGATCAGTTGACAAAGGACACCTGTTGGCCGAAATGCGTCCTGCAAGTCGCAACACCTCTCTTTATGTGTGAATAAACACCCAAGGTGATTAAGCATCATTTGTGAGTGTCGGGAGAAAAAGCACTGCTCTCTGTCCACAACGCTGATGTTACTAGCAGTTGGAAATGGAACGATGCGCTATGATCAATTCAGCATCTCTGTGTAACACACAGAGACACGCAGTCCTTCCTATCCCTCTGCAGTGTATGGCATGAAATGAGCAGTGTGACATCACATGGGTGACTGGCTGCTGATAGGCTGCATCCTGCATGTGATTCAGGGTCATCCCGCCTACCTCCCTTCCCGCTCTGCCTTCCCAGCATCCCCTGCTCCATGTACTGACATGTGGATACACCATTTTAGGTGTCCAGGAGCCTGGAATGCTATAAAATGGAGTTTAACCCCTTCCCGTAGAATGGCATATATAAACGCCGGGTTGTGCAGTGCGTTCGCGCATCCCGGCGTTTATATATGCCATTCAGTTAACCCGGCGATGCGCAGCATCGCACGGGTTAACTGGCAGAAGTCCCGCTGTTTCCAGCAGGGGACAACTTCTGCTTCACCCCCAGGACCATCCATTGATGGTCCTGGTCAGCGATCACTGTGATTGGTCCCTGTGGGATTTTTTTTTTTTTTTTTACATATGCAAAAGTCGTGAAACACCTGTGGGGTAATAAGGCTCACTTTATTCCTTATTACATTCCTCAAGGGGTCTAGTTTCCAAAATGGTATGCCATGTGTTTTTTTTTGCTGTTCTGGCACCATAGGGGCTTCCTAAATGAGACATGCCCCCCGAGCAAAATTTGCTCTCAAAAAGCCAAATATGACTCCTTCTCTTCTGAGCATTGTAGTTCGCCCATAGTGCACTTCAGGTTAACTTATGGGGTACCTCCATACTCAGAAGAGAAGGGGTTACAAATATTGGGGGGTATTTCCTGCTATTAACCCTTGGAAAAATGTGAAATTTAGGGGGAAACACACATTTTAGTGAAAAAAAATAATTTTTTTTTACAAATGCAAAAGTCGTGAAACACCTGTGGGGTTTTAAGGCTCACTTTATTCCTTGTTATGTTCCTCAAGGGGTCTAGTTTCCAAAATGGTATGCCATGTGAGGGTTTTTTGCTGTTCTGGCACCATAGGGGCTTCCTAAATGCAACATGCCCCCCAAAAACCATTTCAGAAAAACGTACTCTCCAAAATCCCCTTGTCGCTCTTTCCCTTCTGAGCCCTCTACTGCGCCCGCCGAACACTTTACATAGACATATGAGGTATGTGCTTAGTCGAGAGAAATTGGGCTACAAATATAAGTATAAATTTTCTCCTTTTACCCCTTGTAAAAATTCAAAAATTGGGTCTGCGAGTGTAAAAAATGAAGATTGTGAATTTTCATCTTCACTTTGCTTCTATTCCTGTGAAACACCTAAAGGGTTAAAATGATGACTGAATGTCATTTTGAATACTTTGGGGGGTGCAGTTTTTATAATGGGGTCTTTTGTGGGGTATTTCTAATATGAAGACCCTTCAAATCCACTTCAAACCTGAACTGGTCCCTGAAAAATAGTGAGTTTGGAAATTTTGTGAAAAATAGGAAAATTGCTGCTGAACTTTGAAGCCCTCTGGTGTCTTCCAAAAGTAAAAACTTGTCACTTTTATGATACAGACATAAAGTAGACATATTGTATATGTTAACAAAATTTTTTTTTATTTGTAATATACATTTTCCTTACAAGCAGAGAGCTTCAAAGTTAGAAAAATGCAAAATTTTCAAATTTTTCATCAAATTTTAGGATTTTTCACAAGGAAAGGATGCAAGTTACCATAAAATTTTACCACTAAGTTAAAGTAGAATATGTCACGAAAAAACAATCTCGGAATCAGAATGATAACTAAAAGCATTCCAGAGTTATTAATGTTTAAAGTGACAGTGGTCAGATGTGCAAAAAACGCTCTGGTCCTTAAGGCCAAAATGGGCTTGGTCCTGAAGGGGTTAATAAAGCGATCCGTGCAATAGAATCGCGGCGATATTCGCATTCGTTGCAAATCAAATTTTTCATGAAATTCGTAACGAATTCGGGTTCGTCAGCTTCGATTCGTTCATCTTTATTGAACAGGATAACGGTTTATCTATGGTTAAACCAGCTTAATGATAGTATATAACTAGTACCTATATATCTATTTGTAAGAACCTTTTTTTCTATGCATTGTATAACTAGACTATACATTTTACGTTCTACCACATACTTTACATTTGACTATGCAGTTTACATTTGACTATACATGTTAGGACTTTTTGTAAATTTTTATGAAGGACTATACATTTTATGCTTGACTTTACATTGTATACTTAACTGACCCTTTAGTATATGACTATACTACAGTATACACCTTAGACATTCTATACATACTCATACTGTAACACTTGTGGATTGGGTTGCTGGAGGCTTTCCGCCCAATGCCTTGGCTATTGGGGTCCCTAGGCATGTAAACACTTCTGCCCAGAACACTATTTTTATGGTTAACACTTTGACATTTATGTTACCTTTTTCACTAGTGCACGTGCTATACATTACAGTCAGGAGTACCTTCCGGACAGTAAAGGCATCCTGTGCATGAACAGGATATTACCATAGGGTATTTAATTAGATTTAACAGGATTTCTATGTCAACTGAACAGGATATTATATATTACCACAAGCATCAAATTTCACACGAACAGGATTAACTTTATATAATACGAACAGGATTATTTATTCCTTAGGATGTTATACTACATGGATAGGATTGTGATTGTTCAATAGGACATTATATTACACGAACAGGATTTTTTCCCCTTTAAATTACATTAGTTACTTTTGTTACTTTTGAGTAGTCTGTGAAACTTGTAAGAAGTACAGCACTACTTTATGTGGATGAGGTATATTTAGCTTGTGTATCCTGAATTATGTGTATTTTTTAACTATTTGTGTACTGAAGTGTACTTACACATACTATTTACATATATGAGATACTGGTAATGGGGGTGATAA
The DNA here is from genome assembly GCF_029499605.1 of Hyla sarda. Lineage (NCBI taxonomy): Eukaryota > Metazoa > Chordata > Amphibia > Anura > Hylidae > Hyla > Hyla sarda. The sequence continues at coordinate 22,231,972 of NC_079189.1, forward strand.
GTGCTCCTCCCGACTATGTCAGGACAATCCCCTGTAAAAAGACAAACATGCATCATAAATGACAATACATACAAAACATACAATAACATTACACAGTTTTATTTACAATGGACATGAATAATACAGTACTGGGTTCCAGAACACCCCACGCCCGGATACTCCGCTATCCCAATGACTACCAATGAGAGTCCACAACAAGTTATGGTGTAACAGAGGCTCTTTACTGAGTAGAAGACAGATGTTATTATCTTAACAGCTAAGGCCAGTTCCCAGAGAGATAGCCAGTGTCCAGAGTACCTTATAGCTCGCAGGGCTAATACTTGTACTTTATCTTTACTTGTAGGTATACTTGTAAGGAGACTTGACATGTAATTATTCTAGTAATTTGCCTTGACTTGACTATGTGTAGGCTTTGTAGATGTTGCAGCAGTAATAGACATTTAGATTTGTAGAACTTACAGGAGACACGGTGGTCCTGAGATGAGGTATCTCCAGAGGCTGTGCACACTCACTGAGGTCACTGGTGATCAAGGCCTGTTTTAGGCTTAGCATGGCCCTAGGCAAAATCAAAAGTGGGGCCCCAAAAGTCGTAATAGTGCACTAACCTGATTTGCACATTTTTGGTCGCTGCAAATACCATAAAAAATATATAAAAAGCTATTGAAAAGTCCCATCAAAACAAAAATAGTACCCATAAAAACTACAAATCACAAAATGACCCTCATATATCCCCATATACAGAAAAATAGAAGCGTTATAGGGATCAGAATAGTACAATTAAATTTTTTTGCATAATTCCCCCACATTAGGATGGCAGTATAGTTCCCCCACATTAGGTTGGCTGAATAGTCCCCCCACATTAGGTTGGCTGTATAGTCCTCCCACATTAGGTTGGCAGTATAGTTCCCCCACATTAGATTGGCTATATAGTTCCCCCACATTAGGTAGGCAGTATAGTTCCCCCCACATTACGTTGGCAGTATAGTTCCCCCCATATTAGGTTGTAGTTCCCCCACATTAGGTTGGCAGTATAGTTCCCCCCACAATAGGATATATTTCCCCCACATTAGGTTGGCAGTATAGTTCTCCCACATTAGGTTGGCAGTATAGTTACCCCACATTAGGTAGGTAGTATGTTCCTCCACATTAGGTAGGCAGTATAGTTCCCCCACATTAGGTTGTAGATCTCCCACATTAGGTTGGCAGTACAGTTCCCCCCACATAAGGTTAAGTACAGTTCCCCCCACATTAGGTGCAGTACAGTTCCCCACATTAGGTGCAGTGCAGTTCCCCCACATTAGGTGCAGTACAGTTCCCCCACATTAGGTGCTGTACAGTTCTCCCACATTAGGTGCAGTACAGTTCCCCAACATTAGGTGAAGTACAGTTCCCCCACATTAGGTGCAGTACTCTTCCCCCACATTAGGTGCAGTACAGTTCCCCCACATTAGGTGCAGTATAGTTCCCCCACATTAGGTGCAGTATAGTTCCCCCACATTAGGTGCAATATAGTTCCCCCACATTAGGTGTAGTATAGTTCCCCCACATTAGGTGCAGTATAGCTCCTCACATTTGGTGATTGCACCTAATGAGGGGAGCTATACTGCACCTAATGTGGGGAACTATACAGCACTTAATGTGAGGAACTATACTGCACCTAATGTGGGGAACTATACTGCACCATAGCTCCCCACATTAGGTGCAGTATAGTTCCTTACATTAGGTGCAGTATAGTTCCCCACATTAGGTGCAGTATAGTTCTCCACATTAGGTGCAATATAGCTCCCCACATTAGATGCAGTATAGTTCCCCACATTATGTGCCGTATAGCTCCCCACATTGGGTGCAGTATAGCTTCCCATATTAGGTGCATACATACAGCCTTCAGCCATATATACAGTGTATGGCTGGAGGCTGTATGTCTGTGTACTACCCCACTTCAGTATTCATCCCACCGCTCCTCCGGTTCAGGGTCACAATCTACTGCTATGGCCTACAGGCCATAGCAGTAGTTCCCGGGACCGGAGGAGTGGTGGTCGGAACACTGAAGATAATGTACAACATACAGGTAACTTACCATGCACACACGCGTCCTCCTCCTTGCTGCTCCGCTCTGCTGTTGCTATAGGCGCACGCACGGGACGTCCCTGCATGCACTTCCTTCCGGCGGCCCCAGCGTTTTTAAAGTTAACGCGGGGGCCGCAGGGGTAACCAAGACATCCTTGTGTCTAGAAAAGATCTTTCGGGAAACAGGGATGTCCAGAATGTGACGGGGGCCCCCTGCGGGCTGCTCAGTGGTGTCCGCGGATCCCCCCCCCTGGGCTTGATGTGCATGCCTATGCTGAGCCACCGGCAGGGGGCCCCCTGGGGGATGGGGGCCCCAGGCAATTGCCTGGTTTGCCCCGCCCTAACGCCGGCCCTGCTGGTGTTGCTGTCTTAGCAGGTGGAATGTAAGAGAGTGAATTGTAATGGCTGACCCCTTTTATGGAAAGGGGCAGGACTAAAGGCCTTTGGTCAAGCTGTAGGTTTATGGGAAAAGCCTGGTGGTCTCTGGGAGTACATTAATAACAAATCAGGTTACAGCAACAGAACATGTGATTAACTTGCATTCAGGTCCTTAAGACCAATCACAGATCCTTAAGACTATCTAGACAGAGGAGGATCCTATCTATGGTATTAAAGGCATATACAGACATTATAATAAACCAACCTGAGAACAAGGGGAGACCTCGCAGGGGAGCCCCCAGGTAACTGAGGGACTCAACCTGAGTGGGCCTAATGGTAAATGTAGTGCAGGAACGTGTCCTGTACTGCGGCATCACAAATGCATGCTCCCTCCTATCAAGCAGCGGCAGATCAGTAGCTTCTTTAAGCAAAGTACAATACATTTTAAAGTATTCATCAGGAGGATCTCTAGATCTCTAAAGTAATATAATAATCTGTATCCGACAAGATCCAAAGACCTTCCTCAATATACGCCATACGATTTACCGCACTACAAAGCTTGTGTCATAGAAACTGAGCTATTAAGCCTATCCTCTATTACATTAATAAATAAAACAAGAGAGGGCCCAGTACTGAACCTTGGAGTACATTGCTAATAACCGAAGACCAATCAGAAAACGAATCATTGACCACTACTCCAGTTTTCAATCCAGTTACAAACTAAAATTTCCAAACCCAAAGACCTTTACTTACCTATCAGACGTCTATGAGGGACAATGTCAAACACTTTAGCAAAATCCAAAAACACTATATCCACAGCCATTCCTCTAGGCTTCTGCTCATCATAAAATCAAATGATATTGTTTTGACAACTTCTATCCTTAGCAAACCCATGCTGGCTATCACTTATAATACTATTACCCCTATGTATTCCTGTATGTAGTCCCTTATAAGCCCCTCAAACAATTTTCCCACATTGCATGTTAAGCTTACTGGTCTATAATTACCTGGGGAAGACCTAGAGCACTTTTTGAAGATTGGTAGCCCATTTACCTTACGCTAGTCCTTTGCCACAATACCAGACACCAGAGAATCTCTAAATATTATGAACAAGGGTACAGAAATTACTGAACTAGAGAGTTCTCAAAGAACTCTTGAGTGTAATCCATCTGGTCCTAGAGATTTACTTAAATTGACTTTATATAATTCAATATAATTCACCTTGGACCACATCTACATTAAACCAGTTCAGTACATTACGTAATGTGTTACCAGCACTGTCCCGGCCTGCGTCAGCTCCTCCATCTTCCTTTGTATATACATACATTTTACTCTATCTTTTTAAATAAATTTGATACAATTTGATACATTTGGTATTGAGCACAGAATGATGGGAAAATAATGAATACATTTTATTACAAGGCCTAAACATAAAAAAAAATTTGAAAAAAGTGAAAGGGACAGAAAACTTTCCAAATTAATTTGATAGATTGTGCATGTCTCCTTATCTTCTATTCTGGGAGTAATTCTCAGTAATCTCTTTTATTCTGTATACATAAAAGTACACATTACCTCTTTTCTTCCTTCATCTCTATACATATTTGGTATGGGCTCTGTAGTTATTATGGGGGTCTTAATATGTATTGAATGTGGGTTTTGTTTGGGGAATCCGGATGCAGTGTTCCTGTATGGTTTCATAGAAACCCTTTCTGGTTGTCAGACACACTATCTCTTAGCCTGAACTTTATTGTTGTTTGTAATTTTTTTACAACCCAATTTTGCTATAGTCGAGACAACCCCATTAAAGGGGTACTCCACTGGAAAACATTTTTTTTTTTAATCAACTGGTGCCAGAAAGTTAAACATATTTGTAAATTACTTCTATTAAAAAATCTTAATCCATCCAGTACTTATCAGCTGCTATTTGCTCCACGGGAAGTTTTTTTTATTTTTTATTTCCTTTCTGTCTGACCACATGATTTCCTTTCTGTCTGACCACAGTGCTCTCTGCTGACACCTCCGTTCCTTTTAGGAACTGTCCAGAGCAGGGATTTTCTCCTACTCTGGACAGTTCCTAAAATGGACAGAGGTGTCAGCAGAGAGCACTGTGGTCAGACAGAAAAGAAATCATGTGGTCAGACAGAAAGGAAATTAAAAAAGAGAAGGACTTCCTGTGGAGTAAATAGCAGCTAATATGTACTGAAAGGATTTAGATTTTTTTAATAGAAGTGATTTACAAATATGTTTAACTTTATGGCACCAGTTGATTTAAACAAAAATGTTTTCCAGTGGAGCACCACTTTAAGTGCCCACAACACTACCCATCCTGAGGTACCCACGTCTTCTTTATGCACATGCAGATTACTAGCATGCAATTAAACCACAGCAGCAATGTTGTCATCAAAGCATCACAGAAGCTTTATATGGACAAACTGATAAACAATCTTGCTTCTATGATGAAAAGGAGTTTTTATTTCACATCTCTTTGTAGAACATTTTTAAGGCCACAGTAGACAAGAATACATTTACACAGCTTTAACTTTCTGAATATATCACTGTTTAGAGTAAATTTACGAGCCATAGGTGATGGTAAAATGCTTGCTTGGTTACATAATATGTAAAAAAAAAATAACTTTCTGGGAGGAAGGACATGGATCAACTTGAGCAATAATTTATAGTGTTGCCTTTTTTTGCCTGGATAAACCACTTTTTAAATTTAACTCTGGTCTCACCAGTATTATATAACATTTAGGGAAGAATATGCAGCCTAAAATACCAACACTTGAAGATATTATAGCAAATATTTCTACAAGAACTGTATTCTTCCCAGTAACACTCATATAAGAGGGGATAAAAGCCACCCAGACACTGCAGACAACCAGCATGCTGAACGTGATGTTTTTAGCTTCATTAAAACGATCTGGTAAATTTTTGGCCAAGAAAGCAACAGGGAAACTAACAGCTGAAAGTAGTCCCATATAGCCCAGGAGTATGGAGAAGGCCAGCATGGACCCTTCATTACACTGGAATATTATCTTGTCTTGGTATAAGTGAGTGTTCTTTTCTGGGAATGGAGGAGATGTAGATAACCAAATGATACTAAGTAGAACTTGAAGAACTGAACAGAAGACAACACAGTTTGTCATTTTCAAACCAATAAATTTCCTCCAGGAACTTCCAGGTTTGGTGGCTTTGAAGGCCATGTAGACGATGATGGTTTTAGCCAGAATAGAAGAGATAGCTACTGAGAAGATGATCCCGAATGAAGTCTGACGGAGCATACAGGTGACATGTGTAGGGCGACCCAGGAACAAAAATACACAGAGGAAACTCAACATGATGGAAACCAGGAGAATGAAGCTCAGGGTTTGGTTATTTGCTCTGACCACCGGAGTGTCTCGGAATAGAATGAAGATTCCCAAGATTGTAGATGTTTTAATAAAACATAACATTGTAAGTATGGAGACTGTGAGAACTGTGGGGTCATTTTCGTAAGACAGAAATTCAATAGGTTTTGGTACACACTCATTCATGTCATTTGGCCATTGATCTTCAGGACATTTTTGGCATGAGACACTGTCTACAAAAATAAATGAATAAATTATATTTCTTGATAGTTTTTCATGTGAGTAAATCATTTTAAAGCATGTTAAGATTACAGGACTGTTATCTTAGTTACCTCAAAAACAGGGACAATGACAGTAACAATGATAATATTGTGAAAATTAGAAGAAATTAGCTTACATTAAGATGTTTTTACCTGTTTCATTGGTTATTTCTCCCTCTGAGCATTTCAAACATTCAAAGCAGCATTTATGTATTCCTGGCTTTATGATTCTCTTATAACCTGGAGGACACTGTTCAGAGCAGGTAGATACTGGGATCTATTACAAATATGAAGAAATAAAAAATTATTGAGGACATTAAAAGGCAAATTATAATAGCTAAGTTATAATTATATGCAATATTATATAAATTGAGTTTGGATTATATGGCATGCCTGTTTGTTTATTTCTTTTTACATTAATTTTTTCAGTCGTGTTTTATTTAACCTCTTAAAGACACAGTCAATTTCATTTTTACATTTTTGTTTATTCCTCTTAGCTTTCTAAGAGCCATAACTTTTATATTTCCATCCACAGACCCATATGGGGGCTTGTTGTTTTTGTGCAACCAAGTGTACTTTATAATGAGATCACTCATATTACCATAACATGTATGGCAAAAGCAAAGAAGTATTTGGGTGAGGAAATTAAAAAGAAATCCTCAATCTTGCAAATGTTACGCATTTTAAGCTATACACTTTACCATAGCAATAAAATGTTCACTTTATTCTGATGGTCAATACAATTAAAATTATACTCATGTTTACATGCTTTTCTATAACTGTACTGCTTTTAAAAAAACTCAAACTTTTTTATTTCTTTTTTTTTACATATTAAGTATGTTTAAAATGTACTCTATATTAATTTTTCCGTATAGCGCTAATCTTTTTTGCGCCGCCATCTGTAGTATTTTTTCTTTACTACTTTTGCATATATGAGATTTTTCTTGCTATTTATTAACATTTTTGTGGGTAATTTGACGTGAACATAAATCAGCAATTTTGGACTTTTTTTTTTTAATGTTGATACCGTTCACCATACAGGATCATTAATGTTATATTTTGATAGTTCAGACACTTATACATTTATTGGTGGAGGGGCTTATTCACTTTTTTTTAAACTTTTTTGTTATTTATTTTTACATATTGTAAGTCCCCAGAGGGGCAATATTGAGATATTATTGAATTGCTAATACTAATGCAAAGCAATGATCAGTATAATCGTCAATCTACCTCTCTGGTCTGCTAGAAGGCAGTCTAGAGAAGAAGAGCCAGTGAGAGCAGTCAGAGGCAGGTGAGGGGATCTCTTGCCGCCTTCTTGGCTCATTTGATCTTTGCAGCCGCAGGTGTTCCATTGATCCATACAATACCACCGCTTTGCCGGTGATGCCGTGATCAGTATTGATCATGACATCTAAAAGGTTAATGGTGGGCAATAGTGTGATTGCTGCTCCTTGCTTTTATGTATAGGACTTAAATATATGTCCTGATGCACAAAGTAACAGCGCAGTAGGATGTACATTTACTTCCAATGTCTTTAAGGGGTTATATGGAAACGGGAGTCTAGATAAAGGGTTTTAGACCGTTGTATAAATTTGATGATTCCTTCTTGTTCTTTGAATTTTGTTTGGTATTTAGCTGTGTATTTTTCTCATGACATTGTACTGAATTAAATAGTTTTGTGACAGACTGAGCATATCCACAATTAATAGGGCAATGCTACAAATTTGAAAATCCATAACATGCCTATGCGTCGTCTCTGCCTTACGCGTGTACTCTCTTCTCTCGCGAGACTTCGGGACTGACTGAATTCTTCTCACAGATGCGCTCCTTCATTCTCCTCAGGACCCTGAGTTTGACAGACGGGCTTCAGTTAGCGCACAAATATTTCTGGATGTCAGGATTCGGCAGGCTGGTTGTGGATCCTCTGTGTCAGTGAGGGATTGGCGTGGACCGTACCGGAGGACCGGTTCTAAGTTGCTACTGGTTTTCGCCAGAGCCCGCCGCAAAGCGGGATGGTCTTGCTGCGGCGGTAGCAACCAGGTCGTGTCCACCGGTAGTGGCTCAACTTCACTGACTGCTGAGACTGGCGTGGTACAGGAGGACTAGACAAAGGCGAGGTCAGACGTAGCAGAAGGTCAGGGCAGGCGGCAAGGTTCGTAGTCAAGGGCAACGGCAGAAGGTCTGGTAACATTGGTAAGGGTACTCACAAAAACACTTTCACTAGGCACAAAGGCAACAAGATCCGGTGATGATAGGAAGGGGATGTGGGTTTTTATATGGAAGGCACAGGTGCAGGTACTGATTGGGCCAGGCGCCAATCAATGACGCACTGGCCCATTAAATCTCAGAGAGCCGGGGCACGCGTGCCCTAGGGAGCGGGGCCGCGCGTGCCGGGACTGAGCAGACGGAGGACGGGGCAGGTGAGGAGATTGGGATGCGACCCGCAGGCGGGCACGTCCCGCTACGCGTATCGCATCCCCGACGGCAGTGACAATGCAGCGCTCCCGGTCAGCAGGTCTGACCAGGGCGCTGCAGAGAGGAGAATGCGCGAGCGCTCCCCCTCTTTTTATCAGCATGTCCCTTCATACGAGACGAGGCCAGTGGGAGCGACTCTTGAGTCTCCTTCCAGATAACGGAGAAGTCCCGGGTTACTTCATCTACGGCAGGAACTCCAGAAGAAGTGGGAATGGGAAGGGGGGGCAGAGGGCAAATCTTGCCACGGGGCAGAGTGGTACCAGGAAGGAGGCTATGAGGAGGTAAGATCTCGGCTTGCTTTTTGCAGAAAACATCAGAAAAGTCCTGGTAAGCCTTGGGAGGACCCGGTAAAGGGGGAACCTCAGGAGTTAGACAAGTAGGAGCAGATGTGAGGCATCGTTTGTGACAAGAAGGACCCCAATTTTTGATCTCCCGGGTGGTCCAGTCGAGAGTAGGAGCATGACGTTGGAGCCACGGCAGACCGAGAAGAACTTCAGAGGTGCAGTTAGGCAGAACGAAAAATTCAATTTTTTCATGGTGAAGTACAATGCTCATGGGCAGGGGTTCAGTGCGGTAGTGCACAGTGCAGACCAATTTTTCTCCGTTAACAGAAGAGATAGAGAGCGGTTTGACGAGACGGGTTACTGGGATGCTGAACCTATTAACAAAAGAGGCCAAAATAAAATTTCCTGCAGAACCAGAGTCCAAGAAGGCCACAGCTGAGAAGGAGGAGTTGGCGGAAGGAGAAATCCACACAGGCCCAGTGAGACGTGGAGAAGCAGAATTCACACCAAGAGACGCCACTCCCACGTGAACAGGATGCGTGTGTGCGTTTCCCAGACGCGGGGGACGAATAGGGCAGTCCACTAGGAAATGTTCGGTACTAGCGCAGTACAGGCATAAATTTTCATCTCTGCGACGAGACCTCTCTTCTTGGGTCAGGCGAGACCGATCCACTTGCATAGCCTCCTCGGCGGGAGGCACAGGAGTAGATTGCAGAGGATTCTGGGAGAGAGGTACCCAGAGATCAAGGTCCTTTTCCTGGCGGAGCTCCTGGCGTCTTTCAGAAAAACGCATATCAATGCGGGTGGCCAAATGGATAAGTTCAGACAGGTTAGCAGGAATTTCTCGTGCGGCCAGTACATCGTTGATGTTGCTGGATAAGCCTTTCTTGAAGGTCGCGCAGAGGGCCTCATTGTTCCAGGATAGCTCTGAGGCGAGGGTACGAAACTGGATGGCGTATTCACCGACGGAAGAACTCCCTTGGACGAGGTTCAGCAAAGCAGTCTCGGCTGAGGAGGCCCGGGCTGGCTCCTCAAAGACACTACGAACTTCAGCGAAGAAGGACTGGATAGTAGCAGTGGCAGGATCGTTGTGGTCCCAGAGCAGTGTGGCCCATGACAAGGCCTTTCCAGACAGGAGACTGACCACGAAAGCCACCTTAGACCGTTCAGTGGGGAATTGGTCCGACATCATCTCCAAGTGCAAGGAACACTGGGACAGGAACCGACGGCACAATTTGGAGTTCCCATCGAATTTGTCAGGTAGGGACAAGCGGAGTCTGGAAGTGGCAACTTGCTGCGGAGGAGAAGCAGGAGCTGGCGGAGGAGATGGTTGCTGCTGTAGAGGCAGAAGCTGCTGTAGCATGGCGGTCAACTGCGACAGCTGTTGTCCTTGTTGGGCGAGACTTGGCAGCGGCACCTCAGCGGGATCCATGGCCGGATCTACTGTCAGGATTCGGCAGGCTGGTGGTGGATCCTCTGTGTCAGTGAGGGATTGGCGTGGACCGTACCGGAGGACCGGTTCTAAGTTGCTACTGGTTTTCACCAGAGCCCGCCGCAAAGCGGGATGGTCTTGCTGCGGCAGTAGCAACCAGGCCGTGTCCACTGGTAGCGGCTCAACCTCACTGACTGCTGAGACTGGCATTTTACAGGAGGACTAGACAGAGGTGAGGTCAGACGTAGCAGAAGGTCAGGGCAGGCGGCAAGGTTCGTAGTCAAGGGCAACGGCAGAAGGTCTGGTAACACCGGTAAGGGCACTCACAAAAACGCTTTCACTAGGCACAAAGCCAACAAGATCCGACGATAACAGGAAGGGGAAGTGGGTTTTTATATGGAAGGCACAGGTGCAGGTACTGATTGGGCCAGGCGCCAATCAATGGCGCACTGGCCCTTTAAATCTCAGAGAGCCGGCACGCGCGCGCCCTATGGAGCAGGGCCGCGCGCCGGGACTGAGCAGACGGAGGACAGGGCAGGTGAGGAGATTGGGATGCGACCCGCGGGCGGGCGCGTCACGGTACGCGGATCGCATCCCCGCCGGCAGTGACAATGCAGCGCACCCGGTCAGTGGATCTGACCGGGGCACTGCAGAGAGGAAAACGCTGCGAGCGCTCCGGGGAGAAGAAGGGACCCGGAGCGTTCGGCGTAACACTGCAGTCTACTTTCATATATTCCCTCTATATACATTATATATATATATATATATATATATATATATATATATTCTTCCTACTAACTTACATTTTTCATTACTTAAGTTAGCCAGTTTACCTCACCATGTCTTCTACCCCATCCAATGAACAGGTTACTAATGACCCCTCTCACATCCAAAATTTGGTGGACCAGTCAGTCCAAAATGCTCTTAAATCCGCTATGGGCGACTTTCAAGATATTATTATAAAAACTCTGGCCATGAATAACCCTCCCTCAGCTACCACTCTTCCTAATACCCCCTCTGACATTTTCTAGTCAGCGGACGATTCTGTATCCAAAATTGCTAAGGGTCATAAAACATCGGGCAAAAGAACCCATAAAAGACGCTTTTGATCTACAAATCCTAAACCTTCCATTCCCGTAAATGTAGGAACTGGTCAGGAGATTGATGACACCACTGCTAACCCCAGTGGAAAGGTGATGCTGTGTCTCATCACAGACCCTTAGCACTGGAGGTGAATAAAATAAAAAGGGCAAGAAAAGCTCAGTCCAGAGCAAAACCGGACTCATTTAATCTTCATTCCTTTAATTCTTCAGAAGATAAGGATGATGATGATAATGATTATGAGGATTACTCTCACAATTCTGATGTGGAAGAAGGTGAGGTTACTGACCCTCACAGATCTAATGATCCATCCAAATCGAATTTGATTATTTATGATAGCAAAGGAAACCCTTTATTCGATCCTGACCTAATATCCCACCCTAGGTCTGGTGAATGGTTTCCTCAAACTATAGTGGCCAATTATGTTTGTAACTGGATAAAAAAGCCACTAGACAGAGCTGCCAGAAATAAACTTAGGGCAGAATGCCCCAGACCCACTCTACCTGGTAAAGCGGCTGCTACACCAGATGTTGACCCTGTTTTAGCATAATACATGTTGAAAACGGGCAAACACCCTAAGAAAGGTCTAGATAGATCCCTTCGCATCTTTCAGGACAAACTGTTAGATGCATTAGGTCCTCTGACCCAAATGATTGATATAGTTTAGCATGCCTCAGCCTCAGGCACTACCTTAGATACAGAGGTCATGAGAGGCTGGATCCAAAGATCCATCTGCCTTTTTGGTAACGCCAACGCGCGCTTATGTTCTGAAAGAAAGAAAACTATATTAATGAGATTAGATCCTCAACTAGCATACCTGGCTAATTCGGAGACCAAACCTTCCAATGAGGGACTCCTATTCGGAGACAACGCTATCAAAGAGATAGGCAAATATGTCAGAATCTTTACATCTCTGGACAAAACCCAGAATTCTTTGAAGAAAGTTTTCACTCATAGAGTTTTTGGGAAGGCCGGGAAAAGTAGGGGCCATTTTCCCGAACGCTCCTTTGCAAATAGACAGTCCAACAGAGGTTCCTACCAACCACAACAATTTACTTACCCCATTACATCCTTCCAACCAAATCCGACCCCATTCTTCCCTTCAAGAGGACGTCTGTCACGCGCCCGAGGACAACGTGGATTCCCCAGATCCAGGCCTACATCAGGTAAGTCGCATTCCAGAAATTTCTTCCCTTCCTCCTCTGGGAGGTCAACTCCAAAAAAATTTCCTCACTTGGGCGTCCATCACATCGGATGCCTGTATTCTGCAAACAGTTTAAGGATATCCGATAGATTTCCTATTTCCTCCAGTTCAAATTTCCCTTCCTCATCAAATTCAATTTCCTACCCAGGATTATTATCTCATTTCAAAAGACATCAAAGATTTGATCCAAAAAGGAGCCATCAAAATATCCAGTCCAAACTCTCAAGGCTTCGTAAGCAACATCTTCCTAGTGAAGAAAAAGATGGAGGTCTTCGTCCAGTCATCAACCTTCATCATTTGAACGAGTTTGTCACTTACCATCAATTCAAGATGGAAGGTATCCATCTTTTAAGAGACCTTCTTTTAGCTCAAGATTGGTTAGTAAAGGTGGATTTGAAGGACACCTATTTGACCGTCCCAATCCCTCCTCTTCATCAAATTTACCTCCAATTCTTTTGGGAGGAGATCAAATGGCAATTCACTTGCATTCCATTCGGCCTATCCTCGGCCCCTTGGTGTTTCACCAAGCTGATAAAACCGGTGGTGGCCTTATTAAGAAGTCGTGGGGTGCGTCTTATAATTTACCTAGACGACATTCTCATCGTGGCTCAATCACCCACTATCCTAATCTGCCACCTAAATTGGACAATTTCTCTCCTTTCCAATCTAGGATTCTCTATCAATACGAAGAAATCCATTCTTATACCCACCAGGAATATAGAATTCCTTGGCATTATGATAGATACTGTTTCATCTACACTCAGTCTTCCTCCCAAGAAACTATTTACTATCAAAAAAGAGATACTTTCTATCCTTCGCAGATGATCAGTTTCGCTCAGAATGATTGCGAGGAAAGTTGGACTCCTTTCAGCTTCTATTCAGGCTATCTTCCCTGCACCTCTGCATTACAGAGCTCTACAGAGGTTGAAGAAACATTATCTCCAGAAGGGCCTCTCTTACTCAGACGAGATTACTCTATCTTCAGAAGCAGAAGAAGAGTTACAATGGTGGCTTAATCACATACAACTCTGGAATAAGAAAGCAATTTTCAATTGCAAACCAGATTTTAATAATAGAGTCGGATGCCAGCTTTCAAGGCTGGGGAGCTCGATGCGGCTCAGCCTCAACAGGAGGCAGTTGGTCCGAGACAGAATCCAATCTGCATATCAATTGCCTAGAACTATTGGCAGGTTTCTTCGCCCTAAAGAGCTTTGCAAAATTCAGATCGCATTGTCGCATATTGATCCGCATGGACAACATCTCAGCGGTTCAATATATCAATCGCTTAGGTGGCACGGGTTCCAAAATCCTTTCAGATATAGCCACTCAGTTATGGAATTTCTGCTTAGCCAGGAACGTAATCTTATAGTCAGGATATCTTCCAGGTCTCGACAATTCAATAGCAGACTGGAATTCCCGCTATCTTATAGATTCCAGCGACTGGATGCTAGATCGTGCAATCTTCCAGTCTATCAACAATATATGGGGTCCGATATCCTTGGACCTTTTCGCGTCTTGACTCAATCACCAAGTACCGATGTTTTACAGCTGGCGTCCGGATCCGGAAGCCATGGCACAAGATGCTTTTCTCCAAACATGGCCTCCCGGCACTCTCTACGCTTTTCCTCCTTTCGTAATGATCCCCAGAGTTCTCCTTCAAACCATGTCTCTCCAAGCTACTCTAGTCCTGATCACTCCTTGGTGGCCAGCCCAGTCCTGGTTTCCTCAACTCCTGAGTATGACCATAGACTTTCCCAGACTACTCCCATCTTTTCCTCACATTCTTCTAGACCCCAATTCCAACCCTCATCATTCATGTCTCTTGTGGCTTGGCTCATTTCGGGCAATCCTCAAATGATATTGGACTTTCACAATCATCTAAGAACATTCTGTCTGAAGCCTGGGCTCCAGGTACCAGAAAATCTTACAGATCAGCTTGGAAAATTTGGGATAATTGGTGCTTTAGAAGACACCTGGATCCCGTTCAAGCACCTATTACCCATATCGTAAATTTCCTATCAGAACTCTACGATTCAGGCAAAGCTTATCGCATGATTAATCTATATCGTTCAGCCATATCTGCACATCATTCTTTATTCCTTTACATTCCCATTGGTAAACATCCGCTTATCTGCAAATTACTTCAAGGCATTCGCTTTAAGAGACCTCCTCGTCCCAAATATCAATCTACCTGGGACGTATCTCTTGTTATCTCCCTACTTTCCTCCTGGCCGGATAACGATTCTATCTCTTTAAAATTTCTTTCTTTTAAATTAACTATGCTTTTATGTCTAATATCTATCAAACGCATCTCTGATGTTCACGCCTTAGATATTTCCAGAAGATCTTTTTCTCCTTTTGGAGTTCGCTTTGAAATTTGTAGACGCACAAAAACTTCTCTTCAATCTGTTTTCTACCCTTATTTTCCTAACCGCCCTGATTTATGTGTGGTCTCATGCCTTCAATCCTATGAACGCAGAACTTCCTCTCTTCGTTCTTCTTCTCCTCAACTTCTAATATCATATTGCAAACCACATCTTCCTGTTTCCTCTTCCACTTTAGCTAGATGGGTAAGAACCACTATGGTTCTCGCAGGTATTGATACCTCTCTTTTTGGTGCCCACTCAGTCTGTAGCGCTATGTCTACAAAAATGGCTATCTCAGGCGGTTCTCTATCAGATATCTTGAAAACTGCAAACTGGTCCTCTGAAACTACTTTTAGAACCTTTTATTTCCGCCCTGAATCTCATGTTTCTATGTCTGTCTTTTAATGTTTAATACCCTGTTGTACATCAGATTATTTTGTTCCTTATAGCCATACACTTGATAGCTTTAAACTAGCATATTATGAGCCTCCTAGTCGGCAATAAAATTCATGATTCTCCTAGCTATGGTGATGGAAAACATAGATTTTATAACAACAGGAGGCGAATAATATCCCCCCCCCCCCCCCCCCCCCCCGGTAACCCGACCCTAATGTTATCTTGTTTTTTATCATAGCTTACTGAATTCGACAAGAAATATCTTCAGGACGGTTTCCTTATGAGAAGTTTTCTCTAGAAGTCTTCTAGGAGGATCGTTTTTCTGGAAATGGAATTTGCTACCTTCTACAGAAGAAGAGACTGAGTTTTTCTTTTCTTATCATTATTTTTCTTGTGTTGTTCCTGTTTTACCGATTTTTTACTTACTTTCACCAAAGAAAGGAGAAGTTATTAGGACTCAAGGACTTATATCACCTGCCATCTATCCTGATTGGTCCTCCTAGACCTTCACCTGTCCAACATATTGTTCATGTTTTTTCTCTTTACCTGTACACTGTTGTTTCAGCTGCTATTCGCCTCCTGTTGTTATAAAATCTATATTTTCCGTCACCATAGCTAGGAAAATCTTGAATTTTACTGGGCTTTTTACTGGTGGATCATGCTTTGAGTGTCAGCTTACAGTTTAATTCCTGTTCTGTATCCATCTGGCCTCTACTCTGGTTCAATCTTTTTTCCTGTGGACCCTGCCTTCCTTATTTATTTATTTTTTTTAATATTCCACCTAAAACTTCTAGTACTACTCCTAGTCCAGATGCCTGTCCACCTGGAAATTTTAGTTTTTTTCTTGTCCTAACTCCTGGCTATGCCTCACTTTTCCCCTTTCTTGCCTGCGTTGACCCTTGGAAACTACATTTAGTTACTGAGATGCTCTCCTAGTGCTGATTCTTGGATCAGGCAGAGGCATCATTCACTCACAGCACATGTGTCTCAGTGTGAATGCAAGGCATAAGTGCAAGATTTAGAGAGGGCTAAGCTGAACCCTGACTGTCACTTACATCTGGACATGAAGAGGAGGGATTGTAAAGAGGTTTCCTAGCCTTAGGGACTTCAAAGGCTGGGGAACGCCTCTCTGATACATGACACCAGCAAATAAAAGAATAACTCTTCATTTGGAACCACAGACAAATTTAAATAAAGGTACAATTTGTCTAATTGCCTAATTTACCAGCGTCAGCAGTATACATTTTATTTATTTAAGTAAAAACCAGCTGACATATGTCCTTTAACCCCTCTTCCAGATTGCAATTTTTGGCACGTTTGTAACTCCTTTTTTTTTTTAATCTACAGAGCCACATGAAAGCTCATTAACCCCTTAAGGACCAGGCCATTTTACACCTTAAGAACCAAAGCATTTTTTGCAAATCTGACCACTGTCACTTTAAACATTAATAACTCTGGAATGCTTTCAGTTATCATTCTGATTCCAAGATTGTTTTTTCATGACATATTCTACTTTAACTTAGTGGTAAAATTTTATGGTAACTTGCATCCTTTCTTGGTGAAAAATCCCAAAATATGATGAAAAAAATGAAAATTTTGCATTTTTCTAACTTTGAAGCTCTCTGCTTGTAAGGAAAATGGATATTCAAAATAAAAAAAATTTTGGTTCACATATACAATATGTCTACTTTATGTTTGCATCATAAAATTTATGAGTTTTTACTTTTGGAAGACACCAGAGGGCTTCAAAGTTCAGCAGCAATTTTGAAATGTTTCCCAAAATTTTCAAACTCTCTATTTTTCATGGACCAGTTCAGGTTTGAAGTGGATTTGAAGGGTCTTCATATTAGAAATACCCCATAAAAGACCCCATTATAAAAACTACACCCCCCAAAATAT
This sequence comes from Hyla sarda, assembly GCF_029499605.1. Classification (NCBI taxonomy): domain Eukaryota; kingdom Metazoa; phylum Chordata; class Amphibia; order Anura; family Hylidae; genus Hyla; species Hyla sarda. The sequence continues at coordinate 22,249,181 of NC_079189.1, forward strand.
TCAAAATGACATTCAGTAAGTGTATTAACCCTTTAGGTGTTTCACAGGAATAGCAGCAAAGTGAAGGAGAAAATTCTAAATCTTCATTTTTTACAACATCCAATAGTAGAGAAAAACTCGGCACAGCTCGCCTAATCACTAGCACCAGTAATCCACTGCCTCTGCTGGCTCAACCACGTCTGATGGTGCTCACTGGTAATAGCAAAGTCCAATGCAAATATTCAAATGTAGAGAGAAAAGAAAACCAGGGCAACTCACCATGTACGTATACTTCAAGCTTCTTTATTAATCCATGAAGGGTATAAACAGTGCAAGACACGGGTGGACAAAACACAGGGGGACGTTCATTCGGGGCTACGGTGCTGTTTCGCATATTGCAGTTGAAGCATATCTTGCAAAACGGCACCGTAGCCCCGAACGAACGTCCCCCTGTGTTTTGTCCACCCGTGTCTTGCACTGTTTATACCTTTCATGGATTAATAAAGAAGCTTGAAGTATACGTACATGATGAGTTGCCCTGGTTTTCTTTTCTCTCTACATTTGAATATCTTAATTTTTTACACTCGCATGTTCTTGTAGACCCAGTTTTTGAATTTTTGCAAGGGGTAAAAAGGAGAAAATTTTTACTTGTACTTGAAACCCAATTTCTCTCAAGTAAGCACATACCTCATATGTCTATGTTAATTGTTCGGCGGGTGCAGTAGAGGGCTCAGAAGGGAAGGAGCGACAAATGGTTTTTGGGGGGCATGTCACCTTTAGGAAGCCCCTATGGTGCCAGGACAGCAAAAAAAACACATGGCATACCATTTTGGAAACTAGACCCCTCAGGGAACGTAACAAGGGGTAAAGTGAACCTTAATACCCCACAGGTGATTCACGACTTTTTCATATGTAAACAAAAAACAAAAAAATGTACCTAAAATGCTAGGTTTCCAAAAAATTTTACATTTTTAAAAAGGGTAATAGCAGAAAATACCCCCCAAAATTTGAAGCCCAATTTCTCCCGATTCAGAAAACACCCCATATGGGGGTTAAAGTTGCTCTGCTGGTGCACTACAGGTCTCAGAAGAGAAGGAGTCACATTTGGCTTTTTGAAAGCAAATTTTGCTCTGGGGGCATGCCGCATTTAGGAAGCCCCTATGGTGCCAGAACAGCAAAAAAAACACATTGCATACCATTTTGGAAACTAGACCCCCTCTGGTAACGTAACAAGGGGTAAAGTGAACCATAATACCCTACAGGTGTTTCACGACTTTTGCATATGTAAAAAAAATTTTTTTACCTAAAATGCTTGGTTTCCCAAATTTTTTACATTTTTAAAAAGGGTAATAGCAGAAAATACCCCCCAAAATTTGAAGCCCAATTTCTCCCGATTCAGAAAACACCCCATATGGGGATGAAAAGTGCTCTGCTGGCGCACTACAGGTCTCAGAAAAGAAGGAATCACATTTGGCTTTTTGAAAGCAAATTTTGCTCTGGGGGCATGCCACATTTAGAAAGCCCCTATGGTGCCAGAACAGCAAAAAAAAAAAAAAACACATGGCATACCATTTTGGAAACTAGACCCCTCGGGGAACATAACAAGGGGTAATGTGAACCTTAATACCCTACTTGTGTTTCACGACTTTTGCATATGTAAAAAAAACATTTTTTTTACCTAAAATGCTTGGTTTCCCAAAATTTTTACATTTTTAAAAAGGGTAATGGCAGAAAATACCCCCCAAAATTTGAAGCCCAATTTCTCCCGATTCAGAGAACACCCCATATGGGGGGGGGGGAAGTGCTCTGCTGGCGCACTACAGGTCTCAGAAGAGAAGGAGTCACATTTGGCTTTTTGAAAGCAAATTTTGCTCTGGGGGCATGCCGCATTTAGGAAGCCCCTATGGTGCCAGAACAGCAACAAAAAAAAACACATGGCATACCATTTTGGAAACTAGACCCCTCGGGGAACGTAACAAGGGGTAATGTGAACCTTAATACCCTACAGGTGTTTCACAACTTCTCCATATGTAAAAAAAAAATGTTTTTTTTTTACCTAAAATGCTTGGTTTCCCAAAAATTTTACATTTTTAAAAAGGGTAATAGCAGAAAATACCCCCCAAAATCTGAAGCCCAATTTCTCCCGAGTACGGCTATACCCCATATGTGGCCCTAAACTGTTGCCTTGAATGACGACAGGGCTCCAAAGTGAGAGCGCCATGCGCATTTGAGGCCTAAATTAGGGACTTGCATAGGGGTGGACATAGGGGTATTCTACGCCAGTGATTCCCAAACAGGATGCCTCCAGCTGTTGTAAAACTCCCAGCATGCCTGGACAGTCAGTGGCTATACTGGGAGTAGTTGTTTTGCAACAGCTGGAGGCTCCGTTTTGGAAACAGTGGCGTACCAGACGTTTTTCATTTTTATTGGGGAGGGGGGCTGAGTAGGGGTATGTGTATATGTAGTGTTTTTTACTTTTATTTTATTTTTTGGTAGTGTAGTGTTTTTAGGGTACAGTCGCACGGGCGGGGGTTCACAGTAGTTTCTCGCTGGCAGTTTGAGCTGCGGCAGAAAATTTGCTACAGCTCAAACTTGCAGCTGGATACTTACTGTAAACCTACGCCCATGTGAGTGTACCCTGTACATTCATATTGGGGGGGGAGAAACATCCAGCTGTTGCAAAACTACAACTCCCAGCATGTACGGTCTATCAGTTAATGCTGGGAGTTGTAGTTATGCAACAGCTGGAGGCATACTACTTTGGCTGGGGATGCTGGGGATTGTAGTTATGCAACAGCTGGAGACACACTGGTTTGCTACTTAACTCAGTGTGCCTTCAGCTGTTGCAAAACTACAACTCTCAGCAGTCACCGACAGCCAACGGGCATGCTGGAAGTTGTAGTTATGCAACCAGCAGATGCACCACTACAACTCCCAGCATGCACTTTAGCTGATTGTGCAAGCAAGCTGGGAGTTGTAGTTATACAACAGCTGAAGGTACACTTTTCCATAGAAAAAAATGTGCCTCCAGCTGTTGTAAAAATATAAGTCCCAGCATGCCCATAAGGGAATGCTGGGAGTTGTGGTTGTCTGCCTCCGGCTGTTGCATAACTACAGCTCCCAGCATGCCCTTTTTGCATGCTGGGAGCTGTTGCTAAGCAACAGCAGGAAGCTGTCACTCACCTCCTGCTGCTGCTTCACGCCGCATCAGGTCAGTCCCTCACCGCCGCCGCTCCTGGGGCCCCGATCCCAACATTAACGCCGGGGAGCAAATCCCCATAGCAAACCTCTCCTACTCTGGACAGTTCCTGACATGGACAGAGGTGACAGCAGAGAGCACTGTGGTCAGACAGAAAAGACTTCCTGCACAACTACAAAACTTCCTGAGGAGCATACAGCAGCTGATAAGTACTGGAACGATTCAGATTTTTTAATAGAAGTAATTTACAAATTTTTAACTTTCTTGAACCAGTTGATTTGAAAAATATGTTTTTTTTTCCCAACGGAGTACCCCTTTAACCCCTTAAGGACAATGGAGGTCACAACTATTTTCTACAGGTAAATAACAAAACATACATAATAACTATATGATACAAATACAATTCAAAACGTAAGAAAAAGATAAATAAATATATATGGTTAAATAATTTTAAAAAAAGCAGCATACAAAGGAATGCAATTATACCGTATTTTCTATCATTTCATTAAGCCCATCCGGGTATAAACATTTTAACTTGAATATCCAGTATGACTCTTTATTAATAAGCTGTCTGAATCGATCTCTAGTGTCTAATGGAATAATGTCTATTATTGTTAGTCTGAGATTTTCTGGATTTTTATTGTGTTTTTTTTTTTTTTGGGTTGGTACCAGCAGTATAGTTGGAATGTCCTCTAGATCGTTTGGCTCCCCCCCCTGCAGCTCCTGTACCGTGTTTTCTTTTTACAGATCTGTTGGTCAGGGTCAATGATGTGACTGGGAAAAAGTTGGTGATCTTTCCCTTTTAAGGGCTCGATATTGCTCGATTAATCGAACAACATCGGCATGTACCGATCGGGAGGCTAAAAAAGAGGGTTGGGATATCGATTCTAAGGTAAGGTCAGCAGTGGAATCCACTGGTGGTAAATGTTTAGGAGTGCTAACAGTTGAATTATTACTATTAGTACAGATAATAGTGTCATCGTGTGTGGTAAAAATGGATAAATCTAAAAGGTCTATAGAATGATCGATATTTCGAGGTTCAAGAGATGTATTTTCAAGTGAAACAGTGACACAATGTGAAACTGTGTGTACAGGGGCAGTGTCAATCCACAAAGTATCAATAGTAGTCGTGCTGGTCTCAGAGTCTGCCTTTGCATGTGCAGTAGCTATAGTCTTATCGGTTCTAGTAGCAGGAGATTTGAGTGTATGATCACTATTATTAATGGAGTAATTATTCATAGTTTGTTTGGAATGATTTCTTTTGTAGGTGGAAATAAGTATTGTTCTTAACCCACTGGGTTCATAACGTTTAGTAGAATTAGGATTGTATTATTTTTTTATATGCACCTGGTGCACTACGATCGACCCTTTTGGATGGATCGTCTATGGATACTATGGCGGCTGACTGAATGCTAATGGGTTTGTCGGACTCAGTAGAAGGATCACTAAAATTCGCACAAGCCTGATTCCCCTTTCTATAAACATATCTATTATTTTAAACGATATATTGATGATTTATTCATCCTTTGGACTGGGTCACATGAAGAGGCGCTACTTTTTTTTAGACTCATATTAATGCTAATACCTTTGGTTTAAGTTTCATCCCTCATTTTTCGGAGTCATCCGTACAGTTCTTGGATCTTGAAATTTTTAAAACCACTAGTGGATTGATTAAAACTAAACGCACTTTAAAGCCGTAGATGTGAATAGTTTTTTAAATTTTCAGAGCTGCCATTATCCAAAATGGCTGCAAAATGTACCATATGGACAATACTTGCGGATACGCAATAACTGTACGGATGACTCTGATTTTAAATCCCAATCCTTGGTGTTCCGCCAAAGATTTAGAGAAAAAAGGTTTATCTTCCAAAAATCTTGACACAAGCCTATAATAGCACAAAAAATTACAGCCAGAAAGATTTGTTAACGCCAAAAGAAAAATCTACTATGACAGAAACACAAAAGGGCTTGATTAAACATAATTTTTTAACAACTTTTAATTGTGCATCAGATTCTGTCCGCAAAATTTTGCGGAAACACTGGCCAATTGTACTTAGTGACCCAGTCCTTAAGGATATTTTACCTAAACAGCCACGGATTACTTTCAGAAAGCCCATGTCTCTTCGTAACTTCCTGGCCCCAAGCAAACTAAAGATCATAGAACCACTTCCTAAAAAGGTGTCGGATAATTGGACCACTTTATCAGCAGCCAAAAAATGTAATAAGAAATGCAATAAAATAAGATGTCTTTGTTGTAATATTATTCAGAACAATTGCAGTAATTTTAAATCTAATGTTACTAATGAGTCTTTTATGATTAAACACAATGTGAACTGTGAGTCTAACCATGCGGTATACTTGCTGGAATGTCCCTGCAAATTACAATATGTGGGCCGCACCGTTCAGAACGGTTCGGTCCCGCATGAAACATACATAGATTCAATATTAGAAAGGGATTTCCCCTACATAGTGTCTCTCGTCATTTTATGCTAAAACACAATAAAAATCCAGAAAAATCTCAAACTAACAATAATAGACATTATTCCATCAGACACTAGAGATTGATTCAGACAGCTTATTAATAAAGAGTCTTACTGGATATGCAAGTTAAAATGTTTATACCCGGATGGGCTTAATGAAATGATAGAGAATACGGGATAATTGCTGTCACGTACCGGAAGGACTGGTAGTGGATCCTCTGAACCAGAGAGGCGATGACACGTGTTGTACCAGAGGACCGGTTCTAAGTGGTTACTGGTTTTCACCAGAGCCTGCCGCAAGGCGGGATGGACTTGCTGCGGTGGTAACAACCAGGTCGTATCGTTCAGTAGCAACCCGACCTCTCTGGTGGCTGATATGGCATGGTACACAGGGAGCAGGCAAGAGCGTAGTTGGACATAGCAGAGGTCAGGGAAGCAGCAAGGGTTCACAGGCGAGTATACGGTAGCAATGGGTACGGCAACTGGCAAGGCAATAATTACTGTAGGAACGCTTTCTCAGAGGCACAAGGCACAAAGATCTGGCAGGGGCAGGAAGGGGCAGGAGCCTTTTATTGGGAAATCACAATGGGAGGTGTGGAACCAGCGCACCAATTACCGGTGCGCTGGCCCTTTAAATTTACTGAAGCCTGCGCGCGCGCGCGCCCTAGAGAGTGGGGGCCGAACGCGCCGGGACCCAGGAGCAAGGAGCGCCGCGCGGGGAGAAGGTGAGATGAACCGTGACGCAGCGCTGTGAGCGGGGACCAGCCGCCACGCTAGCCGAGTCCCTGCCACAGTGAGACCTGCGCTCCCGGTCAGTCTGTTTGACCGGGAGACGGCGGGGACCCCAGCACGGAGGACACAGGCAGCGGGCGCTCCGGTCCGGAGGTGGGGACCCGAGCGCTCCCTGTGACAGTACCCCCCCCCCCCCCCCTTTAGGCCTCCCTCTCTTTTTGGTACCAAGGAAGTTGAGAATGAGACTGCGGTCCAAGATGTTATTTTCAGGCTCCCAAGACCTTTCTTCAGGACCGCAGCCTTCCCAGTCGACCAAAAAAAATCTTTTCCCCGAACAAGCTTGGAGGCTAGGATTTCTTTAATAGTAAAAACATCAGAGGTACCAGTGACAGGGGTGGGAGAAATAAGTTTGGGAGAGAAGCGATTAAAGATAGCAGGTTTGAGAAGGGAGACATGAAAAGAGTTATGAATTCTGAGGGAGGGAGGAAGATGGAGCTGGTAGGACACCGGATTAATGCGGCTCTTGACTCTGAAGGGACCTAGGTATACCCAGCTTGTAATTTGGTACCTTGAATCTGATGTACTTAGAGGAGAGCCACACCTTGTCACCGGACGGAATTCTGGAGGAGCTCTACGACTCTTGTCGGCCTGGAGCTTCATACGGGCCGAGGCCTTGAGGAGGGCTGAGTGAGTCTCTCGCCAAATAGATGAGATGTCCAGAAGGAGATCCTCTTACCGCTGGTACAGAGGAGGGAGCAGATATCCTAGGCAGAGGAGGCAGAAGATGACAACCATAAACCACAAAAAAATGGAGACTTGTTGGTAGCGGAAGATTGCTTGAAGTTATATGAGAACTCTGCCCAAGGGAGCAAGTCCGACCAATCATCTTGGCAGGTGGACACATAATGGCGTAGATAATCTCCCAGAGTCTGGTTCACCACCGTTCTACTTGGCCATTGGACTGTGGGTGATACGAGGAAGAAAAGTCCAGCTTGACTCCGAGTTGACCACAGAGATCCCTCAAAAACTTGGAAACGAACTTGCACCCCATGGTCAGAGACGATGTGTCTGGGAAGACTGTGGAGGTGGAAGATGTGTAGAAAAATTTTTTGGCCAACTGAGGCGCGGACGGGAGACCAGGCAGGGAGACAAAGTGAGCCATCTTCGAGAATCGGTCAACCATGACCCAAATGACTATCATACCATGGGAGGAGGGAAGATCCGTGATAAAGTCCATGGCGATGTGTGACAAGGGGTCTCTGGAACAGGAAGAGGCAGAAGAAGGCCGGCAGGTTTCTGACGAGGTGTCTTTTTACGGGCGCAGATCGCACAGGACTGGTTGAATTCTGTGACGTCTCTCTCAAGCGAAGGCCACCAATACCTTTGAGAAATTAATTGAGAGACTTCTTAATCCCAGGATGACCGGCCTGAAGGGAAGTGTGATCCCACTTGAGGACTTGCAATCGCTGGCGAGGAGGAACAAAGGTCTTACCCGGTGGAAGAAGCTGTAAGTCCACAGGTGCAACTGAGATGGAGACATTCAGGTGAGACAATGTGTTGAGGAGTAGATATGTCGCCCACCACATTCCAAAGAGCGAGAAAGGGCATCTGCCCTGAAGTTCTTGGCAGCGGGACGAAAGTGAATCTGGAAGTTGAAGCGGGCGAAGAAGATGGACTAACAGGCTTGACGGGAATTTAATCTCTGTGCAGACTGGAGGTGAACTAAATTCCTTATGGTCCGAGAAAATGGTCACAGGGTGAGGAGCACCCTCGAGAAGATGTCTCCACTCCTCCAAGGCCATTTGATTGCCAATAGTTCTCTGTCCCCAATGGCGTAATTCTTTTCGGCGGAAGAAGAGGTCTTAGAGAAGAAGCCACAAGTTATGGTTTTGCCCCTGGAAGACTTCTGAGTTAGTACCGCTCCAGCTCCCACCGAGGACGCATCCACTTCAAGATAAAATGGCTTGGAGAGATCTGGCCGGGAGAGAACAAGCCTCTTCAGCGTGAGGAGGCCAGGACTTTGGATTGGCACCCTTTTTAGTTAGAGCCACAAGAGGAGCCACTAGGGTGGAATAATGAGGAATAAACTGTCTGTAATAATTGCAAAACCCAGGAATCTTTGTATGGCTCGGAGACAGAGGGGCGTGGCCAATCTAGAACTGCAGATAACTTGGAAGGATCCATTTGCAGACCTTGGGAAGAGATGATATACCCCAGAAAGGCAAGGAGGTACGTTCAAACAGACATTTCTCAATTTTGGCGTAGAGGCGGTTACTTTCTGAGTCGGGTGAGAACTTGCCGGACATGGTCTCGATGTTGCTCCAGATTGAAAAAAAATAAGGATATCATCCACATATACTACAACACAAGTATAGGAGTAGGTCCCGGAAGATGTCGTTCACGAACTCCTGGAAGACTGCGGGTACGTTACATAGTCCAAAAGTAATCACAAATACTCAGAGTGACCGTCCCGGGTGTTAAAAGCGGTCTTCCATTCATCTCCTTACGAATGCGGATCAAATTATAAGCCCCGCGGAGATCCCAACTTGGTGAAGATCTTGGCTCCTCTGAGACGGTCAAACAGCTCAGAGATTAGTGGCAGAGGGTAACGGTTTTAATGGTAATTTTATTGAGTCCTCTATAATCAATGCAGGGTCGGAGAAAACCCGGCTCCAGCAGGAGGACGAAGAATTTCTAATAAAACCTCTCTGTAAATTCTCACGTACATAGTCCGACATGGCCTGAGTCTCTAGAGGTGAGAGAGGATAGATTCTGCCCCGAGGAGGAGTAGAGTCCGGTAACAGGTCAATGGGACAGCCATACTGCTGTGAGGAGGAAGAGGTCTCCGCTTGTTTGTTTGCAGAAGACGTCCGCAAATAGATGGTAAGGCTGGGGAGACCTGGTGGCAGGAGGAACAGGCGGGACCGTTTGATAGGAGATGGCTTGAAGCACCGGTCAGGGCAGGAGAAACCCCAACGCATAATCTCTCCTGGTGTACCAATTCAAGACAGGAGAATGGCGTTGCAACCACGGCAACCCCAGCAGGAGTTCGGATGAGCAGAAGGGAATAACAAGAAATTCCAGAGTCTCAGTATGGAATATTCCAACGTCCATCCACAGGGGCAGGTGCGGTATTGTACCGTAGCAGAGAGTTTCTCCCCGTTAACCGTAGAAATTAGGAATGGCTTGGGTAGACTGGTTATAGGAATTTGATACTTGTCGACCAAGGAGGAATGGATGAAGTTGCCGGCTGAGCCGTAATCCAAGAAGGCGGCAGCAGAGAAGAAGGATTTAGATGAAAGGAACAGCTGCAACGGGATATCATGAGGCGTGGAGAGGAAGAATCCACACCTAGTAATGCCTCTCCCATATTCACTAGGTGCGAGCGTTTCCCGAACGTGGAGGACTAAGAGGACAGTCCTTAAGGAAATGCTCAGTACTACGTCGTCTCTATGACGGCTCCGCTCTTGCGGGGTCAGGCGAGACCGGTCCACCTGCATGGCCTCCACAGCGGAAGACCCAGAGACAGGTAGAGGTGGACGCTTGAACACTGGAGTCAGACGAGGGCAGCGTTTAAGACAAGCTTTTTCCTTTTCAAGATGGAGTTCCTCTTGTCTTTCGGAGAAACATTGGTCAATCCTTGTAGCTAGCAAGATGAGGTCACTCAGGGTGGTAGGTAGATCACGTGCAGCAAGGACGTCTTTAATGTCAGAGTTAAGTCCCTTCTTAAAGGAAGCACAAAGAGCTTCATTATTCCAATTCAGCTCGGAAGCAAGGGTGCGGAACCTGGATGGCATAGTCACCCCTGGTAGAATTTCCTTGGGACAAGTTTAGCAAGGCAGTCTCTGCAGAGGTAACCCGGGCCGGTTTCTCAAAAACACTACGAAACTCTTGAAAAAAAACTTTGGACAGACGCAGTGGCTGGATCAGCGCGGTCCCAAAGCGGTGTAGCCCAGGCCAGGGCTCTCCCGGAGAACAGACTGAGGATGAAGGCTACCTTGGCTCGCTCAGACGGAAACTGGTCAGACAGTAGCTCGAGGTGAAGAGAGCACTGAGACAGGAGTCCTCGGCATAGTTTAGGATCTCCGTCGTATTTGTCTGGAAGAGACAAACGGATTCTGGCTCCAGTGGCAACCGCAGGCGGAGGTGATGCAGCAGGTGCAGGTGGAGGTGCAGGGTGTTGCTGAGCAGGCAGGAGCTGTTGCATCATGGCGGTCAACTGGGCCAGCTGCTGACCTTGCTGGGCCACACTGGAGGTGAGGTCCGCTAGACTTGGCAGAGGAACATCAGCGGGATCCAGTGCCGGATCCTACTGTCACGTACCGGCAGGACTGGTAGTGGATCCTCAGAACCAGAGAGGCGATGAGGAGCTGGTGAGATGAACGGGGACGCGGCGCGTGAGCGGGGACCAGCCGCCACGCTAGCCGCGTCCCTGCCACAGTGAGACCCGCGCTCCCGGTCAGTGTGTTTGACCGGGAGATGCCGGGACCCCAGCACGGAGGACACAGGCAGCGGACGCTCCGGTCCGGAGGTGGAGACCGGAGAGCTCGCTGTGACAACTGCATTCCTTTGTATGCTGCTTTTTTTTATTATTTAACCATATATATTTATTTATCTTTTTCTTACCTTTTTAATTGTATTTGTATCATATAGTTATTATGTATGTTTTGTTATTTACCTGTAGAAAATAGCTGTGACCTCTTGTCGTTCCGTTATCTTTGTTTTGCTTCAGTTTGGATAGCTGATCATGGGGTCCGTGAACGAGATCGGCGTCACTTCCGCCTGGTCAGCTGACCTAGGGTTCCCGGATCGACATGTGTGTCAATTAAGTTACTAATTTTATTGTTCTTTTTCCTATATATATGTACTGTGGTCATTCATTCTATGTGAACCTGATGAAGACTCCGGCTCGGGCGTTCGAATAAATTTATTTTATTATTTTATCTCGCTACTGCCTGAGTGTCCTTGGGACTACTGCTGCTAATCACCTGTTGCGCCATTTAAATCCCTGAGTGGTTGGAGGCTTTATTATTGTATCTTGACACCTAATTCCTGGTGGTGGGATCGGCTGCATGGTGGATCCTCTACTTTCATGCTGACATCAGTATTGTGCCTGACTGGTAGCACAACCTACGGGGTGAGCAATTTTCTCACAAATTTTTTTGAGATTTTCACCTTAATTTATTGCACTACGGAGCACTCTGTGGTTTCGTGTCTTTGTAAAAAAAAGTTTATAAAAGTGAATTAACAACTTCCATAATAAAAGTTTGAATCACTCCCTTTTCCTATATTTTAAATAAAATCATGTAATAAAAAATAAAAATAATCATATGCGGTACCGCCGCGTGCGTAAATGTCCTTAATAAAGTAAGCTAAACCATACGATCAATGGTGTACACGTAAAAAGTAGGCATTTTTGGTCACTTTATATACCATATACCATAGCCCTCATATAGCCCGTATGCGGAAAAATAAAAAAGTTATAAGGGTCAAAATATGACAATTTTAAAGGGGTATTCTGGGCAAAAACATTTTATCCTCTATCCAAAGAATAGGGGATAAGATGTCTGATGGCGGGGGGCCCGCTGCTGAGACCCCCCGTGATCTCCCTGCAGCACCCTCCCATAGACATGAATGAAGGGGGCGTGGTGTGACGTCACGTCCCCAGTCCCGCAAACCTGTAGGTTTCCGAATCTGGAGATTCAGCTCCCGCATAGAATGCGGGTGCTGCAGGGAGATCGCGGGGGGTCTCGCAGCGCCCCCCCCCCCCCCACAATCAGACATCTTATCCCCTATCCTTTGGATAGTAGATAAAATGTTTTTATCCGGAATACCCCTTTAAACATACTAATTTTGGTGCGTGTAGTTAGAATTTTTATAAAGTAGTAAAACAAAATAAAACCTATATAAATTGGTTATCCTTGTAACGGTATGGACCTACAGAATAATGATAAGGTGTCATTTTTACCGAAAAGTGCACTGCAAAGAAACTGAAGCCCCCAAAGTAACAAATATGGTGTTGTTGCTTTTTTTTAATTTCACCCCACAAATAAGTTTTTTTGTTTTTTTTGTTTTACTGTGGATTATGATTTTTGTGATGTCATTACAAAGTACAATTGGTGACGCAATAAACAAGCCCTTGTATGGGTCTGTAGGTGCAAAATTGAAAGCGTTATGATTTTTAGAAGGGGACGAGGAAAAAAACAAAAATGCAAAAACAAAAATTGTCTGGGTCCTTAACTCATTTTCACCTTAAGGACCAGGCCAATTTTTTTTTTGCATTTACATTTTTTCCTCATCACCTTCTAAAAATCATAATTCTTTTATATTTCCATCCACAGACCCATATTAGGGCTTGTTTTTTGCGCCACCAATTTTACTTTGTAATGACATCACTTATTTTACCATAAAATGTATGGCACAACCAAAAAAATATTATTTACGTGGGGAAATTGAAAGGAAAACTGAAATTTAGCAAATTTCAAAGGTTTTATTTTCACACTGTACACTTTATGGTAAAAATTACATGATTTCTTTATTCTGTGGGTCAATATGATTAAATAATACCCATGTTATATGCTTTTTTACGACTGAACTGCTTTAAAAAAATCTCAAACTATTTTAACAAAATGTTTGAAATTGCCCTATTTTGACCACCTATGACTCTCTAATTTTCCGTATATGGGGCGGTATGAGGGCTAATTTTTTGTTCCGTGATCTTCAGTTTTTATCGGTTCCACTTTTGCTTATATTTTACTTTTTCATTATTTTTTTATAAAAATTTTTGGGAATAAAATGTGACAAACAAGCAGCAATATTGGAATTTTTTTTACATTTACACCATTCTTAATATGGGATAATTAACATAATATTTTGATAGTTTGTATATTTACGCATGTGGCAATATCAAATATGTTTATTACTGTTTTTTAACGCTTTTTGGCTATAAAATGGGAAAAGGGGATTTTTCACATTGTTTTTACTTTTTTTTTTTTTACACTTTTTATGTTCCCATAGGGGACTATTTATAGAAATCATTTAATTGCTAATACTGTTCAGTGCTATGCATAGACATAGCACTGATCAGTATTATCGGCAACCTTCTGCTCTGGTCGGCTCGATCTCAGACCAGAGCAGAAGACCCCTGGAGATGGCCGGAGGCAGGTGAGGGGACCTTCGGCCACCATGCTGGTTGATCGGATCCCTGTGGCAGTACTGCGGGCAATCTGATCATCCATTTTAAGTGCCACACTTGCCGTGATCTGAGGGGTTAATGGCTGACATCAGCACGATCGCTGATGTCCGTCATTACCAGCAGGTCCCTGGCTGCTGACAGCAGCCGTGACCTGCCGGTCATGTACATGATGTAAATGTATGTCATGATGCGCTAAGTACAACCGCACCATGACATACATTTATGTCCGAGGTTGTTAAGGGGTTAAAGGGGTATTCCACAAATTGTTTTTATTTGACTATGCTACAGGGGCTGTAAAGTTAGTGTAGTTCATAATATAGTGTCTGTACCTGTGTGTGACGGTGGTCTTAAAATTCTTCTGTGATTATCGCCCCAATATTTATTTTTAACAGCATACAAAATTACTCAGGTCTCGGGATTTCCCAGGTTGCACTGCGTCGAGACCTGACTTCATTAGTCAGGTAATCAGAGGAAGTCTGTCTGCTTCAATTGGTGAAGTGACTGCTGAGTGGGAGAGAGATCATTTTGCAATAGTTGTAGGCCCCCTGGTTAGAAAACACTGATTAATTGCTTTGAAGGGATCACAGGTGTGTTTCAATGTGTGAGGTGGCTGATGTGTGGGAGGGAGGAAAGTGATCTCATACTTACATACACTTATACTTACGAACAATTCAAATAACTTACAAACTATGGATCTATGGGATGAAATACCCAGTTCTGTCAGGTATGTACTACTAAAATCACATTATGGTGGATGACCCCTTTCAGGCCAAAATGGTCCTTAACCTCTTAAGGACGAATGGCATACCTGTACGTCCTGCGCCCGATCCCGGTCTATAATGTAGGGTCACGCAGTGACCCCGGATCATAGCGGGTCGGTGCCAGTGACAAATAAAAGCCGGGACCCTGGGCTAATAGTGTGCGGCACCGTTCATTGTGCTGCGTGCTATTAACCCTTTAGACGAAACAATCAAAGTTGATCACCATGTCTAAAGTTGAAAAAATTGCATCCAGCCAGCTCAGTCAGGCTGATCAGGACCATCACGGTGGTCCAATACCTGCTTACTGTGCGTCCGATCGGCGATTGACTTCTCCATGCCTGAGATCTAGGCAGGAGAAGTCAATCCCCCATAACATTGATCATCTGCATGTAGTTCTGTGCTGATGATCAGTGTTAGGAATCAGTGTACTGCATGTTATAGCCACTAGAGGGGGCAATAACATAGCAGAAAAAAAAGTTACTAATGATGAATTAAACCCTACCCTAATAAAAGTAAGAATCACCCCCCATTTCCCATTCCCCCCCCCAAAAAATACAGTGTAAATAAAAATAAACATATGCTGTATCGCTGCATGAGGAAATGTCCAAACTATAAAAATATATATGAAAATATATAATTAATCAAACCGCACGGTCAATGGCATACACGCAACATATTCTGAAGTCCAAAATAGCGATCAAACGGTTCAATCAAAACAAAAATGGTTCCGATAGAAAATTCAGATCATGGCACAAAAAATTAGCCCTAATACCGGCCTGTATGCAGAAAAATGAAAAAGCTATAGGGGTCAGAATAGGAAAATTTTAAACAGATACATTTTCCTGCATGTAGCTATAATTTTTTTCAGAAGTAATACAAAATCAAACCTATATAAGTAGGGTATTATTTTAACCGTACGGACCTACAGAATAAAGATAATGTGTAAATGCACTGCGTAGAGACGGAAGCCCCCAAAAGTTAGAAAATGGCATTATTTCTTCAATTTTGTCGCAAAATGATTTTTTTTCTGTTTCGCCATGGATTTTTTGGAAAAATGACTAATGGCACTTCAAAGTAGAATTGGTGGCGCAAAAAATAAGCAATCATTTGGAATTTTTGGTGCAAAATTGAAAGCGTTATGATTTTTAGAAGGTGATGAGGAAAAAATGAAAATGGCAAAATGGAAAAACCATGCGTCCTTAAGGGGTTAAAGTAATCCTGGTACTTGTTTTCACTATTAAAATATTTCTGAATCATATTATCTTAGTACTTTGCATTGCACTGTTCATCCAGTACTCTGCATTGCACTGTTCACCCAGTCAATGTATGAATAAATTGACAACTTAGTAATATTATTAGAGATGAGCGAATCCAATCTGACGAATCCAAATTCATTACGAATTTCAGGAAAAATTTGATTAGCAAAGAATGTGAATGTCGTTGCGATTCTATTGCGCAAATTGCTTTATTAAACTCCAGGCTCCAGGGCATTTAAAATGGCGGATCCACATGTCAGGACATGGGGCAAGGAATCCTGGGAAGGCAAGAACAAGGGTAGGCGGGATGACACTAAATCACATGCAGGATGAAGCCTATCAGCATCCAGTCACCCCTGTGATGTCACAGCCCTATATAATCGGCAGCCATATTCCGGCTAGTCACTTCCTCCTTTCCCTGCAGAGAGATAGATAGGGACAGCCTGTGTGTGTTACACAGAAAAGCTTTTTCCACCAGCGTATCACCTCCTAGTCACGTCAGCGTTCTGTTGGACAGAGAGCAGTGCGTTTTTCACAGAAAATAATTCCTACTGCAGCAATTAAACTTTCAGTCACTGTCTACAGTGTTGTATTACAGAGAGGGGCAGAGAGCTGTGTGTTGCCTCTTACCATTGGAAAAGCTTGCTTTTCTGAAGAAACCTTAGGAGGGAAAACTAAGTTTTTAGCGCAGCTCTGTGTCTTTGTTCCATAACAAATGGTCTGCTGGTTATACTAGTCTGTAGACAGTATAATACATACCCAGCAGTTTATTCCTAATAGCCTGTGTAACAGACTCAAAACAGACGTAAGAAGTACACAGTAGTTATAATTTAAAGCACCACTGCCATCTAGTGGTCACGGAACACATTTTTTTTTAACTTTTTACCATTGAAAGAAAGGCTAAGTTTTAAATATTATTTAGGGGGATCTTTAATCAGGGTTATCCCTGAGGGGGTAATTCCCCAAGGAGTTGTATTTTGTAGAGTTGGCCCTAAGATCCTCTCGGGACTTTTTGGTGTTGTTGAGGTGTTACAGAGAGGGACAAAGAGCTGTGTGTTGCACAGAAGAAGAGCAGCCATTCAGCTCAAGCACAAATCCTGCCTAGAAGCATTGATAGGGAAGGGAGTGAGATTGAGAGAGAAAGTGCAATTTGGGGTTTAGTAAACAATGAGTGTGTGCTGTAGCACTGTTGTGTACTGCTTGTGTTGTCCACTAATATTTATTTAAGCTACTGTAGCACATTTGTCTGTCCTCATAATTGCATACCACATACATACATCTAAGTGGTGTGCTATTTTGTTCCTATTAAAGTCTAAAGGGCATGGATAGTGTGAAAGGCCAGGCAAAAGTACTCACTGGCTGGTGTTGCACACAAAAAGAGCAAAGTATTGCATTTTTCTGCTCTCAAAAGTGCATACCACATACATATATCTAAGTGGTGTACTATTTTGTTCCTGGTAAAGTCTCAAGGGCCTAGATAGTGTGAAAGGCCAGGCAAAAGTACTCACCAGCTTGTGTTGTACACAAATACTTATTTAAGTGAACTGTAGTACATTTTTCTGCCCTCATAAGTGTCACGATGCCGGCTGGCAGGTAGTGGACCCTCTGTGCCAGAGAGGGATTGGCGTGGACCGTGCTAGTGGACCGGTTCTAAGCCACTACTGGTTTTCACCAGAGCCCGCCGCAAAGCGGGATGGTCTTGCTGCGGCGGTAGTGACCAGGTCGTATCCACTAGCAACGGCTCACCTCTCTGGCTGCTGAAGATAGGCGCGGTACAAGGGAGTAGGCAGAAGCAAGGTCGGACGTAGCAGAAGGTCGGGGCAGGCAGCAAGGATCGTAGTCAGGGGCAACGGCAGAAGGTCTGGAAACACTGGCAAGGGACACACAGGGAACGCTTTCACTGGCACTAAGGCAACAAGATCCGGCAAGGGAGTGCAAGGGAAGTGAGGTAATATAGGGAGTGCACAGGTGATAACTCTAATTGGAACCACTGCGCCAATCAGCGGCGCAGTGGCCCTTTAAATCGCAGAGACCCGGCGCGCGCGCGCCCTAGGGAGCGGGGCCGCGCGCGCCGGGACAGAACAGACGGGGAGCGAGTCAGGTAGGAGAGCCGGGGTGCGCATCGCGAGCGGGCGCTACCCGCATCGCGAATCGCATCCCGGCTAGCAGCAGGATCGCAGCGCCCCGGGTCAGAGGACGTGACCGGGGCGCTGCAGCGGAGGAGGTGAAGCGAGCGCTCCGGGGAGGAGCGGGAACCCGGAGCGCTCGGCGTAACAGTACCCCCCCCCTTGGGTCTCCCCCTCTTCTTGGAGCCTGAGAACCTGAGGAGCAGACTTTTGTCAAGGATGTTGTCCTCAGGTTCCCAGGATCTCTCTTCAGGACCACAACCCTCCCAGTCTACTAAAAAAAAATTTTTTCCTCTGACCTTTTTGGCAGCCAAAATCTCCTTGACCGAGAAGACGTCCGAGGAGCCGGAAACAGGAGTGGGAGGAACAGATTTGGGAGAAAAACGGTTGAGGATGAGTGGTTTGAGAAGAGAGACGTGAAAGGCATTAGGGATACGAAGAGAAGGAGGAAGAAGAAGTTTATAAGAGACAGGATTAATTTGACACAGAATTTTGAAAGGACCAAGATAGCGTGGTCCCAACTTGTAGCTAGGGACACGGAAGCGGACATATTTAGCGGAGAGCCATACCTTGTCTCCAGGGGAAAAAACGGGGGGAGCTCTTCTTTTCTTATCCGCGAACCTCTTCATGCGTGAAGAAGCCTGTAAGAGAGAATTTTGGGTCTCTCTCCATATAATGGAAAGGTCACGAGAAATTTCATCCACAGCGGGCAGACCAGAGGGCAAGGGGGTAGGGAGGGGGGGAAGAGGGTGACGGCCGTACACCACGAAAAATGGGGATTTGGAGGAAGATTCAGAGACCCTGAAGTTATACGAGAATTCGGCCCATGGAAGGAGATCTGCCCAGTCATCCTGGCGGGAGGAAACAAAATGTCGCAAATAATCACCCAGGATCTGGTTAATTCTTTCTACTTGTCCATTGGACTGGGGATGATATGCAGAGGAAAAATTTAATTTAATCTTGAGTTGTTTACAGAGAGCTCTCCAGAATTTAGACACGAATTGGACCCCTCTATCCGAGACAATCTGCGTAGGCAACCCGTGAAGACGAAAAATGTGTACAAAAAATTGTTTAGCCAACTGAGGCGCAGAAGGAAGACCAGGAAGAGGAATGAAATGTGCCATTTTGGAGAATCGATCAACGACCACCCAAATAACGGTGTTGCCACGGGAAGGGGGTAAATCAGTAATAAAATCCATACCAATCAGAGACCAAGGCTGTTCGGGGACAGGCAGAGGATGAAGAAAACCAGCGGGCTTCTGGCGAGGAGTCTTATCCCGGGCACAGATAGTGCAGGCTCGCACAAAGTCCCCAACATCCGTCTCCAGAGTTGGCCACCAATAGAAGCGGGAGATGAGTTGCACAGATTTCTTGATGCCCGCATGACCTGCGAGATGGGAGGAGTGACCCCATTTGAGGATTCCGAGGCGTTGGCGTGGAGAAACAAAGGTCTTTCCTGGAGGAGTCTGTCTGATGGAGGCAGGAGAAGTGGAGATCAGGCAGTCAGGTGGAATGATGTGTTGCGGAGGGAGATCAACTTCTGAGGCATCCGAGGAACGAGAGAGAGCATCGGCTCTAATGTTCTTATCGGCAGGACGAAAGTGAATCTCAAAATTAAATCGGGCAAAGAACAGAGACCACCGGGCCTGGCGAGGATTCAGCCGTTGGGCCGACTGGAGGTAGGAGAGGTTCTTGTGGTCGGTGTAGATAATAACAGGAAATCTTGATCCCTCCAGCAGATGCCTCCATTCCTCAAGTGCTAATTTAATGGCTAGAAGTTCTCGATCCCCGATGGAGTAGTTCCTCTCCGCTGGAGAGAAGGTCCTAGAGAAAAAACCACAAGTGACAGCATGCCCGGAAGGATTTTTTTGTAGAAGAACAGCTCCAGCTCCTACTGAGGAGGCATCAACCTCCAATAGGAAGGGTTTGGAAGGGTCAGGTCTGGAGAGCACGGGAGCCGAAGAAAAGGCAGACTTGAGTTGTTTAAAGGAGTCTTCTGCTTGAGGAGGCCAGGACTTGGGATCAGCATTTTTCTTGGTTAAAGCCACGATAGGAGCCACAATGGTAGAAAAATGTGGAATAAATTGCCTGTAATAATTGGCGAACCCCAAAAAGCGTTGGATAGCACGGAGTCCGGAGGGGCGTGGCCAATTTAAGACGGCAGAGAGTTTGTCTGGATCCATCTGTAGTCCCTGGCCAGAGACCAAATATCCTAGAAAAGGAAGAGATTGGCATTCAAACAGACATTTCTCAATTTTGGCATAGAGTTGGTTGTCACGAAGTCTCTGAAGAACCATACGGACATGCCGGCGGTGTTCCTCTAGATTGGCAGAAAAAATTAGGATATCGTCCAGATATACCACAACACAGGAGTATAATAGATCACGAAAAATTTCATTGACAAAGTCTTGGAAGACGGCAGGGGCATTGCACAGTCCAAAGGGCATGACCAGATACTCAAAGTGTCCATCTCTGGTGTTAAATGCCGTTTTCCACTCGTCCCCCTCTCTGATGCGGATGAGGTTATAGGCGCCTCTTAAGTCCAATTTAGTGAAGATGTGGGCACCTTGGAGGCGATCAAAGAGTTCAGAGATGAGGGGTAAGGGGTAGCGGTTCTTAACCGTGATTTTATTAAGACCGCGGTAGTCAATGCAAGGACGTAGGGAGCCATCTTTTTTGGAGACAAAGAAAAATCCGGCTCCGGCAGGAGAGGAGGATTTACGGATAAAGCCCCTTTTTAGATTCTCCTGGACGTATTCGGACATGGCAAGAGTCTCTGGGGCAGAGAGAGGATAAATTCTGCCCCGGGGTGGAGTAGTACCCGGGAGGAGGTCGATAGGGCAATCATAAGGCCTGTGAGGAGGTAGAGTCTCAGCTTGTTTTTTGCAGAAAACATCCGCGAAGTCCATATAGGCCTTGGGGAGACCGGTTACTGGAGGAACCACAGAGTTACGGCAAGGGTTACTGGGAAGCGGTTTTAGACAGTTCTTGGAACAAGAGGACCCCCAACTCTTGATCTCCCCAGTGGACCAATCCAGGGTTGGGGAATGAAGTTGAAGCCAGGGAAGTCCAAGGAGAATCTCCGAGGTGCAATTGGGGAGGACCAAAAGTTCAATCCTCTCATGATGAGATCCGATGCTCATAAGAAGGGGCTCCGTGCGGAAACGTATGGTACAGTCCAATCTTTCATTATTTACACAATTGATGTAGAGGGGTCTGGCGAGACTGGTCACTGGGATGTTGAACTTGTTGACGAGAGAGGCCAAAATAAAATTTCCTGCAGAACCAGAGTCCAAGAAGGCCACTGTAGAGAAGGAGAAGGCAGAAGCAGACATCCGCACAGGCACAGTAAGACGTGGAGAAGCAGAGTAGACATCAAGGACTGTCTCACCTTTGTGCGGAGTCAGCGTACGTCTTTCCAGGCGGGGAGGACGGATAGGACAATCCCTCAGGAAGTGTTCGGTACTAGCACAGTACAGGCAGAGGTTCTCCATACGGCGTCGTGTCCTCTCTTGAGGTGTCAGGCGAGACCGGTCGACCTGCATAGCCTCCACGGCGGGAGGCACAGGAACAGATTGCAGGGGACCAGAGGAGAGAGGAGCCGAGGGGACGAAACGCCTCGTGCGAACAGAGTCCATATCTTGGCGGAGTTCCTGACGCCTTTCAGAAAAACGCATGTCAATGCGAGTGGCTAGGTGAATAAGTTCATGTAGATTAGCAGGAATTTCTCGTGCGGCCAGAACATCTTTAATGTTGCTGGATAGGCCTTTTTTGAAGGTCGCGCAGAGGGCCTCATTATTCCAGGACAATTCTGAAGCAAGTGTACGGAATTGTACGGCATACTCGCCAACGGAAGAATTACCCTGGACCAGGTTCAACAGGGCAGTCTCAGCAGAAGAGGCTCGGGCAGGTTCCTCAAAGACACTTCGGATTTCCGAGAAGAAGGAGTGTACTGAGGCAGTGACGGGGTCATTGCGGTCCCAGAGCGGTGTGGCCCATGACAGGGCTTTTCCGGACAGAAGACTGACTACGAAAGCCACCTTAGACCTTTCAGTGGGAAACAGGTCCGACATCATCTCCAGATGCAGGGAACATTGGGAAAGGAAGCCACGGCAAAACTTAGAGTCCCCATCAAACTTATCCGGCAAGGATAAGCGTATCCCAGGAGCGGCCACTCGCTGCGGAGGAGGTGCAGGAGCTGGCGGAGGAGATGACTGCTGAAGCTGTGGTAGCAACTGTTGTAGCATAACGGTCAGTTGAGACAGCTGTTGGCCTTGTTGCGCAATCTGTTGTGACTGCTGGGCGACCACCGTGGTGAGGTCAGCGACAACTGGCAGAGGAACTTCAGCGGGATCCATGGCCGGATCTACTGTCACGATGCCGGCTGGCAGGTAGTGGACCCTCTGTGCCAGAGAGGGATTGGCGTGGACCGTGCTAGTGGACCGGTTCTAAGCCACTACTGGTTTTCACCAGAGCCCGCCGCAAAGCGGGATGGTCTTGCTGCGGCGGTAGTGACCAGGTCGTATCCACTAGCAACGGCTCACCTCTCTGGCTGCTGAAGATAGGCGCGGTACAAGGGAGTAGGCAGAAGCAAGGTCGGACGTAGCAGAAGGTCGGGGCAGGCAGCAAGGATCGTAGTCAGGGGCAACGGCAGAAGGTCTGGAAACACTGGCAAGGGACACACAGGGAACGCTTTCACTGGCACTAAGGCAACAAGATCCGGCAAGGGAGTGCAAGGGAAGTGAGGTAATATAGGGAGTGCACAGGTGATAACTCTAATTGGAACCACTGCGCCAATCAGCGGCGCAGTGGCCCTTTAAATCGCAGAGACCCGGCGCGCGCGCGCCCTAGGGAGCGGGGCCGCGCGCGCCGGGACAGAACAGACGGGGAGCGAGTCAGGTAGGAGAGCCGGGGTGCGCATCGCGAGCGGGCGCTACCCGCATCGCGAATCGCATCCCGGCTAGCAGCAGGATCGCAGCGCCCCGGGTCAGAGGACGTGACCGGGGCGCTGCAGCGGAGGAGGTGAAGCGAGCGCTCCGGGGAGGAGCGGGAACCCGGAGCGCTCGGCGTAACAATAAGTGCATACCACATACGTATATCTAGGTGGTGTACTATTTTGTTCCTGATAAAGTCTTAAGGGCCTAGTAACAGTAAAAGGCCAGGCAAAAGTACACACCTGCTGCTGTTCTAGACAAATACTATTTTAAGCGTAGTGAAGCGTATTGTACTCCCCTCATATATGCACAAAGTTTGTCAGGCAGAGAAGTGCCAGAACGTTCACAGAGGAGTGGCAGAGGCCTAAATTCATCAGGCAGAGGTTGCAGCAGACTAGGGGCGAGTAGCAGCAGGAGTCGCAGTGAAAGGCCTGATCTCATGGTATCAGCTAGCGGTTGTGACTCGACCAGTAACTCATCTGCTGTAATCGATTGGTTAACACGGTCATCCACTTCATCACAAGTGACATCTGATACCCCAAGTCAATAGTCGTGAGGTTCCTTAGAGACAACCCATAGTTGGCTTGGCAAGGGAGCAGTCCCTGTTTTTCCATTGCCTCTGTCCTATGATTTTCCCTCTCCTACAGAAGTATCTTATGCTGTGGGTTCAACTCCACTATTCAGTGAGGAGGATCTAATAGAGGACAGTCAGCAGCTACTGCCCAGCCAAGAAGTGGAGGAGACATCCGTCGCTTCTTCCACTAGGCCGGCAAATAGTGATGAGGAGAGTGACGTGGGAGGTGGTGTTGCCAGCGTTCAGGGTCCTGAAACAGACACTGTTGAGGAACCTGAGGAGGACATCAGTGACACGCAGACAGAACTCGATGATGATGATGAAGCCGATTGCAATTAGGAGCCGTGTGCAGAAGGGGCTTCATCATCATCAGGAGAAGAGGGTTGCAGGTTGCACATGAGGCAGCAATTGAGCCAGCAAGGTGGTAGCATGGTTGGCAGTCAGCATGGTGGCAGAAGTGGAAATTCTGGAGCCAAACGTATCCTGGTGAGACCACCTGCTTCGCGGCAGCCTACCTTCCCAGGAGGTAGTGGAACAGGGGTTCCTGGAGATGGCCGCATTAGCAGTCAATAAGTGCGGACTGTTGGTGGGAAATTCAGCTACTCTGCGGTGTGGCAGTTTTTCATCAAGCATCTGGAGGAGGTTAACCTAGCCAAATGCAAGATGTGTCGACAGAAGGTGAAGCATGGCCAGGGTCCCAATGTTGGCCTCACGGCCCTGCATTAACATATGCTGCGCCACCATAAAGTGGCCTGGGACAACAGTGGCTTAGATGTAGTGGTCCAGCCTGCTTCATCACCCAGTGGCATGCTGCTCCCTCTTTCAGCCTGCCAAGGCTCCACCACCTCAGGTGAAGGGAGCTGTGTGTCATACCCTCCTTCTGTCGATCCAGATGCTCTTACTCCTCCTATTTTGAGTCAGTCATTCCGTCAGCAATCCATCGGTGAAGCCATGTCCAGGAGCAGAAGCTGAATGGGCTTCTGTCCAAGCTGCTCGTGCTGCAGTCCCTCCCTTCTCAAGTGGTGAACTCTGCAACTTTGAGAGAACTGATGGCTTGGGCTGAGCCAAGGTGGAGAGTCCCAAGCCGTCATTTCTTTGCGAAGAAGGCAGTACCAGCCCTGCACAACTTTGTGGAAGAGAAGGTGGGACAGTCCTTGAGCCTGTCAGTGTATACAAAAGTGCACAGCAGCACCGATGTCTGAAGCTGTAACTATGGTCAGGGGCAATATATGTCCTTTACGGCACACTGGGGGAATGTGGTTCCTGCACAGCCACAACAGCAACTTGGACAGGTCACGCTGCTTCCTCCTCCACGCTCTCAGGCCATTGGTCCTGTGACAGTGTGTGACTCCGCCTTCTCATTCTCCATCTTGTCCTCAGCCTTCAATGCACTGACAAGTCCCCTACAGCATACCATGTGTACAGGGCACGGTGGTGTCACGCTTTTCTTCACATGGTTTGCCTTGGCAAAAAGAGTCACACAGGGGAGGAACTGCTAAAAGTCATTCTTAAAGAAATCGGAGCATGGCTTACTCCACGAAAACTGGAAATGGGAACCATGGTGACTGACAACGGGAAGAACATCTTGGCCATGCTGTGACAAGGAAGGCTGAGTTATGCGCCCTGCATGTTTAATCTGGTTGTTAAGCACACATGTTTAATCTGGTTGTTAAGCGGTTCCTGAAGTGTCCCCCCCCCCCTTTTCAAAACATCCTAACATTGGGAAGGAAACTTTGCATGCACTTCAGCCACTCGTAGACCGCAAAGCACACCCTTCTTGAGCTGCATTGTCAGAACATCCGCCAACTGATATCCCCGAACTGAATTGCGATGTTGCCACACTTTGAAATTCCACCCTCCATATGTTGGACTGACTATACAAACAGAGAAAAGCCATCACAAATTTTGTGATGATCCAAGCGAATAGGGTGACTCCCCTGTGCAACTTCAATGTCAACCAGTGGCAGCTCATACGTGACTCCTCCTGTTTGCTCAGGCCCTTTGAGGAAGCCACATTATTAGTCAGTTGCCAGGAATATGGGATGAACGACGTCATTCCACTGCTTCATTTCCTACAACTTGTCTTGGAAATGATGGCTGGTCAGGGCACTGGAGATGTGGCGCCTACATCTCAAGGCCACATGAGCCCTGTGGGGGCTGAACTGGAGGAGGGGAGGGGCACAGCAGAGCACAGTTTGGGTTTCGCCAAATGGCCATATTTTCTAGTCATTTGACAGGAGAGGAGGAACAAGAGCAGCCAGAGGAGCTAAAGGGTTATGAGGAAGGCGAGACAGAAAACCCAGACACATCGTAGAAGTATGCAGGGGAGATCGAGGCAGGGAGTCCTTCCGGGTCACTTGCACAAATGGCACGATGCATGCTCACTTGCTTGTGTAGTGACTGCCGAATTGTCACCATTTGGCAGCCTGATGACTTCTGCCTCTCCACCTTATTGGACCCTCGCTACAGGCACAAAATGGGGGCCTTTTTTGCATACACTGAGAGAATGACAAACTGACCTACTATAGAGACATTCCACGTAGTCAGTTGGCTGAAGCTTATCAGTGCCATCATCCATCCCCTCGCAGGTCTGATTCGGTGGGCCGTCTGCGCTCAAATACACTGCCATGGCTGCTGGGGAGGGGTGGGCTGCAGGAGCAGTACCAGCTCCATCAGCAGCAGCCTGAGTCTACAGTCGCTGATGAGTACCTTTCTTCACCCGCACAGTGAAGCAACTCAGGTAGACATGGAGCAGGACCTGAAACAGCAGGTGGTGGTATACCTTGACATGCCCATGCCACCACACCTTGAAGATCCGCTGGATTTCTGGGCAGCCAAACTTGATTTGTGGGTGCAACTAGCAGAGTTTGCCCTGGAAAAGCTGTCCTGCCCGGCCAGTAGTGTGCCTTTAGAGCAGGTGTTTAGTGCGGCGGGGGCCATAGTCACCCCAAGGAGAATTCGTCTGTCCACAAAAAATGTGGAGAGATTGACCTTTGTGAAGATGAGTCAGGCATGGATCAGCCAGGATTTCCACCCACCAATGCCAGATGCATCAAAGTAGATTGACCATGGTGGTACACCAACACTTCACAAATTTGCATAGTGCCAAACAGATTTAAGGCGCTGCTCCCCAATTACAAACATTCCTTCCCATCACACCTTTTTTCAGCCACCTTTATCACCGAATACTGATATTGCCACCCACCGCACCAACTCCAGGCTGTGCCATTCGGCCACTAAATGGTCTCCTCAGGCTTCAGCCACCTTCAGGCTGTGCCATTCAGCCAATATATGGTTTACTGATGCTGCTGGGCCTGGGCCATTACCTAAAATAGTTTATGGTAGCACTAGCTACCTTAAATCTTCAATTTGAATTTTAAAATTCATCTTTTAATCTTAGGGTTTGAGAACCCCTATTGTCTACTCATGCTGCCGCCTGCTCCAGGCTGTGCCATTCAGCCACTATATGGTCTCCTCATGCTTCAGCCACCTCCAGGCTGTGTCATTTAGCCAATATATGGTTTACTGATGCTTCAGCCACCTCCAGTCTGTGCCATTCATCCAATATATGGTTTTCTGAAGCTTCAGCCACCTCCAGGCTGTGCCATTCTTCCAATATGTGGTTTACTGATGCTTCAGCCTCCTTCAGGCTGTGTCATTCAGCCAATACATATTTTACTGATGCTTCAGCCACCTCCTGGCTGTGTCATTCAGCCACTATATGGTTTACTGATGCCACTGGGCCTGGGACAATCTTCTGGCTTAGCCTAGCACTATATATTAGAGGCTATAGGTCTTTTGACCCTAGGTCTGGAGACATTCAAATATGCCATCTAATACTGCCATCTAAAGTGCTTCTTAAGTGTGATATCAAGAATTATACCAGAATTGAACCAGAAGGGAACAAAAGGGAACTAACTCAACGTTATAACTACAAAAGTAAGTCACTCTTTTCAGAAAAAACAAAAATCAAACATTCACACACTTATTACTTACATCATTGCGATACATTTTATCTTTTATACCCCACCGATTTCTCCGGTGGACTCTATATACATCTGTCCATGCCTCCTTCCCTCACCTATGTATTGCTCGCATGCACTGCTCACCATCATAAACCACCCAAAGTCACCTCATTCCATGGTACAGTACAAAAGTCGCTTCATCACTTCACCCAGCCATCTGCTCTCCCTTTTCTTTCTTCTGCTTTTAGCTGATGGGGACATTGCTCCTAACCCTTCCCCACCTTTCACTAATACTTGCTCTACACTACCTGCCTACAAACTTTAACTGCACGCTCCTAAACTCTCGATCTGTGTGCAATAAGCTGACCAAGATTCATGATTTATTTCTCACTAATTCTCTTAATCTGCTGGCTCTCACAGAAACATGGATACAACCTTCTGACACTGCTTCTCTCGCTGCTTTATCTTATGGTGACCTTCACTTTTCCCATACCACCAGATCTGACACCAGGCATGGTGGAGGAGTTGGGGTGCTTCTAGCCCCACAATGCACTTTTCAAGTCATCCCCCCATTACCTTCACTCACGTTTCCCTCTTTTGAGGTCCACACCCTCAGGCTCTTCCGCCCATTGTTTCTCAGAGTGGCGGTCATCTATTGTCCTCCTGGTTCTCCCCAAATGTTCCTGGGTCATTTTGCCACCTGGCTCCATCACTTTCTTTCCTCAGAAACACCTACACTCATCATGGGTGATTTTAATATCCCCATTGATACCCCAATCTCCTCTTCTGCCTCTCGGCTTCTGTCTCTAACCTCCTCCTTTGCCCTTTCACAGCTTACTGACTCTCCCACACACAAGGATGGGAATACACTGGACTTGATCTTCTCTAGACTTTGCTCTGTCTCTAAATTCACTAATTCTCCTTTTGAGCTCTCTGACCACAACCTTCTCTCTTTCTCTATCAGTAACTCCTATCCTCTTCCGGACACTCCAACCATGTACACTTACAGAAACCTGCGTGCCATAAACACTAGTCAATTTATAGACATTCTACAATCTTAACTATCACCAATCTCTTCTCTCTCCTGCCCTAATCTAGCAGCCAAACATTACCGTGACACCCTAAAGTCAACCCTGGATCAAATGGCACCCTCTAAAACACGAACCTCTCGACACAGACGGCAGCAACCCTGGCACACGCTAACAACCCGCTTTCTCAGGCGATGCTCTAGGTGTGCTGAACATCTATGGAGGAAAACTAAGACTTCTTCAGACTATCTGCACTATTACTCCGCTCATCATCTCGCCAAACAAACATGTTTTACCTCCCTCATCTCCTCTCTGTCTAACAACTCAAAACGCCTTTTTGACACGTTCAACTCTCTCCTTCGGCCTAAAGTACAGACCCCAATCCCTGATCTCTGTGCTGAAGACCTGGCCAAATACTTCAAAACTAAAATCGATGACATTCGTGATGAAATCCTCTCCCAGTCCCCTAAAAGTTCTGATCCAATTCCCAGCCACGTCTCCTCTTCATCACTCTCAGTTTTTGAGCCTGTAACGGAGGATGAGGTTTCCAGGCTCCTCTCCTCCGCCCGCCCCACTACCTGCTCTAGTGACCCCATGCCTTCACACCTCATCCAGTCTCTCTCTCCTGCTATCAGCTGTCACCTAACTAAAATCTTTAACCTCTCCATCTCTTCTGGTGTCTTTCCCTCCTCCTTCAAACACTCTATCATAACCCTACTATTGAAAAAACCATCTCTGGACCCGTCCTGTGCAGCCAACTATCGACCCGTGTCAAATCTCCCCTTTATCTCCAAACTCCTGGAACACTTGCTTGGTCTACTCCCGCCTTATCCGCTATCTCTCCGAGAACTCTCTCCTTGACCCCTTACAGTCTGGTTTCCGCTCCCTTCACTCCACAGAAACGGCCCTAACCAAAGTCACTAACGATCTTCTGACGGCCAAATCAAATGGCAATTTCTCTTTACTGATTCTCTTGGACCTCTCTGCGGCTTTCGACACTGTGGATCACCAACTCCTCCTCAGTAGTCTCCACTCCATCGGTCTCAAGGACTCTGCTCTCGCCTGGTTTTCCTCCTATCTCTCTGGCCGCTCCTTTAGTGTCTCGTTTTCTGGCTCTACTTCTTCTCCTCTTCCCCTTGCTGTCGGGGTTCCCCAGGGATCGGTCCTGGGTCCTCTACTCTTTTCACTCTAGACATCCCCCATTGGAAAAACAATCACTAGATTCGGTTTCCAGTACCAGCTCTATGCTGATGACACCCAACTCTATAACTCTTCCTCCAACATCACCCCTGCACTCCTACAGAATACCAGTGACTGTCTCTCCGCTGTCTCAGACATCATGTCCTCTTTATATCTGAAACTAAATCTTTCGAAAACAGAACTTCTTGTTTTTTCTCCATCAACTGATACTGTACCTAACACTGACATTTCCATCTCGGTATGTGGGACTACCATAACTCCCGGGCAGAAGACTCGCTGTCTTGGAGTTATACTTGACTCTGATCTGTCTTTCACTCCCCATATTCAGTCCCTTTCACGTTCTTGTCACCTGCATCTCAAAAACATTTCCAGAATCCACCCGTTTCTCACTACTGAAACTGCTAAAACTCTCATTATTGCTTTGATTCACTCCCGCCTCGACTACTGTAACTCTTTACTAATAGGCCTTCCATTCTCCAAACTCTCTCCTCTTCAGTCCATCCTTAATGCCGCAGCCAGACTCATCTTCCTCTCCAGTCGCTACACCGACGCCTCCTCCCTGTGCCAGTCACTACACTGGTTACCAATTCAGTCCAGAATACAGTACAAAATCCTCAGTCTCACACACAAAGCTCTCCACAATGCTGCACCTCCCTACATCTCCTCTCTCATCTCCGTCTACCATCCTACATGTTCTCTCCGATCTGCTAATGATCTCACACTAACATCTTCTATAATCCGAACTTCTCACTCCCGTCTCCAAGACTTCACTCGTGCTGCATCGGTTCTCTGGAATGCTATACCTCAATCCCTCAGACTCAACAACAACATCCATAGTTTCAAACGTGGCCTGAAGACAAATCTCTTCAGACAGGCCTATAACATTCTTTATTTGGCCTCAACATATCCTCAACATATCCCCACACCTCTTGTTTGAATAGTTATTGTGTAATATTATGTCTGATACTTGTCTTTGTTTATACCCCATAATTGTAAGCACTGCGGAATCTGTAGGCGCTATATAAATAAAATTATTTTTATTATTTTTATTATTATTATATGGCCTCTCTTCATGCTTCAGCCACCTCCAGGCTGTACCATTGAGACACTATATGGTCTCCTCTTGCTGCCACAAACTCCAGGCTGTGCCATTCAGCCACAATATGGTCTCCTCATGCTTCAGCCACCTCCAGACTGTGCCATTCACACACTATATGGTCTTCTCATGCTTCAAGCAATCTCCAGGTTGTGCCATTCAGACACCATATGGTCTCCTCATACTGATGCCACCTCTAGGCTCTGTCATGTGACATGTAACTCCTTGTTAGATATGGTCCTTTGTAGCCACAGGCCAGGTCCAGAGAACATATGTATAATTTTCTTATTTTGAAAGTCAGGTGGTATTCTGACATTTTCTGATTCTGAAGGAATTTTGGAATCTGTGACACAGGTAAAAAAAAAAAAACTTATCTTTCAGCGTACTGTAGCACATTTTTCTGCCCTTATAAGTGCATACCACATACCTACATCTAAGTAGTGTACTATTTTGTACCTGTTAATCTGTAACAAGCCTACAGACTGGGAAAGTCCAGGCAAAAGTAATCCCCGACTTAGGGATTCTGAGGCCATATTGTCTTCCCACCTCCAGGCTGTGCCATTCAGACACCATATAATCTCCTCATACTGATGCCACCTCCAGGCTCTGTCATTGTGCCACCATGTGACTCCTTGTTAGATTTTGTCCTTTATAGCCACACGCCAGGGCCCGGGACATTAAAACTTTCAATTTCAAAATCTTAAATTTCAATTTAAAAATATTAATTTCAATGGTCTCCTCATGCTGCCACAAACTCCAGGCTTTGCCATTCATCCACCATATGGTCTCTCCTCATGCTTCGGCCACCTCCAAGCTTTACCATTCAGATACTATATGGTCTCCTCATGCTGCCACAGAATCCAGGTGGTGCCTTTTCAGACACTATATGGTCTCCTCATGCTTCAAGCAACCTACAGGCTGTGCCATTCAGACACTATATGTTCTCCTTATGCTTCAGCCACCTCCAGGCTGTGCCATTCAGACACTATATGGTCTCCTCATACTTTCCCCACCTCCAGGCTGTGTCATTCAGCCATTATATGGTTTACTGATGCTGCTGGGCCTGGGGCATTACCTACAAATATTTTATGGTAGCACTAGCTACCATAATTCTTCAATTTTAAAATTCATCTTTTAATCTTAGGGATTGTGAAGCCCTTTTGTCTACTCATACTTCCTCCAGCTCCATGCTGTGCCATTCAGCCACTATACAGTGCATAGTGAAATTATTCAACCCCCTAGAACTTTTCCACCTTTTGCCACATTTCAGGCTTCAAACATAAATATATAAAACTAATTTTTTGTGAAGAATCAACAACAATCATGAAGTGGAACACATTTTTTTGGATATTTCAAACTTTAAAAAAAAGAAAAAAATGAAAAATTGGGCATGCAAAATTATTCAGCCCCCTTAAGTTAATACTTTGTAGCGACACCTTTTGCTGCGATTACAGCTGTAAGTTGCTTGGGGTATGTCTCTATCAGTTTTGCACATCGAGAGACTGAAATTTTTGCCCATTTCTCCTTGCAAAACAGCTGAACCTCAATGAGGTTTGATGGAGAGCGTTTGTGAACAGCAGTTTTCAGTTCTTTCCACAGATTTTCGATTGGATTCAGGTCTAGACTTTGACTTGGCCATTCTAACACCTGGATATGTTTATTTGTGAACCATTCCATTGTAGATTTTGCTTTAAGTTTTGGATCATTGTCTTGTTGGAAGACAAATCTCCGTCCCAGTCTCAGGTCTTTTGCAGACTCCATCAGGTTTTAATCCAGAATGGTCCTGTATTTGGCTCCATCCATCTTCCCATCAATTTTAAACATCTTCCCTGTCCCTGCTGAAGAAAAGCAGGCCCAAACCATGATGCTGCCACCACCATATTTGATGGTTGGGATGGTGTATTCAGGGTGATGAGCTGTGTTGCTTTTACGCCAAACATAACGTTTTGCATTGTTGCCAAAAAGTTCGATTTTGGTTTCATCTGACCAGAGCACCTTCTTCCACATGTTTGGTGTGTCTCCCAGGTGGCTTCTGGCAAAATTTAAACAACACCTTTAATGGATATCTTTAAGAAATGGCTTTCTTCTTGTCACTCTTCCATTAAGGCCAGATTTGTGCAGTATACGACTGATTGTTGTCCTATGGACAGAGTCTCCCACCTCAGCTGTAGATCTCTAAAGTTCATCCAGAGGGATCATGGGCCTCTTGTCTGCATCTCTGATCAGTCTTCTCCTTGTATGAGCTGAAAGTTTAGAAGGATGGACATGTCTTTGTAGATTTGCCGTGGTCTGATAATCCTTCCATTTCAATATTAGCACTTGCACAGTGCTCCTTGGAATGTTTAAAGCTTGGGAAATCTTTTTGTATCCAAATCCGGCTTTAAACTTCTCCACAACAGTATCTCGGACCTGCCTGGTGTGTTCCTTGTTCTTCATTATGCTCTCTGCGCTTTAGACGGACCTCTGAGACTATCACAGTGCAGGTGCATTTATACGGAGACTTGATTACACACAGGTGGATTCTATTTATCATCATTAGTCATTTAGGTCAACATTGGATCATTCAGAGATCCTCACTGAACTTCTGGAGAGAGTTTGATGCGCTGAAAGTAAAGGGGATGAATAATTTTGCACGCCCAATTTTTCAGTTTTTTATTTGTTAAAAAAGCTTGAAATATCCAATAATTTTTTTTACACTTCATGGTTGTGTCCCACTTGTTGTTGATTCTTCACAAAAATTTACAGTTTTATATCTTTATGTTTGAAGCCTGAAATGTGGCAAAAGGTCGAAAAGTTCAAGGGGGCCGAATACTTTCACTATGCACTGTATGGATAACTGATGCTGCTGAGCCTTGGACATTACCTTAAATTTCAATTCCAGGCTGTGTCATTCTGCCAGATTATGGTCTCCTCATGCTGCTGCCACTTCTAGGCTCTGCCATTGTGCCGCCACATGACTACTTGTTAGATTGGGTTTTAAAGTCATACAGCATTAGTTCAAAGGAAACGCTGGGACATTAAACTTGGGAATCTAATATAAATCTAAAATTTTTATATAAAAAAAAATGGATGTAATCTTTTCAAGACTGAGGCCCTATGGTCATCGACATCATATTACCTGTGGAATTATCAAAAGAATCCAATGAAACATCTTGGAGCGATAACAATGAACTATAACTGATTAAATGAAACATTCTTACTTTCATAGTCAGGGGAGCACTGAGAGGCAGGGACTGGAACAGGTGGTATCTTGCCTGGCAGAGGACCGCCAGTTTGATGCTCATCAGAATGGGTACTCAAAAATTTTTAATAATTTCAAATTAAATTAAATCAAAATGGCATAAAAAAAATCTCTTTATCCTCTTCAATTTTTACACCATAGGGTCTCCCTGCTGCCACATTGATGCTCTTCAGCAGTGATTCAAATAGCAATGCCATTAATCTGCATGTCATACTGAATAACAGTATAATTTCACTAACCCAGCACACTCCCTATGTGTGTTTCAGCAAGGCAAAGTGTTCTACAGCCCCATTGGGGCTCTCTGTAGGCCAGAAATAGCCATTTTTAATACAGATTCACCGCAAATATATTCAACGCAAAACTAATTTTTTGGGAAAATTTGCTAATTGGCCGAATCGAATTCTTCAAAAGTTTGCTCATCTCTAACACTGATGTCCGCCATTAACCCCTCAGTTGTCATAATCAATACAGATCAAAGCATCTCTGTCACTGCAGCACTTCTAATGCCTGATGTGATTTTCTGCAGTTGATGGTCCCATCACCTGCATACGCCGCTCTCGGTGCGTCTTACTGATCAGTGCTATGCACTGAACTGCATTAGCAATCTAATGATTGCTATAAAATTCCACTAAGGGGACATAAAAAAAAGCAAAAAATAAATGTGAATAAAAAGTTAAAATAAATTTGAAGAAGCTCTTCCCCCAGAAAAAAATTTAAAACTCCTCTTTTCCCCTTTTTAGTAAAAAATAAATAAAAAGCGTAAAAAAAACTACTATTTAGCATCTGTCTGTGCGTAAATGTCCAAACTATCAAAATACAACGTTACTGGTCTTGTACAGGATAGGGGAATAGATGTCTAGGGGTAGAGTACCCCTTTAAGGCCAAAATGGGCTTTGTCCTTAACCTTTTATGGACGCCAGGCGTATGCATACGCCCTACATCCCGAGTCCTTAAGGACATGGGGCGTATGCATACGCCTGTGGGAATTCCGGTCCCCGCTGCTAGCCAGTTGGGGACCGGGATGCCTGCTGAAATCATTCAGCAGGCATCCCGGCACATCGCCGAGGGGGGTCCTGAGACCCCCCATGTCGGCGATCGCAGAAAACCGCATGTCAATTCATACATGCGATTTTCTGCTATTCCGGGCTGATCGGGTCTCTGGTGACCCGATCACCCGGAAAATAGGGATGATCGGAGCTGTCAGTGACAGCCCTGATCTTCCTGAGGGATAGGAGTGAGGTTGCAGTGCTGTGATCTCCTCCTATCCCCTGCCATTGGTAAGAACTGATTCTGACCAATGGCAGGGCAGGACAGTGGGTTGCCACGGCAACCCCCCATTCTGCCCACCCTGGATGTCAAGGGGAACGTGGGGAGAAGAGGGAGACCGGTACCTGGAGGAGAAGATACCTGGGGACCCCCGATCGTCGCTGGAGACTGCTGGATCCTGGCTCAGGTAGGGAAACTACGGTGGGGGGGGGGGGGGGAATGAAAGTGAAAGTAAAGTGATATTTACTGTTGCAACCACTAGGAAGGCCAAACTGCAACTCCCAGCATGCCCAGACAGCCAAAGGCTGTCTGGGCATGCTGCGAGTTGTAGTTTTGCAACATCTGGAGGGTCACAGTTTGGAGACCACTGTTACAGTGGTCCCCAAACGGTAGCCCTCCAGATGTTGCCAAACTACAACTCTCAGCATGCCTAGACTGCCCAGTAACATCTGTCCCTTCAGATGTAGGAATTTTCATGAAATTTTTGAAAATTGCTGCTCTACTTTGAAGCCCTCTAATTTTTTCAAAAAGCAGAAATATGTCCATTTTATGATGCCAACATAAAGTGGACATATTGTATTTGTGAATAAAAATAAAATGTATTTGGAATATCCATTTTCCTTACAAGTAGAGAGCTTCAAAGTTAGAAAAATGCTAAATTTTCATGAAATTTGGGGATTTTTCACCAAAAAAGGATGCAAGTAACGCCGAAAATTAACAAACAAAATAAAGTACAATATGTCACGAAAAAACTATCTCAGAATCAGAATATTCGGTAAAAGCGTTTTCGAGTTATTAATTCATAAAGCGACGGTGGTTAAAAGGGCTCAGTCCTTAAGGTGAAAAAGGGCTGCGTCCTTAAGGGGTTAAGAGATTAAAAGACAGAACATAATAAATATTTTTTGCTTATCTATGGAAGAAAAAGAGATATATGTTACGTGTAAACTTTTCCAAGCAATTTTGCGATTTTTCAACACCAGCTGATTTCCTTCTTGAGCCGTTGCATTGAAATATCCAATATCTGTGAATAACAGTCCTCCTTTAATGTCACATGCATGGTAAATTGAGTAATAAGGAGAAGATAATTCTCTTTTCTCATTAAAATGAACGTCTTCTCCAAGAGGATCTCTGAAATGAACTCTTCTTAGGTACTAGGAGAATGAACAATACATTATGTGGGCTTTACAGAAACAGAAAACCATTTTTCTGATAGGATATGCGGGGGTGACATTGTTTATATGAGTGAATCCATATTTTATATTAGTGAGGCATTGTTAACCCTTACCCTTGCCTGGGACTAAGCCAAGCTAAAAACTCTCTACAATGGAGAGGTGAGTAAGACAGAACACCCATAACAAACGGGGCAAGTTCTGGCCATTGGTATAATCTGATGACTCAGGAGTCCATGGGGTCTGGGGCTGATGGTGTCTGCCAGAGAAAGGGCACAGCGAAGGTATGCATCAACATGGTTATTCAGGTGGTGGTGAACATCCATTTAGTGATTATTTATGTCAGTATGCCATACTGGATGTAAAAACGTAGTCATTATATACTTCAACATAAACATTCTGCTGCCTATTAAAGGGGTAGCGCTGTCTGTTGCAGTGGAGCGCTGACTCAGTGAAGCAGAGCAGAGAGTGTCCCATCGTTTAGAAGGTGTTTGTTGTTGGAAAGTCATGGCAAGCTGGCTACATAACTCTCTACAAAATTGTAATTTAGCCTACCTTTCGGGAGGTGAAATAAATTCCCCCATTTTTGTTCTTTAACCTCTTCAGGACGCAGGGCGTATGCATACACCCTGCATCCCGAGTCCTTAATGGGGTACTCCGCCCCTAGACATCTTATCCCCGATCCAAAGGACAGGGAATAAGATGTCAGATCGCCGCGGTCCCGCTCCTGACAGGCAATACAGGGGCCGGAGCAACATTATGTCATGGCTCCGCCCCTCGTGACATCACGGTCCGCTCCTTTCAATACAAATCTATGGGAGGGGGCGCAGCGGTCGTCACGCCCCCTGCCATAGACTTGCATTAAGGGGACGGGCCGTGATGTCACAAGGGGCGGAGCCATGATGTCACGCTGCTCTGTCCCCTGTATCACCCATCATTACACACAGAGTGAACTCTAGGGGCGGAGTACCCCTTTAACCCCTTAACGACGCAGGACGTATATTTACGTCCTGCGCCGGCTCCCTCGATATGAAGCAGGATCGCGCCGCGATCCTGCATCATATCGCGTCGGTCCCGGCACTCATCAACGGCCGGGACCCGCGGCTAATATCACACATCGCCGATCGCGGCGATGTGCGGTATTAACCCTTTAGAAAGCGGCGGTCAAAGCTGACCGCCGCTTCTAAAGTGAAAGTGAAAGTTACCCGGCTGCTCAGTCGGGCTGTTCGGGACCGCCGCGGTGAAATCGCGGCGTCCCGAACAGCTGACCGGACACCGGGAGGGCCCTTACCTGCCTCCTCGGTGTCAGATCGACGAATGACTGCTCCGTGCCTGAGATCCAGGCAGGAGCAGTCAAGCGCCGATAACACTGATCACAGGCGTGTTAATACACGCCTGTGATCTGTGTAGAAGATCAGTGTGTGCAGTGTTATAGGTCCCTATGGGACCTATAACACTGCAAAAAATTTTTTTTTTTAAAGTGTTAATAAAGGTCATTTAACCCCTTCCATAATAAAAGTTTGAATCACCCCCCTTTTCCCATAAAAAAAAAATAAAACAGTGTAAAAAAAAAAAAAAAAAAACATGTGGTATCGCCGCGTGCGTAAATGTCCAAACTATAAAAATATATCATTAATTAACCAGCCTAGCGGTATTCCCGTGCGTGACTCGGGGTTAATTTTTGCTGCTAGAAGAGGTAACCCCGAGTCACGCTCGGGGTAGAATTGCAGAGTTGCTGTGCGGGCTGCACAGTATATCGCAAAAGCAATCGAATCGCGATTTTTGCTTTTTGCGATGTAGTGATGCAGCCCCCGGAAAATATGTGATTATCTGCTCGGGTCAGCTCCCGTGGCGGGGGCCGGCCAGAGCAGGTAAAGACATATACTAAAAGTCAGTGTTTCTCAACCAGGGGGCCTCCAGATGTTGCAAAACTACAACTCTCAGCATGCCCGGACAGCCAAAGGCTGTCCGGGCATGCTGGGAGCAGTAGTTTCACAACAGCTGGAGGCCCCCTGGTAGAAAAACCCTGAACTAAGTGTAAAAGTAAAAAGGAAGAAAATAAAAAAAACTTTTGCTCACCTAATCCCGGTCCCTGCAGATGTCGTTCCCCTCCGTGCGCTCTGGTCCCTGCTCTATTCATCTTACAGGACCTTTCCCTTTTCAGCCAATCACAGGCCGCAGTGGTGTAAAGCCTGTGATTGGCTGAAGGGGAAAGGGCTTGTTCTGCAGCAAATACACTAGGTTTGAAATCTGCCCTGCAAACCTAATGTATTCTGCTGCAGGACAAGGTGACAGAGGGGGGAATGTGACAAAGGGGAGAATGTAACAAGGGGGGGGGGGAATGTGACAAGGGGGGGGGATGTGACATAGGGGGAATGTGACAGAGGGGGGAATTTGACAAGGGGGGGGATGTGACAGGGGGGAGGAATGTGACAAAGGGGGGATGTGACAGGGGGGGAGTGGAATGCAACATGGAGGGGGGAGAATGTAACAAGGGGGGGGGGAGAATGTAACAAGGGGGGAAATGTGACGGGGGGGAGAGTGTAACAAGGGGGGAGAATGTGACAGGGGGGATGAATGTGACAGGGGGTGGGGAGAATGCAACAAGGGGGGGGGGAATGTGACAGGGGGGGGAATGTGACAAGGAGGGGGAGAATGTGATATGGGGGGGGGAAATGTGACAAGGGAGGGGGAAGGTGACGGGGGGGAGATGTGGAATTTCAATGCAAAAAATTGTACCGCTTTTGCTACAAATTTCCAGACGGAATCATACCGCTAGGGAGGTTAAACTGCACGGTCAATGGCGTACGCGCAAAAAAATTCCAAAGTCCAAAAAAGCGTATTTTGGTCACTTTTTATACCATAAAAAAATGAATAAAAAGTGATCAAAAAGTCCGATCAAAACGAAAATTATACCGATAAAAACTTCAGATCATGGCGCAAAAAATGACTCCTCATACCGCCCTGTACGTGGAAAAAAGTTATATGGGTCAGAAGATGACATTTTTAAACGTATAAATTTTCCTGCATGTAGTTATGATTTTTTCCAGAAGTGCGACAAAATCAAACCTATATAAGTAGGGGATCATTTTAACCGTATGGACCTACAGAATAATGATAAGGTGTAATCTTAACAAAATATGCGCTGCGTAGAAACGGAAGCCCCCAAAAGTTACAAAATGGCGTTTTTTTTTTTTCGATTTTGTCGCACAATGATTTTTTTTTCCATTTCGCCATGAATTTTTGGGTAAAATGACTAATGTCACTGCAAAGTAGAATTGGCGACGCAAAAAATAAGCCATAATATGGATTTTTAGGTGGAAAATTGAAAGGGTTATGATTTTTAAAAGGTAAGGAGGAAAAAACGAAAGTGCAAAAAAGGAAAAAACCCTGAGTCCTTAAGGGGTTAAGGTAAAAAAGGGCTGAGTCCTCAATGGGTTAACAAAGGTCTTTGAGTGTGGCTTTTCAGTACTCACATATTTGCTTCATGCTCACAATATAACTGACAGCGAGCAAGCAATAAAGAATACAGCTTTTCATCTTTGCCAGAATTTCTGAGCACCCAGCTGGTTTTGCCTCCTTTTCATTCAGAGATGGTTGGTCATCATAACATCACTGTCACTTACGTACTGTCTTACTTACTCATCCTCATCCGCCTCCTCAACATCCTCACTGCAGTGAGCCATTCCTTTCTCAATCAGCATCACAAGCATTTTTTCCAGAAAGAATATCAGAGGCTAAATATCAATAATCCCACTGTAGTTTCTGCTGACAAATCTAGTTGCCTCTCTGAAATGCCTAAGCATGTGACACATGTCTCTGATCAGCTGCAAGTGCCTGAGCTGAAAGCCACACTGGCTCCAATAGTTGCTCCATCTGCTGTATTAGGTAAACAGTTACTGTTTTTTGCTGCTGGAACAGGTGTCCCAACATGTGTTAGGTTGAGTTCTACTGTGTTTGAACATCACAAATTAGGCAATGTTGAGGATGGCCATTTTGCCACTGTAAGTCTAGGTGGACGCGCTTAAAGGGGTTATCCAGTAATATAAAAACAATGCAAATTTCTTTCAAAAACCACTCTCCATCTGTTTCCAGGTTGAGTCTGGTTCTGTGGCTCAGTTCCATTGAAGTGAAAGGAGCAAAGTTGTAATACCCCACACAAACTAAGGACAGACATGGAGCTGTTTTTCAAGGAAATGATCTGTTTTCTGTATTCCTGGATGACCCCCTTAACCCCTTCCCGCAAATGGACGTGTATACATGTCCATTTTTTCTGTGACTTAACGGAAATGGACGTGTATACACGTCCAATAAATTTTCTATCACCATGTCCGTTGGCATGGTGATAGAAACGTCATCTCAGCTGTCCTGGACAGCTGACCAATGACACTATGCAGCTGGGGACCAATCAGACTGGTCCCCTGCTGCAGATTATTGTCATTAGTCAGTCAGTTGTTGACTGACAAATGACAAGGACTTGCGGGGTTCCGGGCTGATCGGGTCTCTGGTGACCCGATCGCCCGGAAAATAACGATGATCGGAGCAGTCAGAGACCGCTCCAATCATCCTGAAGGGATAGGACCGAGGTGGCAGCTGCCACCTCGCTCCTAAACCCCTGCCATTGGTCGTTAGGACTAGCGACCAATGGCAGGAGAGGGGCGGGAGGTTAAAGGTGAAATCCCCGCTCTGCCCCGCCCCTGGATCTCGGGGCAGAGCGGGGGGAAGATGGTGGAGGGTCCCGGGACCAGCGATCATGTCCCGGGGCCAGCGATCGCAGCGGGACCCGCTGCGGTACCGGACAGACAGCGCGGGACCGGCGGATGCAGCAGCGGACGGAGCTGTGAAGATCAGCGGTAAGTGATCTTCACTGCTGCGTTCCAGGAGTTGCCAAACTACAACTCCCAGCAAGCTGGGAGTTATAGTGTTGCGACATCTGGAGGCCCACAGTTTGGGGGCCACTGTGCAGTGGTATCCAAACTGTGCTCTTACAGATGTTGCAAAACTACAACTCCCAGCATGCCCACACAGTTCAGGCATGCTGGGAGTTGTAGTTCTGTAACATGTGGCGCTTCAGATTTTTCAGCACTACAACTCCCATCATGCCTGGACAGTCTGGGCATGCTTAGAGTTGAAGTTTTGCAACATTTGGAGGGCTACAGCTTGGACACCACTGCACAGTGGTCACCAAACTGTGACCCTCCAGATGTTGCAAAACTAACAACCAACATATCTTTTGGTGGTCTGGGCATGCTGGGAGTTGTAGTTTTGCAACAGCTGGAGGCACCCTTTTTGGGAATTACTGAGTTAAGTTACAAACTCAGTGTTTTGAAACCAGTGTGCCTCCAGCTGTTGCATAACTACAACCCCCAGCATGCACGGACAGCCAGAGGGCATGCTGGGAGTGTTAGTAGTATGCCTCCGGCTGTTGCATAACTACAAGTCCCAGCATGCCCTCAGTTGTCACTGCATGCTGAGAGTTGTAGTTTTTGCAATGGCTGAAGGATCACTGGTTGCTGTTTGTTACCTAACTCAGTGTTTTGCAACCAGTGTGTCTCTAGCTGTTTCAAACTACAACTCCAAGCATGCACTGATAGACTGTACATGCAGGGAGTTGTAGTTCTCCAACAACTGGAGGCACACTGGTTGCGAAACACTGAGTTAAGTAACAAACTGTGTTTTACAACCAGTGTGCCTTCAGCTGTTGCATAACTTCAACCCCCAGCATGCACGGACAGCCAAAGGGCATGCTGGTTGTGGTAGTTTTGCAACAGCTGGAGGTTTGACACCCCCCCATGTGAATATACCGGGTACATTCACACGGGCAGGGGTCTACAGCGAACTTCATGATACAAGTTTGAGATGCAGCAAGTTTTCCGCCGCAGCTCAAACTCTCAGCGGAAAGCTCGCTGTAGACCCCGGTCGTGTGAGTGTACCCTAAAAACACTATACTACATTACACAAAATAAAAAGTAAAACACTACATATACACATACCCCTACACAGCCCCCCTTCACCCCCCCCCCCTCAAATAAGAATAAAAACATTCTCGTATGACACTGTTCCAAAACGGAGAATCTGGAGCTGGAGGGACCCTGTTTGGGAAACCCTGCCATAGGGTATTTTTGGTATCGGAGGCAAGTGTAATTCTTGCATCCGGATCCGTCCTCATGCAAATATCTTATTTAGTCCTCAAATGCGCATGGCACTCTCTCACTTTGGAGCCCTGTCGTATTTCAAGGAAACAGTTTAGGGCCACATATGGGGTATTTTCGTACTCAGGAGAAATTGCCTAATACATTTTGGGGGGCTTTTTCTCCTTTTACCCCTTATGAAAAGGTGAAGTTGGGGTCTATACCAGCTGTCGTAAAAAATGTTAACATTTTTTACACTAACATGCTGGGGTTGCCCCGTACTTTTCATTTTCACAAGAGGTAAAAGGAAAAAAAGACCCCCAAAATTTGTAACGCAATTTCTCCTGAGTA
Source organism: Hyla sarda (assembly GCF_029499605.1). Classification (NCBI taxonomy): domain Eukaryota; kingdom Metazoa; phylum Chordata; class Amphibia; order Anura; family Hylidae; genus Hyla; species Hyla sarda. The sequence continues at coordinate 22,291,864 of NC_079189.1, forward strand.
TGGAAATACCCCATATGTGGACATAAAATGCACTGCGGGCACATAACAAGGCTCAGGAATGAGAGCGCCATGTGCATTTGAGGTGATTTGCACAGGGGTGGCTGATCATTACAGCGGTTCTGACATAAACACAAAAAAAACACCCACATGTGACCCCATTTTGAAAACTACACCCCTCACGTAATGTTATAAGGGGTACAGTGAGCATTTACGCCCCACAGGTGTCTGACAGATTTTTTGAACAGTTGTCCGCAAAAATGAAAAATCTAATTTTTCATTTGCACAGCCCACTGTTCCAAAGATCTGTCAAAGGCCAGTGGGGTGTAAATGCTCACTGCACCCCTTATTACATTCCTTGAAGGGTGTAGTTTCCGAAATAGGGTCACATGTGGGGGGGGGTCCACTGTTCTGGCACCACGGGGGGCTTTGTAAAGCACATGACCCCCGACCTTCATTCCAAACAAATTCTCTCTACAAAATCCCAATGGCGCTCCTTCTCTTCTGAGCATTGTAGTTCGCCAACAGAGCACTTTACATCCATATATGGGGTATTTCCATACACAGAAGTAACAGGGTTACAAATTTTGGGGGGTATTGTCTCCTATTACCTCTTGTAAAAATTGTAAGTTTGGGGGAAAAAACTGCATTTCAGTGAAAAAAAACACTTTAACGAAAAGTTGTCAAACACCTGTGGGGTGTTCAGGCTCACTGGACCCCTTGTTACGTTCCTTGAGGGGTGTAGTTTCCAAAATAGTATGCCATGTGAGGTTTTTTTTGCTGTTCTGTCACCATAGGGGCTTCCTAAATGTGACATGCCCCCCAAAAACCATTTCAGAAAAATTCACTCTCCAAAATCCCATAGTCGCTCCTTCCCTTCTGAGCCCTCTACTGCGCCCGCCGAACACTTGACATACACATATTAGGTATTTCCTTACTCGAGAGAAATTGGGTTACACATTTTGGGGGGAATTTCTCTACTTTTACCTCTTATAAAGATTCAAAAACTGGGTCTACAAGAACATATGAGTGTAAAAAATGCAGATTTTGAATTTTCTCCTCCACTTTGCTGCTATTCCTGTGAAATACCTAAAGGGTTAACACTCTTACTGATTGTCATTTTGAATACGTTGAGGGGTGCAGTTTTTATAATGGGGTAATTTATGGGGTATTTCTAATAGGAAGGCCCTTCAAATCCACATCAAAACTGAACTGGTCCCTGAAAAATTCAGATTTAGAAAATTCTGTGAAAAATTTGAAAATTGCTACTATACTTTGAAGCCCTCTGATGTCTTCCAAAAGTAAAAACATGTCAACGTTATGATGCAAGCATAAAGTAGACATATTGTATATGTGAATCAAAGTATCATTTATTTGGAATGCCTATTTACTTACAAGCAGAGAGCTTAAAAATTTGAAAATTGCTAAATTTTTCTTGAAATTTTGGAGTTTTTCACCAAGAAAGGATGTAAGTATCGACAAAATTTTACCGCTATGTTAAAGTAGAATATGTCACAAAAAAACTATCTCGGAATCAAATTCATGAGTAAAAGCGACAGTGGTCAGATGTGCAAACAAAAAACGCTCTGGTCCTTAAGGTGAAAATGGGCTTGGTCCTTAAGGGGTTAAAGGCATAGGAACTGCTAATGCAAACTTTCCTGCATGTGGTAAGCATATTCTTTAGACCAATACACATTTTAATGAAAAACCTTACAAGTCGATTAAGCATTATTGCTATACACTGAGAATGTCTGGTGTGACACATATTAACCCCTTTGCTCCTTAGTCTGTTTTGACCTTAATGACCAAGGCAAATTTTTTTAATCTGGCATGTGTCCTCTTATTTGGTAATAACTTTGAAATGCATTTACTTATGAAAGAAATACGGAGATTTGTTTTTTGTGACATACTGTACTTTACATAAGTGGTAAATTAAAATTGATATATTCAGTGTTTTTTGTGAAAAACTCAAACAAAAATTTTGTGAAAAAAATGAAAAAGTCATGCCGCATTAAATGAATGATTAATTAACATCTACAAAATGTCTACTCTATGTTCTTATCTAGAGATGAGTGAATCGAAGCTGACGAACCCAAATTTTCAGCTGACTGTAGTGCATTTTTCTGCCCTCATACGTGCATACCACATATCTACATCAAAGCAGTGTACTATTTTGTAGCTGAAAATCTGTAACAAGCCCACATAATATGAAAGTCCAGGCTAAAGTAATCACCGACTGGTGTTTTACGAAAATATGTTTTCCAAATGTACTATAGCGCATTATTTTGCCCTCATACGTGCATACTAAAATACCTACATCGAAGTAGTGCACTATTTTGTACCTATTAATCTGTCAAGGGCCTACATACAGTGAAAGGCCAGGGAATATCACCGGCTGGTGTTTTCCGAAAATACGTTATTCAAGCGTACTGTAGTGTATTTTTCTGCCCTCTTTGTTCCACAACAAATTGTCTGCTGGTTATACTAGTCTGTAGACGGTTGCTGATTATAAGGATTGTTGACTGTGTATGGTAGGAAACTTGTGGGTATCCTTGAGTTATTCTCCAAGCGTTATTGCTATTTTGATACCAGTAATAAAAGGAATATTGCCAAGGACTAGCAGAAACAAGCAACTGTGGATTACTGACCACTGGCTGTTGGAATTGACTGACCATTCCAGGTGGTAGATCTACCATTTTTAAGTTCCTCAGTTCCAGTAGGCTTTATCATATTTATCGGCAAATAACACGCACTTTTAAAACTTAAATTCAAGGCAAAAACCCTGCCTGCGCGTTATATGCCGATAAATCTGCCGATCACTGATTGAACTTTAAAACAGTGACCAGCGGCGGCTGCTGCAGACTGGATTACACCTATCAGTGTCCTCCCCCTTTTCCCCGGCTTTTCTCCCCTGCTTTTTTGTAAATTTAACCTCACCTGGCTGCTCTCTGGCAGGCTCAGATTCAGGCTGCGGGTCTTTCGGGGCTGCGTGGCCAGTAAAGCATTGAAAGTGTGCCGAGTGACGATCCCTGCCGGCTCTTCTGTGTGGCATCGGGAATGCAGAATAGGAGCAGCGCAGAAGAGGAGCAGGCAGGGATCGTCAATTGGCATACTTTCAATCCTTTACTGGCCGTGCAGCCCCAGAAGCCCCACAGTCTGAACCTGAGCCTGCCGGAGCGCGGCCAGTCGAGGTCAAATAAAATTTTTAAAATCAGGGTGAAGGAGGGAGGACAATCATCAGACACAGATAATCTTGGGGGGGGGAATGATGAGGCACAGGAGGGGGATCACAGAGGCACAGGGGGATAACTAAAGGGAAATGAGGCACAGGGAGATCACTAAGGGGAAATGAGGCACAGGGGGATCACAAATCACAGGGGCAAATGAGGCATGGGGTAAAGGATGAGCCACAGGGAGATGGGGGGCGTGTTGTTGCACAGGGGTTGATAAAGGGGAAGGAATGATGTGGCACAAGGGAGGGGGGCAGACTGAGGAGCAGGAAAATTATTTGGCAATTGATGTGACATTAAGTTCAGAGCTTCAAAGTAATTTATTTTACATTTTTACATTTTTTTACTCAAATTTCCCTGTTAAAATGAGGGTGCGTTATATACACCAGTGCGTGTTATACGTCGATAAATACGGTAAGTCCTTCCTTCTTTGTTGTGATTCTTCAGTTGCAGAATTAAGATGTATCATATTTTCCTGTTCCTCCAATGAGCTAATGTCACTGGAACACAAAATACTCATGTTGACATCTAATGAAGGTGCCTTTTCTTCAGAGAACGTATCTATCATTTTATTATTTTGAAAGTCAGGTGGTATTCTGACATTTTCTGATTCTGAAGGAATTTTGGAATCTGTGACACAGATAAAAAAAAATACTTATTTTTCAGTGTACTGTAGCACATTTTTCTGCCCACATAAGTGCATACCACATAACTACATCTAAGTAGTGTACTATTTTGTACCTGTTAATCTGTAACAAGCCCACATACTGGGAAAGTCCAGGCAAAATTAATCACCGGCTTAGGGATTGTGAGGCCCTATTGTCTTCCTATGCTTCAGCCAACTCCAGGCTGTGCCCTTCAGACACCATATAGTCTCCTCATACTGATGCCACCTCCAGGCTCTGTCATTGTGCCACCATGAGACATGTGACTCCTTGTTAGGTTCTGTCCTTTGTAGCAACACGCTGGGTCCCAGGACACTAAAACTTGATAGTTTTAACTTAAATTTCAAAATCTTAATTTCAATGGTGTCCTCCTACTGCCCCAAACTCCAGGCTGTGCCATTCAACCACTATATGGTCTCCTCATGCTTCGTCCACCTCCAGGCTGTACCATTCAGACACTATAAGGGCTCCTTATTTTTTCCCCTCCTCCAGGCTGTCATTCAGCCAATATATTGTTTTCCGATGCTGCTGGGACTGGGAAATGACCTACAATTTTTTTATGGTAGCACTATCAAACATACATGCTCAAAAGAGATTTCAACATTGATCTTTTAATGTTAAGGGTTGTGAAGCCCTCTTATGTACACATCCTCCTGCTTGATCCAGGCTGTGTGTTTCAGGAACTACTTGGCTTACTGATGCTGCTGGGCCTGTGCCTAAATTTTTTGGATGTTAGCACTAGCTAACATAAATCTTCCATACAGATTTCAATATTCACCTTTTAATGTTAGGGGTTATTAACCCCTTAACGACCGGACGTTTTTCGGTTTTTGCTCTTTCATTTTTTCCTCCTTACCTTAAAAAAATTATAACTCTCATTATAACTCTAATTTTACTTTGTAATGATATCAGTCATGTTACCAAAAAATCTACGGCAAAACGGGAAAAAAAATCATTGTGCGACAAAATTGAAAAAATATAGCCATTTTGTAACTTTTGGAGGCTTCCGTTTCTATGTAGTAAATTTTTCGGTAAAAATGACAGCTTATCTTAATTCTCTAGGTCCATACGGTTAAAATGATACCCTACTTGTATAGGTTTGATTTTGTATTGCTTCAGAAAAAAATCATAACTACATTCAGGAAAATGTATACGTTTAAAATTGTCATCTTCTGACCCCTATAACTTTTTTATTTTTCCGTGTTCAGGGCGCTATGAGGGTTCATTTTTTGTGTCGGGATCTGAAGTTTTTGTCGGTATCATTTTTGCATTGATCAGACTTTTTGATCGCTTTTTATTAATCTTTTCATGATATAAAAAGTGACAAAAAATAAGCTCTTTTGGACTTTGGAATTTTTTTTGCGCGTACGCCATTGACCGTGGAGTTTAATTAGCAGTACATTTTTTAAATCGGACATTTCCGCATGCGGCGATAAAACATATGTTTATTGTTGTTTTTATTTACACAGTTTTTTTTATTATTGGAAATGCCGGGTGATTCAAACTTTTATTAGGAGAAGGGATAATTCAAAGGGTTAATGATTTTTTTACACATTTCTTTTTCAATATTATAGCTCCCATAGGGGGCTATAACATTGCATTTACTGATCTTTAACTGTGTTCAATGCATCTCCTTAGGGATGCATTGATCAGGGTTTTCGGCGATTGATTGCTCAAGCCTGGATCTCAGGCTTGAAGCATTCAATCGGCGATCGGACTGCAGGAAGGAAGGTAAGAGACCTTCCTCCTGTAGTACAGCTGTTCGGGATGCCGCAATTTCACTGCGGTGATCCCGAACAGCTCCCTGAGCTAACTGGCACTTTTTACTTTCACTTTTAGTAATGTGGCTCAGCTTTGAGAGTGCAGCTAAAGGGTTAATAGCGCTTGGCACCGCGATCAGTGCCGCTCGCTATTAGAGGCGGGTCCCGGCTTCACTATCACGCTGGGCCCGCCGTGATATGATGCGGGGTCACTGTGGGACCCTGCGTTATATCATGGGAGCGGGACCAAGGACGTACGCATACGTCCTTTGTCCTTAAGGGGTTAAGGACCAGGCCATTTTTCACCGTAGGACCAGAGCGTTTTTTGCACATCTGACTACTTTCACTTTAAGCATTAATAACTCTGGGTTACTTTTACCTTTCATTTTGATTCCGAGATTATTTTTTGTGACATATTCTACTTTATGTTAGTGGTAAAATGTTGTCGATACTTGCATAATTTCTTGGTGAAAAATTCCAAAATTTGATGAAAAAATTGAAAATTTTGAATTTTTCTAACTTTGAAGTTCTCTGCTTGTAAGGAAAATAGACATTCCAAATAAATTATACATTGATTCACAAATACAATATGTCTACTTTATGTTTGCATCATAAAGTTGACATGTTTTTACTTTTGGAAGACATCAGAGGGCTTCAAAGTTCAGCAGCGATTTTCAAATTTTTCACAAAATTTTCAAAATCAGAATTTTTCAAGGACCAGTTCAGGTTTCAAGTGGATTTGAAGGGCTTTCTAATTAGAAATACCCCACAAATGACCCCATTATAAAAACTGCACCCCTCAAAGTATTCAAAATGATATTCAGTAAGTGTGTTAACCCTTTAGGTGTTTCACAGGAATAGCAGCAAAGTGAAGGAGAAAATTCAAAATCTGCATTTTTTACACTCGCATGTTCTTTTACCCCAGGGGAGTGGAGAGTGAGTTTTCTGAAATGGTTTTTGGGGGGCATGTCACATTTAGAAAGCCCCTATGGTGCCAGAACAGCAGAAATCCCCCCACATGGAATACCATTTTGGAAACTACACCCCTCAAGGCACGTAACAAGGGGTCCAGTGAGCCTTAATACCCCACAGGTGTTTGATGACTTTTCGTTAAAGTCGGATGTGTAAATGAAAAAAACAAAATTTTTCACCAAAATGTACCATTTTTATAAAGGGTAATGGGAGAAAATGCCCCCAAAATTTGTAACCCCATCTCTTCTGAGTATGGAAATACCCCATGTTAGGATGTAAAATGCTCTGCGGGCAAATTACAATGCTCAGAAGAGTCACATTTGGCTTTTGGAAAGCAAATTTTGCTGAAATGGTTTTTAGGGGGCATGTCGCATTTAAGAAGCCCCTATGGTGCCAGAACAGCAAAAATACCCACATAGCATACTATTTTGGAAACTACACCCCTCAGGGAACGTAACAAGGGGTACAGTGAGCCTTAACACATCACTGGTATTTCACAACTTTTTGTTAAAGTTAGATGTGTAAAGGAAAACAAATATTTTTTTTTCACAAAAATGCATTTTTTCCGCTAATTATACACTTTTGCAAGGGGTAATAGGAGAAAATTACCCCAAAAATTTGTAACCCCATTTCTTCTGAGTATGGAAATACCCCATGTGTGGACGTCAAGTGCTCTGCGATCGAACTACAATGCCTAGAAGAGGAGGAGCGCCATTGAGCTTTTGAAGAGTGAATTTGTTTGGAATGGAAGTCAGGGGCCATGTGCGTTTACGAAGCCCCCCCTGGTGCCAGAACAGTGAACCCCCCCCCCCCCCCACACATGTGACTCCATTTTGGAAACTACACCCCTCACAGAATTTAATAAGGGGTGCAGTGAGCATTTACACCCCACTGCCATTTGACAGATCTTTGGAAATTACATTTTTCATTTTCACAGACCACTGTTCCAAAAATCTGTCAGACACCTGTGGGGTATAAATGCTCACTGTACCCCTTATTACATTACGTGAGGGGTGTAGTTTCCAAAATGGGATCACATGTTGGGGAATCCAATGTTCTGGCACTATAGGGGCTTTGTAAACACACGTGGCCTTCAATTCCTGACAAATTTTCTCTTCAAAATCCCAATGGCGCTCCTTCTCTTCTGAGCATTGTAGTTTGCCCGTAGAGCACTTTACATCCACATATGGGGTATGTTCTTACTGGGGTTACAAATTTTGGGGGGCTTTTTTCCTATTTTCCCTTGTGAAAATGAAAAATTTAGGGTAACACCAGCATTTTAGTGAAAATAAATAATTTTTTTCATTTTCCCATCCATCTTTAACGAAAATGTGTCAAACACCTGTGGGGTGTCAAGGCTCACTATACCCCTTGTTACATTCCGTGAGGGGTGTAGTTTCCAAAATGGGGTCCCATGTCGGTATGTATGTTTTTGCGTTTATGTCAGAACCGCTGTAAAGTTAGCAACCCCTGTGCAAATCACCAATTTTGGCCTCAAATATACATAGTGCACTCTCACTCCTGAGCCCTGTTATGCGCCCGCAGATCATTTTATGCCCATATATGGGGTATTACCGTACTCAGGAGAAATTGCGTTACACATTTTGGGGGTCTTTTTTTCCTTTTACCTCTTGTGAAAATAAAAAGTAGAGGGCAACACCAGCATGTTAGTGTAAAAATTTTAGTTTTTTACACTAACAGGCTGGTGTAGACCCCAACTTTTCCTTTTCATAAGGGTTAAAGGAGAAAATGCCCCCCAAAATTTGTAGTGTAATTTCTCCCGAGTACGGAAATACGTGGCCCTAAACTGTTTCCTTGAAATATGACAGGGCTCTGAGTTAAGAGAGCGCCATGCGCATTTGAGGACTAAATTAGGGATTGCATAGGGGTGGACATAGGGGTATTCTACCCCAGTGATTCCCAAACAGGGTGCCTCCAGCTGTTGCTAAACTCCCAGCATGCCTGGACAGTCAGTGGCTGTCCAGAAATGCTGGGAGTTGTTGTTTTGCAACAGGTGGAGGCTCTGTTTTGGAAACACTGCCGTACAAGACGTTTTTAATTTTTATTGGGGGGGGCAGTGTAAGGGGTGTATATGTAGTGTTTTACCCTTTATCATGTGTTAGTGTAGTATAGTGTAGTGTTTTTAGGGTACATTCACACTGGCAGAGGTTTACAGTGAGCTCCCTGCTAGGAGTTTGCGCTGAGGCAAAAAATTTGCCGCAGCTCATACTTGAAGCAGAAAACTTACTGTAAACCTGCCTGTGTGAATGTACCCTGTACATTCACATGGGGGGGCAAACCTCCTGCAGTTTCAAAACTACAACTCCCAGCATGTACTGACAGACCGTGCATGCTGGGAGTTGTACTTTTGACACAGCTGGAGGCACACTGGTTGGAAAACCTTCACTTAGGTTCTGTTATCTAACTCAATATTTTCCAACCAGTGTGCCTCCAGCTGTTGCAAAAGTACAACTCCCAGCATGTACTGATCGCCGAAGGTCATGCTGGGAGATGTAGTTATGCAACAGCTGGAGGGATTGGAACTACAACTCCCAGCATGCTAGAATTTGTAGTTTTGCAACATCTGGAGAGCTACAGTATAGAGACCACTGCAAACTGTGACCCTCCAGATGTTGCAAAACTACAAATCCCAGCATGCCCAGAAAGCAAACAGTTGTGTGGGCATGCTAGGAGTTGTAGTTTTGCAAGATCTGGAGGGATATAGTTCAGAGACTACCGTATAGTGGTCTCAAACTGTAGCCCTCCAGCTGTTGCAAAACTACAAATCCCAGCATGCCCAAACAGCTGTCTGGGCATGCTGGGAGTTGTAGTTTTGCAACATCTGGAGTGCTACAGTATAGAGACCACTGTATAGTGGTCTCGGACTGTAGCCCTCCAGAGGTTGCTAGGCAACTTACCAGCTTCCGTCGGTTCCAGGGAGCCTGCTGCAAGTCATCGCCGCCCACCGATCTCCGACACCGATTGTCGCCCGCAGCCTCGCCCGCAGGGTAAGTGGACTCCGGCGCCGGTCCCCTTCTTTTCCCCATCCTGCCCGGCCTATTGTGGGTGGGCAGAGTGTGGAAAATTAAAGTTAACCCCCCCCCCCAGATCTTCTATTGGTGTTCGCGTCTAGACCACCAATAGCAGGGATAGGAGGGGTGGCACCCCTGCCACTCCATTCCTATCCTTTCAGGGGGATCGTGGGTGTCTTGGACAACCGCGATGTAATAATAGGAGTGATCACAGGCTGGGGATCGCTGCAATTGGTCCCTGGCAGGCTTCAGGGATGCTTGGCTGTGTAGCACCGCTGAGCTCACTTAAAAACATCAGATACATGTACGTGGTGATGTGACAAGTCGATCTTATCACCACGTACATATACCTGATATTGCAGGAACGGGTAATATTAAGAAAACTTGGCACTAAGTTTGCAATTAAAGGGAAAAAGAAGGATTGGGGAAAAGATGTCTGATCATGGGGTTCCCGCAGCTGGGATCCCTGCAATCTTTCCTACAGTATCCCCTGTCATCTGATGCACGGAGCGAGCTTTGCAGGGGCTGAAAGGTTTGCGACTAGAGATGAGCGAACTTCAAAAATTCAATTCGCCCGATCCGCCAAATTTTTTCAAAAAGTTTGTTTCGGGTCGAATATATTTGTGGCAAAACTGTACTATAAACGGCTATTTCTGGCCTACAGAGAGCCCCAATAGGGCTGTAGAACACTTTGCCTTGCTTTAACACGCATATGTAGTGTGCTGGGTTAGTGAAAAAATAATGTTAGTCATTATGACTTGCAGATTACAGGAATTGCTATTAGAATGACTGCTGCAGAGTGTCAATGTGGCAGCAGGGAGACCACAAGGTTTAAAAATTGAAGAGTTTAACCCCTTAAGGACCCAGCCATTTTACACCTCAGGACCCGGCCATTTTTTGCACATCTGACCACTGTCACTTTAAACATTAATAACTCTGGAATGCTTTTAGTTATCATTCTGATTCAGAGATTGTTTTTTCGTGACATATTCTACTTTAACATAGTGGTAAAATTTTGTGGTATCTTGCATCCTTTCTTGGTGAAAAATCCCCAAATTTTATGAAAAATTTTAAAATTTTGCATTTTTCTAACTTTGAAGCTCTCTGCTTGTAAGGAAAATGGATATTCCAAATATTTTTTTTATTCACATATACAATATGTATACTTTATGTTTGCATCATAAAATGTATGAGTTTTTACTTTTGGAAGACACCAGAGGGCTTCAAAGTTCAGCAGCAATTTTCCAATTTTTCACAAAATTTCCAAACTCACAATTTTTCATGGACCAGTTCAGGTTTGAAGTGGATTTGAAGGGTCTTCATATTAGAAATACCCCACAAATGACCCCATTATAAAAACTGCACCCCCCAAAGTTTTCAAAATGACATTCAGTCCACGTTTTAACCCTTTAGGTGTTTCACAGGAATAACAGCAAAGTGAAGGAGAAAATTCACAATCTCAATTTTTTACACTCGCATGTTCTTGTAGACCCAATTTTTGAATTTTTACAAGGGGAAAAAGGAGAAAATGTATACTTATGTTTGTAGCCCAATTTCTCTCGAGTTAACACATACCTCATATGTCTATGTAAAGTGTTCGGCGGGCGCAGTAGAGGGCTCAGAAGCGAAGGAGCGACAAGGGGATTTTGGAGAGTACGTTTTTTTTAAATGGTTTTTGGGGGGCATGTTGCATTTAGGAAGCCCCTATGGTGCCAGAACAGCAAAAATCCCCCACATGGCATACCATTTTGGAAACTAGACCCCTTGAGGTACGTAACAAGGAATAAAGTGAGCCTTAATACCCCACAGGAGTTTCACGACTTTTGCATATGTAAAAAAATAAAAATAAAATTTCACTAAAATGTGTGTTTCCCCCCAAATTTCTAATTTTTGCAAGGGTTAATAGCAGAAAATACCCCCAAACATTGTAACCCTATCTCTTCTGATTATGAAGGTACCCCATAAGTTGACCTGAGGTGTACTATGGGTGAACTACAATGCTCAGAAGAGAAGGAGTCATATTTGGCTTTTTGAGAGCAAATTTTGCTCGGGGGCATGTCGCATTTAGGAAGCCCCTATGGTGCCAGGACAGCAAACAAAAAACACATGGCATACCATTTTGGAAACTAGACCCCTTGTGGAACGTAACAAGAAATAAAGTGAGCCTTAATACCCCACAGGTGTTTCACGACTTTTGCATACGTAAAAAAATAAATAAAAAAAATCTCTAAAAGGTGTGTTTCCCCCCCAAATTTCACATTTTTGCAAGGGTTAATAGCAGAAAATACCCCCCCAAAATTTGTAACCACATCTCTTCTGAGTATGGAGGTACCCCATAAGTTGACCTGAAGTGCACTATGGGCGAACTACAATGCTCAGAAGAGAAGGAGTCATATTTGGCTTTTTGAGAGCAAATTTTGCTCGGGGGGCATGTCGCATTTAGGAAGCCCATATGGTGCCAGGACAGCAAAATAACCCCCACATGGCATACCATTTTGGAAACTAGACCCCTTGAGGAACGTAACAAGGCGTAAAGTGAGCATTTACCCCCCACTGGTGTTTGTCATATCTTTGGAACAGTGGGCTGTACAAAATTTTTAATTTGCACAGCCTACTCTTCCAAAGATCTGTCAGACACCTGTGGGGTGTAAATTCTCACTGCACCCCTCATTACATTCCGTGAGGGGTGTAGTTTCCGAAATGGGGTCACATGTGGGGTTTTGTTTTTTTTGCGTTTGTCAAAACCGCTGTAACAATCACCCACCCCTGTGCAAATCAACTCAAATGTACATGGCGCACTCTCCGTTCTGGGCCTTGTTGTGCGCCCCCAGAGCAGTTTGCGCCCACATATGGGGTATCTCCGTACTCGGGAGAAATTGCGTTACAAATTTTGGGGGGCTTTTTTCCCCTTTACTGCTTGTCAAAATGAAAAGTATAGGGCAACACCAGCTGTTAGTGTAAAAAGTAATTTTTTTTTACACTAACATGCTGGTGTAGACCCCAACTTCACCTTTTCATAAGGGGTGAAAAGAGAAAAAGGCCCCCTAAGATTTGTTAGTCAATTTCTCCCGAGTACGGCGATACCCCATATGTGGCCCTAAACTGTTGCCTTGAAATACGACAGGGCTCCAAAGTGAGAGCGCCATGTGCATTTGAGGCCTGATTTAGGGATTTGCATAGGGGTGGACATAGGGGTATTCTACGCCAGTGATTCCCAAACAGGGTGCCTCCAGCTGTTGCAAAACTCCCAGCATTCTTGGACAGTCAACGGCTGTCCGGCAATACTGGTAGTTGTTGTTCTGCAACAGCTGGAGGCTCCATTTTGGAAAGAGTGGCGTACCAGGCGTTTTTCATTTTTATTGGGGAGGGGAGGGGGGCTGTGTAGGGGTATGTGTATATGTAGTGTTTTTTTACTTTTTATTTTATTTTGTGTTAGTGTAGTGTTTTTAGGGTACAGTCACACGGGCCGGGGATTACAGCGAGTTTGAGCTGCCGCGCAAAATTTGCTGCATTGCAAACTTGCAGCCCGATACTCACTGTAAGCCCCTGCCCATGTGAGTGTACCCTGTACATTCACAGGGGGGGGGGGGGGACCTCCAGCTGTTGCAAAACTACTACTCCCAGCATGCCTGAGAATGTATGGGAGTTGTGGTTTTGCAACAGCTGGAGGCACACGGGTTGGGAAACACTGAGTTAGGAAACAATGTTTCCCAACCAGTGTGCCTCCAGCTGTTGCAAAACCACAACTCCCAAACATTCTCAGGCATGCTGGGAGTAGTAGTTCGGCAACATCTTTAGAGCCAGATGTTGCCGAACTACAACTCCCAGCATGCTTGGAGTTGTAGTTTTGCAAAATCTGGAGGACTACAGTTTGCAGACCACTAATACAGTGGTTCCCAATCTGGCCCTTCCAGATGTTGCAAAACTACAACTCCCAGTATGCCAAAACTGTCCAGGCATGCTGGGAGTTGTAGTTCTGCAACATCTGAAGGGCCAGATGTTACAGCACTACAACTCCCAGCATGCCTGGACAGTAAGGGCATGCTGAGGATGTGTAGTTTTGCAACATCTGGAAGGGCACAGTGGTCCAAAAACTGTGGACCTCCAGATGTTGCAAAACTGCAACTCCCAGCATGCCCAGACGCCAAGGGCTGTCTGGGCATGCTGGGAGTTGTAGTTTACAGGGTCCTATTACAGCAATGCATGTCGCTTTACGGCGACATGCATTGCTGTAAAGGGCCCGACCGCGGCTGAAGATCAACTCACCTGTCGCCGCCGCCGCCATCTTCCTCGCCGGGATCCGGGTCTTCAGGGACGAGGTGAGTACCGGGGCCGGTCCCCAGCACTCCCCCGTCCCCCGCCGCGTCCTCCGGTCTATCTCCCGTCCTCTCCGGACTTCGAGGGGCCGGGCAGGGCGGGAGGAAGTAACCGCCCCCCCTCCTGCGATTGGTCGGTTAACTAACCGACGGATCGCAGGGAATAGGAGGAGGTGGCAGGCTTGCCACCTCGCTCCTATACGTTAGCATGGTCCTGGCTGTCTGTGACAGCCGGGATCATGCGAAATTACCGGGTGGTCGGGTCCCAGAGACCCGATCAGCCCGTTATCGCCGCAGATCGCAAGGGCGATTTCCCTTGCGATTTGCGGCGATCGCCGACATGGGGGGCCTACATGGCCCCCCTCGGCGTTTGCCCTGGATGCCTGCTGAAGGATTTCAGCAGGCATCCAGTTCCGATCTCTGCCCGGCGCGCGGCAGAGACCGGAAAACGCCAGGACGTACGGGGACGTCCTGGGTCCTTAAGGCCCAGGGTGCGGGGACGTCCCCGTACGTCCTGGGTCCTTAAGAGGTTAAAGAGATCTTTTATGTCATTTTTTATGTAATTTGATGGGAAAATTAAATTTTTTCATTACCCATTCTGGTGAACATCGAGCCGGCGGTCCTCCGCCAGGCGAGATACCGCCTGTTCCAACACCTGCCTCTCAGTGCCTGCCTGACTATGAAAGTATGAATGTTTCATTTAATCAGTTATGGTTCATTGCTATTGCTTCAAGATGTTTCATTGGATTCTTGTGATAATTCCACAGGAAATATGATTTCGACAGCCAAAGGACCTCAGTCTTGAAAAAATTACAACCCCTAAGATTTGAAAAAGAATGTTGAAATCTCTAATGAACATGTATGTTAGCTAGTGCTATCATCAAAACATTTTTGGCGCAGGCCCAGCAGCAACATTAAGCCAAGTAGTTCCTGAAACACACAGAGTGGAGCAAGCAGCAGCATGAGTACACAAGAGGGCTTCATAACCCCTAAGATTAAAAGATCAATGTTTAAATGTCTATTGAGCACGTATGTTAGCTAGTGCTACCATATATTTTTTTGGCACAGGCCCAGCAGCATTACTAAAGCATGTAGTTGCTGAAAGACACAGACAGGAGCAGGCAGCAGCACACATGAGTACACAAGAGGGTTTCACAACCCTTAACATTACAAGGTGAATGTTGAAATCTCTATTGAAGATGCATGTTAGCTAATGCTACCATCCAAAAATGTTATGCCTAAGCCCAGCAGCATCACTAAACCATGAAGTTGCTAAATTACACAGACAGGAGCAGTCAGCAGTAGGAGTACACAAGGGGGTTTTATAACCCCCTAAGATTAATAGATCAATGTTGAAATCTCTATTAAGCATGTATGTAAGCTAGTGCTACCTTCAAAAAATTTAAGGCCCAAGCCCAGCAGCATAAGTAAGCCAAGTAGTTCATGAAACACACAGTCAGGAACAGGCATCAGCAGTACACACGAGGGTTTCATAACTCCGAAGATTGAAAGATCAATGTTTAAATCTCTATTAAGCAGCATGTATGTAAGCTAGTGCTAACATCCAAAAATGTAAGGCCCAAGCCCAGCAGCATACGTAAGCAGAGTAGTTCCTGAAAGACACAGTCAGGAAAAGGCATCAGAAGTACACAAGAGGGTTTCATAAACCCTAAGATCAATGTTGAAATCTCTATTAAGCATTTATGTTAGCGAGTGCTAACATCCAAAAATGAAAGGACCAAGCCCAGAAGCATCGGTAAGCCCTGTAGTTCCTGAAAGACACAGACAGGAGCAGTCAGGGGCAGTACACAAGAGGAATTCATAACCCCTAAGATTGAAAGATCAATGTTGAAATGTCAATTAAGCATGTATGTAAGCTAGTGCTAAGATCAAAAAATGTAAGGCCCAAGCCCAGAAGCATCTGTGGGCCCAGTAGTTCCTGAAAGACACATTAAAGAACAGGCAGGAGCAGTACACAAGAGGGTTTCATAGCCCCTAAGATTGTAGCAGCAGTACTCACGAGGGTTTTATAACTCCTAAGATTGCAAGATCAATGTTGAAATCTCTATTGAAGAGGTATGTTACCTCGTGCTATCATCAAAGAATTTAAGGCCCAAGCCCAGCAGCATCAGTAAGCCGAGTAGTTACTGAAACACACAGCCTGGAGCAGGCATCAGCATGCGTTTACAAGAGCGCTTCACAACCTCTAACATGAAAAGGTGAATATTGAAATCCCTATTGAAGAGTTATGTTAGCTAGTGCTACCATCCAAAAATTTTAGGCACAGGCCCAGCAGCATCACTAATCCATGCAGTTGCTGAAACACACAGCCTGGATCAGGCAAGAGTACACAAGAAGGCTTCACAACCCCTTACATAAAAAGGTGAATGTTGAAATCTGTATATAAGATGTATGTTAGCTAGTGCTAATATAAAAAATGTTTAGGCCCAGGCCCAACAGCATCAGTAAGCCAAGTAGTTGCTGAAACACACAGCCTGGAGCAGGCAGCAGCATGAGTACACAAGAGGGTTTCATAACCCCTAACATTAAAAGGTGAATGTTGAAATCTCTATTGAGCATGTAAGTTAGCTAGTGCTACCATAAAAAATGTGTAAGTCATATTCCATGCCCAGAAGCATCATAAAATGATATATTGTCTGAATGACACAGCCTGGAGGTAGGGAAAGTATGAGGAGACCATATAGTGTCTGAATGGCACAGCCTGGAGTTTGTGGCAGCATGATGAGACCATTGTAATTTAAGATTTTGAAATTGAAATTTTTGCTAAAAATATACATTTTTAGTGTTCCTGGCCCTGGCGTTTGGCCACAAAGGACAAAATGTAACAAGGAGTCAAATAAAACTGAAGAACTGGAGTGGTTGATGTCTGAGAAGAATTATGACATAGTGGGTATAACAGAGACTTGGTTGGATGATACCTGTGACTGGGCGGTCAACATACATGGTTATAGTCTATTCAGGAAGGATCGGACAAAACGGAAAGGGGGAGGAGTCTGTCTATATGGAGATAAAAATAATAAAATTCTGATAGGGGTTTGCTATAAGCCACCAAACATAATGGAAGGAGCAGAAGATCAATTAATGAGGCAAATAAACAAGGCAACAAATGAGAATGAGGTGATAATAATGGGGGACTTTAACTGTCCTGATATAAACTGGGAGACTGAGACCTGTGAATCTCATAAAGGAAACAGGTTTCTGACTACAGCTAAAGACAATTATCTGTCCCAAATGGTGCAGAGCCCGACCAGAGGGGGCGCCATACTAGACTTAATATTAACCAACAGACCTGACAGAGTAACTAATGTGCAAGTTGAAGGAGAAATTTTAAGGGGGCAATAAATGACAAGAATAAAGCATTTAAACTACTAAAACAGGATGGCAGTGAAGAAGCATTAAAAAGCTATAGAGAAAAATGTAAAATATGTAAAAATCAGATAAAAGCCGCAAAAATAGAGACAGAAAGACTCATTGCTAGAGATGAGCGAATCGAAGTTGACGAACCCGAATTCGTTACGAATTTCATGAAAAATTTGATTTGCAACGAATACGAATATCGCCACGATTCTATTGCACGAATTGCTTCATTAAACTCCATTTTACAGTGTTCCAGGCTATTGGAGAGCTAAGATGGCGGATCTAGATGTGAGTACATGGGGCAGGGGATTATGGGAGGGCGGGAAACAGCGGCGGGAATGAAGGTAGGCGGGCTGACCCTGAACCACATGTGAGATGCAGCCTATCAGTGTTCACTGACCCCTGTGATGTCACAGCCCCTATATAATCAGCGGCCATCTTGCCTCTCTTCATTTCATCTATGCACTCAGATGGAGAGGACGGGACTGTGTGTGTGTGTGAATAGCTCATACCACAGCATTACACTGCAACTGCTAGTCACATCAGCATTAGGGAAAGACAGGAGTGCAGAGTGCTGTGCTGTTACACTGAGAAGGATCATTGATAGCTAAACCTCCTATTCACGTTATTGAGCATTGCAGCAGAGAGGGGCAGATAGCTGTCAGCTGCCTCATACAGATCTCCAAGCTGCCTGAACTTTATCAACCATCTTATCTCCTAATTTTTCAGCCCAATTGAGTTTTTTTTTTTTTGCTCCACAAATCTTCTGCTGCTCAGAATTGTGTGACAGAGTGCAATTTAGGGTTTAATCCCTGGATTTTTTTTTTTTTTTTTTTTTTTGTGCTGCACTGTTGGGTCCCGCTGCTGTTCAGAAATAAGTCATATTAGTGTGGACTTTAGTGCCTTTTTACCATTTTTCACCTGTTACTCTGTCTCTGTGCTAAATTCAGTGTTATACCACACGTTATACACCTGCTGGTGTATTAAAGAAAAAAAAGGTTTTCCTGCGTAAAAATACGGTTAACAGTGGCCTTATCATTGCAAAGGGCCTAAATTCAAGCAAATAGCGTACCATATACTACCTTTTTTTATGTCTCTGTGCTAAATGAAGTGTTATACCACACGTTATACACCTGCCGGTGTATTAAAGAAAAAAAAAGTTTTTCCTGCGTACAAATACGCTTAACAGTGCGCTCATCATTGCAAAGGGCATACATACAACCAAGTAGTGTACTATTTAGTACCTGTATTTCTGTCTCGGTGCTAAATTCAGTGCTATTCCACACATTAGTATACACTGGCTGGTGTATACAACAAAAAAAGAGTTTTTTTCTGCGTATAAATACGCTTAACAGTGCGCTCATCATTGCAAAGGGCATACATAGAACCAAGTAGTGTACTATTTAGTAACTGTTATTCTCTCTAGGGCCTATATACTTTGAAAGGACAGCCGTAAGTAATCGCCTGCTGCTGTTCTATACCCTCATAAACGCACTAAGTATGTCAGGCAGGGAAGTGCCAGGACGTGCACAGAGAAGGGGCAGAGGCCTACATACGTCAGGCAGAGATGGCAGCAGACTTGGGGCGAGTGGCAGCAGGATTCGCAGCAATAGGCCTGAGCTCCCGTTAACACCCAGCGGTCGTGTCGTCGACCCATCTCTCCTCGTCAATTGGTTTGCACACTCATCCCCATCATCACAAGCGATATCTGACAACCCCAGTCAAGAGTCAGTGGGTTCCTCAGACACAACCCTCAGTTGGCATGTCCCGGGAACAGTCCCCGTAATCCCATTGCCTTTGTCCTATACTATTCCCTCTCCCAAAGAAGTATCTCATGCTTTGGGTTCAGCTCCACTATTTAGTGAGGACGATGTAATAGAGGACAGTCAACATCTAATGGGCAGCCAAGAATGTGAGGAGACATGCGTCCCTTGCTCCGCAAGGTGGGCAAGTACTGATGCGAAGAGTGACGTGGGAGGCGGTGTTTCAATTGTTCAGGGTCCAGAGGCAGACACTGTTGTGGAACACGTGGAGGACATCAGTGACGTGCACACATCTTTTGATGATGATGAAGCCAATCGCAATTGCGAGGCAGCAAGGCGGTAGCACGGTTGGCAATCAGCGTGGTGGTGGCAGTAGTGGAAATTCAGGAGCCAAACGTGCCAGGGGGAGACCATCTGCTTCACGGCAAGCTACCATTCAGGGAGGTAGTGGAATCAGGGGTTCCTGGAGACGGCGCCAATAGCAGTGAAATAGTGCGAACTGCGGGTGGGAAAATCAGCTACTCTGCGGTGTGGTTGTTCTTCATAAAGAATCCGGAGGACCTTAGCATAGTCACATGCAAAATCTGTGGGCAGGAAGTAAAGCATGGCCAGGGTCCCAATCTCGGCACCACGGCCCTGCGTCAACACATGATTCGCCACCATAAAGCGGCCTGGGATAACCGTGGCTCCGAGGTAGTGGTCCAGCCTGCCGCATCATCCAGTGGTCATCCGCTCCCTCCGTCATCCAGCCAAGCCTCCACCACCTCAGCCGAAGGGAGCATTGTGTCAAACCCTCCTTCTTGAGCTCCTGCTTCTTCCGCTCGTAGTCAGCCATTCCGCCAACAATCGATCGGCGAAGCCATGTCCAAGAGACAACAGTATGCGCCCACTCATCCAACGGCGCAGAAGTTGAATGTGCTCCTGTCCAAGTTGCTGGTGTTGCAGTCCCTCCCTTTACAACTGGTGGACTTTGCAGCTTTCAGGGAATTGATGGCTTGTGCCGAGCCGAGGTGGAGAGTCCCAAGCCGTTATTTCTTTGCGAAGAAGGCAGTACCAGCCCTGCATAAGTTTGTACAAGAGAAGGTGGGCCAGTCCTTGAGCCTGTCGGTGTGTTCAAAAGTGCACGGCAGCGCTGACATGTGGAGCTGTAACTACGGGCAGGGACAATACATGTCTTTTATGGCCCACTGGGTAAATGTTGTTCCTGCACAGCCACAACAGCAACTTGGACAGGCCACACCGCTTCCTCCTCCACGCTCTGGCTCCCAGGCAGTTGGTCCTTTTACAGTCTGCGCCTCCTTCTCCTCCTCCCCCATGTCCTCGGCCTCCACTGCACATCCAAATCTCGGTGGCCCTTCATCGTACCACGTGTGTAGGGCACAGCGGTGTCAAGCCGTCCTTCACATGGTTTGCCTTTGCGAACGGAGTCACACAGGCGAGGAACTGCTAAAGTTCATTAGGGAAGAAATCCGAGTATGGCTAACTCCATGAAATTTGGAAATGGAAACCATGGTGACCGACAATGGGAAGAACATTGTGGCCGCACTGCGACAAGGAAGTGTGAACCATTCGCCCTGCATGGCACATGTGTTGAATCTGGTTGTCAAGAAGTTCATCAAGTCTTCACCCCATTTGCAAGACCTCCTGACAATGGCAAGGAAACTGTGCATGCACTTCAGCCACTCGTACACCGCCAAGCACACTTTGCTTGAGCTGCAGCGTCAGAACGGTATCCCACAACATAGTCTCATTTGTGACCTTGCCACACGTGGGAATTCCACTCTCCATATGTTGGACAGACTATACGAACAAAGAAAAGTCATCACTGATTTTTGATGATACAAGCGGATAGGAGTACTCCCCTGTGTAACTTCAATGTGAACGAGTGGCAGCTTATACGTGACACCTGCCGTTTGCTGAGGCCCTTTGAGGAAGCCACATTTTTTGTTAGTCGCTCGAATTACGCCATGAACGACGTAATTCCACTCCTACATTTACTCCAAAAAATTATTGAAAACATGGCTGGTCACGGCAATGGAGATGTTGCGCCTACATCTGAAGGCTACATGAGTCCTGTGGGGGATGAACTGGAGGATGATGAGGGGCAGAGCAGAGCACAGTTTACGGTGGATGAGATGGCCGGTGTTTCTGGTCATTGAACAGGAGAGGAGGAGCAGCCAGAGGAGCTGGAGGGTTATTACGAGACAGAGGACCCAGACACACCGTGGCAGTATGCAGTGGAGATGGAGACAGGTAGTCCCAGCGATTCCTTGTCACAAATGGCACGATGCATGCCGAGTTGCTTGCGTAGTGACCCCCGAATTGTCAACATTCGTCAGCGCGATGACTTCTGGATCTCCACCTTAGTAGACCCTCGCTACCGGCCCAGAATAGGGGCCTTTTTTTACACCCACTGAGAGGGAGGACAAACTGACCTACTTCAGGGAGCTTCTACGGTGCCTATCGGCCACATGGTCCATCCACTCGCAGGTCTGACTCGTGGAGACCTCTGCGCTTACCTTCCACTGCCACGGCTGCTGGGGAGGGGAGGGGTGGCAGGAGCAGTACAGGCTAAATCAGCAGCAGCCTGAGTCTACAGTCGCTAATGAGTAGCTTCCTTCAGCCGCATAGTGAAGCTACTCATCAGCAGCAGGTGGACATGGAGCAGGACCTGAAACAGCAGGTGGTGGCTTACCTCGACATGACCCTGCCAACAACCATTGAAGATCCGCTGGACTTCTGGGCAGCCAAACTCGATTTATGGCCGCAACTAGCGGAGTTTGCCCTGGAAAAGCTGTTCTGCCTGGCCAGTAGTGTGCCATCAGAGTGGGTGTTTAGTGCGGCCGGGGCCATAGTCACCCCAAGGCGAACTCGTCTGTCCACTAAAAATGTGGAAAGACTGACGTTTGTCAAGATGAATCAGGGATGGATCAGCCAGGATTTCCAGCCACCAATGACAGATGGGTCTGAGTAGATTGACCATGCTCCTACAACAAAATTTTCTCTATTGTGGTTGGTTATGAAACCCTCTGGGTCAGACCTGGGCATTGTACGGCCCGCTTGCCACATACAGCCCTTTGATTGGCTCTGACCGGCCCGCGCTGATTGGGGGACATCTATGCTGCCTAATCTGGGGGACATCTATGCTGCCTAATCTGGGGAAATCTATGCTGCCTAATCTGGGGGACAACTATGCTCCTAATCTGGGGGACAACTATGCTCCTAATCTGGTGGACATCTATGATGCCTAATCTGGGGGACAAGTGTGCTCCTAATCTGGGGGACATCTATGCTGCCTACTCTGGGGGATAAGTATGCTCTTAATCTGGGGGACATCTATGCTGCCTAATCTGGGTGACATCTATGCTGCCTAATCTGGGGGACAAGTATATTCCTAATCTGGGGCACATATATGCTGCTTAATCTGGGGGACAAGTATGCTCCTAATCTGGGTGACATCTATGCTGCCTACTCTGGGGGACAAGTATGCTCCTAATCTGGAGGACATCTATGCTGCCTAATCTGGGTGATATCTATGCTGCCTACTCTGGGGGACAAATATGCTCCTAATCTGGGGAACATCTATGCTGCCTAATCTGGGGGACATCTATGCTGCCTAATCTGGGTGACATCTATGCGGCCTAATCTGGGGGACATCTATGCTGCCTAATCTGGGGGACAAGCATGCTCATAATCTGGGGGACATCTATGCTGCCTAATCTCGGGGACAACTATGCTCCTAATATGGGGAAAACTGATGCTTCTGGCCTTGGGCCTATAATTTTTTAAGTTTAGCAGTAGCTAAATACATGCTCAATGCAAATGTCATCATTGATCTTTAAATGTAAGGGGTTATGAAACCCTCTCGGGTACTGCAAATGACTGCTCCAGACTCATTCTGTGTCTTTCACAAACTACTTGCATCCCTGGTGCCTCAGGCCTTGGGCCTATAATTTTTAGAAGTTTAGCAGTAGCTAAATACATGCTTAATGCAGATGTAAACATTGATTTTAAATGTAAGGGGTTATGAAAACCTCTTGAGTACTGCAAATGCATGCTCCAGACTCATTCTGTGTCTTTCAGGAACTACTTGCCTCCCTGGTGCCTCTGGCCTTGGGCCTTAAATTTTTGGATGTTTAGCAGTAGCTAAATACATGCTTAATGCAAATTTCAACAATGATCGTTAAATTCTCGGCGCTCTGCCAGGGCCTTCTCCTACCCCGCCTGGGCTGATCCGAGGACCTCACTAACCAACTCACTAACTAATCCAATCGCTTATAGCAACGGGTGGTGTGTACAAAGGGCAGGGACTTAATAAACGCCAGCTTTTGACCCTCACTTACTGGTAATTCCTCGTTTTAAGATTAAATAATTGCAATCCCAGATCCCTATCACGAACTGGTTTCAGCGTGCCACACGCACCTGTCCTTGAAAGATAGAGACACGCTAATCCGTTCAGTGGAGCGCTAGTGCGGCCCAGGACATCTGAGGCCATAACACACCTGTTATTGCTCGATCTCGCAATTGATCGGGCAAGGTAAGGGGTTATTAAAGCCTCTTGGGTACTGCAGAGGCCTACTCCTGACTGCTCCTGGTGCAATGTATGGGGTAATTGAACACTCTTGGGTAGTGTTATTGTTAAATTTACTGGTAATTTTATCAGTAATAAAATTGAATTTTTGCAGAATACTAACCGTTACATCACGGAACGCTTGTTGCGTGTGATTTTTTAATGAAAAACAAATAAATAAATAGATGGAGAGGGATTAACTCTGCTTAATCATTTTGGGCGATTAGAATCATTTTTGCCATCTGATTTTTTGGAGACAGATGCGCTTACACATATGTAATCATTTTTTTAACCAAATTTGAAACATTGTGTGGTTTATTATATTATAGAATAATGTCTTTGGGTGGTCCACCATCCTGCATTATAGAATCTTCTGAACTGCTGTATATGCGCTTGTTTTTTTAAAAAAAAGGTATTTTGTCAGACAATTTCGATAAA
Organism: Hyla sarda; assembly: GCF_029499605.1. Lineage (NCBI taxonomy): Eukaryota > Metazoa > Chordata > Amphibia > Anura > Hylidae > Hyla > Hyla sarda. The sequence continues at coordinate 22,315,985 of NC_079189.1, forward strand.
ATTTTGCGTTTTTTGGGGGTGGATTGTGGAGCCCGGTTGACGGGTGTGTAGTGTGTACTCGTGCATCAGTCAACTCCAGTCTATGTCCGTTAGGCAATATATGGGTTACTGATGCAGCAGAGGTGGGGCCTTGGTCTTGGAATTTCAATTATTTAAAAAAAATTAACATATTGTGTGGTTTATTATATTAGAGAAGAATGTCTTTGGGTGGTCCACCGTCCTGCATTACAGAGTCTTCTGAACTGCTGTACATGCGCTTGTTTTAACAAAAAGGTATTTTGTCAGACAATTTCCCAAAAAATTGTGGCTTTTTAGGGTGGATTGTGAAGCCCGGGTGTGTACTCGTGCATCAGCCAACTAAAGGCTGTGTTTTTCAGGCAATCTATGGGTTACTGATGCAGCTGAGGTGGGGCCTGGGTCTAGGAATTTCTATTTTTTTTAAAAAATTCAACAATTGTGTGGTTCATTATTTTTGAGAAGAAAGTCTTTGGGTGGTCTACCGTCCTGCCTTATAGAGTCTTCTGAAATGTTGGATATGCTCTTGTGCTTACACAAAGTTGTAAATAAAAAAAAAATTATAAAATTTTGTTGATTTTGGGGCGGATTGTGAAGCCCTGTGTGTACTGGTGCATCAGCCAACTCCAGGCTGTGTCCTTCAGGCAATAAATGGGTTCCTGATGCTGCAGAGGTGGGGCCTGGGTCTGGGAATTTAACATTTTTGGATTGCGGGTGCTACAAAAAAAGATGGACACACCCTAATCCGTTCAGTGGAGCGCGCCTGCGGCCCCAAACATCTGAGGGCATAACACACCTGTTATTGCTCGATCTCAGGAGAAGGGGGGTTCATCATCGGGAGAAGAGAGTTGCAGGTTGCCCTTGAGTCAGCAAGGCGGTAGCACGGTTGGCAGTCAGCGTGGTGTGGCAGTAGTGGAAATTCTGGAGCCAAACTGCTTCACGGCAGCTTACTTTTCCGTGAGTTAGCGCGTTACCAACACCGGTCGATGAAAGATAGAGACACGCTAATCCGTTCAATGGAGCGTGCCTGCGGCCCCAGAAATCAGAGGGCATAACACACCTGGTATTGCTCGATCTCGCAATTGATCGTGCAAAGGTAGGAGGTTATTAAAGCCTCTTGGGTACTGCTGAGGCCTACTCCTGACTGCTCCTGGTGTAATGAATGGGGTAATTAAACACACTTGGGTAGTGTTTTTTTTTTTAATTTACTGATAATTTTCCAGAATGCTAATTGTTACACAACGGAACGCTTGTTGCGTGTGATTTTTTTAATGAAAAAATAAATAAATACGGACAGGGATTAACTCTGCTTCATCATTTTGGGCGAAAAAAAGTCCTTTTGGTGATCTGATCTTTTGGAGACAGATGCGCTTACACACATATTGAAGTAGTTTTTTGTGTGGTTTATTATTTTTGAGAAGAATGTCTTTGGGTGGTCCACCGTCCTGCATTATAGAGTCTTGTGAATTGTTCTTACACAAAGGTATTTCTTTAAAAAATTTCTAAAATGTTGTTGTTTTTTGGAGGGGATTGTGAAGCCCATGTGTGTACTGGTGCATCAGCCAACTCCAGGCTGTGTCCTTCAGGCAATATATGAGTTCCTGATGCCGCAGAGGTGGGGCCTGGGTCTGGAAATTTCTAATTTTTGGATAGCGGGTGCTACCTATGAGAAATCGTTGTCAAAAATTTCATATATTGTGTTGTTTCTTTGGGGGGATTGTGAAGCCCTGGTGTGTACTCTTGCATCAGCCAACTCCAGGCTGTGTCATGCAGGCAATATATGGGTTACTGATGCCGCAGGGGTGGGGCCTGGTTCTGGAAATTTCCAATTTTTGGATAGCGGGTGCTACCAATGAGAAATCTTTGTCAAAAATTTCATATATCGTGTTGTTTTTTTGGGGGGGATTGTGAAGCCCTGGTGTGTAGTGTACTATTGCATCAGCCAACTCCACACTGTGCCATTCAGCCACTAAATGGTCTCCTCTTGCTGCCAACATGTCCACGCTATGTCATTCAGTCACTATATGGTCTCCTGACTGTCACGATGCCGGCTGGCAGGAGGTGGATCCTCTGTGCCAGAGAGGGATGGCGAGGACCGTGCTAGTGGACCGGTTCTAAGTCACTACTGGTTTTCACCAGAGCCCGCCGCAAAGCGGGATGGTCTTGCTGCGGCGGTAGTGACCAGGTCGTATCCACTAGCAACGGCTCACCTCTCTGACTGCTGAAGATAGGCGAGGTACAAGGGAGTAGGCAGAAGCAAGGTCGGACGTAGCAGAAGGTCGGGGGCAGGCGGCAAGGATCGTAGTCAGGGGCAACGGCAGGAGGTCAGGAACACGGGCTAGGAACAAACAAGGGAACGCTTTCACTAGGCACAAGTGCAACAAGATCCGGCAAGGGAGTGCAGGGGAAGTGAGGTGATATAGGGAAGTGCACAGGTGGAAACTAATTAAGCTAATTGGAAGATTGGGCCAGGCACCATCATAGGTGCATTGGCCCTTTAAATCGCAGAGACCCGGCGCGCGCGCGCCCTAGGGAGCGGGGCCGCGCGCGCCGGGACAGGACCGACGGAGAGCGAGTCAGGTACGGGGACCGGGGTGCGTATCGCGAGCGGGCGCCACCCGCATCGCGAATCGCATCCCGGCTGGAGGCGGGACCGCAGCGCACCCGGTCAGTGGATCTGACCGGGGCGCTGCAGCAACGAGGATGAGGCGAGCGCTCCGGGGAGGAACGGGGACCCGGAGCGCTCGGCGTAACAGTACCCCCCCCCCTTGGGTCTCCCCCTCTTCTTGGGGCCAAAGAACCTGAGGAAAAAAAAGTCAATTTTTCCGTGATGAGGTCCGATGCACATTAGGAGGGGTTCTGTGCGGAAACGCATGAGACAGTCCAATCTTTTATTGTTAATACAATAGATGTAGAGGGGTCTGGCGAGACTGGTCACAGGGACGTAGAACCTGTTGATAAGAGAGGCCAAAAAAATTTTTCCTGCAGATCCGGAATCCAAGAAGACCATAGTAGAGAAGGAGAAGGTAGAGGCAGATATCCGCACAGGCACAGTAAGGCGTGGAGAAGCAGAGTTGACATCAAGAACTGTGTCACCTTTGTGCGGAGTCAGCGTACGTCTTTCCAGGCGGGGAGGACGGATAGGACAATCCTTCAGGAAGTGTTCGGTACCGGCATAGTACAGGCAAAGATTCTCCATGCGGCGTTGTGTCCTCTCTTGAGGTGTCAAGCGAGACCGGTCAACTTGCATAGCCTCCGCGGCGAGAAGCACAGGAACGGATTGCAGAGGACCAGAGGAGAGAGGAGCCGGGGAGAAAAAACGCCTCGTGCGAACAAAGTCCATATCCAGGCGGAGCTCCAGACGCCATCCGGAAGAACGCATGTCAATGCGAGTGGCAAGATGAATGAGTTCATGCAGGTTAGCAGGAGTTTCTCGTGCGGCCAGAACATCTTTAATGTTGCTGGATAGGCCTTTTTTAAAGGTCGCGCAGAGAATCTCACTATTGCAGGACAACTCGGAAGCAAGAGCACGGAACTGAATGGCGTACTCGCAAACGGAAGAAACACCCTGGACCAGGTTCAGCAGGGCAGTCTTGGCAGAAGAGGCTCGGGCAGGCTCCTCGAAGACACCACGGACCTCAGCGAAGTAGGACTGGACTGTGGCTGTGGCAGGATCATTGCGGACCCCATCAAATTTGTCCGGCAGGGACAAGCAGGGGTTAGGAGCGGCCGGTTGCTGCGGAGGAGTTGCAGGAGCCGGCGGAGGAGATGGTTGTTGTAGCTGCTGTGTCTGTGGCAGCAGCTGCTGTATCTGTGACTGAAGTTGCAGTGTCACGGTGGTCAAGTATGCCAGCTGGTGATTTCGCTGGGCAATCCGTTGGGCTTGCTGGGCAATCTGTTGGGCTTGCTGGGCAATCACCGTGGTGAGGTCGGCGACAACTGGCAGAGGAACTTCAGCGGGATCCATGGCCGGATCTACTGTCACGATGCCGGCTGGCAGGAGGTGGATCCTCTGTGCCAGAGAGGGATGGCGAGGACCGTGCTAGTGGACCGGTTCTAAGTCACTACTGGTTTTCACCAGAGCCCGCCGCAAAGCGGGATGGTCTTGCTGCGGCGGTAGTGACCAGGTCGTATCCACTAGCAACGGCTCACCTCTCTGACTGCTGAAGATAGGCGAGGTACAAGGGAGTAGGCAGAAGCAAGGTCGGACGTAGCAGAAGGTCGGGGGCAGGCGGCAAGGATCGTAGTCAGGGGCAACGGCAGGAGGTCAGGAACACGGGCTAGGAACAAACAAGGGAACGCTTTCACTAGGCACAAGTGCAACAAGATCCGGCAAGGGAGTGCAGGGGAAGTGAGGTGATATAGGGAAGTGCACAGGTGGAAACTAATTAAGCTAATTGGAAGATTGGGCCAGGCACCATCATAGGTGCACTGGCCCTTTAAATCGCAGAGACCCGGCGCGCGCGCGCCCTAGGGAGCGGGGCCGCGCGCGCCGGGACAGGACCGACGGAGAGCGAGTCAGGTACGGGGACCGGGGTGCGTATCGCGAGCGGGCGCCACCCGCATCGCGAATCGCATCCCGGCTGGAGGCGGGACCGCAGCGCACCCGGTCAGTGGATCTGACCGGGGCGCTGCAGCAACGAGGATGAGGCGAGCGCTCCGGGGAGGAACGGGGACCCGGAGCGCTCGGCGTAACACTGACACTGATGCCACCACCAGGCTCTGTCATTGTGCTGCTGTGCGGCAGTGATTCTAAGAGCGATGTCGGTAATCTGCATGCTATTCTGAATAACAGTATTATTTCACTACCCCAGCACACTCCATATGCCTTTTAGGACACAGCAAAGTGTTCTATACCCCTATAGAAGCTGTATGTAGGCTAGAAATAGCCTTTTTTAATATCGATTCGCCGCAAATAAATTCGGATCGAAACAAACTTTTCGGGAAAATTCAGGGAATCGCCCGAATCAAATTTTTGAAAAGTTCGCTCATCTCTACTCATTGCCAAAGAGAGTAAAACTAACCCCAAAATGTTTTTTAACTATATAAATAGCAAAAAGGTCAAAAATGAAAGTGTAGGCCCTTTAAAAAAATGATGAGGAAAAAATTATAAACGGGGATCAGGAAAAAGCCAATATATTAAACAAATTCTTCTCCACTGTATTCACCGAGGAAAATGAAATGCCAGGTGAAATACAGCGGGATAAGGTAAACTCCTCAGTACAGGTCAACTGTCTAACCCAGGAAGAAGTACAATGCCGCCTACAAAAAATCAAAATAGACAAATCACCAGGTCCAGATGGCATTCCTCCCTGTGTTCTAAAGGAATTAAGTAGTGTAATAGACAGACCTCTATTTTTAATATTCATGGACTCTATAGTAACAGGGACTGTTCCCCAGGACTGGCGCATGACAAATGTGGTGCTAATATTTAAAAAGGGGACAAAAGGAGACCCCGGAAATTATTGGCCTGTTATTTTAACCTCTGTTGTATGTAAATTGTTTGAGGGTTTTCTAAGAGATGGTATTTTGGAATATCTTGATACAAATAAATGTATGACTCCATATCAGCATGGCTTTATGAGGGATCGGTCCTGTCAAACTAACCTGATCAGCTTTTATGAGGAGGTGAGCTCCAGACTGGACCATGGGCAAGCGCTGGATGACGCATATCTGGATCTTTCCAAAGCATTTGATACGGATCCACATAAACGGTTGGTGCATAAAATGAGAAGGATGGGGCTGGGGAACAATGTGTGTAAATGGGTAAGTAACTGGCTCGTGATAGGAAACAGAGGGTGGTTATTAATGGTACTTATTCTGATTGGGTGACTGTAACTAGTGGAGTACCACAGGGGTCAGTATTGGGTCCTGTCCTGTTTAATATATTCATTAATGACCTTGTAGAGGGGTTGAATAGTAAAGTAGCAATCTTTGCAGATGATACTAAACTCTGTAAAGTGGTAAACACAATAGAGGACAGGGCACTGTTACAAATGGATCTGGATAGGTTGGAGGCTTTTTTTTTAATGCTGTTTCTCACTGTCAAGGGTTAATATGGTTTTGGTCCCACCTATCCTAATGTGTCATTGATCACGTAACCTGCTGGGAACAGCTGATAGGTCATTAGAGCTCCACTTACCTGTATTTAGTGAGCACATGATCTGTACTAGCTTAGGCCAGAAGAAGCACGATTACCGTGTGAAACGGATCCTGTCACCTACTGAGCAGTACCCTCCATCCTTGCTTGTTGTCCTCTCCCCCCGTCTTGTATATGTCAGTATGTTCCTTCAATAAAAGAAGAAACGTGAAGCAACTGAATGGTGAGTTGCCGGCTTATTCTTTCTCTCTTTGGATTGTGACTTTACTGATAAATGTAAGGTAATGCACATGGGGAGGAAAAATCCGGGCTGGGATTATGTATTAAATGGGAACACACTAGGGATGACTGACGTGGAAAAGGACTTGGGAGTTTTAGTTAACAGTAAATTTAGCTGTATTGACCAGTGTCGGGCAGCTGCTGCCAAGGCAAATAAAATCATGGGGTGCATCAATAGGGGCATAGATGCCCACGACAAGGAAATAATTCTATCGCTGTACAAATCACTAGTCAGACCACACATAGAATACTGTGTACACTACTGGGCACCAGTGTACAAGAAAGATATAGTGGAGCTGGAGAGGGTACAAAGATGGGCAACCAGGGTAATACGGGGAATGGGAGGACTACAGTACCCATAAAGATTATCAGAATTAGGGTTATTTAGTTTAGAAAAAAGAAGGCTTGGGGAGACCTAATAACTATGTATAAATATATCAGGGGGCCGTACAGAGATCTCTCCCATGATCTATTTATACCCAGGACTGTATCTATAACATGGGGGCATCCACTCCGTTTAGAGGAAAGAAGGTTTCTACACCAGCACAGACGGGGGTTCTTTACTGTAAGAGCAGTGAGACTGTGGAATTCTCTCCTGGAGGAGGTGGTCATGGGGAACTCTGTAAAAGAATTTAAAAGGGGCCTGGATGCATTTTTGGAGAGTAAGAACATTTTTTTTTCAAAAATACTTTATTAGTAGATAGAGTATGACAAAACAGACAATAGTAATTTTACGATGCACAAGTACATCACTGGAGATACAGAAAACAGCAGGTGTAACATTAGACCATCTAAACCATCTAAAGATATAGAATAGTTAAGACTCCATCAATTTTCTTTTCAAAAGAACATACATATATAAACCTAGAACAGTCAACTATATTAATCTCACTCCAATAAACACATTACGTTCTCTCGGAAGGACTATTCATTTGTTGTCACCCAAACCTTATGTAGGCACTTCTAAGTTGCCCAACGTTCCCTTCAACCGCTCCATATAGTACCAAGTAGAAGACCTAAAATGTGCTACCATTCTATGATGTTCCAAGTTTTCAGGTATGTAGTGCAAGTATTTTTTCCATTTATTGAAGAAGGACTTGGCATGTAATTCTGAGTTCCTAATGGCCAGTGTTAGTTCCCTATTTAAGACCAAATGTAATTCCTCTCGAATTTCTGCAATCGTCGGGACCGTGGGCAATAGCCAATGTCTTAGAATACACTGTTTGGTGACCAATATTAAGACATGGATCCCTTTGGATATTCTACCCCTATCAGGAGGGTCAGAATCTGTGAGTGGTAGATAATGAAAGAGGTAAGGTTCAGGAGAAGTAGGAAGGGTCCTGTCCCAAATGGTGCATATTCAATCCCTAACTGCCATCCACACTAGCAATATTCTGGGACACTTCCACATACAATGTTTGAGATTCGCCCCAGGAATATCACAAACAGGGCAGCTGGTGAGATAGGGAGGAGGGGGTGGGCAACCCCTCCATCTAAAGGCATAAGTTGCCTTGTGTAATATTCTCCAGTGAATCTCTTTAAGCTGTGCACTAGGGGTTGAGTGGTGTACTACCAACAATCCTTCCCGCACCAAGTTGTGTAATTGCGGGGTATCTACAGACTCCGCCCACTTAGTTAGTGATTTAGCAGCCGCTCCCCTTAACGCTACATCGCTGATGTTTGTGTAGATGAACGAAAGGGAGTGACTGCTTGTCCCTACACCCATGAGACTATCAAAAGCACCCCTTTTCTCTACCGATGCGTACCCTCTTACCAGCCCATGAAAAAAATAACAGAACTGATTATACAACCAACAGTGTATCCCAGTCAACTCATATTTACAACTAAAATCCTCACAGCTCAATAGCAGACCATCTGTGGAAGACAGGAGATCTCCAAAGGTGTGGATGCCCCTGTCTCTCCACACCTTACTAAGCGGGTTCGAGGTACAGTGTTTAAGCGCTGGTGTCTGCCACAACCTATAAGACTTCGACAGACTCCAGGGCAAACCGTAAATTTTACGAACTGCTTTCCAGGTGGCCAATGTATCAGCAAATAGAACCTTGCGCCTAATGTCAGTGGGAATGTCTCTGAACGGTAAGTGGAGTAAAGTCGCCAAGGAACCCAAAGTGGACAGGGCAGACTCTAAGTTTGTGTTTGAAAAATAACATGTATTAAAGGCCCAATCCCGGACATGGCGAAAGAGTGCGGCTAAATTATAGAACCTCACATTCGGGGCCTGTAAACCCCCCATCTCCCGTCCCAAACATAAAGTATCATATGACACCCTCGGTCGTTTCCCCGCCCAAATAAATTTTGAAAAACTAGCATGGATTTTCCTAACATCATCGTGTCGCAAAAGAGGAATGGTCTGAAGTGGGTAAAGTAGTTTAGGTAAACTCATCATTTTTATCAGCTGTACCCTACCCATCAGGAACAGGGGAAGGGATTTCCACTTTTCTAGTTCACTTTCAATTTTAGAAATAATAGGGGGGTAATTTAGATTATAAAGGGACATTGGGGTTCTACCTATTTTTATCCCCAGATATGTAATATAATGTCTCGCAATTTGTATTGACAAAGACAGGAAATGATTCATGCCATCCGGGCCCAAGTAAAGTATCTGACATTTAGCAATATTAACCCTGTAACCAGAAAAAGTTCCATACAAGGCCAGCATCCCAAACACATCTTTTAAGTGTGCAGCAGGATCATTTAAATACAACAGAGTATCATCCGCAAAGCAACTAATTTTTATTTCCGAACCACCCACAGTGATACCCCTATATACTGGTAATTGTAAAAAATGTTATGCAAGTGGCTCTAAAGACAAATTAAAAAGTAAGGGGGACAATGGGCACCCCTGTCTCGTCCCTCTCCCCAGCACAAATGGCTCCGACAAAAATCCTGGTAGGTGTATTCTTGAAGTGGGAGTAGCATATAAAGCCTGTAAGAACACTCTAAAGTGTCCCAGAATTCCCACCTTGTCTAGCACCATATCCAGCCAGGTCCAGTGCACATTGTCAAAAGCTTTTTCAGCATCTAAGGCCAGCAATGCCGGAACCTGGCTGGAATATGGTTGAGAAGTCACCGTCCCTTGTACCGCAAGGATAGTTCTTAAGTTGAATACTGCTGCTCTCTCTTTCATAAAACCCACTTGTTGTGGCCCGATCAACTTAGATAGAAGGGAGACCAATCTGTCCGCTAGCAACTTGGATAGTATCTTGACATCTACATTAATTAATGAAATAGGGTGGTATGATTCCGGTAGTGAAGGGTCCTTTCCCTGTTTATGTAAAACTTTCACATGAGCCACGTTTCCCGTCGGTAATAAAGTACCAGTTGAAAAGATATGGTTATACACCGCTAGAAGTGAGGGGCAAATTTTATCATTCCACAATTTAAAGAATTCCCCTGAATAACCATCAGGTCCTGGAGCTTTGTGGGCCTTCAGATTTCTGATCTCCTTAGAGATCTCCTCTACCGTTAGGGGAGCATTTAACTGGAGACGGTCTTCCTGCTGCTACATCTATGTCCTGCTTAAAATAAAGATGTTCGTAAAAATTTTTAAATATCCCTACTACCTCCCTAGGATGTTTTTACCCCTGTGCTATCAATCATTGGTCTAATGGGTTCCGGCAGCCTCTGTCCCCTCGCCATGTTTGCTAACAGCTTGCCCGCTTTGTTTCCGTACTTATAGAAATCAGCTCTAAAAATATCCCCTCTATATTTGTCTACATTCGCCTGTGCCGTATCGAAATTGTCTTTCGCCATAGACCAGGATTGTTTAGTAGCCTCAATAGGGGAAATCTGAAAAGCTGTATATGCCCTCCTGAGGGTTTCAGTCATGTCAGTGTACTTGTCCCTAGCAAGCTTCTTGTGGTGTGCCATATGTGCTATAATTCTACCCCTGAGTACCGCTTTCCCAGCCTCCCAGAACAAGAACGGGTCCCCATTGTGCATCTCATTATCCGCCACGTATTCCACCCACCAATGATTCAAGGCCTGTGCAAACTGCTCGTCTTTAAGAAGATAAGAAGGAAACCGCCACGTTCTGTCCGATCCCCGCGGAAAAGTAGGAGCTATGTCCACTCCCACCGGAGCATGGTCCGATATAACTATATCATAAATATTAACATTAGAGACCTTCGATAAAAGCCCATTAGAGACAAATAGGTAATCCAAGCGTGACCATGAACGATGGGAGTGGGAATAGTGAGTAAATTTCCGCTCTGCAGGCCTAAAATGTCTCCATGAATCATAGAGATTCGTTGCTTGTGTGAATGACTGTAATTAAAGCTCCCTTTGGAACTGTGAACCTTGACCCTCTCTCCTCCTATCTTCGGATGTATGCATGACAGAATTAAAGTCCCCACCTACAATAATAGTTTGCGATGCATCTCCCTGTACATGAGTAGTGAGGCGAGTAAAAAAGGGTGTCTTTCCCGTCTGCGGGCCATACACATTATATATACTGATCAATCGGTCCCCTTCTTCCACTAGAACATTTTGCAGCATACCCTCATCATCCTCCCAATGCGACCTCACCGACAATGCCAATCTCTTATGAATCAGGATCACCACACCTCCCTTGCCAGCTACTGCCGGAGAGCCCCATATAGCTCCCACCCACAATTTTTTAAGTCTGATAAAATCCTCCTGATGCAGGTGCGACTCCTGGAGTAGCGCCACAACTGCTTTCAATTTCTGAAGATGTCGAAGCACCATGGAGCGCTTTCCAGGAGACCGCAATCCTTTAACATTCCATGTAATCACTTTCATAATATGAAATATGATCTTAGGTTGTTAAATGTGCATATCATAAAACATTTCTTTGTAGCAGTAGAGAAGCATAAGGACATGATATCTCAAGCATCCCCCTTGACAATTACCAAATTGTGTTCCATGAGAGTGAACCCGCCCCATAACAATCCCCAAACCAAAAATATAACATACAAAACTCACATTGTATACTTCAACTAGCGGAGACTGTGAAAGTCTCCCTGAGCTCACATCTTCTGGTACTTCACTTTTTTCGCGGACAGGTTGCAGGTGCTCATTACCCTGCAGGAAACTCCTACCAGAATCCAGGAGCAGCAGAAAGCAAGAGGAAGAAAAGAAGACAAAACTCAGGCCGAAAGAATAGCAAAGACAATCAGAGAAACAGAGCCAGGTACAGCCGGGAGGGGGGGGGGGGGGGGAGGAAAGGGGGGGGGAGGAAAAAGGGGGGGAGGTGGGAGAGGGGGATGAGGAGGGGATGAGAGGAGAGAGGGTGGGAGATGAGGGGAGGTATCAGAGGAAAAACACTAGAGGATAGTAAAGAGCGTGAAGAAAACAGGAAAGTACAACAACAGAGAGGAAAAAAGAGTCGTGCAAACTCTATGGGCACATAAAAGTAATTTGTTACCCCACCAACAGCCCGGACGATGCCTATAACTCATCATTACACATCTATAAAGTCCCTGTAGCATAGTCACTGATAATATTCCATATGTATGCCACGAATCGCAGAAAAATGTGAAGCAAAAAGAAAACATAAAAAAAAAAAGACCATCAAAAACATGCTTGGCCCCCAGTCCAAGAACCGTAGACGAATCCAGAAGAACCATCTCAGGTACGTATACGTATAGCCATTAGAAACAACCTGTATGTAAAGAGCCAAGGATCCAGTAGTCCACGAAGCTCAAAAAAATTTGCCAGCCCTCACTATTCAGAAGGAAGGAAGAGTCAGCAAACCAATATCCATCCAACTAAGCGTGGTCACTCCATAGCTTCCAAAGGTACAGGCGGGCTCTTGTGGCGTCTGCGTTTGTAGGTGTCATGCGCTTCAGTCGTTGCCGCAGCCGCCCTGAGGTTAAGAGCTGCTTGTGCCTCCTCTGGAGTATGGAAAACCTCCGTCGATCCATCTTGCTTGAAAATGCGCAGGGTAGCTGGATATTGAAGAGCAAACCTGTGCTGCTGTGCCACCAGTTGTGAGCATATAGGTGAGAACGCCTTGCGCTTCTTCGCCACCTCGGCCGAGAAATCATTAAACAGCAGAACACGGTGACCTCTAAATGGAAAGGCGATGACATCTTTTTATATGTTGTCAAGAGCAATGCCTTTTCTGCATAGTTCAGATACTTTGTGATTACTTGTCGCGGGTGAGCGCCGCCAGAGGTAGAGGCAGATGGTGATGAGGGTTTCAGCGCCCCCAATCTATGGGCCCTTTCCACCGGGAAACATGCATTAAGTCCCAGCGCCTTCGGTAAGTCCTCAGCACATATGGCAGGAAGTAAATGCGCTGGGATAGATTCCGGCAGTCCCACCAGCCGCAGATTGCTCCTTCTGGAGCGATTCTCTAAATCATCAGTCTTTTCCTGCAGTGCTTTTGTAAGCCTCAAAGACTGTTGCAATTTTTGGTTTGTAGCCATTACTTCCTCCTCCCTTACACCCAATCTTTCTTCCAAGTCGGCTAGCTTAGCTGTGTGGATAGTGACTTCACCCTGGACGTTCTTAAGTGCTGCCGAGATATTATCATGCAGCTGTTCTTTTATACCAGTATATAGACATCTTGCTACAGCAATTTGTCATCCCCACACCTGCCTACCTTCGCGATACTGCAGATTTCATAAATTCCGTTATTAATATCCCATGGAAAGATTCATATTGCTTCCTAACAATGGACATAACGTCTCTTTATACAATCATAGACCATGACCAAGGCATACAAGCTGTTTCTTTTTTTCTGGATTCATCCCTAAGATGCCCACTGCTCAAAAAATGTTCATTTTAGATGGGATCAAATTCATATTACATCACAATTATTTTTCATTCAATAACCGCATCTATAAACAGGAACGAGGCACGGCGATGGGCACGCGCTTCGCACCAAGTCTGGCAAATCTGTTTATGAGTTATTTTGAACACCAATTTGTCTACACTCATCCCTTATTTCATCACTGCATAATTTACAGAAGATATATCGATGATATATTCATTATCTGGGACACCGACCTCAATGCTCTCAATAAATTCATTACGGATCTGAACAACAATACCCAGAATCTCCATTTCACTCATAACATTTATCCTAATAATGCGGAATTTTTGGACGTCATTGTGTTCCACCCTCCAGCTAAAAATATCAACACTAAAACATATTTCAAATCCGTTGACAGTAATAGTTACCTGGGTTATAGCAGTTCCCACTTTCATAAGTGGTTAAATAATATCCCCTTTAGTCAATTTAAACGGCTAAGAAGAAACTGTACACAACTTTCTGATTACACCACGCAAAGTAAAATTCTGACCAAGAGATTCAAATCTAAGGGCTACCCAACATCTCTGATTCAAAACAGTTTTCAAAAAGCAAAAGCCCTAGATCAACAGATATGTTTACTTTCATCATCAATCAAAAAAGAAGACAGCAATACCAGTTTCTCTTGCAATTTTATCACCAATTTTTCAAGTGACCATAAAAACATTAAAAAGATTTTAAAGAAACATTGGGATACCCTCAAATTGGATCCGTATCTGAAAGATGTTATTCCCTCCAATCCTCATGTCACCTATCGGAAAAATCGATCACTTAAAAATATTCTAGCCCCCAGCCGCCTAAAGAATCTGAAAGCCACTATCCCTATATTTTTATCCATGCCACCTGTAATAGGAAGTTATAGATGCAACACTGCAAGATGCAAATGCTGTCAGTCAATTAATCATGCTAAGAAAACATTCAAATCCAACTTAACACAAGAAGGATTTAATATCAAAACATTTATGAACTGCAACACGTCATATATTATTTATCTCCTGGAGTGTTCCTGTTCTCTCCAATATATAGGACGCACCATTCAATCTCTGCGCTGCCGACTCAATAAACATCGATCAAATGTGACCAACGGATACACTTTACACAGTGTGTCAAGGCATGCTGCGGCGGCGCATGACTGCAAATTTTCTGAATTTCATATTACGCCAATTGAACATATCTTGGAAGATACTAATCAAAGATTCACTTGCCTCCGCCGACGGGAAAACTATTGGATATTCCGCCTACAAACTTTACAACCGTCAGGTCTTAACGAGTACATCGAGCACGTAACATAATCACCATTACTATATACTCTACATACTTTTTACCTTTCTTCATATGATAGTCTGTTTCACACTTTTTCTTTCTCATCGAGAACACAGATGTCCGTCGTAATACCTATATTCATCACCATATACATTTCATATCTCGACCAGCTGCTAACGCCTCCATCCACCTTCGGATTGGCTGCCTCTGTCTGTTCTAATTGTTTTTTTTTTTTCATAGACTCCATCCCTGATTGGTTTACACCAAACATGTGACTTTTGTTTAAATTTTTTGACATTATGCCGTACTGCTACCGGATTGGTTGTTGCTCTTCCATTTATGCCCCTCCCACCAACTTCCATTGGCTGCATACGTTCCTCTATCCGGCTTGTTCAAATGTACCCCGGGAACTTACGTTTCCCCAGTAATATTCCAATACTAGTTCGCATTGAGTTCCCTCATTTTTCCCCGTCTAGTAGATTAGACTTCAATCATACCAGATTATGTTGTCCGACTGATGCGCTCCAAGCCTCCCTTTGGGATGTGCTTTTAGCACATTTTCATATACACTCCACACAAAAGCCAATTCACTGTGATATTTTGTTCTTAGATATACACCTGTTCTATTCTTACAATATATGCCCCGTGTATTATGTTTCTTTTTAATGTGTCTCCTTAATGGTAAAATTTTAAGACATTACGCCGATCCGGATCCGGGTCAGATACACGCCCCCTGACCTGGAATATCGGTCTGGCGCCTATTTAAATGTTCTGTTTCATCATTTTTACATCTGCAAGGGAAGGGATATGCTGATCCCGAAACGCGTTATTGCCTGCATGCACTTTTAAATAACAGTTTTATTTATTTAATATATAAATAAACCTTTTTTAAACCTACGTCTTGCCTGAACTATCTCTGGACCGAGCAGCGCTGGACACAAGGGCCTCCTTTTTCCTCCTCATTCAAGCACTTTACGGGTTCCTGCCCATGATACCGGTCTAGGCACCTTCGGCTGCAGAACGGATTCCACCCAATACCCCTAAAACGGGGAGACACGCTTAACCCCAAGAGGGTCACCAGGTGAGAGCACACCCTGCTGGGGGATCCACCTGGGTTTTCCTGTTTGTACAGTATCACACGAGACACTGCCCTCTCTTTTTTGTTTTTCTCAATTTTCTTTTATACCAGGCAGCAGTATTTTAGCTACCTCAGCAGTTAGCTGGGCAACCAGCGCCTGAAAGGTGACAGGGAGACCGGGAATCACAAAGTCCCCCTGTCCCTGAGTTAACGGAGATACTTGTCCCACTGATGAGGGTATAGGAGGAGGAGGAGGTGGGCATTCCTCTTCAGTGGTGCGAAGCGTTGCCATTTTCTCCTCGTTTACCTCGCCCCTTAGTGGTGCCGGTGTTGTTGCACGCTGGCTCTGTCCGTCACCGCCGCGGCTAAGAAAACGGTACATCCGATCCCTCGGACCTTCAGAGAACCGCAGGGGGGTAGGCAATGCCTAAATAGTGGCTGATATAGTCGGCGGGAGTGGGTATATGTTGCGGTCGGGCCGGAGCTCCGTCTCCCCACTGCCTACATCCGCGCACCGGAACCGGAAGTCCCAGAGTAAGAACATTGCTGGTTATGTAAATTAGAATTATAGGGACAGAACGTTGATCCAGGGATTTATTCTGACTGCCATATTTGGAGTCGGGAAGGAATTTTTTACCTCTAGTATGAGTTTTTTCTTGCCTTCCTCTGGATTAACTCAGTAGGGACTCATTAGAGATATAGGTTGAACGTGATGGACTCTGGTCTTTTTTCAACCTTATGAACTATGTTACTATGTTACTATGTTAAATGTCACATGGCAGCACAATGACAGAGCCTGGAGGTGGCATCAATATAAGGAGACCATGGTGTCTGAATGGCAAAGCCCAAAGGTGGCTGTAGCATAAGGAGTGGCTGTCTTACAGTGGCTGTCCTGAATGGCCCAGACTAAAAGTGGTTGAAGCATGAGGATACTATATGGTATCTGAATTGCACAGCCTGGAGTTGGCAGAAGCGTGAAGAGACCATTGAAATTTACACTCCCAGGTAAACTTAAAAGTGAGTACTTTTGCCGGTGAGTACTTTTGTAGGCCCTTTACAGATTAACAGGTACAAAATACTTCACTACTTAGATATAGGTATGTGGTATGCATGTATGAGTGCAAAAATATGTGCTACAGTACTAATACAAATACATATTTATGTAAAACACCAGTTGGTGATTACTTTTCCCTGGCCTTTCATATATGTAGACACTTAACAGTTTAACAGATACAAAATAGTGAACTACTTAGATGTAGGTATGTGGTATGCACTTATGAGAGCAAAAAATGCGCTAAAGTACACTTGAATAATGTATTTTCGTAAAACACCATCCAGAGATGACTTTTTCCTGGACTTTCACTGGATGTAGTCCCTTGACAGATTAACAGCTGCCAAAAAGTACACTACTTAGATGTAGGTATGTGGTATGCACGTATGAGGGCAAAAAAATGCGCTACAGTACGCTTGAATAACGTATTTTCGTAAAACAACAGCTGGTGATTACTTTTCTCTGGCATATCACTGTATGTAGGCCCTTGACAGATTAACAGGTACAAAAAAGAACACTACTTAGATGTAGGTATGTGTTACGCACATATAAGGGCAAAAAAATGGGCTACAGTATGCTTGAATAATGTATATATAAAACACCAGCTGCCTACCTCCCTTCCCGCCTTCCCAACGTCTCTTCCCCCATGTACTGACATGTGGATCTGCCATTTTTGGTGCCCTGGAGCCTAAAACGCTGTAAAAGGGAGTTTAAAAGGCAACTATAGTGGAAGAATTTGATTTATCCCTGTGCCCGGGCCTAAAAAAATAAACAAAATAAACATATACATACCTTCCTACGTTACCCCGTTGGTTCGGCACAGCCTTCACGGTCCAGCGGTGCTAACCTCATTCAACTTCCTGGGGACAGGGACGCCGCAGAGCCGTCGGCATATCACCGACCACGGCGATGTCCTGCCCCGCCCGGTGATAGGCTGAGCCCACTGTCATGTAAGGAGCTCTGGCCGGCTTCTTACATGACAGTGGGCTCAGCCTATCACCGGCCGGGGCGGGACTTCGCTGCGGCTGGGGATACGCCAACGGCTCTGCGGCATCCCCGTCACTATGAAGTTGAATGAGGTTATCACAATTGGACCATGAGGCCTGTGCCGGACCAACGGGGGCACGTAGGAAGGTATGTATAAGTTTATTTTGTTTATTTTTGAGGCTCGGGCACAGGAATATATAAAATTCTTCCACTACAGTTGTCCTTTAATGAAACGATTTGCGTGATAGAATCGCGCGATATTCGCATTCGTTGCGAATTGAATATTTCATGAAATTCGTAACGAATTTGGGTTCGTCACCTTCGATTTGCTGATCTGTAATCGTAATGTCACAGCCCCACCCACTTGTGATGTCTGCCCCACCCTTTAATGCAAGACTATGGGAGTGGGCATGGCGACCGTCACACCCCCTCTCACAGACTTGTCACAAGGGGGCGGGTCATGATGTCACGATCCTCTGGCCCCTGTATCGACAGTCATCAGGCACTGAGCGAAGCTCGCTCCGTGCACCAGATGACAAGATATGTTACAGCAGAGATCACGGGGGTTCCCAGGGGCGGGACCCCCATGATCAGACATCTTATCCCCTATCCTCCTATCATTTGAATAGGGGGTAACATGTCTAGGAGCAGAGTACCCCTTTAAATATGGTTTTTACTGTGCAGTCCTCACAAACAATTGACGTTTCGGTCCCACCTGGACCTTCATCAGAATAATGCCAGACTGTCGAGGAGGTGTAA
This sequence comes from Hyla sarda, assembly GCF_029499605.1. Lineage (NCBI taxonomy): Eukaryota > Metazoa > Chordata > Amphibia > Anura > Hylidae > Hyla > Hyla sarda. Next base: position 22,334,316 of record NC_079189.1, read on the forward strand.
TGAAGTAGGAAGAGGCCAGGTGCCGTGCACTAAGTAGGAATTATCAGTGACCATAGTCACAAAGGTAATCAGATTAATGAGATTATCTTTGTGACTATGGTCACTGATACTTCCTACATAGTGCACGGTACCTGTCCGCTTCTTACTTCATTACACCTCCGCAACAGTCCAGCATTATTGGCTAAGCTGAGATCATGTGATCTTGCTAGGTTGCAAGGTATTCTAGACTACTCTAACATCATTTATGTGTCCCTACTTCCTCTTCCTTTTTTTATATGGTGCCAAAGTTCATGTCTGCCATATCTCTTCTCCTATTTTCACATGGTGTTGGTGGTGTGTTAACATGTTTGGCCGAAGCGATGAAGCAAACATTTCCAAAATTTCCAACCGTACCGTGTTTCTAAGGTTTGGTTTGCTCAACTTTAGTCATAAAAAAATGAAGGCAAAAAGGGGTTCCAACCCCGTACTAGTAAGGTGTTATCTAATGAAGTTATCAATGAGTATAGAATATAAAATAATATATAATTAAAAAAAAATATATATATATATATATATATATTTTTTTTTTCTGAACAGTATGAACACTTTGCATATATGCCTTACCTTTTTCATGAGTATTGGAATTTCTTTGTATTTGTCTTTTGTGTTTCTGAGCATATGTAATTGCATATCATGCAGAGAATGGGCCATAGCATAGACAGATTTATACACTAGATAAGTGACTCCAAAACTCTCAGTATAATAAAGATTTGGATTCATTTCACCGGACTTAATTGTTCTGTTGCATTCGTGAAGTTGTTTCACACGTTTACTTAGAAAATAATTAAGCAATAGATCTGAGGTTAAGCAACAAAAATAATATGCAAACATATATTCCAATAACATGTTATGTGGACGATTTATTGTACTGATATTGTCTAGGAATCTCTTCAAATCGGGAATCTTTTTAGAAGGGAGTAAAAATACTACACTTTCGGGAAATGCTAATTCTCTGGTTGCAGGTGAAAAAATTGCAGAATTCCATCCTGCTGGTATAATTAATATCTTCTCCTGAGCCTTATCGAGTCTTATTTTAATAAAATATGGAATAAAAACAGAAATTTTTCCACAAATTACAGTGACCTGTGATGTTGATTTGTTAAAGATTAATTGGTTTTCATTAAAATGTTTTTTTTTTCCCATGTATCATATATTTTAATAATATACTCAATACAGATATCATAACTAGCCGCCATTGTCTTCAGCTCTTGGCTCTGCTTCTCACCGACATCATCATCAGATGTGATAACACCGATCCACGTCCAGTTATAATGTCTGATTAGTTGAATAATTGCCAGGAGTTGGGTTGAGTAATTGGGAAATGCTTGGAAGAAGGACGGGAAGAGCTTGGCATTGGTCAGAATTGGATCCACTGTACCATAACCGATCTGTATAATACAGTTACAATTTAGGATCATGAATATTACTACCCTCAATATGTTCTACTGCTTTGCTGTATACAATAGATATACTGTTGGACAACGTATATATATATATATATATATATATATATATATATATATATATAGAGCAAAATCATCGGTAGTTGCAGTATCTTGTAATACCTTTTTTTTATTGAACTAACAAGATTTTGTAGAGACAAGCTTTCGGGATTCCTCCCTTTATCAAGTCATAAACATTTCTGAGCTCACAAGGAGAAAACACACGTTCTATCTCACAAAATATGCAGCAGTTAAAACAACATATTTGGAGAATGGACATTGACTTGGGCCATAAATTGTATAGCTATAGATATGGCCCCACTTAATGTCCATTCTCCACATATGTTGTTTTAACCCCTGCATATTTTGTGAGATAGAACGTGTGTTTTCTCCTTGTGAGCTCAGAAATGCTTATGACTTGATAATGGGAGGAATCCCGAAAGCTTGTCTCTACAAAATCTTGTTAGTCCAATAAAAAAGGTATTACAAGATACTGCAACTACCGATAATTTTGCTTTTTGCATCACTGGACTAATACGGCTACTCCTAACTACTCTCTCTCTCTCTCTCTCTCTCTCTCTCTCACTCTCTCTCTCTCTCTCTCTCTCTCTCTCTCTCTCTCTATTTATAAACATTTTTCTAGAAAATTAAGTATTTCTCACAGAAAAGGATTGCGGTAACACATGTTTTGCCATACACATATTTATTCCCTTTGTGTGTATTGGAACTAAATAAAAAAAGGGAGGAAAAAATGCAAATTGGACATGTCACAAAAAAACTCCAAAAATGGTCTGGACAAAATTATTGGCACCTTTTCAAAATTGTGGAAAAATAAGATTGTTTCAAGCATGTGATTGTCCTTTAAACTCACCTGAGGCAAGTAACAGGTGTGGGCAATATAAAAATCACACCTAAAAGCAGATAAAAAGGAGAGAAGTTCTCTTAGCCTTTGCATGTGTGTCTGTGTTTGCCACACTAAGCATGGACAACAGAAAGAGGAGAAGAGAACTGTCTGAGGACTTGAGAACCAAAATTTTGGAAAAATATCAACAATCTCAAGGTTACAAGTCCATCTCCAGAGATCTAGATTTGCTTTTATCCACATAGCGCAACATTTCAAGAAGTTTGCAACCCATGGCACTGTAGCTAATCTCCATGGGCATGGACGGAAGAGAAAAATTGATGAAAGATGTCAACACAGGATAGTCTGGATCGTAGATAAGCAGCCCCAAACAAGTTTCAAATTGCAAGAAAAAAAGTAGGAAAAATGTAACTTTATTGGTATTGCCGGATATAAACACTCACCCTGTGCTGTTGCGCTAAGAGCACAACATCTGTTACCATATACATAGAATATATGGTGGGGTCCTGCTGCTTGGTTCCCTCCGATCCCAGGAGCCTTCTGGTACGGTTGTAGAGTTGCAGGAAATAACAATGAAAAATGGAATCCGTCAGGTAGTCAATCCGACCAAGTGTAGACCAAACAAATTAAAATGGTGTTGATTCAAGGCACATATCAACACGTTTCTGGCTGGGAATGGACCCTTCGTCAGGATAGGGTGAAGGGCGAAGGGCCCATTCCGGGCCAGAAACGTGTTGATATGTGCCTTGAATAAACGCCATTTTAATTTATTTGGTCTACACTTGGTCGGATTGACTACCTGACGGGGTCTGGCGCTTTGAAAAGTTCAATTTTTCCTTGTTTTTTCCTGCAACTCTACAATCGTACCAGAAGGCTCCTGTGATCGGAGGGAACCAAGCAGCAGGACCCCACCATGTATTCTATATACGCTAACAGATGTTGTGCAACAGCACAAGGTGAGTGTTTATATCCGGCAATACCACACCTGTACCTGACATACTTCACCAGGGGCACTTTTTGCTGTCTTTTTTTTCTCATTCTTTTCTCTAAACAAGTTTCAAAGATATTCAAGCTGTCCTGCAGGCTTAAGGAGCATCAGTGTCAGTGCGAACTATCCGTCGACATTTAAATGAAATGAAACGCTATGGCAGGAGACCCAGGAGGACCCCACTGCTGACACAGAGACATAATAAAGCAAGACTTCATTTTGCCAAAATGAAAAGAGCACAGTACCTACAGTGAAATATGGTTGAGGTTCAATGATGTTTTGGGGTTGTTTTGCTGCCTCTAAATTACAACACATTTGGACCAGTGGATGGAGGAACAATCCTTACGTGTATTTACAGTTGGTCACTCACGTGACCACTAATTCCTGGTTTTACCATCCACCAAAAAAGTTAAACTTAACTTTTAATGCCTCTTGATTTAAATGATTTATGATTTAAAAATGCTCCACCACTTCACTCCGAGAAGTGTGTACTTATTGAGCAAGATATACTTGCGACAAATAACATATCGGTATTGTGGCTGCAGTCCACATGCTACCTTTATTAATCAGTGATGGTGGAGTATATTAAAAACAATGACACCACCACCAGTCCAACATTTCCCCACACCAGTGGCTTTGTCAAGGACTAGGGGAAAATGGTGCCTCTGGCACTGGGTGCCTTGAATGTGTACAAGGCATCATGAAATCTGAAGACTACCAATGGATTTTGGGTTGCACTGTACAGCCCAGTGTCAGAAAATTGGGTTTGCGTCCGAGATCTTGGGTCTTCCAGCAGGACAATGACCCCAAACATACGTCAAAAAGCACCCAGAAATGGATGGCAACAACGTGCTGGAGAGTTCTGAAGTGGCCAGCAATGAGTCCAGATCTAAATCTCATTGAACACCTGTGGAGAGATCTTAAAATTGCTATTGGGAAAAGGCGGCCTTCCAATAAGAGAGACCTGGAGCAGTTTGCAAAGGAAGAGTGGTCCAACATTCCGGGTGAGAGGTGTAAGAAGCTTTTTGATGGTTATAGGAAGCCATTGATTTCAGTTATTGTGCAACCAAATATTAAGTTAAGGGTGACAATAATTTTGTCCATACCATTTTTGGAGTTTGGTGTGACATTATGTCCAATTTGCTTTTTTTCCTCCCTTTTTTGGTTTAGTTCCAATACACACAAATGGAATAAACATGTGTATAGAAAAATATGTGTTACTGCAATCCTTTTCTGTGAGAAATACTTCATTTTCTAGAAAAATATCAGGGGTGCCAACATTTACGGCCATGACTGTATATATATATATATATATATATATATATATATATATATATATATATCACCTGGAGACAAACAGTAACATAATTTATCTAGTCCTCACCTTTTAAAAACCATAACTCTGATATTTCTTCCTTCTACAGAGTCATTTATTCTAGCCCTTCCCAGCCTAAATAATGCCATCCTGCTATCGCCCAGTCTAAAAGCATAAATTTCAACCTTCCAGGCCTGACAATAGCTGGCTCTTCCCAAACACACACACCAGAAAGCAAAAATGCAAGAACACAAAAAAGTTAGTACATTTTGTGTGTTCTCCCAAGCAGGAAAGCATGCCACCAAAATTTTTAAAGACTGTGTTCCCAAATAAAAATATTTATAGAGATGAGTATGCAGAGCCCAATCTTGTTCCAAACTTTGGGGGCTAAATGCAAAGCTTTGGAACATTGCCAGTAGAGATGAGCGAACTTTTCAAAAATTTGATTCGGCCGATTCGCCAAATTTTTCAAAAAGTTTGTTTCGGGTGGCATAAATTTGTGGCAAAACTGTATTAAAAACATCTATTTCTGGCCTACAGAGAGTCCTAATAGGGGTGTAGAACACTTTGCCTTGCTGTTACACGCATAGGGAGTGTGCTGGGTTATTGAAATCATACTGTTATTCATTATGACATGCAGATTACAGGCATTGCTATTAGAATCACTGCCGCAGAGCAAGGATTTGGCAGAAGAGAGATAAAGTGTCAAAATTGAAGAGGATAAAGAGATCTTTTATGTCAATTTTTATGTAATTTGATGTGAAAATTAAATTTAACAATTACCCATTCTGGTGAGCATCGAGCTGGCGGTCCTCTTCCAGGCGAGATACCGCCTGTTGCAACCCCTGCCTCTCAGCGCCCCCCTGACTATAAAAGTATGAATGTTTCATTTTATCAGTTATGGTTCAGTGCTATTGCTCCAACATGTTTCATTGGATTCTTGTGATAATTCGACAGGTAATATGACGTCGACGGCCAAAGGGCCTCAGTCTTGAAAAAATGACAACCCCTAAGATTAAAAGATGAATGTTCAAATCTCTATTGAAGATTTATGTTAGCTAGTGCTACCATCAAAACATTTTTAGCACAGGCCAAGCAGCAACAGTAAGCCAAGTAGTTCTTGAAACGCACAGTGAGGAGCAGGCATCAGTAGTACCCAAGAGGGTTTCGAAACCCCTTACATTGAAAGATCAATGTTAAAATCTCTATTAAGCATGTATGTTAGCTAGTGCTACCATCCAAATATTCTAGGGCCAAGCGCAGCAGCATCAGTAAGCCAAGTAGTTCCTGAAACACACAGTGAGGAGCAGGCATCAGCAGTACACAAGAGGGTTTCATAACCCCTTACATTGAAAGATTAATGTTTAAATCTCTATTAAGCATGTATGTTAGCTAGTGCTACCATCGAAAAATTTAAGACCCAAGCCCAGCAGCACACGTAAGCCAAGTAGTTCCTGAAAGACACAGTCAGTAAAAAGCATCAGCAGTACAAAAGAGGGTTTCATAACCATGAAGATTGAAAGATCAATGTAGAAATATCCATTAAGCATGTATGTAAGCTAGTGCTAACATCCAAAAATGGAAGGCCCAAGCCGAGAAGCATCAGTAAGCCAAGTAGTTCCCGAAAAACACAATCAGGAGCACTCAGGAGCAGGCATCAGCAGTACACCAGAGGGTTTCATAACCCCTTAAATTAAAAGATCAATGTTGAAATTTCTATTAAGCATGCAGTTAAGCTAGTGCTAACATCCAAAAATTTGAGGCCCAAGGCCAGAAGCATTGGTAAGCCAAGTAGTTCCGGAAACACACAGTCAGGAAAAGGCATCAGCAGTACACCAGAGAGTTTCATAACCCCTAAGATTGACAGATCAATGTTGAAATTTCTTTTAACCCCTTAAGGACTCAGCCCATTTTTACCTTAAGGACTCAGACCTTTTATCCAATTCTGACCACTGTCACTTTATGCATTAATAACTCTGGGATGCTTCTACAGTTTATTCTGATTCCAAGATTGTTTTTTCATGACATATTCTACTTTAACATAGTGGCAAATTTTTGTTGTAGAAAATTTAGCATTTTTCTAACTTTGAAACTCTCTGCTTGTAAGGAAAATTGACATACCAAATAAATTATATATTGATTCACAAACACAATATGTCTACTTCATGTTTGCATGATAAAGTTGACATGTTTTTACTTTTGGAAGACATTAGAGGGCTTCAAAGTTCAGCAGCTATTTTCAAAATTTTCACGAAAATTTCAAATTCAGAATTTTTCAGGGACCAGTTAAGTTTGAAGTAGATTTGAGGAGCCTTTCTGTGAGAAATACCCCACAAATTACCACATTTTATAAACTGCAACCCTCAAAGTATTCAAAATGACATTCAGAAAGTTTGTTAACCCTTTAGGTGTTTCACAAGAATAGCAGCAAAGTGAAGGAGAAAAATTAAAATCTGAATTTTTTACACTAACATGTTCTTGTAGCCCCATTTTTTTCATTTTCAGAAGTGGTATAAGGAGAAAAAGCCCCACAGAATTTGTAGCCCAATTTCTCTCGAGGTGAGAAATACCTCATATGTTGACATAAAGTGCTCTGCGGGCTCACAACATGGCTCAAGAGGGAAAGAGAAACTGTGGGAATTTTGCTGTCATGGTTTTTGGGGGCCACATTGCATTTAGGAAGCCCCCATGGTGCTAGAACAGCAATATAACCCCCACATGGCATACTATTTTGGAAACTACACCCCTCAAGGAACGTAACAAGGGGTATAGTGAGCCTTAACACCTCACAGGTGTTTGATGACTTTGCGTTGAAGTTGGATGTGAAAATGGAAAATGTTATTTTTAACACTAAAATGATGGTGTTACCCACATTTTTTCTTTTTCACAAGGGGTAATAGGAGAAATTTTAAGCCCAATTTCTCCCAATGAACCTGTTAAGGACCCAGGGCGTACCTGTACGTCCTGAGTCCACTCCCATTCTATAACACGGGGCCACGGCGTGGGACCCGTGGCTAATAGCGCGCGGAAATGATCGTGGTGCCGCACGCTATTAACCCTTTAGATGCGGCTTTCAAAGTTGAACGCCGCGTCTAAAGTGAAAGTAAAGAATGATGCCGGGTTAGCTCAGGGAGCATCACGAACAGCTTACATGACAGCCAGAGGATCCCTACCTGCCTCCATGCTGTCCGATCGCCGAATGACTGCTCAGTGCGATCCAGGCATGAGCAGTCAAGTGGCAGAATCATCGATCAGTAATTTCTTATGAGAAACCACTGATCAATGTAAAAGATCAGTGTGTGCAGTGTTATAGTCCCCTATAGGAGCTATAACACTGCAAAAAAAAAGGTAAAAAAAAAGCGAATAAAGATAATTTAACCCCTCCCCTAATAAAAGTTTGAATCACCCCCCTTTTCCCAAATGTCCGAAATTATAAATGTCCGAATTATAAAAATATATAATTAATTAAACTGCACGGTCAATGGCGTACGAGCAAATATGGTACCGCTATAAACTTCAGATCACGGTGCAAAAAATGAGCGCTCATAAAAATAAAAAAGTTATTTGGGTAAAATAACTGACATCATCACAAAGTAGAATTGGTGGCGCAAAAAATAAGCCATCATATGGATTTTTAGGTGCAAAATTGAAAGAGTTATGATTTTTAAAAGATAAGGAGGAAAAAACGAAAATGCAAAAACGGAAAAACCCCAGGTCCTTAAGTGCTCTGCTGGCGCACTACAGGTCTCAGAACAGAAGGAGCGCTATTGGACTTTTGGAAAGAGAATTTTGCTGGAATTGAAGTCGGGGTCATGTGCATTTTCAAACCTCCCATGATGCCAGAACAGCAGAAACCCCCCCCCACATGTGACACCATTTTCGAAACTACACCCCTCCAGGAACGTAACAAGGGTTACAGTGAGTACTTACACCTCACAGGTTTTTTGAACAGTGGGCCGAAAAATTTAAAATTTGATTTTGAACACTAAAAAGATGGTGTTACTCCAAATTTTTCATTTTTCACATGGTGTAATAGGAAAAAATAGACCCCAAAATTTCAAGCCCAATTTCTCCCGGTTAAGAAAACGCCCCTTATGTGGACATTGAGTGCTCTGCTGGCTCAATACAGGTCTCAGAACAGAAGGAGCTGTAAAATCAGCCACCCTTTTGCAAATCACCAATTTAGGCCGCAAATGTACATAGTGCACTCTCACTCCTGAGCCTTGTTGTACACCCGCAGAGCATGTTATGTCCACATATGGGGTATTTCCATACTCAGAAGAAATATTTTTCTCCTTTTACTTCTTCTGAAAATGAAAAGTATGAAAATAAAAAGTATGGGGCAATATCAGCATCTTAGTGTAAAAACATTTTTTTTTACACTAAGGGGCTGGTGTAGACCCCAACTGTACCTTTTCATAAGGGGTGAAAGGAGAAAAAGCCCCCCAAAATTTGTTAGGTAATTTCCCTTGAGTACGAAAATACCCCATATGTGGCCCTAAACTGTTGCCTTGAAATACACCAGGGCTCCGAATTGAGAGAGTGCCATGCGCTTTTGAGGCCTAAATTAGGGATTTACATTGGGATGGACCCGAATGCAAGAATTACCCTACAGCAGTGTTTCCCAAACAGAGTGCCTCCAGCTGTGCAAAACTCCCAGCATGACTGGACAGTCAATGGCAACAGCTGGAGGCACATGGTTTGAGAAACACTGAGTTAGGAAACAGACAATGTTTCCCAACCAGTGTGACTCCAGTTGTTGCAAACTACAGCTCCCAGCATGCCCAGACAGTCGACGGGCATGCTGGGAGTTGTAGTTTTGCAAAATCTGGAAGAGCACAGTTTGGAGACCACTATACAGTGGTGCCCAAACGGTAGCGCTCCAGATGTTGCAAAACTACAACTCCAAGCATGCCCAGACTGCCCAGGCATGCTGGGAGTTGTAGTTGGGCAACATTTGTCCCTTCAAATGTTGCTGAACTACAACTCACAGCATGCCTGGGCAGTCTCAATAGTGGATAGTCTTGTAGTTTTGCAACATCTGGAGCGCTACAGTTTGGGCACCACTGTATAGTGGTCTCCAAACTGTGCTCTTCCACCCACATGTTGCAAAACTACAAAACTATCCACTACTGAGACTGTCCAGGCATGCTGGGAGTGGTACTTCTGCAACATCTGAAGGGCCAGATGTAACAGAATTACAACTCTAATGTGGGGAACTGTACTGCACCTAATGTGGGGAACTATACTGCACCTAATGTGGGGGACTATACTGCATCTTATGTGAGGAACTATACTGCACATAATGTGGGGAACTATACTGCACCTAATGTGGGGGAACTGTACTGCACCTAATGTGGGGAACTATACTGTACCTAATGTGGGGAACTATACTGCACCTAATGTGGGGGAACTGTACTGCACCTAATGTGAGGGAACTGTACTGCACCTAATGTGGGGAACTGTACTGCACCTAATGTGGGGGAACTGTACTGCCCCTAATGTGGGGAACTGTACTTCACCTAATGTGGGGAACTATACTGCACCTAATGTGGGGGAACTGTACTGCACCTAATCTGGGGAACTGTACTGCACCTAATGTGGGGGAACTGTACTGCACCAAATGTGGGGAACTATACTGCACCTAATGTGCGAGAACTGTACTGCACCTAATGTGGGGGAACTGTACTGCACCTAATGTGGGGTTACTGTACTGCACCTAATGTGGCGGAACTACAACCTAATGTGGGGGAACTATACTGCCAATCTAATGTGGGGGAATTATACTGCACATAATGGGGGGGGGAACTATACTGCCAACCTAATGTGGGAGAACTGTAAAGGGGGACATCATAATGAAGTGCTGAGTCTTACAGGCAGCCTTAAAGGACAACTGCGGCGGTATGACACTTATCCCCTATCCACAGGATAGGGGATAAGTGTTTGATTGCGGGGGGTCCGACCACTGGCACCCCCCTCGATCTCCCTAATGGGGCGCCGCCATTAGCGCTCATGGTGAGCGCTAAGGCATGTCATGCTGCAGCCGGGACGCCCCTTGCACGGGACAGCTGCGGCCCCGTACAGGAGATCCCAGGGGGTCCCAGCGGTCGGACCCCCCGCGATCAAACACTTATCCCCTATCCTGTGGATAGGGGATAAGTGTTAATCATGCTGCAGATGTCCTTTAATCTGGCCCTGCCGCTAAGTGTTGAAACTACAACCAACTCCAAGTATGTCCCCACTGTAAGGGCATGCAAGGAGTTGTAGTTGCAACAGCTAGCGGTCAGGTGGGAGGTGTGGGCAGGTGGTAGATGCGGGCAGGTGGCTGGGGGGCAGAGCCGGCCGACTCACAGAAATGAAAGTATGGGGGAAATATGAAATGACTGTGCTGTAGTTTCATATTTCTGTGGGTTGGCTGGCACTGCTCCCCAGCCAGCGGCCACCCACCTGCATCTTCTACCCGCTAGCTGTTGGAACTACAACTCCCAGCATGGCCTTACAGTGATGACATGCTGAGAGATTTAGTTTTGCTTCAGCTAGCGGGTGAGAGGTAGATGCGGGCAGGTGCAACTTTTTGTGCAACTTTTTAAAAATGCCATCAAAGGCAAGTTTTGTAATCAAGGTCTGACCTGGCTTTGACCTACGCTTTTTTGGGGGGAGTGGGGGGGTGGGAGAGTTTTGCAAATTTTATTTTTTTTTTTGCTTACACTCGACATTTGCTCTTCATAAATTCCCGACCACTGCAAAGTGAAAACTGAAAGTTGTATAGGGAAGGCTATTTGCAACTTTATGCGTACCCACAAAAGTCTTGACGCTTAGACGCATGTAAGCTAAAAATGTATAACTAAAAAAAGAGCTCCAAATGACTTGATAAATGTCCCCCATAGACTCCAACAATTTATAACATTCTAAAAAAGCCACCATGAAAAAAAAAAAAACCCTGTGTGACTAACCAACAATGAATGACCAGTCACATTTGAACTTAGTGAGGGCTTCTGTTCACTGAACTACTAGTAGCATAAAGCTGTCCCTGACATTGCTATAGTAATGTGTCTCACCTGTGAGTATCCAAAAATGCTTAATATTTGTGCCAAGTTTAAAGATATGTCTGGATTCATATCTCCGATAAAACCGACCAAGGTTTCCAACTCATTGTAACAATTGTAATTGGGAATAGTTTTTCCAGGACCAGTTACAATCTGCAGAACCTTGTCTATAGCGTTATTTACATTGTTACAAGAGTCATACACATGGTATCCCAGGGTCATATTTGGTAACATATCCGGGTTCTTGTTAATCTCTTCAATGACAAAAATAAAAGCCATCAGATATCTGTAGAAATTAGGCACAGGCCTGTAGAAAGGAAAAAAAAAAATAAAGTATACTTGTGAAGCCTATGGACATGGGTTTTTATTGGTCGGGGTTTTGAGTGCTGAATTGGGCAGCCCTGCGTTTCTTTCCTTGTTCTGTCTTAGATCTGTCTTAGATCTGGGCTCTATAGACTTAAATTATGAGACTGTCCAGGTCACGTGATACAAATCTAGAAGAGAACATGGTAAGCACACAATTCTCCCAGTTCCTTCTTGTGATCAAGAACATATTAAAAGGTTTTTAATTTTTTATTTAATTTTTTAATAACAGTGCACATTTAAGGATAAAATGAATATGTAGTACCAAAATGAAAAATACAATAGACATTATACTGACTTGGTCCATCAAATGACTTTGGGGTCTGATGAAATTTTATCCTATTAGCTAGCAAAGCTAACGATACTTTGGTGGAGACAAAACTTGTTATATAGAGGACTAAGTTTGAGTAAAAAAAAAATTATAATAATTAAAAAGTTAACAGGATATGATAATATTAACCCCTTCCCGACCCATGGCATACATGTGCATCATAGGTTGGGTGGGCGGACATGACGGGGGCCCGTGGGTCGGGTCTGCGTCCTGACCGGGAGATGTCCGCTGACATCTGCCGGTAATGACGGACATCGCGCCGATATCCATCATTTAACTGTTTAAAAACCGTGATCTATACAGATCACGGCATTTAAACACTAAATGCTGCTATTCCCTGGTGTCTAGTAGTCCCATAGCCCCCCCCCCGAGATGTAATGGCGGGGGGGGGGGGGCTATGGATTGCTAGGGAAGCCTGAGGTCTTACCCTGTCCTCAGCGTCTTCCCTGGCTATGTAATTGTTTAGGGCTCACTTAGTAAGCCCTTAGCAATCGAGCACAGATTTCATAAATCAATGTAATGCAATAGCATTACATTGATCTATGTAAGCCATCTGATGATGGTTTATGATAGGCCCCTAGGGGGGACAAAAAGTGTGTGTAAAAATGTTTTTTATTTTTTTTTCAAATCCCTCCCTTAATAAAAATTCAAATCCCCCCTTTTCCCATTTTGTAAATAAAACACTGTACAAACATAAAAAATACACATATTTGGCATCGCCATGTGCCTAATTGTCCAAACTATTAAGTTATTATGTTTCTGATCCTGAATGGGGAACAGCGTAATCGCAAAAAAATTCCAAACACCAAAAATTGCTGATTTTTGATTAGATTACCTCCCAAAAAAATCATAATAAAAAGCGATCAAAAAGTCCAATCAATACAAAAGTTATATTGATAAGAACTTCAGATCATGGCACAAAAAAATTATCCCTCATGCACTCCATACGCAGAAAAATAAAAAAGTTATAGGGGTCAGAAGATGACAATTTTAAACGTATACATTTTCCTGCATGTAGTTATGATTTTTTGCAGAAGTACGACAAAATCAAATCTATACAAGTAGGGTATCATTTTAATTGTATGGACCTACAGAATAAAGAGAAGGTGTCATTTTTACCAAAAAATTTACTGCGTAGAAACGGAAGCCCCCAAAATCACAAAATTGTGTTTTTTCTTCTATTTTGTTGCACAATTATTTTTTTTTCTGTTTTGCCATAGATTTTTGGGTAAAATGACTGATGTCATTACAAAGTATAATTGGTGGCACAAAAAATAAGCCATTGTATGGATTTTTTGGTGCAAAATTGAAAGAATTATGATTTTTTAAAGGTAAGGATGAAAAACACGAAAAAACTGAAAAACCCCGGGTGATGAAACAAAGAACCAATGATTAAAACTGTGTGCAAGCTGCATAACTTTCTGCAGTGATTTACATGTATTTACATAAAACTGGGAAACATAAAGTAATTTAGATCAGTATTTTACAGCGTCCTACAACCTCCATTTACTGTCCTATAGGCTCCAGCTGGCACCGTGTGCACAATATACAGTATATATTCTGCCCTTACAAATGATGCATCTATGAAACAATATCACCAACCATACGGCATCACTTCACTGGATTTTGATTGGAGAAAAAAATTTGTTTTCACAAGGTTTTGTTTTTTTTGTCTGGCTATTTGAATGGAATCTGAGACCGTGTCCCAATAGATCCTCAGGAAAAAATGTTAACTTAGCCTTACAATGGCAAATAGAAATACGAGCCGTACTTACATGTCACAGTAGAATGAATAGTATTGCTCCGGACAGTTCATTAACTGTGCATAAAAACTGACAGTAAACACCCCCCCGATGATCAGGTCTCCATTCTGCACATATTTAGCATTGAATAAAGTCTGTTTCTTCTTCATAAAACATTGTGGATTGGAGCTTACATTCTCGCCCTGAGCTGGTGAAATGATACAGAGAAATAATATTGTTCTTAGGAGAAATTCCCCGATCATTCTTGAATTATAAAGTATTGGGTTCAATTATCTTCAATGGAAAGATACAGCACAGATCATGGCACATCCTTGGTGTAGCAGGTCTTGTGTGCTGTGTGCAGTCTAATCCAGTATTATATAGACATGGCAGAGCAAGAAAGACAATTTATTCATAGATTCTCTTACATTGCTTCATTTTTAGTATTTCACAATTAAATAATAAAACCTATTTTTATAGTTGCTGCTGTAGGTTCTGCCCTGGATTACTGTTACTAAAAGTAAAGTTACGGTGATGTGAAGAAAGTTGTGATGTACATACAGTCACTGGTAAAAATATTATTGAATAAACTTACTGTGAACAAAATGATGATATATATAAGTGATCACAATTTGATTTGCAATTAATGTGAATATTGCAGTGATTCTATTACCCAAATCGATTCATTAAACTCCATTAAGTGCGATCCAGGCTCCAGGGCATCAAAAATGGCGGATCCACATGTGAGGACATGGAGCAAGGAATCCTGGGAAGGCGGAAACAAGGGTAGGCGGGATGACACTAAATCACATGCAGGATGTAGTCTATCAGCAGCCAGTCACCCCTGTGATGTCACAGCCCTATAGAATCGGCAGCCATATTCCGGCTAGTCACTTCATCCTTTCACTGCAGAGAGATAGATAGGGACAGACAGCGATGTGTGTTACACAGAAAAGCTTTTTCCAGCAGCATTTCACCTCCACCTCCTGAAGAAACTTTAGAAGAGGAGGGAGGACTCATTTTTTAGCGCAATTCTGTGTCTTTGTTCCACAACAAAGGGTCTGCTGGTTATACTAGTCTGTAGATGGCATAATACATACTTAGCAATTCATTCCTAATAGTCTGAGTTACAGACTCAAAATAAATTAATTAGAGGAATGTAAAAAGTACACAGAAGTTGTAATTTTAAAGCACCACTGCCATCTAGTAATCACTGAGAACATTTTTCAACTTTTTACCATTGAAAGAAAGGTTAAGTTTTAAATATTATTTAGGGGAGTCTTTAGTCAGGGTTATCCCTAAGGGAGTAATTCCCCAAGGATTTGTATTTTATATTGTTGAGGTATTACAGAGAGGGGTAGAGAGCTGTGTGTTGCACAGAAGAACAGCAGCGATTTAGCTCAAGCACAAATCCTGCTTAGAAGCACTGATAGGGAAGGGAGTCAGATTAGCGACTGTGTGCTACAGCACTGATGTGTACTGCCTGCGTTGTAAACAAATACTTATTTAAGCGTACTGTGGTGCATTTGTCTGCCCTCATGAATGCATACCACATTTGTACATCTAAGTGGTGTACTATTTTGTTCCTGTTAAAGTCTCAAGGGCCTAGATAGTGTAATAGGCCAGGTAAAAGTACTCACTGGCTGGTGTTGTACACAAATACTTATTTAAGCATACTGTAGCGCATTTTTCTGCCTTCATAAGTGCATATCACATACGTACATCTAAATGGTGTACTATTTTGTTACTGTTAAAGTCTCAAGGGCCTAGATAGTGTGAAAGCCCAGGCAAAAGTACTCACCGGCTGGTGTTGCTCACAGATACTTTTTTAAGCGTACTATAGCACATTTTACTGCCCTCATAAGTGCATACCACATACGTACATCTAAGTGGTGTACTACTTTGTATCTGATAAAGTCTGAAGGGCCTAGTTACTGTAAAGGCCAGCCAAAAATACACACCTGCTTCTGTTCTAGACAAATACTGTTTTAAGCGTAGTGAAGCATATAGTACTCCCCTCATAAACGCACTAAGTATGTCAGGCAGAGAAGTGCCAGGACATGCACAAAGGAGTGGCAGAGGCCTAAATTCATCAGGCAGAGGTCGCAGTTGGCATGGCCAGGTAGCAGTCCCTGTTCTCCCATTGCCTCTGTCCTGTGCTGTTCACTCCCCTACAAAAGTATCTTATGCTGTGGGTTCAGCTCCACTATTCAGTGAGGACAGTCAACAGCTACAGCCCACCCAAGAAGTGGAGGAGACATCAGCCGCTATCTCCAATAGTTGGGCAAGTAGTGATGAGGAGAGTGATGTGGGAGATGGTGTTGCCAGTGTTCAGAGTCGTGAAGCAGACACCTTTGAGGAACCTGAGGAGGATATCAGTGACGTGCAGACACTTGTTGGTGATGATGATTCCTATTGCAACTGAGAGCCGGGTGCAGAAGGGGCTTCATCATCATCAGGAGAAGAGGGTTGCAGGTTGACCGTGAGGCAGCAGCAGAGCCAGCAAGGTGGTAGCATGGTTGGCAGTCAGCATGGTGACAGAAGGGGAAATTCTGGAGGCAAACATGCCTGGAGAGACCACCTGCATCACGGCAGCCTACCTTCTTGGGTGGTAGTGGAACAGGGTTCCTGGAGATAGCAGCAGAAGCAGTAAATTAGTGTGGACTGTTGGTGGGAAAATCAGCTACTTGGTGGTGTTGCAGTTTTTCATCAAGCATCCGGAGGAAGATGTGTCGGCAGAAGGTGAAGCATGGCTAGGGTCCCAATGTTGGCACCACGGCCCTGTGTCAACATATATTGCGCCACCATGAGACAACCTTGGCTCAGATGTGGTGGTCCAGCCTCCTCCCTCTTTCAGCCAGCCAAGGCTCCACCACCTCAGCCGAAGGGAGCTTCAGTGGGGCAAAAAAGTATTTAGTCAGCCACCAATTGTGCAAGTTCTCCCACTTAAATAGATGAGAGAGGCCTGTAATTTTCCTCATAGGTATACCTCAACTATGAGAGACATGATGAGAAAAAAAAATCCATAAACTCACATTGTCTAATTTTTAAAGAATTTATTTGCAAATTATGGTGGAAAATAAGTATTTGATCACCTACAAAAAAGCAAGATATCTGGCTCTCACAGACCTTTAACTTCTTCTTTAAGAGTCTCCTCTGTCCTCCATCTGTATTAATGGCATTTGTTTGAACTTGTTATCAGTATAAAATACATCCGTCCACAACCTCACACAGTCACACTCCAAACTCCACTATGGTCAAGACCTGTCGAAGGATACCAAAAAAAAAACTTGTAGACCTGCAACAGTCCGAGAAGACTCAATCTGCAATAGGTAAGCAGCATGGTATGAAGAAATCCACTGTGGGAGCAATTATTAGAAAATTGAATACATACAAGATCACTGATAATCTCCCTCGATCTGGGGCACCAAGCAAGATCTCACCCCATGGTGTCAAAATGATCACAAGAACAATAAGAAAAAATCCCAGAACCACACGGAGGGACCTAGTGAATGACCTGCAGAGAGCTGGGAGCAAAGTAACAAAGGCTACAATCAGTAAAACACTACGCCGCCAGGGACTCAAATCATGCAGTGCCGGACGTGTCCCCCTGCTGAAGCCAGTACATGTCCGGACCCGTCTGAAGTTTTCTAGAGAGCATTTGGATGATCCAGAAAAGTGTTGGGAAAATGTCATTTGTCAAAGTAGAACTTTTTAGTAAAAACTCAACTTGTCGAGTTTGGAGGAGAAAGAAGGCTGAGTTGCATCCAAAGAACATCATACCTATTGTGAAGCATGGGGGTGGAAACATCATGCTTTGGGCTGTTTTTCTGCTAAGAGACCAGGATGACTGATCAATGTAAAGAAATGAATGGGGCCATGTATCGTGAGATTTTGAGTGAAAACCTCCTTCCATCAGCAAGGTTATTGAAGATGAAACATGGCTGGGTCTTTCAGCATGACAATGATCCCAAACACACCGCCTGGGCTACAAAGGAGTGGCTTCGTGAGAAGCATTTCAAGGTCCTGGAGTTGCCTAGCCAGTCTCCAGATCTCAACCCCATAGAAAACCTTTGGAGGGAGTTGAAAGTCTATGTTGCCCAGCGGCAACCCCAAAACATCACTGCTCTAGAGGAGATTTTCATGGAGGAATGGGCCAAAATATCAGCAACAGTGGGTGAAATCCTTGTGAAGACTTACAGAGAACGTTTGACCTCTGTCATTGCCAACAAAGGGTATATTTAACAGTATTGAGATTAAATTTTGTTATTGACCAAATACTTATTGTCAACCATAATTTGCAAATACATTCTTTAAAAATCAGAAAATGTGCTTTTAAGGATTTTTTTTCTCAATATGTCTCTCATATTTGAGGAATACCTATGATGAAAATTACAAGCTTCTCTCATCTTTTTAAGTGGGAGAACTTGCACAATTAGTGGCTGACTAAATACTTTTTTGCCCCACTCATGATACGGCACTGAAGCTGAATGTGCTCATGTCCAAGTTGCTGGTGCTGCAGTACCTCCCTTTTAAAGTGGTGGACTCTGCACCTTTCAAAGAACTGATGGCTTGTGTCGAGCCAAGGTGGAGAGTCCCAAGCCGTAACTTCTTTGCGAAGAAGGCAGTACCAGCTCTGCACAATTTTGCAGAAGAGAAGGTGGGCCAATCCTTGAGCCTGTTGGTGTGTACCTAAGTGCAAAGCAGCACTGACGTCTGGAGCTGTAACTTTGGTCAGGGACAATTCAGTAGAAGGTAAGGGGACCATGTGCTCACGGCCAGCGTGTGAGGCCGGGGCGCATAGCATAACAGTACTCCCCCCTTTGGTCTCCCCCTCCTTTTACGAGAGAGGAAACTCCTGAGAAGGTCACGGTCCAGGATATTCTCCTCAGGTTCCCAAGATCTCTTCTCAGGACCGTAACCCTCCCAGTCGACCCAAATTTTTTTTTACCTCTCACAGTTTTTGCAGAAAGGATCTGCTTAACTTTGTAGACATCTGATGAGCCTGAGACAGGTGTTGGGGGTGGATTCTTCTGAGAAAACCGGTTTACAACAAGAGGCTTGAGGAGAGAGACGTGGAAGGAATTGGGAATACGTAACATAGCAGGTAAACAGAGTTTGTAGGAAACAGGATTGATCTTTTGTAGAACCTGAAAGGGCCCAAGGTAGCGGGGACCGAGCTTGTTACAGGGGATCTTGAAGCGGATGTATTTGGATGAAAGCCACACCATGTCACCAGGAGAGAAGGACGGAGGAGGTCTTCTACCTTTATCCTCTTGCGCCTTCATGCGTGAAGAAGCCTGGGACAATGACTGTCGGGACTGTTGCCAGATGGTGGAGAAGTCACGGACCAGCAGACACACTGGAGGAGACTGGGAGAGGAAGAGGAGGACGGAGATGGAGTCCGTAGACAACAAAAAAGGGAGACAACCTCGTGGACTTGGAATCCTTAATATTATATGAGAATTCAGCCCAGGGGAGAAGGTCGACCCAATCATCTTGGCGAGCTGAAACAAAATGCCGAAGATAAGTCTCAAGGATTTGATTGATCCTTTCCACCTGACCGTTGGACTGAGGGTGGTAGGCCGAGGAGAAGTCCAGATTGATATCCAGACGGTTACAAAGGGTTCGTCAGAACTTAGAGACAAACTGCACACCTCAATCCAAAATTATATGTTGTGGAAGACCAGGTAAACGAAAGACATGCGACAAGAAGTACTTCGCCAGCTGTGGAGCAGAAGGAAGACCTGGTAGAGGAATGAAGTGAGCCATTTTGGAAAACCGATCTACCACGACCCAGATGACAGTGTTATTATGAGAAGGTGGCAGATTGGTGATGAAATCCATGGCGATCTGGGACCAGGGAGTCTCTGGAATGGGTAAAGGCTGTAAGAGCCCTGCAGGTCTTTGCCGAGGAGTTTTGTCACGGGCACAAGTTACACAGGACCGAACAAAATCAGAAACATCACGTTCAAGATGGGGCCACCAGTAGTGCCGAGAAATAAGAAGTAGGGTCTTGCGTATTCCAGGATGTCCTGCTGTCAAGGAAGAATGACCCCATTTCAAGACCTTGCGTCTCAATCTGGTGGGCACAAAGGATTTTCCCGGAGGAATTTTCTGAATCTCGGCAGGAGCAGCAGGAATCAAACGGTCAGGAGGAATAATGTGTCTAGGCGTGGAGTTCAAACCAATGACATCAGAGGACCTGGAGAGTGCATCAGCCCTGATGTTCTTGTCTGCAGGACGGAAGTGAATGAAGAAGTTGAAACGGGAAAAGAACAGTGACCATCTTGCCTGGTGGGGGTTCAAACACTGAGCAGACTGAAGGTATAGAAGATTCTTATGATCGGAGTAGATGCTGACTGGATGAGAAGAACCTTCCAGTAAATGTCGCCATTCCTCCAAAGCTAGCTTAATAGCGAGGAGTTCACAATCTAAAATGGATTAATTCCTCTCAGCAGGAGAGAAAGTCTTGGAGAAAAACCCACAAGTTACACTCTTGCCCTTGGCGTTTTTCTGTGTGAGGACGGCTCCCGCTCCAATAGATGAGGCATCAACCTCCAACGCAAAGGGCCTCTCTGGATCAGGTCTTGTAAGCACGGGAGCAGAGGCAAATGCAGACTTTAAACGGGAGAAGGCCTCTTCACCCTCTCAAGGCCAAGACTTAGGATTGGATGCTTTTTTTAGTGAGAGCTACAATAGGAGCAACCAAGGATGAAAAACGTGGGATAAACTGACGATAATAGTTAGCGAATCCCAGAAAGCGTTGAATTGCACATAGGCCTGAGGGACGAGGCCAATCCAAAACTGCAGATAACTTATCTGGATCCATCTGCAGGCCCTGATGAGAGACAATGTAGCCAAGAAATGGAAGACTAGACTTTTCGAACAGGCATTTCTCCAATTTGGCATAGAGATGATTCTTCCGTAGTCTCTAAAGAACCAGACGAACATGAGCACGATGCTCCACTAAGTTGGAAGAGAAGATCAGGATGTCATCAAGGTATACGACAACACAGGTGTAAAGAAGATCACAGAAGATATCATTAACGAATTCCTGGAAAACAGCTGGAGCATTGCAGAGACCAAATGGCATAACAAGATATTAGAAAATGTCCATCACGAGTATTGAAGGCCGTTTTCCATTCATCTCCCTTGCGGATACGAATGAGATTATACGCACCGCGTAAGTCCAGCTTGGAGAAGACCTTGGCACCACGTAAACGGTCAAAAAGTTCTGAGATAAGAGGTAAAGGGTAACGGTTCTTGACCGTGATTTTGTTAAATCCCCTGTAGTCAATGCATGGACGGAGTGAGCCATCCTTATTCCCTACAAAGAAGAAACATGCTCCAGCAGGAGATGAGGACTTACGGATAAATCCCTTTTGGAGATTCTCCTGGATATACTCAGCCATTGCTTTGGTCTCAGGAACTGAAAGAGGATATATCCTCCCACGAGGAGGAGTGGTACCAGGCAGAAGATCAATAGGGCAGTTGTAAGGACGATGTGGAGGCAGAGAATCAGCCTGTTTCTTGCAGAAGACATCCGAGAAATCTTGGTAAGGCGGCGGCAGGCCAGGTAAAGGTGGAGGACGAGAAACAACTTTACGCAGAGCAGATTTGAGGCAAAAATTTTGACAGGATTGTCCCCAGCTAACTATTTCTCCAGTTCTCCAATCCAGTTGCGGGGAATGGCGTTGCAGCCAAGGAAGACCAAGAAGAATCTCAGAAGTACAGTGTGGCAGAACATAGAATTCAATCTTCTCTTTATGCGATACTCCCACTTGCATGATGAGAGATTCAGTACGGAAGTGAACCTTACAGTCCAGATTTTGTCCATTTACAGAGGAGATGAACAAGGGCTTGGCAAGCCGAGTAAGAGGAAGATGATACTTGTGGACTAAAGCTGCATCAATAAAGTCACCTGCAGATCCGGAGTCCAAAAATGCAGTAGCGCTGAAGGAAGACTTGGCTGAAGCAAAGACTTGTACAGGAATAGTTGAGCGTGGAGAGGTAGTATTCACACCGAGGGATGCCTCTCCCACATACCCTAGGTGCGGACGAACCTTACAGTCCTTGAGAAAGTGCTCCGGGCTAGCACAGTACAAACACAAATTCTCTCCTGCTGCATAAGACGAGGACGATCTCCTTGTATAACCTATTTGGCAAGAGCAGGATCAGTAAAGGAAAAAATAGTTCTGCTTGTAGCGCTGCCTTGTGGATATCACAGTCACGGAGGAGACGGTGTAAAAAAGTAACAATGTATTTAATTAACACATTTAAAGGGGTTATCCAGGAAAAAAACTTTTTTTTTTATATATATATATATCAACTGGCTCCAGAAAGTTAAACAGATTTGTAAATTACTTCTATTAAAAAATCTTAATCCTTTCAGTACTTATGAGCTTCTGAAGTTCAGGTTGTTCTTTTCTGTCTAAGTGCTCTCTGATGACACGTGTCTCGGGAACCTACAAGTTTAGAAGCAAATCCCCATAGCAAACCTCTTCTAAACTGGGCGGTTCCCGAGACACGTGTCATCAGAGAGCCCTTAGACAGAAAAGAACCACCTTAACTTCAGAAGCTCATAAGTACTGAAAGGATTAAGATATTTTAATAGAAGTAATTTACAAATCTATATATAGAAAAAATGTTGCCCGGACCTTCCAAGATAGTGTAACCAATTGTATATGGAAAATAGATTACTGGGTTGTGCTCCAATAATAATTCAAAACATTTTTTTATTGTTAAAATATAATCTGATACAGTGCATTACTCCTCACAGGGCCCATGTGAGAAGAACACATATAATGTATATACACATGAATACAATCTTAAAATGTGAACAAGTTTTAAATAAATAATTTTAAAATATCACTGGCATATAGGGTTGCTCTATATGGGCAAGATGTGACTCAATTCTGTATGTATCCTCGCGGTGTGAAGATAATGCAAAGATACTTATGATGAATAAGTGTTCTTTTATATGACAGTTTGTATCAATTTAAATACTGTATTACCGGTCCTGTAGTGGAATGGATGAATTGGCTCAGACGGCTCACGCTGAAGGCAGTTGATGTTGTGCTTCTGCCTTCAGCGTGAGCCGTCTGAGCCAATTCATCTATTCCACTACAGGACCGGTAACACAGTATTTAAAGGGTACCTCTCATCAAATAAACTTTTGATATATTTTAGATTAATGAATGTTGAATAACTTTCCAATAGCATGTTAATGAAAAATATGCTTCTTTCTATTGTATTTTCCCCGATCAGTCCTGGCAGCAAGCATTTCTGACTCATGCTGGAGTCCTAAACACTCAGAGCTGCCAGCCTGCTTTGTTCACAGCCAAAAAGGCTGTGAACAAAGCAGGCTGGCAGCTCTGAATGTTCTCCTTTGTGAACAAAGCAGACTGGCAGCTCGTAGTGTTTAGGACTCCAGCATGAGTCTGAAATGCTTGCTGCCAGGACTGGTAGGGAGACCCCTAGTGGTCATTTCTTCAAAGTGGAAAATTAAATAGAAAGAAGCATATTTTTTAATAACATGCAATTGAAAAGTTATTCTGCATACATGAATCTATAATATATCAAAAGTTTTTTTGATGAGAGGTACCCTTTAAATTGATACAAACTGTCATATAAAAGGACACTTATTCATCATAAGTATCTTTGCATTATCTTCACACCGCGAGGATACATACAGAATTGAGTCACATCTTGCCCATATAGAGCAACCCTATATGCCAGTGATATTTTAAAATTATTTATTTTAAAATTGTTCACATTTTAAGATTGTCTGCATGTTTATATACATTATATGTGTTCTTCTCACATTGGCCCTGTGAGGAGTAATGCACTGTATCAGATTATATTTTAACAATAAAAAAATTTTTTTATTATTATTGGAGCACGACCCAGTAATCTATTTTCCATATACAATTGATTACACTATCTTGGAAGGTCCAGGCAATATTTTTTCTATATATATATTTTTTAGTTCTTGCAACTGTGGTATAGTTGCATGCCCTGTTGACCTCAATAGCGTTAATTATTAATTGTGAGCTACACTTACACTTTTTCTTTTCTCTTAATTTACAAATCTGTTTAACTTTCTGGAGCCAGTTGATATATAGAAAAAAGTTTTTTCCTGGATAACCCCTTTAACCTTTTTACATGGTGTGCAAGATGCGTTTCGAAGGATAGTTCCTTCTTCATCAATCTTTGGCAAGAGGTGCAAGAGGCAGATGAGGAGGACGTTGGGACACAGGTGTAAGGCGGTCAGATTCCCTCTCAAAGAGCGATTCCTCCTGTCTTTCGGAAAAACGCACATCAATGCGTGTGGCCAAGTGGATACGTTCAGACAAAGAAGATGGAGGATCTCCTGCTGCAAGGTCATCTTTAATCCTGCTTGACAGTCCTTTTTTAAATGTGCCACACAAGGCCTCTTCATTCCAGGCAAGTTCAGAGGCTAGAATGCGGAACTTGAACCGCGTAGTCACCAACGGTAGAATCTCCTTGACATAGATTCAGCTTCGCCGTCTCAGCTGAAGAGGCACGTGCGGGTTCCTCAAAGACACTGTGAAATTCGGCCAAGAATGCCGATGAATTGAAGGATACTGGATCACCACGGTCCAAAGGGGTGTAGCCCAAGCCAGGGCTTTTCCAGAAAGTAGACTAATCACAAAGGCCACCTTACTACGTTCAGTCGGAAACAGTTCAGACATGAGCTCCAAATGAATGGAGCACTGTGTAATGAAGCCTCTGCATGACTTGGAATCCCCATCATACTTGGAAGGCAAAGGCAGGTGCAGCTGGGAGCCAGGAGAGACTGCAGGAGCTGGAGGAGGGAGTGGGCCAGATTGTGGTACCTGCTGCTGTTGCAAGGCCAAAAGCTGTGGTATCACGGCTGCAAGTTGAGAAAATTGCTGCGCCTGTTGGGACAACAGTGACGTATCACAACGGAGGAAAGATCTGCAACTTCAGCAGGGGTTCCTCAGCGGGATCCATGGCCGGATCTTACTGTAACACTCACGTTTCTGAAGACAGGAACTCCGGTGTATGTGGATCCGCTGGACCTGTGTAGCAGATGACTCGGACCATGCCAGGGAACGGAGTCTAAGGTGCCGCTGGTCTTCACCAGAGCCCGCCGTAAAGCAGGATGGGCTTGCTGCTGCAGGTGACACCCAGGTCGTAACCCCCAGCAATGGCTCGACCACACAGGCGGCTGAGGAGATGCGATGAACAGAAGGGATGAGACAACTCGTAGTCAGGATAGCTGTAGGTCAGGGCAGGCAGCACAGTAGCATAGTTGGGACGTAGCAGAAGTTCAGTAGGCAGGCGGCAGAGAAGCAAGGTCAAGGTCACAAGAGCAGGAGGTCTGGTACACGGCAGGGAAATACAAAGGAACGCTTTCTCTAGGGCACAAGGCAACAAAGATCCGGCAGAGAACTGAGGAGGGTGGAGGAATTTATCAACAAGACACAGGTGGTTACACTAATGAGCGTACTGGCCCTTTAAATCTTGAAGCTCCGGCGCGCACACGCCCTAGGGGACGGGGACACGTGCGTCGGAGCAGAGAGGTGGAAGCAGAGGCAGGGGAAACACCCAGAGAGTGACGGACTGAGGCTCACATGCGGGTGTGTCTCGCAGTGCGAGTCCCAGCCCCATAGGCAGCAGAAGGTAAGGGGACCATGCCCTCACGGCCAGCGTGTGAGGCCGGAGCGCATAGCGTAACAGCAATAATTACAAAAAAGAACCAAACTCATTCCAGTCATTGAGACCAGCATTACCAGTGGCATTTAGCCATACGAACCAGCGAGTCTCTCGCTGAAGGAGGAGTCTCCCCCAATCTCCTCCATTTTTGAGTGGTGGAATTTTTTTTAAGCCCCAAAGAAACGCTGCAATTGGTTCATCTCGTAATTTGACCTGTACCTACATGAGCTTGTCCAACATCCTCCTTTAATTACCTACAGAAAAAATATCACAATAGGAGAAAATTTAAAGAAATTAAAAAGTACTAGTGACCAACATCACGCAGAGAATAATTGGCTAACTAGTAATCCCCTGAAAGGTAATTACCCCTGTAGAACCTGTTCTCACTGTAGATATATGCAGATAGGCAATACCCTGACACTAGTAGCTTGGTATCATTGGATTAACTAATTGATCACTTGCAGGTCAACTTTTGTTGTCTATGCCTTAATTTGCCCTTGTGGTCGATTCTATGAGGGCAAGACCATTAGGCAGCTCCAGGTACGTTTCCGGGAGCATGTCCGCTCTTAAACTTTTGGGCTTAGAAATAATTCCACCACTCAAAAATAGAGGAGATCGGGGGAGACTCCTCCTTTAGCGAGAGGCTCGCTGGATGGTACGGCTAAATGCCACTGGTAATGCTGGTCTATATGACCGGAACGAGTTTGGTTCTTTTTTGTAATTATTGGTGATCTTTGTTCATTATATGTTTTAGTTCCTACCTTATTGTAAGTAGCACTGTAGATTGTTTCACGGTCCTGTGTGCTGTTGTGCACCGGTTATGTGACGGCAGACACGGTCACATGACTTTGATGCTAACCAGTTCGCTAGGCGACTACTTAATGCCACCCCTATGTATAGGAGAGCGACGCAAGCAGATGTCATTCCGGCTAGAGGAGGTGCGCTCAGACGCACTAAACAGCTTGTTCCGGGTCCCTGCCCTCCACCCTGCTCCCCCGCCTGTAACCACTGCTAGCATTACCAGACTGCAATAAAGACCTGGATGGTGAGTGGGGCCTCTGCTTGTTCTTTGTTCCTGCATTGTGCTTTCTCCTTGGCTACGCACCTTCACTACAGGCTATATGTAAGTCCAGTCCTGTGTGTGGCTACACGTATCTTTGGCTGCTTAGTTCCGTATGTGCCGGTGCCTTGTCCCTCTTCTGCCTACAGCTTTTCCATTACAGTGCTAGGAGTTCGATCACTTGAACAAAGGATCACTTCACTTGCTGATAAGGAATGTCGCCTATTTTGGACCATGAATTCTCTCCAGTCCTATCAGGCCAGCTCTCGAGCTCCGAGAGGGCTCCGGGTCTATAAGGCCCCCTCTCAGTACCAAGACAACCCTGAGTTCCTCGTTGAATGGGAACAAGCCGATCTGGATCATGCGGCCAGGTTGACCGATATTGTCTTAAAGAAAAGTTAGATCGACTACGGCACTACTACTGCTGAGCTTTGCAAAGCCAAGATTGAATATTGCACTCGGGTGAGCGAGGCCAGCGCCCAGATATTCTTTCAGAAGTTGGACAAAAAATTGATGGTCACACAGGCAGAGATCAAAGAGCGCAAGAGGGAGAAATTTGTGCGAGATAAAGCCAATTATGATTCAGCCCAGATGTTCACATGGCATAACACCAATAAGAAAGCCTCTCAACGCCAATGGTATCCATTTAACCGTAGGCGAGGAAATGCACGCAAACCACCTTCAGAATATTGGACTTCTGACTCAGATGCCACTGGGTCTGATGATGCAGCAAACATCCAGACCATCTGCCCACAAGCCCCAGTACCAGGTCCACTCCCTTTAGGAGAAAAACCAGGACTGGCAGAGGGAAGAAAGGACATCGCCACCGCCCCAATCAAGAGGAAGGGGGTCACATGGAGGGACTATAGACTGCTCCTGATCCATTGAATGTCATGAACCTCACAGACATTCCTCTCACAGCTGAGTGCTTGTCACTCTTATCGAAGGGCCTTAATTTCGGCTTATGTCAGCCCTTTGACTTTACACAGTTTGAGGTGGACGTTTATAAGACCACTAGGAAAATGATGTTAAATAAAATGTACAGCAATAAAAAATTCACAGCTAATGTCTTTATTATATTTATATTTCTAATTATGATTTAATATTTTTATATACACTATTATTCTGTTACCCCAATCAGGAGTAAATCTCATGGTCCGTGACACGTACCACCACAATATTACTATTGAGCTATAAATCAATGTAATAGACCAACTTATATACATATATATGTGCAAGGGAAATATTTTCTAAGTTTACACACATGCGCAGTCCCTTTCCCGATGTACATTTGAGACTAAGTCCCAACGCGTGCGCAGTAGCTATAAAGACATCCGCCGCGATAGAAGTTCCATGGAACTGACATGCGCAGCGCACGGAGATGACACAGGCATCTTATAGTGGCGCTGCACTATGACAGCACGTGACGTGGACCCGTCACGAGCGCAAATGAGATCTAACACAGGCACCGGATTGGTGAGCACATTGAAAGCACAGATGACTATAATTGCCTCCGATACCGGATTGGTAAGTGGACTGTTGGCATATGTAATAAGCTTTATCATTGGAGAGTGATATTGGGCCAACAATTATGACATCATTAAGGGGGGTTATAAATACCCCCATTACCATTTTGGAGCAGCCATTGCCACCATTGCCTCTTGAGAAAGCCAGTGATACGGCAAAACATGTAGAGGCGGCAATACTGTGATATTTTAAGCGATACCTGATTGATCAATTTACAGCGGCAACTGCAGGGCTGCATTATTAGAAAGTGGAGAAATGTTCTCCCTATATATTAGGTGTGTTACATACTTGATCATCAGGTTATCAGTTTTAACTTATTTTTGCATAGGGATTTTCCATTTGAATGAATATTGAATAAAAGTAAAGTTTTAAGGGGGTTGCATTCAAGGTTTTTTTTTTACCCCGGGCTAAGGCCCTGGGGTTGAGTTAATTTTTGGTCTGATTGGCCCCTTACTGCCCTCGGGTAGTCAGTTGTGTAGTTTCAGTTATAGAGATTTAGTTCTCATTTTATGCCCATTAACATTGTGATATTGGAATGGCAGGGTTTCTGTCACAACAAGTGAATACTGAAAGTTTAGCTGCAGAAGCCCAACAGGTGTTTTCCCCTGATAACCTACCACCAGAACAAACCAACATTCAACAGGCATTTAGAGGTCTGTCTAAGACATATAAGAGCTATATTAGATCCTGGTGGGAGGTTAGAAGTCTTGACACATATGCTCAGCAAATAATAGTCTACAGAGTGTTACGTATCCCCATTACCCCTAGCTCACATCGAGAGGATAATGAATTTTATTAAAGGCTGGGAGCAGATCCTAACAGAGAATTCTTTGCATATGATTATCTATTGGAATACAAGAAGACACATTTATCCAAGGTTGTTCAGGAACTTGACATGCAACTCAAGTCCATTCAGGGGTTCAGTGCTCATCCCTAATACGGGATATTAAAATCCAAGCTACAGAATCACTTGGAGCAATTCAAAAACGAAATAAAGGATAAAAAACATAAGAAGTACATTAGGGACTTCACAGATTTTCCCATGATCAAGTTTACCCCTATAGGGGCTATAAGAATTCACATTCACATAGTAGAGGTAATTACCCTACTCAACAAAATAATAGAGCCACTGATATCTCTGAATCAGAAACATCTGGTATGGAAGGATTTCTATCAGATACTAATAGCACACAACGACCCTATCAAAAAAGAAAAAGTAAGACCCATAGGTTTAAGCAGTCTCAAGCCAAATGACCTCCTCTACAATACACTACTGTTCAAACAAGAGGGATACCACCTACCAACATAAGATGTTCCACACAGGGACTGAGTGGTCCTCAGATGGTGAATGTACCAAATGTTCCGTTGGCCCACAAGCCACAATTCCACCAGATATTGGCGTACCATCTGCCTCTACCTCCTCATTTGTGGGTGCTACATTGGCGCAGAACAATTACACAATGCCCACAAATGGGCATATGGCTACTGGGATGCAGGGCATGGCTACCTCATGGGCTGGTCCAATAAATACCCAGGGAAACACTATTACATTGACACCACAGGTGTCATCCTCACAGATTAATACTTTACCATCATCATCTTTTTTAGGGACACTCCCTTCGCTGTTTCCACCTCCAACATTATTTTAACAACTTGGAGTGGATCTACAGACAGTGGTGATACTCATGAGTCAAGTGAGGCCCTTCAGATCTTCAACATCTCTAAATATGAACTGAATGAGGCAGAAAAATCCCTACTTAGTAAGGGACTGCCCTTCACCCCCGTGCCAAAGTTTGACCATTTTACCTGGGTGAAGGACGTTAATCTATTTGCGCGCAAGTTAGCGCTACATAAGTGGCACGCACAAAGAGAACATGACTCTAGAGCACAGTTACAACAGGATGAGACTGTGAGGCATACGCTACACGAGCTTCTGTTGGAAAGCGAAGGGAATGAATCTATTTTCGAGGCACCCATTACGGAATTAAGACCTAAGTCCAAAAATACTCCCTGTTTCTCCCAATATCCAAATATCGAAATTTTTGTTGATATTGTTACACAAGAGATTGCCAAGATCTACCCCGATAGGGGTAGGATCAGTTCCAATCTTGGGAAGGAGGAACAGACAGCTCTGTTCACTTTGAGGGATAATGACAGGATTGTCATTAAGCCCAGTGATAAGGGCGGCAATGTCGTCGTTATGGACTAAGAAGAATATGTCAATATGATGATGGCTCTGTTGTCAGATGACACTAGGTATGAAAAACTACGGCCTGACCCAACAATGGTTTACCTGCAAGAGTATAAGGATTTGTTAACTAGGATGAGTTTAAATTTATTTACAATCCCCGTTCCACCATTGCTACTTTTTACGCACTTCCTAAGATGCACAAATCCACTATTCCTATTATAGGGAGACCTATTGTTTCTGGGAACGACTGTCTTACACGTGGTGATAGCCTCTATCTTGATCACGTTCTTTCCCCTTTTGTCACTACACTTCCTTCCTACCTGTGAGACACCAAGGACACTGTCCTTAAACTGACAGTTATTATGGTCACCGATACCACCATACTAACGAGTCTAGATGTAGAGAGTCTCTACAGTAACATAAGACATGAGTTAGGTGTGGAAGCGGTCTCCAGGTACTAAAGTCTAAAAGTACACTATTTCACGGTCACAATAAATTTGTTTTGACACTACTCAAATTTATTCTTACAGACAATTATTTTCTCTTTAATGGCACTTTCTATCACCAGACACAAGGAACTGCTATGGGGGCTTCTTGTGCACCAAATTATGCAAATTTGTTTTTAGTTCGGTGGGAGAGCACGTTTGTTTTTTCGGATGAATTGAGTTTTTACACTGAGCACATTTAATTTTACGGACGGTACATTGATGATGTCCTGATTTTGTGGGACGGATCATGTAAGCTTTTTCAGGAATTTACCGACAACCTAAACGATAATAAGATTGGGATGACATTCACCTCGGAGATTGGAGGCAGAGCCTTCAATTTCTTGGTCCTAAGAATATATATTGATGAACAGGATCAGATACAAACTGATATTTTTAGTAAGCCCACTTCCACCAATTCTCTCCTGCACTGGGATAGCTGGCACCCGGGGTCTCTTAAAAAGAGTATCCCGGTCGGCCAGTATCTCAAGACAGGGAGGAATTGTTAAGAGGAAGGAAATTTTCAGAGGGAAAGCTCTAATCTATTCAGGAGATTTAGAGAGAGGGGTTACCCCCGTAAATATCTTAAACAAGCGTTTCATAGGGCATGTAACTCTGAGAGAAACAACCTACTGATGGGGACCAAGATGTTGGATGCATCAACAACAACAAAAAAAGTTAGATGCATCGGGACTTATGATGGTCATACTGACCAAGTAATGTCGATTTTGAGACGCCATTGGCATCTGTTGGCGAGAGATACTGACTTGTTGCCAGTCATTGGCAACAGTACATAGCCATCTGAAAACCGAAGATAGGGGAGACACGTGGCTAACGAGCAGGACAGTGGGCACATTTTGTTGCAGTCACCGTAGTTTTTGTCGACATGTATTAAAAACGAAAGAGATAGTTAATCCTGTTGACCACCGGGTTTATCTAATACGACAGTTTATCAATTGTGGTTCTCGTAATGTGGTGTATGTTGCCAGATGTACATGCCCCAAAATCTACGTGGGAAAAACGACCCAAGAATTCCGCAGGAGGATCTCACAACACCTAAGCAATTTTAGGACAAACACGGATACTCCATTGGCGAGACATATTCTTGCTGTCCATAATGGTAGACTAGAGGATCTTAAATTTATGGGGCTATGTCAATGGAAACTTGGTCCACGGAAAGGGAACATTGATACCAGGTTGTTACAAGAGGAAGCTAGGTGGATCTGGCGACTACGTAGCCAGGCACCTTTGGGCCTAAATGAAGGTTTTTCTTTTGCAGCTTTTCTTTAAATTGATGTCTTCAGTAAAGTGCATTCATTGTTTTATTTTCCCAATTGCTATATATTTTGTATTGGCTGCTAGAGCGAACTAGTGATATTATCTTTATCATTCCGGAAAAGGATATTATGGTCCAACACACAAATACCCTATCCTTGATCATACTCTAATTTATTTTCTTCTTGCACACTTTTTCTTTTTAGTATTTGGTATGTTATATGAGTCCACACATTGTTGATAATCATAAATATCATTTATTCCTATATCACCTATCATCTGTATGTCTTATTTGGTTATCTGACCTCATTTGGCATATTACTATTCACATTTTATGATGGTGCTATTTTCGCCTTTATTATATTTATATTTCTAATTATAATTTAATATTTTTATATGCACTATTATTAAAAGCACTTACCTGTTACTCCTAATCAGGAGTAAATCTCATGGTCCGTGACACGTACCACCACAATATTACTATTGAGCTATAAATCAATGTAATAGACCAACTTATATACATATATATGTGCGAGGGAAATATTTTCTAAGTGTACACACATGCGCAGTCCCTTTCCCGATGTACATTTGAGACTAAGTCCCAACTCGTGCGCAGTAGCTATAAAGACATCAACCGCGATAAAAGTTCCATGTTCCATGGAACTGACATGCACGGTGCACGGAGATGACACAGGCATCTTATAGCGGCGCCGCACTATGACAGCGCGTGACGTGGACTCGTCACGAGCGCAAACGAGATCTTACACAGGCACCGGATTGGTGAGCATATTGAATGCACAGGTGACTATAATTGCCACCGATACCGGATTGGTAAGTGGACTGATAGCATATGTAATAAGCTTCATCATTGGAGAGTGATATTGGGCCAACAATTATGACATCATTAAGGGGGGCTATAAATACCCCCATTGCCATTTTGGAGCAGCCATTGCCACCATTGCCTCTTGAGAAAGCCAGTGATACGGCAAAACATGTAGAGGCGGCAATACTGTGATATTTTAAGCGATACCTGATTGATCAATTTACAGCGGCAACTGCAGGGCTGCATTATTAGAAAGCGGAGAAGTTTTCTCCCTATATATTAAGTGTGTTACATACTTGATCATCAGGTTATCAGTTTTAACTTATTTTTGCATGGGGATTTTCCATTTTAATGAATATTGAATAAAAGTAAAGTTTTAGGGGGGTTGCATTCAAGGTTTTTTTTTTACCCCGGGCTAAGGCCCTGGGGTTGAGTTAATTTTTGGTCTGATTGTTCCCTTACTGCCCTCGGGTAGTCAGTTGTGTAGTTTCACATCCTCAGCTGACTCCGACTCAGACGTCCCACCCCCAAGGAGGTGACGCAGGCAGGCCACTGCAGCGGCCACTGCGTCACCTGGCCCCTCTGGGCTTTCTGAGCCTGGCCCCTCTGGGCCCTCAGAGCCCTCTGACACCACATGGGTTTACAGGGAATGCAGGGATGCAATTCCCATATGCTGGGTTGGAGGAAAATTACTTTTTTAAGTTCTTTTTCATGGATGAGCTGATAGAGCATTTGGTGGTGCAGACCAACATCTATGCCCACCAATATATTACTGAACACCCCACCTCTAGTTACGCACATCCGAATAGGTAGACCCCTGTGACCCCATCAGAGATGGGAAAATTTTGGGGTATAATGCTCAGCATGGGGCTGCTGAAGAAACCCAGTATTCGTGCATATTGGAGCACCGACCTGCTGTATAACACCCCCCATGTACCGCATGGTGATGAGCAGGACACTGTTTGAAATGATACTGCGATTTCTGCATTATACAGATAATGCCGCTTGTCCACCTAGAGACCACCCTAGCTTTGATTGTCTATATAAAGTTAGGCCCCTTATAGACAATCTAAATGCCAGGTTCCAGGCGGCATATGTCCCAGACAGGGAAATATCAATTGATGAGTACCTGGTGCACTTCAAGGGCAGGCTACAATTCCACCAGCACCGGCCCAGCAAAAGGGCAAGGTATGGCGTGAAGATGTACAAGCTCTGTGAAAGTGCATCAGGATACACGTACAGGTTCCGTCCGTGTATATGAGGGGAAAGACTCATCAATTGAACCCGCAGAGTGCCCCCCTGTCCTGGGAATCACTGGCAAGATAGTATGGGATTTGGTGCACCCCATACTAAACCAGGGATACCACCTCTACCTGGACAATTTCTATACGAGCGTCCCCCTATTCAAGTGCCTCGCTGCATGTGGTAAAGTTGCATGCGGCACTGTACGTAAAAACCAGAAAGGCCTACCCACACCTCTGCTGGCACACCCCATGCATAAACATGAGAGCAGGGAACTGTGCAGCGATGGCATATAGTGTGTCAGGTACAAGGACAAGAGAGACGTCCTTGTACTGACCACAATACATGGCCACACCACCACCCCGGTTTCTGTACGTGGGGCCCGTACAGAAATCCATAAGCCAGACTGCATCCTGGCTTATAATAAGTTCATGGGTGGGGTGGACTTGTCTGACCAGGTGCTGAAGCCATACAGCGCTATGAGGAAGACAAGGGTGTGGTATAAGAAACTGGCTGTGCACATGGTACAGATGGCCTTATATAATGCATTTGTCCTGTACAGACATGCCAGCCAGAGGGGGACGTTCTTGGAGTTCCAGGAGGTGATCATAAGGAACCTGATATTTGGGGACCAAGAAGGTGCAGGTCCCAGCACTTCCAATGAGTCCTCACGGATTGTGCCAGGACAGCATTACCCCAGTGAAATCCCCCACACTGGGAAGAAGGGGAGGACCCCAAAAAAATGCAGGGTCTGCTATAAAAGAGGGATTCGCAGGGACACTACATACCGGTGCGAGACCTATCCCACTCAACCTGGACTGTGCATCCCGTGTTTTAAAAATTTTCACACATCCCTGCAATTTTAATTTGATCCCTCTTAACCCTCTTGTAACTTATCACATGTCACTGTTTGTTCTTAGTTAATTTAACCCCCCACCCCATTTTATTAAGATCCATGGCCCAGTGTGCCACCTATTATTTTCTTTTTACCCCAAAACAATTCCAGCAAAATATGTCGCACAGTGTGCCTCCTATTATTTTTCTTTTTACTTCAAAACCATTCCAGCAAAAAAAGTGGTACAGTGTACCACAAATTATTTTCATTGTACCCCAAAACCATTCCAGCAAAATATGTGGTACAGCAGGTCCTGGACAATCCTTCCCCTCTCAGCCATGCCATGTGCCCAAGTCGCATAGACCATGCCACATATTGGGTATTGCTGTACCCAGGAGAACACATATAACAATTACTGGGGTGTATGTCTCCGGTGGCGCAACCTGGGCACAACATATTAGGTGCTGAAATGGCACATAGGTGTTGCAATCACAATTTTCACTATGCACAATCCCCAAGAGCATCATCTTTTGGAAAACCTCTTTTCAGTCAAAATGCTCACTACCCTCTACATAAATTCTTTAAGGGGTGTAGTTTTCAAAATGGGGTCACTTGTGGGGTGTTTCTACTGATCTAGTTCTTCGGTTGGCACTGCAAATGCACATAGTGTGAGAAAACAGATTCTGCATTTAAAAGGCACTCCCTTCCTCTTGTGTCCTGATGTGTGCCTAAATACAACTTATGCCCACATATTGGGTACTGGCGTGTTCTAGAGAAATTTCCTGACAAAATTGCGGGTGCTAATATTCATGTGTTCCTTGTGAAACTGAAAAAATAGTGCTGAAAGTGCAAAATACGCATCAAAATTTTTAATTTCATTTTCATGGCCTAGTTCTACAAACTGTCCTCAAACACCTGTGGGGTGAAAATGCTCTCTACCCCCCTAAATAAATTCCTTGGGGGATGTTTTTTTCAAAATAGGGTCACTTATGGGGTGTTTCCACTCTTCTAGTTCTACGGTTGGCACTGCAAATGCACATAGTGTGAGAAAACAGATTCTGCATTTAAAAGGCGCTCCTTTCCTATTGTGCCCAGCTGTGTGCCTAAATACCAACTTATGCCCACATATTGAGTACTGGCGTGTTCTAGGGAAATTTTCTGACAAAATTTGGGGTGCTAATATCTCTGTGTTCCTTGTGAAACTGGAAAAAGTGGTGTTAAAAGTGCAAAATACGCATCAAAATTTAAAATTTCATTTTCACGGCCTAGTTCTACAAACTGTCCTCAAACACCTGTGGGGTGAAAATGCTCTCTACCCCCCTAAATAAATTACTTGGGGGATGTAGTTTTCAAAATGGGGTCAATTGTGGGGTGTTTCCACTCTTCTAGTTCTACGGTGGGCACTGCAAATGCACATAGTGTGAGAAAACAGATTCTGCATTTAAAAGGCACTCCTTTCCTCTTGTGCCCTGCTGTGTGCCTAAATACCAACTTATGCCCACATATTGGGTACTGGCGTGTTCTGGAGAAATTTCCTAACAAAATTTGAGGTGCTAATATCCATGTGTTCCTTGTGAAAGTGAAAAAAATTGGTGCTAAATGTGCAAAATGAGAATAAAAATTTTACATTTTATTTTCACGGCCGAGTTCTACAAACTATCCTCAAACACCTGTAGGGTCAAAATGCTCACTTCTCCCCTAAATGAATTCCTTGAGGAGGTGTAATTTTAAACATGGGCTCACTTGTGGGGGGTTTCTGCTGTTCTGGCACAATGGAAGGTTTGTAAATGCACATGGCCCCCCGACTACAATTTCAGCAAATTTCTCTCTCCAAAAGTCCTATGGCGCTCCTTCTGTTCTGAGACCTATAGTGTGCCAGCAGAGCACTTAACATGTACTTTTGGGGTATTTGTTATTTGGGAGAAATTGGGCTTCAAATTTTGGGGCCCATTTTCTCCTATTTCCCCTTGTAAAAAAGAAAAATTTGGGGTAACACCATAATTTAGTGTTAAAAATCTAATTTTCCATTTTAACGTCCAACTTCAAGTAGTGAAACACCTGTGAGGTGTTAAGGCTCACTATACCCCTTGTTACGTTCCTTGAGGGGTGTAGTTTCCAAAATAGTATGCCATGTTTTTTTTTTGCTGTTCTAGCACTATGGGGGCTTCCTAAATGCAACATGCCCCCCAAACACCATTTCACCAAAATTCTCTTTCAAAAAGCCAAATTTTGCTCCTTGTCTTCTGAGCCTTGTAGTGCACCAGCAGAGCACTTAACGTCCATATATGGGGCATTTTCTTAATCGGGAGAAATTGGGCTTTACATTTTGGCATCCATTTTCTCCTAATACCCCTTGTAAAAAAAAGAAAAATTTGGGGTAACACCATCATTTTAGTGTTAAAAATCTAATATTCCATTTTCATGTCCAACTTCAATGCAAAGTCGTGAAACATCTGTGAGGTGTTAAGGCTCACTATACCCCTTGTTACGTTCCTTGAGGGGTGTAGTTTCCAAAATAGTATGCCATGTGTTTTTTTTTTTTTTACTGTTCTAGCACCATGGAGGCTTCCTAAATGCAACATGCCCCCCAAAAACCATTTCACCAAAATTCTCATTCAAAAAGCCGAATTTTGCTCCTTGTCTTCTGAGCATTGTAGTGCACCAGCAGAGCACTTAATGTCCACATATGGGGCATTTTCTTAATCGGGAGAAATTGGGCTTTAAATTTTGGGGTCCATTTTCTCTCAATACCCCTTGTAAAAAAAGAAAAATTTGGGGTAACACCATCATTTTAGTGTTAAAAATCTAATATTCAATTTTCATGTCCAACTTCAACGCAAAGTCGTGAAACATCTGTGAGGTGTTAAGGCTCACTATACCCCTTGCTACGTTCCTTGAGGGGTGTAGTTTCCAAAATAGTATGCCATGTGTTTTTTTTTGCTGTTCTAGCACTATGGGGGCTTCCTAAATACAACATGCCCCCCAAACACCATTTCACCAAAATTCTCTTTCAAAAAGCCAAATTTTGCTCCTTGTCTTCTGAGCATTGTAGTGCACCAGCAGAGCACTTAACGTCCATATATGGGGCATTTTCTTAATCGGGAGAAATTGGGCTTTACATTTTGGCATCCATTTTCTCCTAATACCCCTTGTAAAAAAAAGAAAAATTTGGGGTAACACCATCATTTTAGTGTTAAAAATCTAATATTCCATTTTCATGTCCAACTTCAATGCAAAGTCGTGAAACATCTGTGAGGTGTTAAGGCTCACTATACCCCTTGTTACGTTCCTTGAGGGGTGTAGTTTCCAAAATAGTATGCCATGTGTTTTTTTTTTTTTTTGCTATTCTAGCACCATGGGGGCTTCCTAAATGCAACATGCCCCCAAAAAACATTGACAGCAAAATTCGTTTTCAAAAATCCCATAGTTGCTCTTTCCTTTTTGAGCCATGTTGTGAGCCCACAGAGCACTTTATGTCAACACATGAGGTATTTTCGTACTCGAGAGAAATTGGGCTACAAATTTTGGGGGCCTTTTTTTCCATATGCCACTTTTAAAAATGTACAAAATGGGGCTACAAGAACATGTTAGTGTAAAAAAATGCTGATTTAGATTTTTCATATCCACTTTGCTGCTATTCTTGTGATACACCTAAAGGGTTAACAAACTATCTGAATGTCATTTTGAATACTTTGAGGGGTGCAGTTTCTATAATGGCGTCATTTATGGTGTATCTCTCACAGAAAGGCCCCCCAAAACCCACTTCAAACTTAACTGGCCCCTGGAAAATTCAGATTTTGACATTTTTGTGAAAATTTTGAAAATTGCTGCTATACTTTGAAGCCCTCTGATGTCTTCAAAAAGTAAAAACATGTCAATTTTATGATGCCAACATAAAGTAGACATATTGTATATGTGAATCAATATATAATTTATTTGGAATATACATTTTTCTTACAAGCAGAGAGTTTAAAAGTAAAAAAAAATGCTACATTTTCAAAATTTTCATCAAATTTTTGAAAATTTTGCACCAAGAAATGATACAAGTATCGACAAAAATGTACCCCTGACATAAAGTAGAATATGCCACGAAAAAACAATCTCGGAATCAGAATGAAAAGTAAAAGCATCCCAGAGTTATTAATGCTTAAAGTGACAGTGGTCAGATTTGCAAAAAACCCTCTGCTCCTTAAGGTGAAAATGGGCTATGTCCTTAAAGGGTTAAACTTGGGAATCTAATATAAATCTTAAATTTAAATTTAAAAAAATTGATGTCATCTTTTCAAGACTGACGCCCTATGGTCATATTACCAGTGGAATTATCAAAATAATCCAATGAAACAGCTTGGAGCGATAACTATGAACCATAACTGAATAAATGAAACATTTGCACTTTCACAGTCAGGGGAGCGCTGAAAGCCAGGTTCGGGAACAGGTCGTATCCCGCCTGGCAGAGGACAGCCAGCTTTATGCTCACCAGAATGAGTACTCTGTGGCACTGATTCTAATAGCGATGCAGTAATCTGCATGTCATACTGAATAACAGTATTATTTCACTAACACAACACACTTCCTATGCGTGTTAGGACAAGGCAATGAGTTCTACATCCAGATTGAGGCTCTTTGTAGGCCAGAAATAAACGTTTTTAACAGCGATTTTCCGCGAATAAAATCGGACCAAAGCTAATTTTTTAGGAAAATTTGGTGAATCGACCGAATCAAATTTTTCAAAAGTTCGCTCATCTCTAAGTGCTACCATGAAATTTTTTTGATAATGTCCAAGCAGCATGAGGAGACCACAGGGCCTCACCATCCCTAAGATTGAAAGATTAAAAATTCTATTGAAGATTTATGGTAGCTCGTGCTACCACAAAAATTTTCACGCAATGTCCCAGCAGCATGAAGAGACCAAAGCCAAAGTCCCAAGAAGGTCGGCACTGCAATAAATGGTTGGTGCCCGAGGACCAAATGTAACGATAATCCAAAAGAAGAAAGGGTCCCGACACTCAGAAGCTTGTGAAATCTCAAAGGTTTTTTTATGCAACATGCATAGCATACAGGGTAGGTGCGCGTTACGGCTCAATAGCCTTTGTCAACCAGCCTGGTTGACAAAGGCTATTGAGCCGTAACGCGTACCTACCCTGTATGCTATGCATGTTGAAGAAATGAACCTTTTAGATTTCACAAGCTTCTGAGTGCCTGGACCCTTTCTTCTTGAGGAGACCAAAGGGCCTCCCAATCCCTAAGATTAAAAGATGAATTTTCAAATTTAAATTGAAGATTAATGGTAGCTAGAGCTACCATAAAAATTTTCAGGTAATGTCCCAGCAGCATGAGGAGACCATATAGTGGCTGAATGGTGCAACCTGGAGTTGGTGGCAGCATGAGGAGACCACATAGTGGCTTAATGACACAGCCTGGAGGTGGCTGAAGCATGTGAAGACAAAATAGTGGCTGAATGTTACAGCCTCGATTTGGCGGCAGCATGAGGAGACCATAGGGCCTCAAAATCCCTAAGATAAGAAGATGAATTTTCAAATTCAAATTGAAGATTTAAGGTAGCTAGTGCTACCATAAAAAAATGGTAATGTACCAGCAGCATTAGGAGACCATAGGGCCTCACGATCCCTAAGATTAAAAGATACATTTTAAAATTTAAATTGAAGATTCATGGTTGCTAGTGCTGCCATAAAAATGTGTAGGTAATGTCCCAGCAGCATGAGGAGACCATATAGTGGCTGAATTACACAGCCTGGAGGTGACTGAAGCATGAGGAGATCATATAATGGCTTAATGGCACAGCCTATAGTTGGTGGAAGCATGAGGAAACCATAAAGTGGTTGAATGGCACAGCCTGGAGTTGGCGCAGCATGAAGAGAACATATAGTGGCTGGATGACACAGCCTGGACTTGTTGGCAGCATATAGTGGCTGAATGACACAGCCTGGAGTTGGTGGCAGCATGAGGTAATCATATAGTGGCTGAACGACACAGCCTGGAGTTGGTGGCAGCATATAGTGGCTGAATGACACAGCTTGGAGTTGGTGGCAGCATGAGAAGACCATAGGGCCTCACAATCCCTAAGATAAAAAGAGGAATTTTCAAATTTAAATTGATTATTTATGGTAGCTAGTGCTACCATAAAAATATTTAGGTAATGTCCAAGCAGCATGAGGAGACCATAGGGTCTCACAATCCCTGAGATTGAAAGATGAATTTCAAATTTAAATTGAAGATTTATGGTAGCTAGTGCTACGGTAAAATTATTTAGGTGATGTTACAGAAGCATGAGGAGATCATAGGGCCTCACCATCTCTAAGATTAAAATATACGATTTAAAATGTAAATTGAAGATTTATGGTAGCAGCATGAGGAGACCAAAGAGCCTCACCATCTCTAAGATTAAGAAATTAATTTTCAAATTTAAATTGAAGATTTATGGGTTTTAGTTAATGTCTCAGCATCATGAGGAGACCATGTAATGACTGAATGGCACAGCCTGGAGTTGGCGGCAGCATGAGGAGACCATAGGGCCTCACAATCCCTAAAAAAAACCATACATTTTCAAATTTTAAATTGAAGAATTATGGCAGCTAGTGCTACCATAAAAATGTTAGGTAATGTCCCAGCAGCATGAGAAGACCATAGCGCCTCACCTTCAAAAAGATTAAAAGTTAAATGTGAACATTTAAATTGAAAGTTTATGGTAGCAAGTGCTACCATAAAAATGTTTAGGTAATGCAATGTCCCAGCAGCATGAGGAAACCACATAGTGGCTGAATGGCACAGCCTGGAGTTGGCGGCACCATGAGGAGACCATATAGTGGCTGAATGACACAGCGTGGAGGTGTTGGCAGCATGAGGAGACCTTATAGTGGCTGGATGACACAGACTGGACTTGTTGGCAGCATTAAGTTGCTTAATGACACAGTCTGGAGTTGACGGCAGCATGAGGAAACCATAGGGCCTCACAATCAATAAGATAAGAAGATGAATTTTCAAATTTAAATTGAAGATTTAAGGTAGCTAGTGCTACCATCAAAAAATTTTGGTAATGTCCCAGTAGCATGAGGAGACCATAGAGCCTCACCATCCCTAAGATTAAAATATACATTTTAAAACTAAAATTGAAGATTCATGGTAGCCAGTGCTAGCATAAAAATTGACTGAAGCATGAGGAGACCATATAATGGCTTAATGGCACAGCCTGGAGTTGGCAAAAGCATGAGGAAACCATAAAGTGGCTGAATGGCACAGCCTGGAGTTGGCGCAGCATATAGTGGCTGAATGACACAGCCTGGAGTTGGGGGCAGCATGAGAAAACCATAGGGCCTCACCATCTCTAAGATTGAAAGATACATTTTAAAATTTAAATTGAAGATTTATGGGTTTTAGGTAATTGCCCAGCATCATGAGGAGACCATATAGTGACTGAATGGCACAGCCTGGAGTTGGCGACAGCATGAGGAGACCATAGGGCCTCACAATCCCTAAGATAAAAACATACATTTTCAAATTTTAAATTGAATAGTGCTACCATAAAAATTTTAGGTAATGTTCCAGCAGCATGAGGAGACCATAGGGCCTCACCTTCAAAAAGATTAAAAGTAAAATGTTAACATTTAAATTGAAGATTTATGGTAGCAAGTGCTACCATAAAAATGAATTGGTAATGTAATGTCCCAGCAGCATGAGGAAACCATATAGTGGCTGAATGAAACAGCCTGGAGGTGGCTAAAGCATGAGGAGACCATATAGTAGCTAAATGGCACAGCGTGGAGTTGTCGGAAGCATTAGGAGACCATATAGTGGCTGAATGACACAGCTTGGAGGTGGCAGCAGCATGAGGAGACCAAAGGTGCAATACAGTATATTCTACAATAATGATGAATGGTGCTAATGAAATATCTATGTGGACTGTGCAATAGGAGTATTATGTGGATGGTGCAATAAGTATTGAACTGTGTAGAGGCACCTAACTGTGGCTATACCCCCTGAACTGTATGAGGACACTAGAAGGGACGTGCATTCTTTGATACCTGTGCAATACTCTAGCATAAAGTGAAACAGTGCATTACTCTGGCATAAAGTGTAACAGTGGCATATGTGCAATAGTCTAAAGGAGAGTGAAGCAGTGTTGGACATGAGACTGTGTGAATTGTATCAACATGTGCAATATCGGGACTGTGTGCATTTCATCAAGTAGATACTGCTGATGTCAAAATGGACTATGTGCAATACTGTGAATAGCTGCTGATAGAGGAATATGTGCAATGCAGAAGAGTATAAAGTGCAATATATCCTGAGAGACTTGAATAACAAAGGGCGAGTTAGTAGATGTGAGTACGGGTACCATCTATCTAAATCCTGTATATCTGTTTACATATCTGTGGAAATAATCTGATGGCGGCCGAATATGAAATATAATATTTGGTTTACACTATTGGTAATATTTTAAGGAGAATACGAAGTCTCTACAATTTTCAGTCATATCTACAAACTTGGAGACCAATAATTGAAGTAGTGTGTGGAATCACAAAATTAAATAGTGGCTGACTTACACAGCCTGGAGGTGGCTGAAGCATGAAGAGACCATATAGTGGCTGAATGGCACAGCCTGGAGGTGGCTGAAGCATGAGAAGACCATATAGTGGCTGAGTTGCACAGCTTGGAGGTGGCTGAAGCATGAGGAGACCATATAGTGGTTGAATGATACAGCATGGAGGTGGTGGCAGCATGAGGAAACCACATAGTGTCTGAATGGCACAGTCTGGAGTTTGGGGCAGCATGTGGAGAACATATTGTGGCTGAATGACACAGCCTGGAGGTGGTTGAAGCATGAGGAGACCGTATAGTGGCTGAATGACACAGCGAGGAGGTGGCGGCAGCATGAGGAGACCACATAGTGGCTGAATGGCAAAGCCTGGTGTTTGGACAGCATGAGGAGAACATATGGTGATAGAATGAGACAACCTGGAGTTGGCAGCAGCAGCATCAGGAGTCCTGAAGGTGACCCAGTGACAGAGTGGTGCGGTGGATGGCAATACCAGTACCCGGTGATGAAGGTGGCTGAAAAAAGGTGTGA
Source organism: Hyla sarda (assembly GCF_029499605.1). Taxonomy (NCBI): domain Eukaryota; kingdom Metazoa; phylum Chordata; class Amphibia; order Anura; family Hylidae; genus Hyla; species Hyla sarda. The sequence goes on from NC_079189.1 coordinate 22,378,673, forward strand.
TGCGGAGGAATGTGGCACCACGGACAATCTACTTTGATGCATCAGGCATTGGTGGGTGGAAATCCTGGCTGATCCATGCCTGATTCATCTTCACAAACGTCAGTCCCTGAATGTGCTACAATACGCTGAAAAAAACTGGTATTTTAGTAAAATACCAGCTGGTAATAACTTTTGCAATAAAAGAAATGGATGCAGACCTCAAGGTAAATATTTGTATATGAAATGTGGTGTATATTGTAAGAGTAGGAAATAGTTGGGATAGGACTGGTTATATATATAACAGTATTTTATTAAATTACACAGAATAGTCTAAGCAGGGCCCTTGCTATGGACTAGACAACATACAAATTAATGCAATGATAATATACCATAATATTAGATAAAAAAAAAAAAATATATATATATATATATATATATATATATATATATATATAATTTAAATGAATAAAAAAAGCAAAAAAAAATAAAAATAAAATAAAAATCTTGAAAATAATTAATACTAAAAATAATGAGCCCATATAGCAGCCACCTATTGGATAGGAGTTATTAGTCTTTTGCTGACCGAATATCAATAGACTTTGGCCATAGCTTTTGGCAGATTAGTATAGCGAGTGTTCTGAACGCAATGATTGTAACAGAGGGTGTCAGAGTTAGCATCGTAAGTTGCAACAAAAAGTTAATAGTTGTAGGTAGATAGATAGTTGTTGGTGCTTCTGCACCACTCACCGCTCCGTTTCCCTGAGATGGTAGCCCCTGATGTGCTGGGCTCCGTGGCACGGACTGGCTCTGCTCGGCGGCTGGCCTGCTGCGTCTGTGCGATAAAGTCTCAGTGTTCCTCCGATGGTGTGGAGAGTTTTGCGGCAAGCAGCTGTGGTGAGTGGACGCAGGCAGTAATGATCCAAATACCGTGTATGGACGGCGTTCACTTGGTGGTTTGTCTCAAACAGTGGTCCCTATTGCAGGGGGTTCCAGCTGTTGCAAGTCTGGATAACTTGAATTGGATCCTATAGGTGGTCAATATGGTAGGGTAGAGTGCTAGAAGCGTTTCGGTGAGACCCCTTTTTCAATAGCTAGGTAAAAAATAGTACACTACTTAGATGTAGGTATGTGGTATGAACTTATAATGGCAGAAAAATGCGCTACAGTACGCTTAAAAAAACGTATTCTTGCACAACACCAGCAGTACACAACAGTGCTGCAACACTAAAAAGCTGTGTACAAAACCCAAAATTGTGCTTTCTCACAGACTAATAGGAATGGACTGCTGGGTATGTATTATACCGTAAATAGATCAGTATAACCAGCAGACCATTTGTTGTGGAACAAAGAGGGCAGAAAAATACGTACACTTAAAAAACGTATTGGAGTAAAACACCAGCCGGTGATTACTTTTGCCTAAACTTTTACAGTATCTAGGCCCGTGACAGATTACAGGTAAAAAAAAGTAGTACACTACTTAGATGTAGGTATGTGGTATGCAAGTATAAGGGCAGAAAAATTCACAGTCTGCTGAAAAAAAATGTATTTTTTTGCACGACACCAGTAGTACACAACAGTGCTGCAGCATAAAAAAGCTGTGTATTAAACCCAAAACTGCACTCTGTAAAATACTATTAGGAATAGACTGCTGGGTATTATACCGTCTAAAGACTAGTATAACCAGCAGATGATTTGTTGTGGAACATAGATACAGAATTGCACTGAAAAATTATTCCTGCCTCCTTTGCTTAGGTTTATGAAGTTGAGACAGCTTGTTGAAATGTGTGAGGCAGCACATAGCTATCTGCCCCTCTCTGTAATACATTGCTGTAGAAAGTGACTGTGAGGTTAATGGCTGCAGTAAAAATCCTTTTCAGTGAAGAAAAGCACTGCTCTCTGACAACCAGAATGCTGATGTGACTAGGAGGTGAAACTCTGCTTGAAAAAGCTTATCTGTGTAAGGCTGGGTTCACACTACGTTTTTCAACTACAGTTTCTGCATACGTTTTCTATCAAAAACCGTATGGGGGAAAAAACGGATGGAACAGTATGGGAAAAAGAAAACCATATGGGTTTTTAAACAGTATACTGTTTTTAAAAGTCCATACTGTTCCGTCCGTTTTTGTAGAAAAAAAAACCATACATTTTAGAAAATTTTGTCCATTTTTAATGGGAGGGGTTATGGGTGGGGACTTTAGGATTCAAATGCGCAAGTGCAAAGTAAAAACATATAAGTTTTTCCCGTATGGAACCGTATACATGTGCGTTTCCCATTGACGTCCATGTAAAAAAAAAAACGTATGGTACGGTTTTTAAACCTGAGACAAAATCGTGGTCAACCACAGTTTTGACTCCGGTTTAAAAACCGTACTGCAACTGCATACTTTTTTTTAACATGGACGTCAATGGGAAACGCACATGTATACGGTTCCATACGGGAAAAACGTATACGTTTTTACTTGGCACATGCGCATTTGAATACTAAAGTCCCCTCCCAAGACCCCTCCCATTAAAAATGGACAAAATTTTCAAAAACGTATGGTTTTTTTTTCTATAAAAACTGACGGAACTGTATGCACTTTTAAAAACAGTATACTGTTTAAAAACGCATACAGTTTACTTTTTCCCATACTGTTCCACCCGTTTTTTTTCCATACGTTTTTTGATAGAAAACGTATGCGGGAATCGTAGTTTAAAAATGTAGTGTGAACCCAGCCTAACACACACACACACACTGTCCGTCCTATCTCTCTGCAGTGTAATGAATGAAGTGACTAGCTGGAATATGGCTGCCGATTATATAGGGCTGTGACATCACAGAGGTGACTGGCTGCTGACAGGCAGCATCCTGCATGTGATTCAGGGTCATTCCGCCTACCGTCGTTCCAGCCTACCCAGAGTTCCTTGCCCCATGCCCTGACATGTGGGTCCGCCATTCTAGATGCCCTGGAGCCTGGGCTGCACTAAATGGAGTTTATTATAGCGATTTGTGCGATAGAATAGCGGCGATATTCATATTAGTTGCAAATCAAATTTTTCATGAAACTCGGAACGAATTCGGATTCGATTCGCTCATCTCTACTTATTCCATAAACAGGTACAAAAAAGTACACTACTTAGATGTCGGTATGTGGTATGCACATATGAGGGCAAAAAAATGCGCTACAGTACGCTTGAATAATGTATTTTCAAGCGTACTTCAAGCTGGTGATTAATTTTCCCTTGCATTTCACTGTATGTAGGCCCTTGACAGATTGCCAGGTACAAAATAGTACACTACTTAGATGTAGGTATGTGGTATGCACGTATGAGAGCAAAAAAATGTGCTACAGTACACTTGAAAAACTTATTTTCTTAAATCACCAGCCGGTGACTACTTTTGCCTGGACTTTCAGATTATCTAGGCTTGTGACAGATTTACAGCTACAAAATAGTACACTGCTTTGCTGTAGGTATGTGGTATGCATGTATGAGGGCAGAAAAATGCACTACAGTACGCTGAAAAAATGTATTTTTGCACAACACCAGCAGTACACAACAGTGCAGCACCAAAAAAAAAAAAAACTGTGTATTAAACCCAAAATTACACTCTGTCAAAGAGTATTAAGAATGGACTGCTGGTTATTATACCGTCTACAGACTAGTATAAGCAGCAGATGATTTCTTGTGGAACAAATACTTAGAATTGAGCTAAAAAAAATCATTCATGCCTTCTCTGCTAAAGTTCATGAAGTTGAGGCTGCTTTTTAAAATGTATGAGGCAACGAAAGCTATCTGCCCCTCTCTGATAAAATGCTGAAGAAAGTGACTGGGAGGTTAATGGCTGCCATTAAAAATAATTTTCAGTGAGAAAAAGCACTGCTCTCTGTCCACCAGAAGGCTGATGTGGCCAGGAGTTGAAACGCTGCTATGATCAGTGTTTCTGGGTAACACACAGGCACAGGCAGTCCGTCCTATCCCTCTACAGTGTATGGCATGAAATGAGCAGCTGTAAAATGGCTGCCAATTATATAGGGCTGTGACATCACAGGGGTGACTGGAGGCTGATAGGCTGCCTCCTACATGTGATTTAGGGTCATCCCGCCTACCTCCTTTCCCGCCTTGCTTTCCCGCCTTCCCAGCACCCCCTGCCCCATGTACTCACATGTGGATCTGCCAGTATAGGTGTCCTGGAGCCTGGAACACTGTAAAATGGAGTTTAATGAAGCTATTCGCGCAATAGAATCGTGGCGATATTCAAATTCGTTGCGAATAAAATAAATCCGGAAATTCATAACGGATTCGGGTTTGTCTACTTCGAATCGCTCATCTCTAATTATAACTTCTATAACCAAGAAGAATGAGAAGGAGGAGATTTAATTTCTTTATTAGGGATTATTTTATTTATTTAGAATCAACGAACCAATGGAAATCACAAAACAAATATTTTCTGAAGTGACATTACACACTCCACCGTTTTTGCACATGATAGCACAATCTATGCATAACCCAATGATGCACAACAGAAATTTTAACAATTTAACAAATACAAATAATAAAAAATAAGCTATTTGTTTCTATAATAAATATCTTGTTTTCAGTTCTGGTTTTGTCAGTATATACCATAACTTAGGAAAGAAAATACAAAACAATATCCCATTACCTGAAGCCAATATAGCAAACACTTCTACACTAACCATATTTTTCCCCTTACTGCTCAGATAGGCCGGGATGGCACAGATCCAGACACTGCAGAACACCAGCATGCTGAAGGTGATGTACTTGGCTTCATTATACATATCAGGTAATGTCCTCACCATAAAAGCTAGAACAAAACTTACAGCCACCAGAAACCCCATATAACCCAACATGAAATAAAAGGCCAGTCTTGAACCCTCTTTACACTGAATGAGGATTTTCCCTGGATATGAGTCCATGTCTTCCTCCTGGTATGGAGGAGAAAATGACAACCAAAATATTCCATTCAGGACCTGAAGAGATGAGAAGACCAACACTATAGCATTGGGGAGTCTAACACCAATCCATTGTCTCCAGTAGCTGCCAGGTGTGGTGGCCTTGAAAGCAATACAAACCATGATAGTCTTGGCCAAAATAGATGACAACACAACAGTGAAGATGATTCCAAAGGAGATGTGACGGAACATACAGGTTGTGTCCTCTGGTTTACCAATATACAGGAATATACAAAGGAAACTAAGCTTGAGGGAAACAAGCATGATGAAGCTGAGGTTACGATTATTAGCTCGGACAACAGGAGTATTCCGGAAATATATGAATATTCCAATTATTAATACAATAACAATAGAAGATAATAGAGAAAATAATAAGAAAACATAAGCTACAACATCAGTTTTATAAGAGAGAAAGTCCATCATTTTAGGAATACACTTGTCTCTTGTCTCATTTGGCCATTCAGTGCTAAAACACTTCTCACAGTTGTCGGCATCTATAAAATAAAATATAAAAGTTTAGTTTAAAGGAAAAGTTAAATAAAAATAAGGAAGAATACAGGTTAATATGATAATATATATATATATATATATATATATATATATATATATATATATATATATAAATATATATATATAATTCCACTCCATTAAATAAATAACTGTTACTAACAATTCTTAAAGGCATATTCCCGTGTTATAAAATATCTACTATATTATTGGGGCTAGTAAAAAAAAATATATATATCTATACACTTACATACCCAAGATCCCCTACAGCTCTGGCTGTAGCCCCCATTGGGCTCCCTTTGATCCCTTTATGCTCCCTGATCTCTCATTTTTGAAACATGCAGAAGTAATGAGCTTTGGGAATGGAATTAGCTGAATGGTAGCTGCAACAGGAGCTGTGAGGGACCAGGGGAGAGTATAATTTCTTTTATTTTTTGTCTTGCCAACCTTAGCAATAGGAAAAAGTATTAGAACCTCAGAATACCCATTTAATGTCTTTATTGAGAGGTTTCTGTAATTTAACATCCCACCATACATGATCAGCACCAAACTTTGGAAGTTTGGGGAATCTAAGCTACTGAACCTAAGACATATATTCAAGTTTCTTAAAATGCTGACAGACAAAATCCATCAACTGAAGCTATAATAAATATGTTACATACTTTTCTTTTATACATCTGATTATAAGGGGAATTCCTATCCTATAAATTGTTGGAAGATTTCTAGCATATGCCATTAGTTTAGGATGGATGAAGAACAACCACAAGGACTACACAAGATGAAGGGACTGCCACACAAATTTAGCAAAAGAGTTCAAGAATTTTATCTTCAAGGTGCAATATTCTCTGTGTTGCTTAGGTTATTTAAATGTATGTCACACAGACCAGTTATGTGGGTCCAGTAGGTTAGGCAGATCTTCTGGAGGCATAAATGGCAACCAGAAAGGGAACAGAATTAGCTCTGTCTACAATTTCTTCCAGACTGCCAGCAGATCTTCAGATACAGTATATGAATTAGCACCAGTTTCCTATTGTAGAGTTTACTCAGGCCAAAGGGGTAAAGCCACTTGAACAGTATTTTCTTTGCTCTCAAGGCCTCCAGGAGCAGTTTGAGCAGGAGCAGTAGATGTCAGGTCTTGGAAAAAATTGGTAATTATGCCCTTTTGCGAATAGCGGAGCATGTTTTCTTGCAGATTTATGATATATTGTAGACAGTGCAAGTTAACACTCCACTACATTTTATAGCAAATTGGGAAAAGTAACTAGGGGAAGATTTATCAAAACCTGTCCAGATAAAAAAAAGTTGCTGAGTTCACCATAGCAACCGATCAGATTGCTTATTTCATTTTTTAGAGGCCTTTTCAAAAATGAAAGAAGGGGGGGCGTGGTCTGCTCATGGCCGTGTGAGGACGTGCGAGTTGGAGCTCCTGCCTGCCGCTTATAGAACCTGCTCACCCTGCTGTCTTTAATGGGGAAAACTCACAGGAGAGGGAAGAAGAAGCCGGCATCAACACCCCTGACCCCTCAGATGGACCTCGAAAGCTACGTCACCCGCTCCGAGAACCTCCGCTCAGGATCTGCGCTCCGGTCGGCTTTGCCAGGCGCCATCTTGGAAGGCCCTGCACCGGAGCTCTGCCTATCTACTCCGCAGACTCCGACACATACCTCTTCTCCTGCTTCAAATGCTGCCGGAAATTGTGAGGGACCCGCGCCTGCACCGCTGCCGCGGACCGGAACTCTCCTGCATCCTCCGCATCTGACTCCAGAGACTGCTCGGCCCTCACTCACCGCTCCACTGTGGGAGCATACTCCACAGAGACCCCAACCCCTGGACCTCCTGATGGGGACTGTAGTTTAACCCCTCCGTTACCACAGCTGCAGCCTCCGATGGGGCCTTCTCCTCCTCATCCAGTGCACCCCATGCTGAGCACCTCTTCTCCTAGTGTGCAGCCAACCTCCATAACTTTGCTGCTGGCCGGGTCCCCTGGGGTTATCATGGCTCTGGGACCTCCCTTGCATCCCCCTGATCCGGTGCAGGCCCAATCCCTGCAGTGGTCCTCGGGGTCCCCCTGGTTTGAGGCACCGACATTGTCTCCAGATGTAGGGGCTGATCCCTCTTCCCCCTCTGATCCTCAGGCTCATCGTGAGGGGCCTGATTGTAGCCCACCCAGGGCTGCTGCGGACTTACGACCTTCTGCTCCTCCTGCCTGTAGCCTGGACTCTACTCCTCCAGTGTTTCACATGAGCTACTCCATACAGAATCGACCTAGCTTCCCTCCTGAGACCTTGCATGGCCCCCTGGTTGCCCTGCAGGGCACCCAGCCTCCATCCACTCCTATAACTCTGGTGGATCTCCAGTCTCTGGTTAATGGTCTTCCTACTAAGGCGAACATTTCTAATCTTGCTAATACATTTAACATGACTGGGCTCTTTGTGGTGGAAACTGCTCATGAATCTACCTCTACCTCTGTCCAAGCTCTACAATCCTTGGTTGAATAGCCACAAAGACCAATTGTTTTCCCTGCAACAACACATAGATGATCTAGAGAACCGCGGAATAACAACCGTATACGGGGTTTGCCGGAGGCGGTCACTTCTGATGAACTTTGGGTCGCTCTCACTTCCATCTTCAATGACCTTCTAGACCAACCTCCTGATGCACATATTGAAATGGATAGGGTTCACAGGGCTTTCTCTGCTAATTTTCCTTGAGAGTGGTAGCGGGAGTCTCCTTTCTTATGTCTTTGTGGTCTGACTTACTCCTCCCCCTCATAAGTTGCGAGCCCTAGGGTCTGCGTCCCTTGGTTCTTGCTGTTAGTGTGTTTTTTCCTTTAGGTACTGCGGCAGTAGTTTATTTTCTGTCTTCTACTGCTTTTTCTGATCTTGTCTTCTCTGGTCTACTCTACTATTTGCTTATATCCCCCCCCCCCTTTTCCTCTCTCTGCTCTCCTTTTTGGTCTTTTTATCCCTAGTCTTTTGGTACTTCTCTAACGCTCCTCTCCCGTTTTTTGTTGGGTGTTTTCCCCTTTCTCCCCTGTCTAGTGTCTTCGCTCCCTGTGGTTCTCCCTCCTTGTGTCCCCACCGTCCCTTGTGTGTCCCGTTCCTTCCCTGCCCTGGTCTCCTACAGTTTGCATACTCCTGACTTGCTAATTATCACTATTGTCTCCCATTATGTCTGGGGCGGATCTTAAGATTGCTACGTATAATGCCAAGGGGCTGAATACTCCAGAAAAGCGATCCCAAGTGCTCCACCATTTTCATAAACAGAAAGTGCAGTTGGTTTGCTTTCAAGAAACCCACTTCAAGGTAGGACATGCTCCCTCCCTCAAACACCCACGCAACACTGCATGGTATTGCACTGATAATCCTTCCTCCAGGTCCTGTGGGATGGCGATTGCTGTTCATAAATCCCTCCCTTCCAAACGAGCCTTTCACTTATGCCGAAGTAAGTTCTACGAGTTCGGGAATAAAAGTGGATGTATGCTCGCCAGGGCCCTCAGGGAACGCATAGCCACAACCCATATCCTGTGTGTTAAACGGCATTCTGGCGAGAAAGCTCATACTACCCCGGAGGAGTTTTTCCAATTTCATACTGATTTATATAGTCTACCTGCCGCTGCCTGCCCTGACCCTGTCTCTTTCCCTCGGCTTGGGCTACCTACACTATCTGCTGAGGTGTCATCTGAACTTGATGCCCTATTCACAGTGGAACAGCTCCTTGGAGTTATTTCCTCTATACCAGGGGGTAAGAGTCCGGGCCCGGATGGGTATACTGCGGCATTTCATAGGAAATTTGGGGAGCGGCTGGCCACATTAATGATAGCCGCATTTTACACGGTGGGCCCGGAATGGTCCTTTCCCTCCCAATCTACTATGGCCCACGTCGCGGTGCTTCCCAAACCAGACAAGGATCCACAGCTCTGCTACAGTTATAGGCCCATTTCCTTATTGAATCTGGACCTTAAGCTGTTCTCTAATTTGATTGCGAATAGGTTGGGGTCTTATTTGCCTCAGTTGATTCATCCTGATCAGGTTGGCTTTGTTCCAAGGAGGGAAGCACGCGACAACACTTTAAAAACTTTAGACATTATGCACTTTGCCCAATCCAGAAAGATCCCATTAATGATACTATCCCTTGATGCTGAAAAAGCGTTTGACTGCATTTCGTGGTCATCCCTCAGGGAGGTTCTGGGTGCTATCGGTCTGGGACCAGTTCTCACAACTTAAATTATGTCCCTATATCAGCTTCCTTCAGCTAGGTTGCGGATTAATGGCTATATTTCCCCCTCTTTCTCCATACATAATGGTACTCGCCAGGGTTGCCCCTTATCCCCCCTCTTATATATATTAGTTATGGAGCATCTCCTGGCTTCTATCCGTAGCAATCCGGACATCTCGGGGGTTAGGATTGGAGGTGCAGAGTATAAGTGCTCGGCCTTTGCTGACGACCTTTTGGTCTACATTACCAACCCTCATATTTCACTCCCCTCCTTGATGTCCGTGGTGTCCGAATTTGGAAATTGGTCTAATTTTAAAATTAATGTGTCTAAATCTGAGGCTTTGAACATTTCCCTCCCGCTCTCTGTGGTAGAATTACTTAGGAGGAATTTCCCTTTCGCTTGGTCGACCCAAGGCATGAAATATTTAGGGATTGTGGTCCCTTCGGACTTATCCCTTCTGTATCACCGTAATTTTGCCCCACTTCTTTTCCAGTTTAATACCTACCTGGACCGGTGGCAGACCAGAACTATCTCTTGGTTTGGGAGGAACGCCTTAAAAATGACCCTCTTGCCTAAACTGTTATGTTTACTCAAGACAATCCCGATTACCTTATCTGCCTCATATTGGCATACCATGCATAGCAGAGTGCTATTTCGTCTAAAGGGGGAGGGGGGCCTGGGCCTCCCGGACTGCCGTCTATACTATCTGGCTGCCATGCATGCCAGACTGTTAGATTTACTACACAATTCTACATCAAAACTCTGGGTACAGGTGGACATCTACCCGGGAAGGTTGGCTGGACTGCCGTGAACATGGCCCCCGCCCCCCTCCTCCTTGCCCTCTTTATCTTTTACCTCGCGACAGACACTGACTGCTCTTTGTGACCGGAGGTTGAGGGATTCTTTGATTGACCATAATGGACGCATGCTCCCTGTGACAGGTAACCCTGCATTCCCCCCAGGTATGTCCTCCAGGTGTCTACTGAAGGTCCCTGATGTGCTCCCTCTGCGTTTTTATCATGTACTCTCCTCTGCTGCATTGCTGCCATTGGCTTCTCTTGTGCGGGATGGGTCCTCCGATGGCAGTGGCCTTTTTATTTATACGCAGCTTCAACATTTTTATGCCTCGGTTAAGCAGCATGAGAAATTGCATAGAGACCTGACCACATTTCAGAAGCTGTGTCTAGCACCCCTAGTACCCCCACACACTATTGGTTTTCTATATTGCATACTGCTTTCTCGCTTTTATTCCGCCTTGCCTACATATTGTGCAGCATAGGAACAGGAACTGGGCTTAACACTAACCCCGGCCCAATGGGCTAAGTGTTTTCAGCGATCTCACAAATCGGTGGTAGCGTGCAAGGCTCAAGAGACGAATTATAAAGTGCTTTCTCGCTGGTACCGCACACCGGTCCAACTTCACGGTTGGTTCCCTATGGTTCCTGACTCATGCTGGTGATGTGGGGATTCGGTGGGCACCATGTCACACATATGGTGGGCTTGCCCCAAATTGTCATCCTTCTGGTCCACGTTTCTTAGGGTGACTCGGGAGGTGACAAAAATAGCTATCCCTAGTTCCCCGGAAGCTGCTTTACTGTCCCATCTCCCGATGTCTGCCAGTTCCTTTAAAAAATCCCTCCTTAGTTACATGCTTCAAGCAGCACGTACGGTTATTCCCCCGAGGTGGAGGTCCATTGAACCTCCCACGGTTTGTGAATGGCTGGCTGAAATTGTGCTCACTAAGAGAATGGAGGAATTGGTGGCCATTACCTCTGCGGAGAATGATCGCTACATGAAGACGTGGTTTGATTGGTTGACATTCCAGTCTTCACCTGGATATGGAGCACTGTTTGCCCATGCTCCCCTGCCCCCCCCCCCCCCCTTGAGATGCTTGTCCTTCCCCTTAGAGTGTACCTTCCCCCTCTCCCTTTCCTTCCCTGGATGTCCTCTGTGTCCCCCTCCCTTATTGTCTCCAGTGTGTTTCCCCCTGTCCGTTCATGTTTCTACCTGCTTTACCATCCCTACACTTTTGTTTCCCTTCTTACTTTGGCTGCTTTTCCTCTTTTCTTCCTCCCACCCCCCTTTTTTTCTTTTCTTTTTTTGCATGGTTCTGTTTCTTCTTTTCATGTTAAGTGTATGCAGGTCTCACACCTTGGAGATCGCGAATACTCGCCTACTTTGGCTTCTCATGCTGTTTACGCCTTGTAATTATTGAGGTAAATGTAGCCTTATGTTCTTTTGGATAATGGACTAACACGGTCTATCACGAATGAGCATCCCATTTTTGTGCCACACATGCGCCACTCTTGTGGTCCTATGTATTGTCTGCCTTATACCAATGTACTATGGCATTTTCATTGTTTGCAATCTCTTAAGTTGTACATATTACTCAGTTCTTATGATGTTTCTGTTTTATCATCTGAAAAATAAAAATAAAAAATTAAAATGAAAGAAGCGATCTGATTGTTTGCTATGAGCAACTATTCCTCTAGACAGATTTGATAAATCTCCTCCTAGGTCTTAGTTTTACTCCTGAAGACTGGAATAAATCTATGACTTTTTGTCATAAGGTCTCAGTCTCTGGCAGGATGAAGGAGAGGAACGATAAGATCATGACACGATGGTATCGTGTTCCTACGATATTTTATACATTTTCCCCTGAAACCTCTGACTCCTGTTGGTGATGCGGTAGAGAAGGGGGTTCTATGCTACACGTGTGGTGGAGCTGTTCTGTGATCCAACCCTTTTGGACAAAAGTGATTGTTGTTATCTATAGGATTACTGGCACTAGGCTCAAAAATGCTCCCACCCTATTAATTTCTAGTTTTGGCTACTGAAAAATGTGATATATCATGTTTTTATAATGGAACAATTGTTGATTTTTGTTGATTTATATTTTTCCCTTCTCCTTCACAATTTTAACAAACTTTAATAAAAAAAAAAAAAAAAGATAACTTGTGGTGGGTCCCCCTGTCCAGTACAGTCATGAAGTGCTTGGTGAATTTTTTTATGGTATCCCAGCTGAGCTCTCTAAGCCAAGCAAGGAAGGAAATATATTTGCGGGGAGTAGAAGGGCTCCATGAGCATCGACTGGGGTAAGCCTCTCTGACACAAATTCTTCCACCTGTTCCTATTTTGTTGGTCCTCTATAGCCAGGATTGCATCATTGACATGGGATAACTAAGAGCTAGGGATGCACTGTGGTGTACAATGTTGGACTGTTGTTGCTTCAGAGTCTTCAATCTCGAGCCGACATGTTGGAATCTTCTCTAATTTCTGACAGTCCTTTCAAAATGGAATTGACTAGTTCCTAGAGACCAGCTGCACGTATGGCTCTCCTGCCTCAAATAAATAAGCTGTGCACACAGAATCATAGCTATAGAGTTGGTTTACACTCCTATGAGCGTGTGCATCTATAGAGACTTTGTGTCATAGGATACTGTCACGATGCCGGCTGGCAGGTAGTGGATCCTCTGTGCCAGAGAGGGATTGGCGTGGACCGTGCTAGTGGATCGGTTCTAAGTCACTACTGGTTTTCACCAGAGCCCGCCGCAAAGCGGGATGGTCTTGCTGCGGCGGTAGTGACCAGGTCGTATCCACTAGCAACGGCTCAACCTCTCTGACTGCTGAAGATAGGCGCGGTACAAGGGAGTAGACAGAAGCAAGGTCGGACGTAGCAGAAGGTCGGGGCAGGCCGCAAGGATCGTAGTCGGGGGCAACGGCAGGAGGTCTGGAACACAGGCTAGGAACACACAAGGAAACGCTTTCACTGGCACAATGGCAACAAGATCCGGCGAGGGAGTGAAGGGGAAGTGAAGTATAAATAGGGAGTGCACAGGTGAACACACTAATTGGAACCACTGCGCCAATCAGCGGCGCAGTGGCCCTTTAAATCGCAGGGACCCGGCGCGCGCGCGCCCTAGGGAGCGGGGCCGCGCGCGCCGGGACAGGACAGACGGAGAGCGAGTCAGGTACGGGAGCCGGGATGCGCATCGCGAGCGGGCGCTACCCGCATCGCGAATCGCATCCCGGCTGGAGACGGTATCGCAGCGCACCGGGTCAGTGGAGCTGCCCGGAGCGCTGCGGTAGCGAGAGAGAAGCGAGCGCTCCGGGGAGGAGCGGGGACCCGGAGCGCTCGGCGTAACAGTACCCCCCCCCTTGGGTCTCCCCCTCTTCTTAGAGCCTGAGAACCTGAGGAGCAGACTTTTGTCTAGGATGTTGTCCTCAGGTTCCCAGGATCTCTCTTCAGGTCCACAGCCCTCCCAATCCACCAAAAAGAACCTTTTTCCTCTGACCGTCTTGGAGGCCAGTATCTCTTTCACTGAGAAGACGTCAGAAGAACCGGAGACAGGAGTGGGAGAAACTAATTTGGGAGAGAAACGGTTGATGATGAGTGGTTTAAGAAGAGAGACATGAAAGGCATTAGGAATACGGAGAGAAGGAGGAAGAAGAAGTTTGTAAGAGACAGGATTAATTTGGCACAAGACTTTGAAAGGACCAAGATAGCGTGGACCCAGTTTGTAACTGGGGACACGAAAGCGGACATATTTAGCGGAGAGCCATACCTTGTCTCCGGGAGCAAAAATGGGGGGAGCTCTTCTTTTCTTATCGGCAAACTTTTTCATGCGAGATGAAGCCTGTAAAAGAGAATCTTGGGTCTCTTTCCATATGGTGGAAAGATCACGAGTCACTTCATCTACAGCGGGCAAACCAGAGGGCAAGGGAGTAGGGAGGGGGGGAAGAGGGTGACGGCCGTACACCACGAAAAATGGGGATTTGGAGGAAGATTCAGAGACTCTAAAGTTATACGAGAATTCGGCCCATGGTAGAAGATCTGCCCAATCATCCTGGCGGGAGGAAACAAAATGTCGTAAATAATCACCCAAGACCTGGTTAATTCTTTCTACTTGTCCATTGGATTGAGGATGATATGCAGAAGAAAAGTTTAATTTAATCTTGAGTTGTTTACAGAGAGCCCTCCAGAATTTTGACACGAATTGGACGCCTCTATCCGAGACTATCTGTGTGGGCAACCCGTGAAGACGAAAAATGTGTACAAAAAATTGTTTAGCCAACTGAGGCGCTGAAGGAAGACCAGGAAGAGGGATGAAATGTGCCATCTTGGAGAATCGATCAACGACCACCCAAACAACAGTGTTGCCACGGGATGGGGGTAGGTCTGTAATAAAATCCATACCAATCAGAGACCAAGGCTGTTCGGGGACAGGCAGAGGATGAAGAAAACCAGCGGGCTTCTGGCGAGGAGTCTTATCCCGGGCACAGACAGTGCAGGCTCGCACAAAGTCCACGACATCCGTCTCCAGAGTCGGCCACCAATAGAAGCGAGAGATGAGTTGCACAGATTTCTTGATGCCTGCATGACCTGCGAGATGGGAGGAGTGACCCCATTTGAGGATTCCGAGGCGTTGGCGTGGAGAGACGAAGGTCTTTCCTGGAGGAGTTTGCCTGATGGAGGCTGGAGAAGTGGAAATCAGGCAGTCAGGAGGAATGATGTGTTGCGGAGAGAGTTCAACTTCCGAGGCATCCGAGGAACGAGAGAGAGCATCGGCCCTAATGTTCTTATCGGCAGGCCGAAAGTGAATTTCAAAATTAAATCGGGCAAAGAACAGAGACCACCTGGCCTGGCGAGGATTCAGCCGTTGGGCAGACTGGAGATAGGAGAGGTTCTTGTGATCGGTGTAAATAATAACTGGAAATCTTGATCCCTCCAGCAGATGCCTCCATTCCTCAAGTGCTAATTTAATGGCTAGAAGCTCTCGATCCCCGATGGAGTAGTTCCTCTCCGCCGGAGAGAAGGTCCTAGAAAAAAAACCACAAGTAACAGCATGCCCGGAAGAATTTTTTTGTAGAAGGACCGCTCCAGCTCCTACAGAGGAGGCATCAACCTCCAATAGGAAGGGTTTAGATGGGTCAGGTCTGGAGAGCACGGGAGCCGAAGAAAAGGCAGACTTGAGCCGTTTAAAGGCGTCTTCCGCTTGAGGAGGCCAAGACTTGGGATTGGCATTTTTTTTGGTTAAAGCCACGATAGGAGCCACAACGGTAGAAAAATGTGGAATAAATTGCCTGTAATAATTGGCGAACCCCAAAAAACGTTGGATAGCACGGAGTCCGGAGGGGCGTGGCCAATCTAAGACGGCAGAGAGTTTGTCTGGATCCATTTGTAGTCCCTGGCCAGAGACCAAGTATCCTAGGAAAGGAAGAGATTGGCATTCAAACAGACATTTCTCTATCTTGGCATAAAGTTGATTGTCACGAAGTCTCTGAAGAACCATACGGACATGCTGGCGGTGTTCTTCTAGATTGGCAGAAAAAATCAGGATATCGTCCAGATATACAACAACACAGGAGTATAAGAGATCACGAAAAATTTCATTAACAAAGTCTTGGAAGACGGCAGGGGCGTTGCACAGGCCAAAGGGCATGACCAGATACTCAAAGTGTCCATCTCTAGTGTTAAATGCCGTTTTCCATTCATCCCCCTCTCTGATGCGGATGAGATTATAAGCACCTCTTAAGTCCAGTTTGGTGAAGATGTGGGCACCTTGGAAGCGATCAAAGAGTTCAGAGATGAGGGGTAGGGGGTAGCGGTTCTTTACCGTGATTTTATTAAGACCGCGGTAGTCAATGCAAGGACGTAGAGAGCCATCTTTTTTGGACACAAAGAAAAATCCGGCTCCGGCAGGAGAGGAGGATTTACGGATAAAGCCTTTTTTTAAATTTTCCTGGATGTACTCCGACATAGCAAGAGTCTCTGGGGCGGACAGAGGATAGATTCTGCCCCGGGGTGGAGTAGTGCCCGGGAGGAGGTCAATAGGACAATCATAAGGCCTGTGAGGAGGTAGAGTCTCAGCTTGTTTTTTGCAAAAAACATCCGCAAAGTCCATATAGGCCTTAGGAAGACCGGTTACAGGGGGAACCACAGAGTCACGGCAAGGGGTACTGGGAACCGGTTTTAGGCAGTCCTTGAAACAAGAGGGCCCCCAACTCTTGATCTCCCCAGTGGACCAATCCAGGGTTGGGGAATGGAGTTGAAGCCAGGGTAGTCCAAGGAGGATTTCGGAAGTGCAATTGGGGAGGACCAAAAATTCAATCTTCTCGTGATGAGGTCCGATGCACATTAGAAGGGGCTCCGTGCGGAAACGTATGGTACAGTCCAATCTTTGATTGTTTACACAATTGATGTAGAGGGGTCTGGCGAGACTGGTCACTGGGATGTTGAACTTGTTGACGAGAGAGGCCAAAATAAAATTTCCTGCAGATCCGGAATCCAAGAAGGCCATAGTAGAGAAGGAGAAGGCAGAGGCAGATATCCGCACAGGCACAGTAAGACGTGGAGAAGCAGAGTAGACATCAAGGACTGTCTCACCTTTGTGCGGAGTCAGCGTACGTCTTTCCAGGCGGGGAGGACGGATAGGACAATCCTTCAGGAAGTGTTCGGTACTGGCACAGTACAGGCAGAGATTCTCCATGCGGCGTCGTGTCCTCTCTTGAGGTGTCAGGCGAGACCGGTCGACCTGCATAGCCTCCACGGCGGGAGGCACAGGAACGGATTGCAGGGGACCAGAGGAGAGAGGAGCCGGGGAGAAAAAACGCCTTGTGCGAACAAAGTCCATATCCTGGCGGAGCTCCTGACGCCTTTCGGAAAAACGCATGTCAATGCGAGTGGCAAGATGGATGAGTTCATGTAGGTTAGCAGGGATTTCTTGTGCGGCCAGAACATCTTTAATGTTGCTGGATAGGCCTTTTTTAAAGGTCGCGCAGAGGGCCTCATTATTCCAGGATAATTCTGAAGCAAGAGTACGGAATTGTACGGCGTACTCGCCAACGGAAGAATTACCCTGGACCAGGTTCAACAGGGCAGTCTCAGCAGAAGAGGCTCGGGCAGGTTCCTCAAAGACACTTCGAATTTCCGAGAAGAAGGAGTGTATAGAGGCAGTGACGGGGTCATTGCGGTCCCAGAGCGGTGTGGCCCAAGACAGAGCTTTTCCAGACAGAAGGCTGACTACGAAAGCCACCTTAGACCTTTCAGTAGGAAACTGGTCCGACATCATCTCCAAGTGCAGGGAACATTGGGAAAGAAAGCCACGGCAGAATTTAGAGTCCCCATCAAATTTATCCGGCAAGGATAGTCGTAGACCAGAAGCGGCCACTCGCTGCGGAGGAGGTGCAGGAGCTGGCGGAGGAGATGATTGCTGAAGCTGTGGTAGTAGCTGCTGTAGCATCACGGTCAGTTGAGACAGCTGTTGGCCTTGTTGCGCAATCTGTTGTGACTGCTGGGCGACCACCGTGGTGAGGTCGGCGACAACTGGCAGAGGAACTTCAGCGGGATCCATGGCCGGATCTACTGTCACGATGCCGGCTGGCAGGTAGTGGATCCTCTGTGCCAGAGAGGGATTGGCGTGGACCGTGCTAGTGGATCGGTTCTAAGTCACTACTGGTTTTCACCAGAGCCCGCCGCAAAGCGGGATGGTCTTGCTGCGGCGGTAGTGACCAGGTCGTATCCACTAGCAACGGCTCAACCTCTCTGACTGCTGAAGATAGGCGCGGTACAAGGGAGTAGACAGAAGCAAGGTCGGACGTAGCAGAAGGTCGGGGCAGGCAGCAAGGATCGTAGTCGGGGGCAACGGCAGGAGGTCTGGAACACAGGCTAGGAACACACAAGGAAACGCTTTCACTGGCACAATGGCAACAAGATCCGGCGAGGGAGTGAAGGGGAAGCGAAGTATAAATAGGGAGTGCACAGGTGAACACACTAATTGGAACCACTGCGCCAATCAGCGGCGCAGTGGCCCTTTAAATCGCAGGGACCCGGCGCGCGCGCGCCCTAGGGAGTGGGGCCGCGCGCGCCGGGACAGGACAGACGGAGAGCGAGTCAGGTACGGGAGCCGGGATGCGCATCGCGAGCGGGCGCTACCCGCATCGCGAATCGCATCCCGGCTGGAGACGGTATCGCAGCGCACCGGGTCAGTGGAGCTGCCCGGAGCGCTGCGGTAGCGAGAGAGAAGCGAGCGCTCCGGGGAGGAGCGGGGACCCGGAGCGCTCGGCGTAACAGATACATGGTGCATCCTAGTTAAAGAGACATACTTTCCTTGGTTCAGCATGCCCTATAATAATATATAGTGACATAAAGTAACCAGTTGTCTGCACATGTAATGACTCACAGGTAGTAGCTCTTGATTATTTTCATCTTAAATAGGCTTTACATGTTAAAGAGGCTTTTCTTCTTCTTTTGAGCATCCTTAACCTCTCTCACATGTACAGTAAGGTCTAGCTTAGCCGTGTAAGTTTGCAGGCTCAGCGGGTTCGACTAAGTTGAGTAGAATTTAAGTCTGTACGCATCTCTGTGGAGTGCATCTTTTTGGCGCATGTCTGCTCTCTGGCTGCGATCTCGGTATAAGTTTCTGGGCAGTGAATCATCTGACCACGCAGCATGTAATTCGGTGTGAACCTGTACAAAGAATACTGAGCATCCATTGATCTCTTTTGCTTTTATTCCATGTTTATGTGTTTTTTGATTGGTCTACTAAAAGATGAGGTCTATAAGGGAGGTTATATAACCCCCAATATTCCGTCTTTGCCATGGCCCGCTGCCTCTTGAGAAAGCAACAGTTGTGGTGAAATATGTTGAGGGGAACTGTGCAGTAGGTTTTAGTATGTAGTGTGTCGTGCCTCTCATACATTTTGGACTTACTCTGCCGAAATTGTTTAGATCTACTATGACAGTCTATCTGGTACAGGCTATCATTGGCCATTGAATTCGGCCATTTGCTACAATCAGAGTGTTTTGCTATTTCAAGTGAGGTGTCACATCACAAGATTGTAACGTGTGTGACTAATCAAGTAAAGTTCATAAGTGTATATACACAGTCAGTAAGTTAGTGTTTGGGAAAAAAAAGGTTTTAATGACCATCTAAGTAATTTGTGGTTAATCACCTCTTCCCTTGACCAAAGGCATCTAATACAACAATATGTAAGTCACTTAATCTTCCATTACGACAGGACCGTTACAACAAGATGTCTGAAGAACACTTTAGGAACAATATGCAGTAGATATACCTAGGCATTATGAAATGAAATTGGTAAAACAGAATTATAACACAGTGAAACAGCAAAACAGTGTTGGCTCAGAAGAGGGCCTGTCCGACAACCAGAAATGGTTGCTAGGAAACCATGTAGTGGGACCCCCACTGACCATACGGTTTTGTATGTCTTTTTTTTTAGCCTTTTTTTTAAGATTTAATACAGTTAAATCAAGGAATCACTATGGTAAATACCAGACACATTGGAAATTTCTCCTTCTGAGCATAATATACAGTCATAGCAGCAAATATGGGTTCCTTCCTTAACTACTTTTCTGTAGCCTGGAGAACACTGTTCTGAACATTGACTTTTTGGAACCTATGACCAAAGAGAGAAACAAAAATATGTTACTTATTTCTTACATTATTTCTTACATTTAATGTTAGAAGTCTGAGACTGGAATGCCTTTGCATATGGTTGCAGGCAAATTGTGGCTAAATGCCTCTTCCAGGCTTTTACTAAAATTAGCAGAAAGAGAATGATGGTCCAGCTCTCAAGCCACGTGGGTACCATTAAAAAACTTGACCTTTAATAAATCCAATTTAAACATCATGCAAAAAACTGAAATAATAAGAGCATAAAAACAAACACATCACTGCATTTCAGGCTTAAGACAAGCCCTTAGTCATGACAATCATTCAGAGGACAGTGCTCGCTTATATACACACAATACAATTGTGATGATTACCAGAGCAATGCTTCCTGGTCGTCCCTGGCGTGTGATGACATTTTCTCTCCATCTTGCAGTCGCCCCTGAAGGAGTAGGGGGGGGGGGAGCGGAGCCACCAGAGCAGAGACTGATGGATCCAACGAGGGAGAGTAATCATGCGACCGAGAGACAGAGGAGATCTGTCCCATCGAGAGAGAATCGCCAGTTGAAGGGGACGGTAATGTCTGCTACCATCCGACCCAAGACTTCCATGCAATTGCGGATGGAAACGAGGGCCTGGCCCCGAAGAGAGCGGACTCCTGACAAAAGCATCAGACATTTGTCTGGCGGAAGGCAAATCCGGGCAGAGGCCGTGTTGAATCGAAGTCCCAAGAAGATCAGAGACTGGGCGGGAGAGAGGACAGACTTGTCCCGGTTGACCATCCACCCGAAACGATTCAGTGTCTGGAAAGTGAGATCCACATTCTGTAGAGTCTGGACTCTGGTGGGAACCTTGATGACAAGGTCGTCCATGAAAGGATCACTGAGACTCCTCTCGACCACAACAGGGTATCACTGGCGCAAGGATCTTGGTAAAGACCCGAGGAGCCGAGGCTAGACCAAAGGAGAGGGCTATGAATTGAAAATGCCCCTCCGGAAACGCAAAGCGGAGATACCGCTGATGGCCGGGAAATATTGGAGGTAGGCATCCTTGATGACCACCGAAGAAAGAAACTCCCCTTGTTCCATGGATGCCACTACCAAACAGAGAGAATCCATTCGGAAGTGGCGGAGAAGATGACGGTTGAGACGCTTGAGGTCCAGAATTGGTCGCACAGAACCGCCTTCCTTGGGGACCACAAAAAGATTGGAATAGAAACCCCGAAAACATTCCCCTGGAGGAACGGGGACAATACTCCCTGAGCAGGGACTGGAGGGCCTCCCAAAACTGCTTCGCCAGAGAAGGAGACCAGGGGGCTCAGGACGTCTGATGTGTGTGGTCCAGATGTCTTGAAAAAGTAAGAGACGACCTCCCATCCTAGAAAAATCTGCGGGTGGGGGCTTCACCTCATGCGGAAGTGGGATTGCGGTTGCCCAATTGGTTGCAAAACGTCCGGAACGGTTGGTGTCCAACTTCTAAGACGGATGCACCTGGAACGAGGGAGCCTACTTGTCCCGCGAAGGCGCCTGCCCAGACCCCTTATTGGGGCCAAAGGTCCGAAAGGACCGGAAGGAAGAGGACTTCCTCTGGGAAGTAAAGCGAGCCTTATTTAACGCACTTGAACCCTCTTCATTCCCGGAAACCTCTTGTCCGGATGTCTCCATGCAGATTCCAGAAGTATGTCAGCGTGAGAGCTGAACCTTTGAGGTGCTGGTTTAGCACGATGAAAGGATACTTCAGGAGTCACTTCCTAAGATCCTGGGTCCTCTAAGTGAAAAGTGTCTCTTATGGCCGCAACCAATGAGTTCACCGTTTCAACTGTATCCGAGCGGTCCTCTGAGTCAGATGCTGATTTGGAAGCCTCATCCACCAGTTCACCAGTCCTCTGAGTCAGATGCTTTGAATGCAACTAAGCATTATTTCTCCTCCAAACACGCCAATTTGAGTTTTTACCAAAATGTTCTACTTTGATTTCATCTGACCATATGACATTCGTTGGTGTGAAGCTCAGGTCTTGTCTCCTGTTGCTTTTTCTGTCCCCCGTTTTCTCTCTCCTTCTTGCAGTCGGTAAAACATGACATGGATATCAGCTCGCGCACCAGCATGCATTGCCTATGATTGGAATGCAAACGCACGATCTGCACAGTGTTCAAGGTAAGCAGTAAATATTTCAATGTAGCAGATTTGGGTGCTTGCATTGCATAGAAAGTTACTCTTCTCTAGGCACATAGGAAAAAAGAGAGAATGCTGGTGATACATAATGGATGATGCATATAAAAAATGTAAATAGAAAGTAAGGGAAAAGTTATTTTCATTGTGCACACATCACAAAGTCACACACAAACTTTGAAATGGACTTATCTCATAGTCATAATTTAAAGTTGCATGTAGCGTCGTAGTATAAGCATGTACAGTGGGGCAAAAAAGTATTTAGTCAGCCCCCAATTGTGCAAATTTTAGTCAGCCACCAATTGTACAAATTGCTAGAGAGCATTTGGATGATCCAGAAGAGGACTGGGAGAATGTCATATGGTCAGATGAAATAAGTAGTACAAAGTAGAACATTTTGGTAAAAACTCAACTTGGCGTGTTTGGAGGAGAAAGAATGCTGAGTTGCATTCAAACAACACCCTACCTACTGTGAAGCGTGGGGGAGGAAACATCATGCTTTGGTGCTGTTTTTGAGATTTTGAGTTATAACCTCCATCAGCAAGGGCATTGAAGATGAAATGTGGCTGGGTCTTTCAGCATGACAATAATCCCAAACACACCACCCGGGTAACAAAAGAGTGGCTTCGTAAGAAGCATTTCAAGGTCCTGGAGTGGCCTAGCCAGTCTCCAGATCTCAACCCCATAGAAAACCTTTGGAGGGAGTTGAAAGTCCGTGTTGCCCAGCGACAGCCCAAAAACATCACTGCTCTAGAGGAGATCTGCATGGAGGAATGGGCTAAATTACCAGCAAACAGTGTTTGAAAACCTTGTGAAGACTTACAGAAAACATTTGACCTCTGTCATTGCCAGCAAAGGGTATATAACAAAGTATTAAAATGAACCATCGTTATGGACCAAAACTTTTTTTCCACCATCATTTTTTTCTCATTATGTCTTACATAGTTGTGGTATACCTATGACAAAAATGACAAGCCTCTAGCAAGTTTTAAGTGGGAGAACTGGCGCAATTGGTGGCTGACTAAATACTTTTTTGCCCCACTGTATGGGATAAACTTAGCAATTGCAAAGGAGGGACTGCACTCACCCATAACATACGTAAGTAGTACCTATAATACGTCTCGGCTCATATCCCAGCACATATAGCCAGTGAGTAGGCTGTAAACCGCATCATCTGCACAGTGTTCAATGAATGAACAACATATTGTAATTAGAATGGCAGATTCAAGTAT
Organism: Hyla sarda; assembly: GCF_029499605.1. Taxonomy (NCBI): domain Eukaryota; kingdom Metazoa; phylum Chordata; class Amphibia; order Anura; family Hylidae; genus Hyla; species Hyla sarda. The sequence continues at coordinate 22,402,143 of NC_079189.1, forward strand.
TGGCTGGGCTGAATGACACTAATAATACTAATCACCAACAGTATGTAAGATAGAAAATTCAGCAGTGAGTAATGCAAAGTGCAAAAAGCACTCTCAGAGTGAATAAAAATTGTGTTCTCTGTATATATGCCACTGCTAACAGAAACTAGTAGTGTTGTACAGAATTATATATATATATATATATATATATATATATATATATATACTACAGCCCTAGATACTAGTATATATATATATATATATATATATATATATATATATATATATATATATACATCAGATTCTTTCTATAGTTGAGACCATCTGGTACACGGGAGTCCAAGGACAAAATACAAAAGGCCTCCCATGTAGATACCAGGCCCAGTCCCCTCCACGGTGGAGTTGTTGCAGTTTTTCAATGCCAATTATCTGTATACTGGAGCTGTCTCCATTATGTCTATCTTGAATGTGTTTTGTGAAACCAGATGCCACCGTGGCATTTGTTTGGGTATGTGCTGGTGTGCTTCCACTCAAATGCTCAGCTATACGTGTTTTTAACTTTCTTATAGTGCATCCCACATATTGAAGATGACATGTTTGGCACGTGGCTAAATATAGGACATGTCTTGTATTGCAGTTCATTAGTCCTTTTATAGGGAAAGTCCGTTTAGTTACTGTGGATGTAAAATGTTTAGTTGTGGTGACATACTTGCACATTGGACATCGTGGTTGGTTACACTTGTAGAATCCAGTAGGGGAGTGCCATGTGTCTTTTTTAGACATATAAAATTTGCTGGGGGATAATTGGTCTCTAAGGGACCTAGGTCTCCTGGCCACTAATCAGGTTGGAGAATTTTGGCAACGGTGGTATCCTGATGACGGACGGAAGGTGACTCTGAATGATGTCCCGTATGGCATTAAAATCCGCTCAAAAGGGTGTAGAGAATGTAATTATTTGTGATGTACTGTACATTTGGAATCCTGTACATGTCTCCTGGTAGTTGTTTGTAGATATTGATCTCTCTTCTTCTTGTCTGCTATTGCTTTGGCTCTAGTGAGGATGGTAGATTTATATCCCCGACTTTTTTTGACCTTTTTCCAATTTCTTTGGCAGTATTTTCATACATGTCTGAAGAGGAGGAGGCCCTCCTCGCCCTGACAAATTCTCCAATGGGTACGTTTCTGACAGTATGATGGGGATGGCAGCTACATGCGGGTAATATTGTATTGCTGGAAGTTGGCTTGTGGTACATAGCAGTGTGTATGGTATGTGTAGTACTGTAACCAGTGAGGTAGACATCAAGAAAAGTTATGATATTGTCTTACAAAATACAAGTAAATTTCAAATTAAAAGTGTTGTTAATAATGTACTAATGGAATCTGTTTGCTAGTACTACCATACACATCGACACGAGGAGGAGGTCGTCAACATAGCGTACAACGCCACCAAGGAGTGGTGGGGATTGATTGCCACATAGAGGTAGACCTCCTCCCAGTGTGACATGTAAAGATTTGCTAGTGACGGGGAGAACTTAGTTCCCATGGGACATCCAAGTAACTGAAGAACAAAGTGCCCATTTAATGAAAAGATTTTATTGGTTAGGACAAAAAACGAAACCTATAGACTGTCTTAGTGTGGGTAGTTGCTGTATTTGCACATGTAGTATTCTACAGCTTCCAGAGTATTCTACCGCTTCCACAGCTTTTTGATGTGGGATGCTTGTGTTTAAAGCTGTTACATCGCACACCATCCATTTGTTCTGATCATTTCAAGGTATGGATTTCATGGTTTCTAATAATGTTTTAGTGTCCTTGATGTATCCCATGGACCTTGTGACAAGAGGCTGCAAAAGATGATCTAGCCAGGATCCTATCTTCTCCAGGACAGAGTATATTCCAGCCACTATGGAGCGGAGGGGAGGTGGAAAGACGTTTTTGTGCATTTTGGGAAAGCCGTGGAATACTGGGCACTTAGGGGACTGTGTCATCAGGTAATCTCTCTGTTTTTGATTGATTACTCCCAGGGCCATTCCTTCATCCAGCAAATAGCCCAACTTGTTGGCAATTTGCTTGATCGGGTTGTTTGATAAGAGTTTGTAGGTTGAAATGTTACTTAGTTGTTCCATTATTAGTTTTTCGTATAGTTTTTCATCCAACACTACAACTGACCCCCCCTCCCCTGTCAGCCTGACAAATTTCTATATGGGTGTTGTTATCTAGTTCGCCCAAAGCCTTGCATTGGACACGGTTCAGCTTATGTATAAGGGGAACTTGCGTGTTTGTTGGTTTTTTCAGGTCGTACTCCACCCTTAATTGGAACATGCCCATGGGGTCGCATCTTGAATTTTTGGGATAGAAGGACAGATTTATTTATTTTGCGTCATGTCCTGGAGATCAGTGAGGTTCAATAGCGTGCTCTGGTCCTGAAAAGATGCATTTAGAGAGCTCATGGATGTGCTTTTTAGATATGGTGCGTTAGAGTTGGTTGCAGTAGGTTGAAGATCTTCCAGTGATGCTTCAGAGGTAGAAAAATGTTTCTTAACAGTGATTGCTCTAACAAATGTATTGACATCCCTGATTGTTTGGTGTAAATCGCAACTTTGCATAGGAATAAAATTAAGCTCCTGCACCTGTTCTTCACTCAATATCGATGCAGACAGGTTGACTACTGACAAATCTCTCTGTGTATAAGTCGCTATGTCTGTTTCGGATGACATCTGGTGTACTTTGTTTTTGTGTTTGCAGCCTGCTCTCCTACACTTTGATATGCTTCTATTTCTTTTTGTTTCTGGTTTTCTTCATTTTGGTGTCCACTTCTAAAAAACCTGATTACTTCTAGTATTTTGTTGTGGGTGCCAATTATGGTGTTGAGCTAAAGTTGCTCTGTCAAAACAGCGTTCTTCCTCCATATCGGAGATGTCCGTGCCATAATCGGTGGATTTGTTACCAGATGAAGCAAAGCTTACGTTTTTCTTAAGTCTAGTATTACTCACTGCTGCATTATAATTTTCTATGTTACATACTGTTGGGGATTAGTATGTAATTCAGCCCAGCCAACACGTGAATCTGCCATTGTAATATAAATATGTTGTCCATTCTTTGAACACTGTGCAGATTATGCGGTTTACAGCCTACCCACGGGCTATATGTGCTGAGATATGAGCCGAGACGTATTATAGGTAGAGATGAGCGAATCTAAGCTGTCGAACCCGAATTCATTACGAATTTCATGAAAAATTTGATTCGCAACTAATGCGATTCTATCGTGCAAAACTCTTCATTAAACTCCATTTTACAGCGTTCCAGGCTAAAGGAGACCTAAAATGGCGGATCCACGTGTCATTACATGGGGCAGGGGATTATGGGAGGGCGGGAAATTGCGGTGGGAATGAAGGTAGGCGGGATAACCCTGAATCACATGTGAGATGCAGCCTATCAGCATTCATTGACCCCTGTGATGTCACAGCCCTATATAATCGGCAGCCATCTTGCCTCTCTTCATTTCATCCTTGCACTCAGAGATAGTGAGGACGGGACTGCGTGTGTGTGTGTGTGTGTGTGTGTGAATTGCTTATACCACAGCGTACCACTGCAACTGCTAGTCACGTCAGCATTGGGGAAAGACAGGAGTGCAATGCTTTGGTGTTCACACTGAGAAGGATCTTTGATAGCTAAATCTCCTATTTACGTTATTGAGCATTTCATCAGAGAGGGGCAGATAGCTGTTAGCTGCCTCATACAGATCTCCAAGCTGCCTGAACCTTATCAACAATCTTATCTCCTAATTTTTCAGCGCAATTTAGTGCTTTGTTTGCTCCACAAATCATCTTCTGCTCAGAATTGTGTGACAGAGTGCAATTTATGGTTTAACCCCTGTTGTTTTTTTTTTTTTTTTTTTGGTGCTGCACTGTTGGGTCATGCTGCTGTTCACAAATTAGTTATTTTTCAGGGGACTATAGTTCATTTGTCTGCCCTCATATGTGCATACCACATGCCTACATCAAAGCAGTCTACTATTCTGTATCTGTAACAAGTCTAGATACAGGGAAAGTCCTGGCCAAAGTAATTACCTGCTGGTGTTTTTCAAAAATACTGATTTTTTCTGCGTATTGTTGCGCATTTTTCGACGCTCATCAGTGCATACCGCATACGTACATCCAAATAGTGTAGCATTTTCTACCTGTTATTCTGTCAAGGGCCTACATGCTGTGAAAGTCCAAACAATAGTATTCACCGGCTGGTGTTTTACAAAAATACAGATTTTTTTCTGCGTATAGATGCGCATATTACTTCCCTCATCAGTGCATACCGCATACGTGCATCCAAGTATTGTACCATTTTGTACCTGTTAATCTGTCAAGGGCCTACATACTGTGAAAGGACATCCATAAGTAATCACCTGCTGCTGTACTAGACAAATAGTGTTTAAAGAGTAGAGAGTAGTGTAGCGTATTGTAATACCCTCATATACGCACTAAGTATGTCAGGCAGAGAAGTGCCAGGACGTGCACAGAGGAGTGGCAGAGGCCTAAATACTTCAGGCAGAGTTGGCAGCAGACTAGGGGCGAGTGGCAGCAGGAGTCGCAGCGAGAGGCTCCCGTTATCAGCCAGCGGTCGAGTCTCGACCAGCAACCCATCTGCCGTGGTCGATTGGTTAACACGCTCATCCACTTCATCACAAGTGACATCTGACACCCCCAGTCAACAGTCGGTGGGTTCCTCAGACACAACCCTCAGTTGGCATGGCCCGGGAGAAGTCCCTGTTCTCCCATTGCCTTTGTCCTATGCTGTTCCCTCTCCTAGAGAAGTATTTTATGCTGTGGGTTCAGTCCCAAGCCGTCATTTCTTTGCGAATAAGGCAGTACCAGCCCTGCATAAGTTTGTACAAGAGAAGGTGGGCCAGTCCTTGAGCCTGTCGGTGTGTTCAAAAGTGCACGGCAGCGCCGATGTGTGGAGCTGTAACTACGGGCAGGGACAATACTTGTCTTTTATGGCCCACTGGGTGAATGCGGTTCCTGCACAGCCACAACAGCAACTTGGACAGGTCACACCGCTTCCTCCTCCATGCTCTCGCTCTCAGGCAGTTGGTCCTGTGTCAGTGTGCGACTCCGCCTCCTCATCCTCCACCGTATCCTTGGCCTCCACTGCACGTAGAAATCTTGGTGGCCCTTCATTATACCATGTGTGTAGGGCACGGCGGTGTCAAGCTGTACTTCACATGGTTTGCTTTGGTGAACGGAGTCACACCGGTTAGGAACTGCTAAAATTCATTAGTAAAGAAACCTGAGTATGGCCTACTCCACGAAATCTGGAAATGGGAACCATGGTGATCGACAACGGGAAGAACATTGTGTCCGCGCTGCGACAAGGAAGTGTGAAACATGCACCCTGCATGGCACACGTGTTGAATCTGGTTGTCAAGCACTTCCTCAAGTCTTCACCCCATTTGCAAAACATCCTGAAAATGGCAAGGAAACTGTGCATGCACTTCAGCTACTCGTACACCGCCAAGCACACCTTCCTTGAGCTGCAGCATCAGAACAGTATCCGACAAAATAGTCTTATTTGTGACAATGTCATACATTGGAATTCCACCCTCCATATGTTGGACAGACTATATGAACAAAGAAAAGCCATCACCGATTTCTTGATGATCCAAGCAGATAGGAGTACTCCCCTGTGTAACTTCAATGTGAACCAGTGGCAGCTCAAACGTGACACCTGCTGTATGCTGAGGCCCTTTGAGGAAGCCAGATTATTTGTAAATCGCCTGGATTACACCATGAACGACGTAATTCCACTCCTACATTTCCTACAACAAATGATTGAAACGATGGCTGGTCAGAGCAATGGAGACATTGCGCCTACATCTCAAGGCTACATGAGCCCTGTGGGGGCTGAACTGGACGAGGAGGATGAGGGGCAGAGTGGAGCACAATTTGGGTTGGAGGAGATGGCCGGCGTTTCTAGTCATCGGACAGGAGAGGAGGAGCAGGAGCAGCCAGAGGAGCTAGAGGGTTATGAGGAAGGTGAGACAGAGGACCCAGACACACCGTGGCAGTATGCAGTGGAGATGGAGGCAGGTAGTCCCTCCCAGTCACTGGTGCAAATGGCACGATGTATGCTCAGTTGCTTGCTTAGTGACCCCCGAATTGTCAAAATCAGCGGGATGACTTCTGGCTCTCCACCTTATTTGACCCTCACTACCGTCCCAGAATGGGGGCCTTTTTTACACCCACTGAGAGGGAGGACAAACTGACCTACTACAGGGAGATCCTACGTAGTCAGTTGGCCGATGTCTATCGGTGACATGGTCCATCCACTCGCAGGTCTGACTCGGGGGGGCCCTCTGCGCTCACCTTCCACTGCCATGGCTGCTGGGGAGGGGAGGGGTGGCAGGAGCAGTACCAGCTCCATCAGAAGCAGCCTGAGTCTACAGTCGCTGATGAGTAGCTTTCTTCACCTACATAGTGAAGCAATCATCAGCAGCAGGTAGACATGGAGCAGGACCTGAACCAGCAGGTTGTGGCATAGCTTGACATGGCCATGACAACAAACATTGAAGATCTGCTGGACTTCTGGGCAGCCAAACTTGATTTATGGCCGCAACTAACAGAGTTTGCCCTGGAAAAGCTGTCCTGCCCGGCCAGTAGTGTCACCCCAAGGCGAACTTGTCTGTCCACGAAAAATGTGAAGAGACTGACCTTTGTCAAGATGAATCAGGGATGGATCAGCCAGGATTTACAGCCACCAATGCCAGATTGACCATGCTGCTACAACAACACTTCCCAATTATGGTTATGAAACCCTCTTGGGTTATAAATTTGGGTTATGAAACCCTCTTGGGTACTGCGAATGCCTGCTCCGTACTCATTCTGTGTCTCTTTCAGGAACTATTTGCTTCACAGTATATAAGTATATTAATGGCCCATACAAAAAATATGGAGAAAAACTGTTCCAGGTTAAACCCCCCCAAAGGACGAGGGGGCACTCCCTCCGTCTGGAGAAGAAAAAGTTTAGTCTCAAGGGGCGACACGCCTTCTTTACCATGAGAACTGTGAACTTATGGAACAGTCTACCTCAGGAACTGGTCACAGCAGGAACAATTAACAGCTTTAAAACAGGATTAGATACATTTCTGGAACAAAATAAGATTAATGCTTATGAAGAAATATAAAATCTCATCCCTTCCCCAATATCGCGCCACACCCCTACCCCTTAATTCCCTGGTTGAACTTGATGGACATATGTCTTTTTTCGACCGTACTAACTATGTAACTATGTAACAGATGCTTCGGGCCTTGGCCCTTTAATTTTTGGATGTTTAGCAGTAGCTAAATACATGCTTAATGCAAATTTCAACATTGATCTTTAAATGTAAGGGGTTATGGAACCCTCTTGGTTACTGTGAATGCCTTCTCCTGACTCATCCTGTGTCTTTCAGGAACCACTTGCCTCACTGATGCATCGGGCCTTGGGCCTTTAATTTTTGGATGTTTTAGCAGTAGCTAATACATGCTTAATGCAAATTTCAACAATGATCTTTAAATTCTCGGTGCTCTGCAAGGGCTGTCGCCTACCCCGCCAGGGCCGATCCGAGGACCTCACTAAACCATCCAATCGGCAGTAGAGACAGGCGGTGTGTACAAAGGGCAGGGACTTAATGAACCCGAGCTTATGACCCGCACTTAGTTGGAATTCTTCTTTACTGGCAAATAATTGCAATCCCCGATCCCTATCACGAACGGGGTTAAGCGGGTTACCCGCACCTGTCGGGGAAGGATAGACACACGCTGGTCCGTTCAGTGTAGCGCGCGTGCAGCCCCGGACATCTGAGGGCATCACACACCTGTTATTGCTCGATCCCGTGATTGATCGTGCAATATAAGGGGTTATGAAAGCCTCTTGGGTACTGGTGATGCCTACTCCTGACTGCTCCTGGGTCTTTCAGGAGCTATTTGCCTTCATGATGCTTCTGGGCTTGGGCCTTTAATTTTAGGTTTTTTGAAATAGATACATACATGCTTAATTTAAATTTCAACATTTATGGTGCAATATATGGGGTTATTAAACCCTCTTGGGTACTGTTTTTTTTTTTTTTTTTTTTTCAAATTTTCTGATAATTTTCTCAGTAGTAAATTAATAACTGAATGCTTGTTGTGTGTGATTTTTTAAGTAAAATTTTCAAAAATATTACGGAGAGGGATGAACTCTGCTTCTTTATTTCAGAAAACATGACTTTAGGGAGGAATGTATTTTTGTGGTCCACCGCCCTGCATTATAGAGTCTTCTGGACTCTTGGATATGCGCTTGTTCTTAAACAAAGGTACAAAAAAAAACATTGGCCGGGAGAATTTGTACCAAAACGCCGGGGTCCTGGACACTAAAAGTTTGATTTAAATTTCAAATAAAAAAATCAGACATTTAAATGTTTTCCTCATGCTGCAGCCAACTCCAGGCTATGTCATTCAGGTAATATGTAGGTAGCACCCCCTGTCCTAAATTTTCTTCAGAAATTTCAGAAATTGTTGTGTTTTTTCCTAGGGATTGTGTAGCCCTGGTGTGTACTCATGCATCAGCCAACTCCAGACTGTGTCATTCAGACAATACATAGGTAGCACCCGCTGTCCTAAATCTTCTTAAAAATTTTCAAAAATTGTTGTTTTTTCTTAGGGATTGTGAAACCCTGGTGTGTACTCATGCTGCTTCCTGCTACACTCTGTCAGCCTGTTGGTCCTGTGACAGTGTGCTACTCCGCCTCCACATCCTCCACTGTGTCCTAAGCCTCCACTGCCCAGACAAGTCTCAAGCCCCCTTCAGCATACCATGTGTGCAGGTCCTGGCGGTCTCACGCTGTTCTTCACATGGTTTGCCTTGGAGAAAAGTCCTGGAAACAATGGCCAGTCAGGGCAATGGAGACATTGGGCCTGCATCTCACGGCCACATGATCCCTGTGGGGGCTCTTTAAATTTGGTCCTTTGTACCCACACACTGGGGTCCGGGAAACTCAAACTTTGATTTAAATTTCAAATAAAAAAATCTGACATTTCAATGGTTTCCTCATGCATCAGCCAATTCCAGGCTGGGTCCTTCGTCCTTCGTACCCACACGCTGGGGTCCGGGAAGTTTGATTAAAATTTCAAATAAAAAAATCAGACATTTCAATGGTCTCCTCATGAATCAGCCAACTCCAGGCTGTGTCATTCAGGCAATATTTGGTTTACTGATGGTGCTACTGGGCCTGGGAATTTAAAATTTTCTCATAGGTAGCACCCGCTATTCAAAATCTTCTTCAAAAATTTCTAAAATTGTTGTGTTTTTGGGGAGGGGGGGATTGTGATGCCCTTCTGTGTACTCGTGCATCAGCCAACTCCAGGCTGTTTCATTCAGGCAATATGTGGTTTACTGATGGCACTGCTGGGCCTGGATCTGGGAATGTCAAATTTTCTCATAGGGAGTACCCGCTATCAAAAATCTTCTTAAAAAATGTCTAAAATTGTTCTGTTTTTTGGGGGGGATTGTGAAGCCCTGGTGTGTACTCATGCATCAGCCAACTCCAGGCTGTGTCACTCAGGCAATATATGGTTTATTGATGCCGCTGCTGGGCCTGGGTCTGGGAATTTCAAATTTTCTCATAAGTAGCACCCACTATACAAAACTTCTTCAAAAATTTCTAAAAGCGGTGTGTATTTTCTTAGGGATTGGGAAGCCCTGGTGTGTACTCATGCATCAGCCAACTCCAAGCTGTGTCATTCAGGCAATATATGGTTTACTGATGCCGCTGTGGGGGCTTGATAGATTTGGTCCTTCATACCCACACGCTGGGGTCCGTGACACTCAAAGTTTGATTTAAATTTCAAATAAAAAAATCAGACATTTCAATGGTCTCCTCATGGATCAGCCAACTCCAGGCTGTGTCATTCAGGCAATATATGGTTTACTGATGGCGCTGCTGGGCCTGTGTCTGGGAATTTCAAATGTTCTCATGGGTAGCACCCGCTCTCCAAAATCTTCTTGAAAAATTTCAAAAATTGTTGTGTTTTTGCAGGGGATTGTGAAGCCCTGGGGTGTACTCATGCATCAGCCAACTCCAAGCTGTGTCATTCAGGCAATATATGGTTTAAAGATGCCGCTGTGGGGGCTTGTTAGATTTGGTCCTTCGTACCCACACGCTGGGGTCCGTGACACTCAAAGTTTGATTTAAATTTCAAATTAAAAAATCAGACATTTCAGTGGTCTCATCATGCATCATCCAACTCCAGGCTGTGTCATTCAGGCAATATATGGTTTACTGGTAGCGCTGCTGGGCCTGGGTCTGGGAATTTCAAATTTTCTCATAGGTAGCACCCGCTATCAAAAATCTTCTTCAAAATTTCTAAAATTGATGTGTTTTTTTCGGGGGATTGTGAAGCCCTGCTGTGTACACGTGCATCAGCCAACTCCAGGCTGTGTCTTTCAGGCAATATATGGTTTACTGATGCCGCTGTTGGGCCTGGGAATTTCAAATTTTCTCATAGGCAGCACCCGCTATCCAAAATCTTCGGTTTAAATTTCTAAATTAATCTTTTAATCTTAGGGATTATGAAGGCCTAGTGCCTACTCATGCTGCCAACACCTTCACGCTATGTCATTCTGCCACTATATGGTCTCCTCTTGCTGCGTCAACATCTCCACACTGTGTCATTCAGCCACTATATGGTGTCCTCATGCTTCAGCCTCATCCAAGATGTGTCATTCAGCCACTTTATGGTCTCCTCATGCTGCCAACACCTCCACACTGTGTCATTCAGCCACTATATGGTCTCCTCACACTGATGTCACCACCATGCTCTGTCATTGTGCTGCTGTGTGGCAGGGATTCTAAAAGCGATGCCGGTAATCTTCATGTTTTTCTGAATAACAGTACTATTTTACTACGCCAGCACACTCCATATGCGTTTTAGAACACAGCAAAGTGTTTTATACCCCTATTGAGGCTGTCTGTAGGCTAGAAATAGCCATTTTTAATATAGATTTGCCACGAAAAAAATTTTGATTGAAACAAACTTTTTATTGGAAAATTCAGCAAATCGTCCGAATCAAATTTTTCAGAAGTTTGCTCATCTCTAATTAGAATCACTGCCACAGAGTGGCACACTGATAGTGTCTGGATGTTGCATCAGGGACGAAAGACCATATGGTATACCAATTGAAGGGATTAAAGAGATTTTTTCAATATCAGTTGAAGAGTTTAAAGAGATTTTCGAATTTAATGTGCCTTAAGCAACATGAGATTATAAGCACATTGACACAGTCTGGAGGATGTGGGCTGCAGAGCAGCACAATAACAGAGCCTGGAGGTGGCAGCAGTATGATGAGATCAAAGGGCGGCACAATGACAGAGCCCGGAGGTGGCAGTAGCACGAGGAGACCATATGGTGGCACAATGACAGAGCCTGGAGGTGGCTGCTGTATGAGGACACCAAATGGGGCAGAATGACACAGCCTGGAGGTGGCGGCAGCATGAGGAGACCATAAAGTGGCAGAATAACATAGCCTGGCTGTGGCATCAGCATGAGGAGACCAAATGGTGGCAGAATCACACAGTCCGGAGGTGGCGGCAGCATGAGGGGACCATATGGTGGCAGAATGACACTGCCTGGAGGTGGCAGCAGCATAAGGAGACCATATGGTGGCAGAATGACACACGGCAGCATGAGGAGACCATATAGTGGCAGAATGACACAGCCTGGAGGTTGTATCAGCATGTGGAGACCAAATGGTGGCAGAATGACACAGCCTGGAAGTCGTGGCAGCATAAGGAGACCATATGGCTGCACAATGACACAGCAGGGAGATGGCAGCAGCAGCATCAGGAATCCTGAAAGTGACTCAGTGACATAGTTGGGCGGTGGGTGACAATACCAGTACCCGCTGACAAAGGTGGGTGAAAGAAGGAGCACTTGGTAACAGTTGTGTGGCATCAGGCAGGATCAGAATAGTAGTTGAGGCAGGTAGGCAGAAGAAACCAGTCTCTTTTGCCAAAGTGTTGGTGTGAACAAGTAAGTATTGAGGATATGCATTAGGTAAAAGTAAACTTTTAATAATATTCTTAGTATAAAATATATGGACCCAAATTTTTTTTGAACTCAAACAAAAAGAAAGGTGTGCAAAAAACATTATGTGCCACCCACACCACCAAGTATTGATGTAATGCAAAAGGGAACAACGTATTCTCCATTGTAACAGGTGGGGGTAAAAACTGACCCTGTAAGGCCCTAATCTTGGCCTATTAATTCCCTTCTTGGCAAGTGTTACTCGCCCTATAAAGGGTGGCCCCACACATGAACCTCTCCCTATTTCCACCTTAAAACCCTGTGAAATAGCAGGGTTTTTAGGTGGAAACAACGTATTCTCCATTGTAACATGTGGGGGTAAAACTGGCCCTGTAAGGCCCTAATCTTGACCTATTAATTCCCTTCTTGGCAAGTGTTACTCGCCCTAAAAAGGGTGGCCCAACACATGAACCTCTCCCTATTTCCACCTAAAAACCCAGGGAAATAGCAGGGTATTTTGGTGAAAATAGAGAGAGGTTCCTATTTGGGGCCGCCCTTTTTAGGGCGAGTAACACTTGCTAAAATGGAAATTAATGGGGTGAGAGTAGGGCTTTACAGGGTGAGTTTTTACCCCCACCTGTTACAATGGACCATACGTTGTTCCTAGAGATGAGCAAATTTTAGAAACATTTTATTTCCGAAAAAATTCATTCGTAGATAATCTGTATAAAAAATGTATATTTCTGGCCTACTGAGAGCCTTAATAGGGGTGTACAACACTTTGCCTTGCTGCAACGTGCATAGAGTTTGTGCTGGGTTAGTGAAATAATACTGTAATTCAGTATGACATGTAGATTAGAGGCATTGCTATTGGAATCACTGCCGCAGAGCGGCACAATGACAGAGCCTGGAGGTGGCATCAGTATCGAGGTGGCTGAATGACGCAGCCTGGAGTTGACGGTAGCATGAGGAGACCATTTAGTGGCTGAGTGACCTAACCTGGAGGTGGCAACAGCCTGACAAGACCATAAGGCCTCACAATTGAAAAGATAAAAGATATTTTTAACATTTAAATTGAAGATTTGAAATAGATGAACCTAAAAAGTTTCATTTAATGTGCCAGCAGCATGAGCTGTACAGTGACACAGCCTGAAGGTGCCAGAAGCATGAAGAGACCATATAGTGGCTGAATGACACAGCCTGTAGTTGGCGGCAGCATGAGGAGACCATATAGTGGCTGAATGACACAGTCTGGAGTTGGCGGCAGCATGAGGAGCCCATATAGTGGCTGAATGAGACAGTCTGGAGGTGGTATCTGCATGAGGAGAACATATGGTGGCAGTATGAGACAGCATGGGGGTAGCATCAGCAGCATTAGGAGTCCCGAAAGTGACCTGGTAACATAGTGGGGGCGGTGGGTGGCAATACCAGTGACAAAGGTGGGTGAAAAAAGGAGAATTTGGCATCAGATGTGTGGCATCAGGCGGGTGGCAGGATCAGAATAGTAGCTGAGGCAGGTAGGCAGAAGAAAACGGTGTATTTTTTAAAACTGTTAGCGTGCACAAGTAAGTATTGAGAAAATACATTAGGTAAAACTTAACTTTTAATAATTTTCTTAGGATAAAATATATGTAGCCATTTTTCTTTTAATCAAACAAAATGAAAGGTGTGCAAAAAACACCATTTGCCACCTACACTACCAAGTATTGATGTGGTCAAGACCTCTAAAAGGTGGAGGCGATCAATGTATGGTCCATTGTAACTGATGGGTGTAAAAACTTCCCCTGTAAGGCCCTTCTCTCGCATTATTAATTCCCTTCTTGGCAAGTGTTTCTTGCCCTAAAAAGGGCGGCCCCAGACAGGAACCTCTCCCTATTTCAAGCTAAAAACCCTGTGAAATGGCAGTGGAAGGTGAGCGCAGAGGGCCCTCGAATCTGACCTGCGAGAGGATGGACGATGGCGCAGATAGGAATCGGGCAACTGATTACGTAGGATGTCTCTGTAGTAGGTCAGTTTGTACTCCCTCTCACTGGGTGTAAAAAGGGCCAAAATTTTGTGCCGATAGCGGGGGTCCATTAAGGTGGAGAGGCAGAAGTCATCCCGCTGCCGAATGATGAAAATTGGGCGGTCACTATGCAAACAAGTGTGCATGCATCGTGCCATTTGTGCAAGTGACTCAGAGGGACTCCCCGCCTCCCTCTCCACTACATACTGACATGGTGTGTCTGGGTCCTCTGTCTCGCCTTCCTCATAACCCTCTAGCTCCTCTGGCTGCTCCCGCTCCTCCTCTCCTGTCAGATGACTAGAAAAACCGCCAATCTCGCGAAACCTAAACTGTGCACAACTGTGCCCCTCCCCCTCCTCCTCCAGTTCAGCCCCCACAGGGCTCATTGTGGCTGTGAGATGTAGGTGCCACGTCTCCAGTGCCCTGACAAGCCATCGTTTCCATGAAAAGTGGAATGACGTTGTTCATCCCGTAATCCTGGCAACTGACTAATAATGTGGCTTCCTCAAAGGGCGTGAGCAAACGGCAGGTGTCACGTCTGAGCTGCCACTGGTTCACATTGAAGTTACACAGGGGAGTCTCCCTATCCACTTGGATCATCAAGAAATTGGTGATGGCTTTTCTCTGTTTGTATATGCGGTCCAACATAAGGAGGGTGAAATTAGAACATGTGGAAACGTCGCAAATCAGACTATGTTAAGGCTGCAGCTCAAGGAGGGTGTGCTTTGGGGTGTACGAATGGCTGAGGTAAATGCAAATATTCCTTCCCATTGCTAGGATGTCTTGCAGATGGGGGGAACACTTTAAGAACCGCTTGACAACCAGATTGAACACATGTGCCATGCTGGGCGCATGCCTCAGGCTTCCTTGTCGCCGCAAAGACAAGATGTTCTTCCCGTTGTCGGTCACCATGGTTCCCGTTTCCAGTTTTCGTGGAGTAAACCATGATTCGATTTCTTGATGAATGACTTTTAGCAGTTCCTCCCCTGTGTGACTCAGTTCGCCAAGGCAAACCATGTGAAGAACAGTGTGACACTGCCATGCCCTGCACACATGGTATGCTGGATGGGCACTGAGACTTGTCCATGTAGTGGAGGCTGAGGACACGGTGGAGGATGCAGAGGTGGAGTCGCAAACTGTAACAGGACCAATGGCTTGAGAGCATGGAGGTGAAAGCAGTGTGACCTGTCCAAGTTGGTGTTGTGGCTGTGCAGGAACCACATTCCCCCAGTGGGCCATAAAGGACATGTACTGTCCCTGACCATAGTTAGGGCTGCCATGCACACACCGGCGCTGCCATGCACTTTGGTATACACCGACAGGCTCAAGGACTGGCCCAACTTCTGTTCCACATAATTGTGCAGGGCTGGTACTGTCTCCTTCACAAAGAAATGACGGCTTGGGACTCTCCACCTCAGCTTGGCACAAGCCATCAGTTCTCTGAAAGGTGCAGAGTCCACCACTTGAAAAGGGAGGGACTGCAGCACCAGCAACTTAGACAGGAGTACATTCAGCTTGTGCGCCACTGGATGAGTGGTTGCATACTGTTGTCTCTTGGACATGGCTTCGCCGATGTATTGCTGGCAGAATGACTGATTCAAAGTAGGAGAAGCAGGAGCATCTGGAGCGACAGAAGATGGGTCTGACACACAGCTTCGACTGAGGTGGTGGAGCCTTTGCTGGCTGAAACAGGGAGCTGCGTGCCACTGGGTAATGCAGCAGGCTGGACCACCACATCAGAGCCACGGTTCTCCCAGGTTGCTTTATGGTGACCCTGCATATATTGACGCAGGTCCGTGGTGCCAACATTGGGACCCTGGCCACGGTTCACATATCTTGCATGTGGCCAGGTTAACATCCTCTGGATGCTTGATGAAAAACTGGCACACCACCGAGTAGCTGATTTTCCCACCAACAGTCCGCACTGATTGATTGCTACTGCCGCCGACTCCAGGAACCACTGTTCGACTATCTCCCGGGAAGGTAGGCTGCTGCGAAGCAGGTGGTCTACCCCGGGCACGTTTGGCTCCAGACTTTCCACTTTTGCCACCATGCTGACTGCCAACCATGCTACCACCTTGCTGGCTTAGCTGATGCCTCAAGGGCAACCTGCAACCCTCTTCTCCTGATGATGATGAAGCCCCTTCTGCACCCGGCTCCCAAGTGCGATTCGCTTCATCATCATCGAGTTTTCTGCGTGTCACTGATGTCCTCCTCAGGTTCCTCAACAATGTCTGCTTCAAGAGCCTGAACGCTCGCAACACCACCTCTCACACCACTCTCATCATCACTACTTGCCCGCCTAGCGGTGGATCTATCCTCCACTTTTTGGCTGGGCAGTAGCTGCTTACTGTCCTCACTAAATAGTGGAGCTGTACCCACAGCATAAGATACTTCTGTGGGGGGAGGGAACAGCATAGGACACAGGCAATGGGAGGAAAGGGACTGCTCTCGGGCCATATTTACCGAGGGTTGTGTCTGAGGAACCCACCGACTGTTGACTGGGGGTGTCAGATGTCACTTGTGATGAAGTGGATGACCGTGTAAACCAATCGATGATGGCAGATGGGTTGCTGGTCGAGACACGACCCCTAGCTGATGCCGGGAGCTCAGGCCTCTCTCTTATTCTCCTGCTGCCACTCGCCCCTAGTCTGCTGCGACCTCTGCCTGATGAATTAAGGCTTCTGCCACTCCTCTGTGCACGTCATGGCATTCATCTGCCTGACATACTTAGTGCGTATATGAGGGGAGTACAATGTGCTCCACTACTATTAAAACAGTATTTGTCTACATCAGCAGGTGTGTACTTTTGGCTGGCCTTTCACAGTATCTAGGCCCTTAAGACTTTAACAGGAACAAAATGGTACACCACTTAGATTTACGTATGTGGTATGCACTTATGAGGGGAGGACAATGTGCTCAAGTACCCTTAAAACAGTATTTGTCTACAACACCATCAGGTGTGTACTTTTGGCTGGCCTTTCATAGTATCTAAGCCAGTGGTTCTTAACCTTGTTGGAGGTACTGAACCCCACCAGTTTCATATGCGCATTCACCGAACCCTTCTTAATTGGAAAAATAAAATATGATTTTTTCAAATTCAAAACACAGGAGGTATATATTTAAGTATATATTTATACATAGGTGCACAAAATGAACAAAACCATTAAAGAACAAAACTATTAAGACACATTAGGCGCAGGCAGTGTTCCCCCACACATTAGGCACAGGCAGTGTTCCCCCACACATTAGGTGCAGGCAGTGTTCCCCCACATTTGGCAGGCAGAGTTCTCCCACATTAGGCAGGCAGTGTTCCCCCACATTATGTAGGCAGTGTTCCCCCAAAGACATACAGCCTCCAGCCATATACAGTGTATGGCTGGAGGCTGTATGCCTGTGTACTGCCCACTTCAGTGCTCCGACCACCGCTCCGGCTATAGCAGTAGGTCCCGGGACCGAAGGTCGGAGCACCGAAGATGACGTGCCTCTGGTCACTTACCAAGCTGGCCAGCGCGCGTCTTCCTCCTTCTCAACCCTCCGGTCCTCGGCCCCTTCGTTTCCATGGGTGCACGCAAGGGATGTCAGTGATGTCCCGGCGGCCCCTGCATTTTTAAACTTAACGCGGGGCCGCAGGAAGTTGATATTGATGGGGGAAATGGGCTAACACCGGCTCTGCTCGGGGCCCCAAGCAATTGCTTGGTTTGCCTGTCCTGTTGCAACGGGCCTGGAGTCAGGTGTGTGTCTTGACCTATGCCGAACCCGCGAGACTGAATCACCGAACCCCTGGGGTTCGATCGAACACAGGTTAAGAACCACTGATCTAGGCCCTTAACCACTTAAGGACGCAGGGCGTTTGGGTACGCCCCCGTTCTAGAGTCCTTAAGGACTCAGGGTGTACCTGTATGCCCTGATTATTTCCGCTCCCCGCCGCTTGCCGGGCGGGGACCAGACTGGGATGCCTGCTGAAATCATTTAGCAGGCATCCCGTGCAAATGCCTGGGGGAGTCCTGATCAATTCAGATCAACGATTTGCAGCAATTCCAGGCTGATCGGGTCTCTGGTGACCCGATCGCCCAAAAAATAGGAATAATCGGAGCTGTCACCTCCTTCTATCCTCTGCCATTGGTCAGTTAGGACTGACCGACCAATGGCAGTTGGGGGCAGGGGAGGGCTAAAGTTGAAATTCCCGCTCTGCCCGGCCCTGGATGTCCAGGCAGAGTTGGGGGAAGATGGCTGCGGAGTGCAGGAGGAGTCCAAGAGACCGGCGATTGCGGCGGGATGGGTGTCACGTAGCGGCGGGATCAACAGCAGTAAGAAGGCGACTGAGGCGGATCAGCGGTAAGGGACCTTCATTGCTGCCTTCTAGGAGTTTCCAAACTACTACTAGCAGCATGCCCAGAATGCCTAAGGCTTTCTAGGCATGCTGGGAGTTGTAGATTTGCATCATCTGGAGGGCCACAGTTTGTAGACCACTATACAGTGGTGCCCAAGCTGTAGACCTTCAGGTGTTGCAAAACTACAACTCCAAGCATGCTCAGACTGGCCAGACATGCTGGGAGTTGTACTTCTGTAACATCTGGCCCTTCAGATGGTACATAACTACAACTCCCAGCATGTCTGGACTGTCTCAGCATGCTTGGAGTTGTAGTTTTGCAACATCTGGAAGAGCGCAGTTTGGAGACCACTATCCGTAAAAAAAAAGCCCCAGTATGGTTACACCTGAATAAGGCGTTAAAAGCAGGTGTGCCTGTATTTCTGGCCTTTAACAATAACTAGCCCCTATGAGTTTAACAGGAAAAAAAGTTAATGCGCTGAGTGCATATATATTACACTTAGGATAGCAAAATATGCCCTAGTATTGTTACACCTGAATTAGGCGTTAAAAGCAGGTGACTAGGTCTTTTAGTGCTCATACTTACTTTCCCCTATTATCTTTAGAGTAATACAACCCAGTACAGTTGCAACACAAAGTTTACTCTCTCTCTACTGTTCCTGTCTATCTGCCTGCCTGCAGTGATGTGGGCTTCAGATGAATTGATTCGCAGCTGTAAAGATCTTTTTTCTCAGTAACACACACAGACAGACGCTGCCTGCTCTCTCAGGAAAAAATCCCAGCAACGGCTGTCTGCAGCGATAGCTGCCGATTATATAGGGCTGTCACATCACAGGGCTGGCTGGCTGCTGATAGGCTGCATGCAGCGTGTGATTCTGGGTGATCCCGCCCTACCCACCTTCCCAGAGTTCCTTGCCCCATGTCCTCACACGTGTAGCCGCCATTTAAGATCCCCTGGACCGCACTAAATGGAGTTTATTGAAGGGATTCATTTTATCGAATCGTCGTGATATTTGGATTCCTTACAAGTCAAATTTTTCATGAAATTCGTAATGAATTCGGATTTGTCCGATTCCATTCACTCTTCTCTATCGAAGATCAAAATGTTTTCCATCAGACCCAAATAAATAAAACTAGCTTTCATTACTAAAATGAACTCTGGACCACTTCTCCTCTGTCCACACAACATGCTCCTCAGCAAAGGTGAAAGGTTTGATTCTTTATGCTAATGAGAGGTTTGATCACTGCAGAGTGGGCTTGCAGATATCTGAAAGTGTTCACCAATTTTGATCAGTGTTCTTGATCAATTATCTCATTTACATTTTTATTCTGTGCTTTAGAATAAATACAATTTATGAAATAAGCTTAAAATACTGCTCTTTTACTCATGTTAGGATATATTCACATAGGTCTACACTATGACCTTGACATTTAGGAAATTGTGTGTTGTTCTCTCATTTTCATCTCCAGTATATATTTAAGCTTAGTAATATCTTTAATTGAACAGTTTATTTTTAATACTTAAACAGGCCTCGTATATTTGAATCCTAAAATTTATATATTTCTTGCTGTTAAGATGAGGAAGTCAGTGATTGGTTGAGGTCCAGCTGAGATGACTTGTCTTGGAAGTTAGAATGAGTAAAGACCAGAAGGGGACTAGAAGTAGCTAAAATGGGATCTGTGGGGGGCCCGGGTAGGTAAGTAAGACTTTTTATTGTTTACTGAGCCGACAACAAAGTAATTATTAAAAAATAAAAAATAAAAAAAAGAACATTTCTTTTACAGCCATAATATGGCCTTTACTCTATGGACCTTTGACTTCGTACAGACACATTCGCTTAAACTCCAACCGAAAAAAACTGTGTCATACTAAAGCCAAGAGCTTTTCTTTTTGATTACAATTGCTTCTAGGGAAAAACATCTATATACAGTGATCCCTCAACATACGATGGTAATCCGTTCCAAATGAACCATCGTTTGTTGAAACCATCGTATGTTGAGGGATCCGTGCAATGTTAAATATAGGACGTTATACTCACCTGTCCCCGCCATCACTGCTGCCCTGGATGTTGCCCTCCATCGCTGTCGCCGTGTCCCCGGGGTGTCCCTGCCGCTTCGGAACGTCTCTGTTGCCTGGGATCGTCGTTCCTTATCCCCGCTATTACGTCACTACGCACGCCGCTCCTATTGGATGACGGGACGGCGTGCGCAGCGACGTGATGACGATGATGGAGAGCGACGGCGATGCAGGGTATCCCGAAGATGACGTCCTGGAGCGCCGCGGACAGGCAAGTAACCATCACCGGAGCTTACGGTGCACCGTAAACGGCTATCTGGCAGCAGCTGAAGCAGCGATGGCCCCGACATACAAAAGCATCGTATGTTGATGCTGCCTTCAACATGCGATGGCCTCTGAGAGGCCATCGCATGTGGAAATTATCGTATGTTGGGGCCATCATATGGGGGGGGGGGTCACTGTACTGCAATTTTACTGTATAAAGCACAGTGTAGATAGCATCGCACTTTGTACCTGTGTCTCCAAAAAGAAGTTAATTTCCCGATACATAAATCCATAAACACGTTTATGGGACCAAAGACTATTGCTAAACTAAATGTTCCAAAAAGTTTTCAATGAACAAGCAAAATTAAAATGTTTGTTATATCCTTATTATACTAAGAAAATTTTATCTTACATAATAATTTACCTTATTATTAATCCATACTATAGGAGTAGGTGTCAAATTCAGATGCCCATCTTGTGAAGATCCATCAAATGTTCCAATATGTCTGATTAATATATGAAGGCCTAAATCCACATTTTCGTCACTTATTTCATTTAAAATCACCAGTGGTTCAGACAATTCCCCTTTATTGTTAAAGCACTTTATTTCAGTCCTTTCAGGTAATTGTATACACCCTAATTTCATAAAATGTCTTAACTACAAAACAGAGAAACATATCTCAAATATCACAATAAAAAATAATAATAAATAGAGATGAGTGAGAGGATCCTGTAGAACCGTAAACCCAGTCTCGCTCAGAACTTTGCCTTAAATTGCACTTGCTGTTAACAAAAACTTTTTTTTTATTGTAGATAATATCATTAGATCTATATTTGTAATATATATGTGTATATTTTTGTGTATATATGTGTATATTTTTGTCCATGCAGCTATTGCCTGAGTGTCTCTTTGAGGAGTCAAATAAAGGAAGTGTGAGTGGACAAGCAGGGCTCTGTACAGTGAGGACAAGCAGGGCTCTGTACGCTGATAACAAGCAGGGCTCTGTACACTGAGAACTAGCAGGGCTCTGTGCACTGAGGACAAGCAGGGCTCTGTATACTGAGGACAAGCAGGGCTCTGTACACTGAGAACAAGCAGGGCTCTGTACACTGAGGACAGGCAGGGCTCTGTACACTGATAACAAGCAGGGCTCTGTACACTGAGGACAAGCAGGGCTCTGTACACTGAGGACAAGCAGGGCTCTGTACACTGAGGACAAGCAGGGGCTCTGTACATTGAGGGCAAGCAGGGCCCTGTACACTGAGGACAAGCAGGGCCCTGTACACTGAGGACAAGCAGGGCCCTATACACTGAGGACAAGAAGGCTCTGTACACTGAGGACAAGCAGGGCTCTGTGCACTGAGGACAAGCAGGGTTCTATACACTGAGGACAAGCAGGGCTCTTTACACTGAGGACAGGCAGGGCTCTGCACACTGAGGAAAAGCAGGGCTCTGTGCACTGAGGACAAGCAGGGCTCTGTGCACTGAGGACAAGCAGGGCTCTGTACACTGAGGACAAGCAGGGCTCTGTGCAGTGAGGACAAGCAGGGCTCTGTACACTGAGGACAAGCAGGGCTCTGTACACTGAAGACAAGCAGGGCTCCGTACACTGAGGACAACCAGGGCTCTGTACACTGAGGACAAGCGGGGCTCTGTACACTGAGGACAAGCAGGGCTCTGTGCACTGAGGACAAGCAGGGATCTGTACACTGAGGACAAGCAGGACTCTGTGCAGTGAGGCTCTGTGTATACCCCAAGATCACACAGCAGAATGATTGACAAGCCAGGAGCCTGCACAGAGCCCTGCTTATCCCCCCTCACTTCCTGTATTTGGACTCATCATAGAGATACACAGGCAATAGCTATCTACATTATCTACAATATATCAAAAGTTTTTGTTCACGACAGATACACTTTAACTGCTATTCACCAAACATTACAACATTGACTGTCTCAGTGAGCCTGGTATTGGTGCTATTATAGAAGAAGCGATGAGGAACACAAGGTGATTTGGTGCGGAATGCATGAATGAATGAGGAAGTAAAGCTGAGTTGATGACAGGGTAGCCCAGAATGCTTTCACACTAGTGATGAGCGGCAGGGGGCATATTCGAATTCGCAATATTTTGCGAATATATGGATTAATTTTCATCCTATGTTCGCGAAATTCGCATATTTGCTATGTTCTTTCACATTTTTCCATGCGAAAATCGTAATGAAATTCGTATAGTGTGCATGAGCAATTATATCTTTCAACTAACACTATACCCTACAGTAGAACCTATCTGCTAAACTAATCTACCATATCTAACACTATCACTTTTTTTACACAGTAAACATCTTCATTGAAAAATAAAAAAAAGAATATTAGTCATTACAAATATATAGCGCTATGTTCTAAATATTTGCAAAATCGCAAAGTGCCAATATTCTTGGTAAAAATTAGCATTTAAAATATTCGCGCTCAACATTATTTTACATTACAATACAAAGCGATTTCAGCAAAGTATTGTGCAGAGGGACAAACTCAGTGATCTACATTTATGTCTTCAGTAAATCTGCTGCACTACAAATCCCAACAATGTGAAAGAAGAATGAGCCTATAAAAAGCTATCAAACTACAATACAAAGCAATCTGAGCATCATGCATTGGGCTAAACCCCCATTATTGTGTCCAGTGATTCTGGTGCACTACAAATCCCAACAATGTGAAAGAAGAATGAGCCTATAAAAAGCTATCAAACTACAATACAAAGCAATCTGAGCATCATGCATTGGGCTAAACCCCCATTATTGTGTCCAGTGATTCTGCTGCACTACAAATCCCAACAATGTGAAAGAAGAATGAGCCTATAAAAAGCTATCAAACTACAATACAAAGCAATCTGAGCATCATGCATTGGGCTAAACCCCCATTACTGTGTTCAGTGATTCTGCTGCACTACAAATCCTAGCAGTGTGACTGAAGAATGAGCCTATAAAAAGCTATCAGACTACAGTACAAAGCAATCTGAGCATCATGCATTGGGCTAAACCCCCATTATTGTGTCCAGTGATTCTGCTGCACTACAAATCCTAGCGGTGTGACTGCACAACAAGCCCAAGTAAAGCTATCACACAAAGTAATCTGAGTAAATCATTGGGCAGCAGTTCCTCCGCTGTGTGGCTTTTCTCGCCCAGGCTCAGAAGATGTAAGATGTAACACAGCATGGCATTGCTTGATTTTGCACCGATTAAAAGCGGGGGTCGGGGTTAGCTGCACTCTTCCCCTTGAGGTGATGCAAGAAGTCCATTGAGGAGAACCCGCATGAGGTAGAGGATTGGCGGGTGGTATCATTAGTTGAACCTGATAAGCGCATCCTAAATGCCCCATAATCAGACATCAGACGTTCATGCTCAGAGGAATGGTGGGTATGAAGAGGAGGATAGGTATGAAGTGGACGATGATGTCAACTAGAGGTGAGCAAATTTTTTTGAAAAATCTGATTCGGACGATTTGAAATTTTTTTTGAAAAAAATGTGATTTGATCCGAATAAATTTGCGGCTAATCGATATTTAAAATGTCTATTTCCAGGCTATAATCGTGAATAATACTATACGGTGCTATGTACAGGGAATCAGACTGTTAGAATAGTTAAATACTATTCATAGATTAGTGCATTATATATATTTTTAAAAATATTAATATAAAGTGCCAGCGCTGCAATAATAGAATGAATGTTCCTATCCAGGGTGTGTCTTCAATTCCATGAATATATACGCTATTTTATGCTACTAGTGGTCCCCAATTAGACTTATATACACCTCCTTTTATGCAACAATATTTCCCAATGGTCACATATACTGATACCGCAAACTTCCAAGTTACTTAGGTGCTAGTTCTTAATACTCCATATAGTATGCAAGGTATCAGTACAGTGGTCCCTCAAGTTACAATATTAATTGGTTCCAGGACGACCATTGTATGTTGAAACCATTGTATGTTGAGACCATAACTCTATGGAAACCTGGTAATTGGCTCTAAAGGCACCAAAATGTCATCCAAAAATAGGAAAAAGTGAGGATTAAAGAAAAATAAGTAGATAATTAATACAGATAAAACAAGTTCTTACATATAAAAGTAAGAAAGATCTGCTGGGAGCTGTAAATCACTGTCTATTTCAGTGTTTCCCAAGCAGGGAGCCTCCAGCTGTTGCAAAACTACAACTCCCAGCATGCCCGGACAGCCGTTGGCTGTCCGGGCATGCTGGGAGTTGTAGTTTTGCAACAGCTGGGGCCACCCTGCTTGGGAATTACTGGTCTATGTAGAGGAGAGGAGCTTCTTCAGGGTCCTGTACAGTACAGTGTCCTAAAAAGTAATGGAGTCACCCTCACCTGGTGTCCAAAGGAACAGCTAAGCCTGGTACAGGTAAAGTGTACAGAACATGTAATACCTCCCTGTACTGTAGGGGGCGCTACTAGACACTCTCAGTGCATACACTTCAGTAATACAGGGGTTTTACCAGTGAATGCCCATTCTGATTGGTCTGTTCTTCCGGCCATTGACAGGTATCACAGATCTGGACTGTCTGTACATTGTATGTTGAGTCTGGTTTCAACTTACGATGGTCCAGAAAAGACCATTGTATGTTGAAACTATTGTATGTTGAGACCATTGTAAGTTGAGGGATCACTGTATTCACCATATGTCCTGTGTTCGTGGCATTTTCCTCCGGTACAGAAACACCCTGGGAGATGACCTTGATTGGAACGATCCTACGCTTGGAGACTGCCCCAGCCGGCGGCGGCTTCTACCAGCTGATTCCATTCCATAGTAAGTTGCAGAGACCTACGGCTGTTTGTGACGTCACTACAGCTGCCGATATGGGTCAAAAAGCATCTTCCCCAGCGTAGGATCGTTCCAGGCAAGGTAATCTCCTAGGACGTTACTATACCGGAGAAAAATGCCACGAACACAGGACATAAGGTGAATATTGATACCTTGCATACTATATGGAGTATTAAGAACTAGCAGCTAAGTAACTTGGAAGTTTGTGATGTGCATTATATCATGATATCAGTATATGTGACCATTGGGAAATATTGTTGCATAAAGGAGGTGTATATAGGTCTAATTGGGGACCAGTAGTAGCATACATTAGCGTATATATTCAGGGAATTAAATACACTGCTCAGAAAAATAAAGGGAACACTTAAACAACCCAATATAACTCCAAGCCAATCACACTTCTGTGAAATCACACTGTCCACTCAGGAAGCAACACTGCTTGACAATCAAGTTCACATGTTGTGGGGGGTGGGGCATGGCCTGCAGTGGATGGAGTGAGTCGCAAGTCTCCTGTGCTTCGTTCCACCGCTGGGATAAAGAGTGGCTATATGCCCTGTATTAGCCTTGAACCCACATAAAACGCACAGATCTTGTTGCCTGAACCCCCCCCCCCCCCCCCCAGGATCCACAGGTGCTCACCGGAGTTTCCTGCTCCCTGTACTCGGACAGCTCCATATTTTGACAGCGGCCCTCACTGCAGACCAGGCCCGCAGCGCAAATACACAGTGCGCAGGCGCCTGCAGCATTCCAAACAGAGACTGGTGGTGGCTGCAGCAGAACTCCTGATCGCTCCTACGGGCTAACTGAGTTACGGACCCGCATCCCCTCACCTCCTCCTCAGCTACGGTTGGGGGTGCCGGCTAGCTGCTGCAGTGCCCCAGATTATTTCTGCTCATCGGCACACAGCTTAACCTCCTCCACGTTTCTGGACTGGTGAGTGACCCGAAAGTCTGCAGCAGTACCCCAGACCACTCCTGGACAGCCACACTCATGATCCTCGGTCCAGTGATTAGGTCAGTAAACTGGGGCAATACCCCAAATTACCCTGAGAAGCAGCAGCCATTATAGTCTGGAGGGGAGACACATGCGCAGAAGCTCTTGCCAAGACCTCTGTCTTCCACTCAATACCTCAAACTTTCCTATGTCATATCTCTATGTGTTGCCAGGGGAGTAACAGTGACTGGGGTGTTGAAAAGGTAGTGTAGGGTCTGGTGGTATTAACCCGAGAATTTCGTGACGCCAGGGTGATGTTTCCTCCATAGTAATGTTCCTATTGCCAACCGTCCCACAAACGGCAGGGAAAAATAACGGAATGTCCACAGCAAATTTTAGGAATAAACTGAAGAAACTTTACTTGCGGAATTTATGAAACAGTCTTTAACATAACAGTCTTTTAAGAGTGAACCGGGATACAGGTTCCTCACAGGTTTGCCGGGACTAGGAAGCAATAAGCTTTTATGCAGGCCACTGTGCTACTAATTTAGAAGACTTGAGCTGGTAGTAATCACACAGAATTTGATGCATGGAGCTTTGAGTAACTCCCATTAATGGCTGCAGGTTCTTAGGCTATGGGCCTAGTTGAATTGAGATTTCTGCTGATGAGATGTTTGTGCTTCTTGCAGGAACTAAGAGCCAAGAGAGTGAATTGATTGACTACAGCCCTTTATATAATAAGGGGCTGGACTAAGCTCATTGGTCAGAAAACCTGTAAGTTATGAGCCCAGTGGACTCTGGGTACATCTCAACACCTCTAAGGTCCTTGAACATTCTATATATCGAAACCGTACATCATGTGACCACTAAGGTCCTGTAAATATATTTTCTATACATTGAATAAGTATAACCACACTTTACATGAGGCGACCAAGGGTAAGCCCTGCAGGAGAGCCCTATATGAATGAAGGGACTCTAGCTGAGGGGACTTTAGACAAGGGACAGGACAAGGTCCTGTACCGGGACACCACATCTGTTTGAACTTTATTACTGAAGTTTGCAACTGAAATACTGGTTTCTCCAGCCCTCAGAATTATAGAAAGTACAGCTATACTCAGCTCTCATTAAATCTCCCCACCCTATTTAGCACTGCTACAAAAGTTGGGAGTTCAGAAGATATTGCATTGAAACTAGATAGTTATTCAAATAACGCATCCCCCAGCTTCCATTTGCATATATTGCATATCAAGATATCTGTTATACTAAACACAGTGAACTATATAGTTAACAGATCCATCAAAAATTCAGAAGATCTGCAACACTTAGAGGAGCATTTTCTGCAACAATCCCATTTGAGCAATACCTTTTGTCTGGACATTATACATTTAAACAAGCGTAACCCCTTAATAATGATAATGGGGAGGTTGTCACAGGCGATCAAGAGAAGGCGGAGCTACTGAATGGGTTCTTTAGTTCTGTATACACTATGGAAGAGGGAGCTGACATTGGCCAGGTCAGTGCTGGTAACACATCATGTAATGTACTGAACTGGCTTAATGTAGAGATGGTACAAGGTAAGTTAAGTGATATAAATGTAAGAAAATCCCCAGGACCGGATGGACTACACCCAAGAGTTCTTAGAGAGGTAAGTTCAGTAATATCTGTACCCCTGTTCATGATATTTAGAGATTCTCTGGTGTCTGGTATTGTGCCAAGGGACTGGCGCAAGGTGAATGTGGTGCCAATCTTCAAAAAGGGCTCTAGGTCTTCCCCAGGAAACTATAGACCGGTAAGTTTAACGTGCATTGTGGGTAAATTGTTTGAAGGACTTATAAGGGATTACATACAGGAATACATAGGGGATAATTGTATTATAAGTGATAGCCAGCATGGGTTTACTAAGGATAGAAGTTGTCAAACCAATCTAATTTGCTTTTATGAAGAGGTGAGTAGAAGCCTTGACAGAGGAATGGCTGTGGATATAGTGTTTCTGGATTTTGCTAAAGCGTTTGAAACTGTCCCTCATAGACGTCTGACAGGTAAGTTAAGGTCTTTGGGTTTGGAAATTTTAGTTTGTAACTGGATTGAACACTGGCTCATGGATCGTACCCAGAGAGTGGTGGTCAATGATTCTTACTCTCATTGGTCCCCGGTTATTAGTGGTGTACCCCAAGGTTCAGTACTGGGACCGCTGTTGTTTAATTTATTTATCAATGATATAGAGGATGGTATTAACAGCTCTGTTTCTATCTTTGCAGATGACACCAAGCTTTGTAGCACGGTACAGTCTATAGAGGATGTGCATAAGTTACAAGATGACTTGGATAGACTAAGTGTCTGGGCATCCACTTGGCAAATGAGGTTCAATGTGGATAAATGTAAAGTTATGCATCTGGGTACTAATAACCTGCATGCATCGTATGTCTTAGGGGGGATTAAACTGGCAGAGTCACTGGTAGAGAAGGATCTGGGTGTACTTGTAGATCACAGACTACAGAATAGCATGCAATGTCAGGCTGCTGCTTCCAAAGCCGGCAGGATATTGTCATGTATCAAAAGAGGCATGGACTCAAGGGACAGGGACATAATACTCCCCCTTTATAAATCATTGGTACGGCCTTACCTGGAATATGCTGTTCAGTTTTGGGCACCTGTCCATAAAAGGGACACTGCGGAGTTGGAAAGGGTGCAGAGACGCGCGACTAATCTAATATGGGGCATGGAACATCTTAGCTATGAGGAGCGATTAAAGGAGTTACAATTGTTTAGTCTTGAGAAGAGACGTTTAAGGGGGGATATGATAAACGTATATAAGTATATTAATGGCCCATACAAAAAATATGGAGAAAAACTGTTCCAGGTTAAACCCCCCCAAAGGACGAGGGGGCACTTCCTCCGTCTGGAGAAGAAAAGTTTAGTCTCAAGGGGCGACACGCCTTCTTTACCGTGAGGACTGTGAATTTATGGAACGGTCTACCTCAGGAACTGGTCACAGCAGGAACAATTAACAGCTTTAAAACAGGATTAGATACATTCCTGGAACAAAATAAGATTAATGCTTATGAAGAAATATAAAATCTCATTCCTTCCCCAATATCGCGCCACACCCCTACCCCTTAATTCCCTGGTTGAACTTGATGGACATATGTCTTTTTTCGACCGTACTAACTATACTATGTAACTATGTAACCTTCAGTGTGACATGAGGCTAAATTATTTTCTACTTCATCATATTCTGCATAAGGTGTTACTTGACTGCCATCTACTGTCATATAGTGTTATTACACCTTGAAATTCTTGTTACTCCCTAGATTGGATCCCTAGGACCTGTCTACATTGTTTAAATTTCAAAGTACATGGGGGACAGAATAAAAAGAATAAGAATAAAAAGGACCGACTAAACACACAAGGACCTCAAAATCACAATCTACATCAATCTCTTCTTACTCCAGGAGAATCACAACTATAACCAACAATTCACCTTGCTTGTCACATAGTGTGCCATCGTCTCCTAACAGAAGAACCATCTCTCAAACGAGCTCTCAAACCAAAGGGATCTACGTCCTTCCCCAGGGATGTGATCTGCTGCATATGAGATTACTCGACAAAAGAGGACATGTACAATGCACAAAATATGCACACCATAGACTTCGACGATGCAATCATTCAATTAATGCCTGACCTGTCATGGTTAATGCTGCAAAAAAGGAGACATCTCAAACCTCTTCTTCTGACTTTGAAAGACCACAATATAAACTACCGCTGGGGCTACCCATTTAGCCTCTCTGCCAGACACAATGGGAAAAATGCAACATTGAGATCAACACAAGACTTGACAATGTTTTATGAAACGCTGGAAATTCCTGTTCCAAAATTGCCTAACTGTGAATTGCTCCCTTCTCCTCCGTCCACTCCACCGGTGTGGACAAAGGTCTCTCCGAGACGAAGACGCATCACATTAGGTAGAAGCAGGTTCCCCACATTAGGTAGAAGCAGGTTTCCCACATTAGGTAGCATGTTCCCCACATTAGGTAGAAGACGGTTCCCCACATTAGGTAGAAGATGGTTCCCCACATTAGGTAGTAGCAGGTTCCCCACATTAGGTAGTAGCAGGTTCCCCACATTAGGTAGAAGCAGGTTCCCCACATAAGGTAGAATCAGGTTCCCCACATTAGGTAGAAGCAGGTTCCCCACATTAGGTAGTAGCAGGTTCCTCACATTAGGTAGAAGCAGGTTCCCCACATAAGGTAGTAGCAGGTTCCCCACATTAGGTAGTAGCAGGTTCCCCACATTAGGTAGAAGCAGGTTCCCCACATTAGGTAGAAGCAGGTTTCCCACATTAGGTAGCATGTTCCCCACATTAGGTAGAAGACGGTTCCCCACATTAGGTAGAAGATGGTTCCCCACATTAGGTAGTAGCAGGTTCCCCACATTAGGTAGTAGCAGGTTCCCCACATTAGGTAGAAGCAGGTTCCCCACATAAGGTAGAATCAGGTTCCCCACATTAGGTAGAAGCAGGTTCCCCACATTAGGTAGTAGCAGGCTCCTCACATTAGGTAGAAGCAGGTTCCCCACATAAGGTAGTAGCAGGTTCCCCACTCACTAGACATTAACCAACGACCTCAGTAGTCCTCCTCTACTGGTAAAGCCAGACTGTCATCCTTATTTTCTAGTTTATTTTCCTTTCCTTTTGTTTCCTTTCCCTGTGACTTACTTGTCATCTTTCTCTTTTATTATTTATATTTTGTTACAATTCCTTCCTATGTCTTCAGTGTAGATTTCAATTATTCAATCCTTTTATGTCATTTACTAATTTCGTTTTTTTTCCCCTCTCCTCATCATTTCTTTATTTCTGACTTGATTTATTTCGATGCAATGGTGTTCACGAATATGGATGCATAAAAGAATCAGCCGACTACTGACTGTTTCAATAGACTTAGCTTGTTATACTTACGCCGATCTAATACATCTAGACTTTAGGCCACCATCTTTGCATATGACAATTCATGTTTAAACTGTTGTCAAGAAGATAAAATGACAAATATGTGACTTTATCTGCTCCATTCGATTTTTACATTGGAGACATCTCTGTATTTCCTTGCTTTATTTTTTCCTATGTTGATTGATGGGTATAAAATGTCTTCAAAATGTTCTGCATAAATAAACAGTTATTTAAAAAAAAAAGTTCACATGTTGTGCAAATGGAACAGACAACAGGTGGAAATTATAGTCAATTAGCAAGACACCCCCAATAAAGGAGTGGTTCTGAAGGTAGTGACCACAGACCACTTCTCAGTTCATATGCTTCCTGGCTGATGATTTAGTCACTTTTAAATGCTGTCACTCTAGTTGTAGCATGAGACGGAGTCTACAACCCACACAAGTGGCTCAGGTAGTGCAGCTCATCTAGGATGGCACATCAAAGCGAGCTGTGGCAAGAAGGTTTGCTGTGTCTGTTAGTGTAGTGTCTAGAGTATGGAGGTGCTACCAGGAGACAGGCAAGAACATCAGGAGACGTGGAGGAGGCCATAGCAGGGCAACAACCCAGCAGCAGGACCGCTACCTCCACCTTTGTATAAGGAGGAGCAAGAGGAGCACTGCCAGAGCCCAGCAAAATTACCTCTTGCATGCAACAAATGTGCATGTGTCCACTCAAACAGTCAGAAACAGACTTCATGAGGGTGGTATGGGGGCCCGATGTCCACAGGGGGGGGGTTGTGCTTACAGACCAACACCATGCAGGATGTTTGGCATTTGCCAGAGAACACCAAGATTGGAAAATTCGCCACTAGCGCCCTGTGCTCTTCACATATGAAAGCAGGTTCACACTGAGCACATGTGACAGACATGACAGAGTCTGGTGATGCAGTGGAGAGCATTCTGCTGCCTGTAACATCCTCCAGCATGACCGTTTT
Organism: Hyla sarda; assembly: GCF_029499605.1. Taxonomy (NCBI): domain Eukaryota; kingdom Metazoa; phylum Chordata; class Amphibia; order Anura; family Hylidae; genus Hyla; species Hyla sarda. The sequence goes on from NC_079189.1 coordinate 22,434,453, forward strand.
GACGGTGGGTCAGTAATGGTGTGGGGTGGCAATTCTTTGGAGGGCCGCACAGCTCTCCATGTGCTTGCCAGAGGTAGCCTGACTGCCATTAGGTTCCTATATTAGATCCTCAGACCCCTTGTGAGACCATATGCTGGTGCAATTGGCCCTGGGTTCCTCCTAATGCAAGACAATGCTAGACTTCATGTGGCTGGAGTGTGTCAGCAGTTCCTGCAAGAGGAAGGCATTGATGCTATGGACTGGCCTGTTCCCTAGACCTAAATCCGATTGAGCACATCTGGGACATCATGTCTTGCTCCATCCACCAACACCACGTTGCACCACAGACTGTCCAGGAGTTGGTGGATGCTTTAGTCCAGTTCTGGGAGGACATCTCTCAGGAGACCATCCGCCACCTTGTCAGGAGCATGCCCAGGTGTTGTAGGGAGGTCATACGGGGACGTGGAAGCCACACACACTACTGAGCCTCATTTTCACTTGTTTTAAGGACATTACATCAAAGTTTGATCAGCCTGTAGTGTGGTTTTCCACTTTGATTATGAGTGTGACTCCATATCCAGACCTCCATGGGTTGATAAATTTGATTTCCATTGATCATTTTTGTGTGATTCTTTTGCCAGCACATTCAACTATGTAAAGATGAAAGTATTTCATATGGTTAGTTCATTCATTCAGATCTAGGATGTTTTATCTTAGTGTTCCCTTTATTTTTTTGAGCAATGTACATACCCTGCATTGTGATTCCCTTCCCCACATCCTGATTCCCTTAACATAGAACTGCTGAGTGCCTATATATTTAATATAAAAGTATAAAAGTTAATAAAAGTTAATAAAGATCATTTAACCCCTTGCCTAATAAAAGTTTGAATCACCCACCTTTTCCCATTTATCCTTTTATATCAAGAAAAAAATTAATAAAAAGCTATCAAAAAGTCAGATCAATCCAAAAATTGTACCACTAAAATCTTCAGATCATGGCGCAAAAATAAGCCCCCATACCGCCCCGTACGCTGAAAAATAAAAAGAAGATGACAGTTTTAAACGTATAATTTTTCCTGCATGTAGTTATGATTTTTTAAAGAAGTACGACAAAATCAAACCTAGGTTATATTTTAATCGCATGGACAGAATAAAGATAAGGTATCATTTTCACCGAAAAATGTACTGCGTAGAAACGGAAGCCCCCAAAATTTACAAAATGGTGTTTTTTCTTCAATTTTGTCACACAATATCTTTTTTCCCGTTCCTTCGTAGATTTTTGGGTAAAATTACTCAAGTCATTACAAAGTGGAATTGGTGGCGCAAAAAATAAGCCACCATATGGATTTTTAGGTGCAAAATTGAAAGAGTTATGATTTTTGAAATGTCAGGAGGAAAAAATGAGAGTGCAAACGGAAAAACCCCTGGTACTTAAAGGAAAAGTATTATATGTTTTCTCTCGCACTATCCACAGGTACCGGTGGATAGTGCGGGACACGCTGAACATTTTGAGTCCTACCTTGCCCAGATGCGCTATACCGTTCGCCCGTTATAACAGTTTTTCTGTATATTTAAATTAGCTGCTAACTGGCATGGGCGGGGTTACTGCCTTCATCTGGCACTGTGATGTAACCACCGCCCGGCACGCAGCACCGCCCCGCTAATGAATATTCATATAATGTCTTACGCTCTCCTTCTCATCCCGGCCGATACTGCGCATGTGTGGGATTTACTCTAGCGCTGCTCCGGACTAATGAAGCAGCGCTGAAGACCGCTTCCGGGTAAAGTAGGAAATCCCGCACATGTGCAGTATCGGCCGGGATGAGAAGGAGAGTGTAAGACATTATATGAATATTCATTAGCCGGGCGGTGCTGTGGGCCGGGCAACGGTTACGTCACAGTGCCAGATGAAGGCAGTAACCGTGCCAGTTAGCAGCTAATTTAAATATACAGAAAAACTGCTATAACGGGCGAACAGCGCATCTTGGCAAGTTAGGACTCAAAATGTTCAGCGTCTCCCACACTATCCACCGGTACCTGTGGATAGTGCGGGAGAAAACATATGACAGTTTTCCTTTAAGGGGTTAAAGCTCTCAGGTCGTCTCCTACACTGACGTCATCCCGGCTTGCCCCACCTGACCCAACCTTTTTTATTTATTCTTTCATACTTACCTTTTTGCAAGGTATGCCCACTTTATAGGCGTACTTTCATTCGGCGGCTAGAGCACAATTCAAGCGGCTTATTGTATATATCAGGTACATCTTACATCATCATGCTTGGTCAACCTCAGGTCACGATTTATGCTGCACTGTAGTATAGAGGTAGTTAGGCTTGAGGCTTTCTGATAGTTGCCCTGATACAAATGTGATTTAACCCCTTCCCTAATAAGAGTTTGAATCACCCCCCTTTCTCCATTTAAAAAAAATAACTGTTTAAAAAAATAAAAATAAACATATATGGTATCGCCGCATGTGTAAATGTCTGAACTATACAAATATAATTAAACCGCACGGTCATTGGCGTATGCACAAAAAAATTCCAAAGTCCAAAATAGCGATTTTTTTGGTCACTTTTTATACCATAAAAAATGAATTAAAAACGATCAAAAAGTCTGATCAAAACAAAATTAAAACTATATAAGTAGGGTATCATTTTAATTTATGGATCTATAGAATAAAGATAAGGTGTCATTTTTACCGAAAAATGTACTGCATAGAATGGAATGCAAAACGTAGTTTTTTCTTTAATTTTGTAGCACAATGATTTTTTTTCCTGTTTCGCCGTATATTTTTGGGTAAAATGACTGATGTAAGGAGGAAAAAACGAAAAAGCAAAAACGGAAAAAGGCTTGGTACTAGGGGGTACTAGGTACTAGGGGTTAAATAAAATAATGTAATAAAAATAATTGGTGGTACCGCCGCATGTGTAAATGTCTGAACTATTAAAATATAACATTAATTAAACTGTATGGTCAATGGTGTACACGTCAAAAAATTCCAAAGTCCAAAATTGCGAATTTTTGCTCAGTTTTTATACCCTAATAAAAATGTGTAAAAGCGATCAAAAAGTTCCATCAAAACAATAATGGTACCGATAAAACTTCACATCACGGCGCAAAAAAATGGCCCTTATACTTCCCTGTATGCGGAAAAATTTTAAAGTTATAGGGATCAGAAGATGACAATTTTAAACATACTAATTTTGGTACATACGTCTGTATAGAAACAAGCCAACCGACATCAGAAAGCCTCAAAAAATTTAGAACAATGTCCGAAGCTCGCGCTGCTGCGGGGGAACGGGTGTGTCAGCAAGAGTGGAGGTGCTAACGAAGTGAAAAGCTATATGTGGTATACAGGTAATAGTAAAAGTAACGTTGCGCTCACCACAAGACACAGCATGGAGGTTTTCAAATCCCGGTTTATTCGTAAATACGAAGTGCTATACAGTCAAAGCAGGTTGGAGGGAAGGGAGGGGAGCAGACATCAGCATCAAATCGTTTTGCAGTGAAACTGCTTGATCTCGCAACCCGGATTTGAAACCCTCCATGCTGTGTCTTGTGGTGAGTGCAACATTACTTTTTCTATTACCTGTAATTTTGGTACATGTAATCATAATTTTTTTTAAGTAGCAAAATAAAATAAAACCAATATAAATAAGGTATTCTTTTAACTGTATGGACCAAAAGAATAAATTGAAGGTGCCATTTTCACCAAAAAGTGCACACTGTGTAGAATCGGAATTCCCCAAAAGTTACAAAATTGTGTTTCTTTTTCTTTTCCAATTTTGCCCCACAAATACCGTATTTATTGGCGTATAACACACACTTTTTAGGCAAAATTTTTTAGCCTAAAGTCTATGTGCGTGTTATATGCTGATAAGCCGCTGCAGTTCAACGATTTAAAGCGGGCGCTTTAAATCAATGAACTGCAGCGGCTTTGCAGGTGCAGAGACAGCCAGTGCTGCCGGCTTCTCTGCCCCTGCCTGCCCTGGGGTCTAGAGCCCTGCTGCCGGCCCTTCTCTCCCCCTGGCTATCGGCGCCGCTGCCCATTCTCTCCCCCTGACTATTGGTGCCGGCAATGGGGCAGCGGCGCCGACAGCCAGGGGAAGAGAAGGGGCAGCAAAAGTTTTCGTCTGAACGTCGGAAATGTGCAACATCTCAGTTTTTTGTTTTTTATTTAAGTAATTTATTTTATTTTATTTAATTTACTTAAATAAAAAACAAAAAACTGAGATGTTGCACATTTCCGACGTTCAGACGAAAACTTTTGCTGCCCCTTCTCTTCCCCTGGCTGTCGGCGCCGCTGCCCCATTGCCGGCACCAATAGTCAGGGGGAGAGAATGGGCAGCGGCGTCAGTGCGCTGCACCATGCAGTGCATAGCAACGACGCAGGGGACGCACACCGGAGGCCTGAAGCAGCGTGGACCCGACCCCGGCAACAGGTAATTATGCAACCGGGGATGGGGGGAGGCAACGGGGCAGCGGCGCCGGCAATGGGTGCCGCTGCCCCTTCTCTCCCCCTGGCGGGGGAGAGGCGGCAGCAGGGCTCTAGACCCCAGGAAAGGCAGGGGGAGAGAAGCGGGCAGCGGCGGCCTCCCTCCCCCTGCCTTTCCCGGGGGTATATTGGGGTATACACGTGCACACACGCACCCTCATTTTACCATGGATATTTGGGTAAAAAACTTTTTTTACCCAAATATCCTTGGTAAAATGAGGGTGCGTGTTATAGGCCGGTGCGTTGTATACCCCGAAAAATACGATATTTTTCTCTGGTTTTGTTATAAATTTTGTGGTGAAATGATTGATGTCATTACAAAGTACAATTGGTAACGCAAAAAAAAAAGTCCTTAAATTCTTCGGTAGGTGCAAAATTGAACAGGTTATGATTTCTAGACGGTGAGAAGGAAAAAGTGAAAGTGCAAAAACGTTTATTGTTTTGAGTCCTTAACCCCTTAAGGACCACGGGTTTTTCAGTTTTTGCACTTTAATTTTTTCCTCCTCATCTTTTAAAAATCATACCCACTTCAATTTTGCACCTAAAAATCCATATGATGGCTTATTTTTTGCGCCACCAATTCTAATTTGCAGGGACATCAGTCATTTAAAAAAAATCTACGGCGAAACGGGAAAAAAATCATTGTGCGACGAAATTGAAGAAAAAATGCCATTTTGTAACTTTTGGGGGCTTCCGTTTCTATACACAGTACATTTTTCGGTAAAAATGACGCCTCTTTATTCTGTAGGTCCATACGGTTAAAATAATACCCTACTTATATAGGTTTGATTTTGTCGTACTTCTGGGAAAAATCATAACTACATGCAGGAAAATGTATGCGTTTAAAATTGTCATTTTCTGACCCCTATAACTTTTTTATTTTTCTGCGTATGGGGTGGTACGAGGGCTAATCTTTTGCGCCATGATCTGAAGTTTTTATCAGTACCATTTTTGTATTGATTGGACTTTTTGATCGCTTTTTATTCATTTTTTTCATGATATAAAAAGTTACCTAAAATATGCTATTTTGGACTTTGACATTTTTTTGCGCATACGCCATTGAACGTGCGGTTTAATTAATGATATATTTTTATAGTTTGGACATTTACGCACGTGGAGATACCACATTTATGTATTTTTATTATGTTTATATATTATTTATATGGAATTTGGGAAAAGGGGGGTCATTTTAAACTTTTAATAAGGAAGGGGTTAATGTGTGTGTGTGTTAAACTTTTTTTAACCTTTTTTTTTACACTTTTAGTCTGCTTAGGGGACTTTTAGGAGGAATCATACAGATCACTATGGTTGTATAGAACCATAGTGATCAGTGTGCTCTGCGCTCGAATGATAAAGCCTGGCCCTGCCAGGCTGCATCATTCAGACAGCCGGAGCCGCCGTGGAAGGAGAGGTAAGCCCTCAGGTTACCTCAGCAGTGGATCGCCCCCCGTGATCGCGCTGCGGGGGGGGGGCATCCACCCCACTGGACCACCAGGGACTGAATACAGGCAACTTTAGACGCCACTGTCAACTTTGACAGTGGCGATCTAAAGGGTTAATAGCCGCCCGCGGCTATTGCCGCATGTCGGCTATTAACGCCGGCCCCCAGCTGCAGGAATCAGTAGTCAGGAGACGGCGTCATACCCGGTTAAGGGCCATTGGACGTGTATACACGTCTATGGTCCTTAAGAGGTTAAGGTGAAAATCGGCTGAGTCCTTAAGGGGTTAAGGGATTAATGTTAAAAATACAAAATCTGCTAGTTCAGTGTTTTTAACACAAAGAAGAACCGAGCCAACAAAGTTCGATGTGAACATGGACTACAACTAGGGATGAGCAAATTGAATCTGACAAATCCAAATTCGTTATGAATTATAGGAAAAATTTGATTTGCAACGAATGCGAATATCGCCGTGATTCTATTGCGCAAATCGCTTCATTAAACTCCATTTAGTGCGGTCCAGGCTCTTGGGCATCTAGAATGGCGGATCCACATGTGATGACATGGGGCAAGGGACTCTGGGAAGGTGGGAACAAGGGTAGGCGGGATGACCCTGAATCACATGCAGGATGCAGCCTATCAGCAGCCAGTCACCCCTGTGATGTCACAGCCCTATATAATCGGCAACCATATTCCGGCTATTCACTTCATCCTTTCATTGAAGAGACATAGAACTGTCAGCGCTTTGTGTGTTACACAGAAAAGCTTTTTCCAGCAGCGTTTCACCTCCTAGTCACGTCAGCGTTCTGGTGGACAGAGAGCAGTGCGTTTTTCACTGATAATAATTTTTACTGCAGCCATTAACCTCCCAGTCACTGTCTATAGCATTGTATTACAGAGAGGGGCAGAAAGCTGTTTGTTGCCTCATACATTTGAACAAGCTGCCTCAACTTGAGAAACCTTAGCATAAGATGGAGTAATAAATGTTCAGCGCAACTCTGTGTTTTTATTCCACAACAAATGGTCTGCTGGTTATACTATTCTGTAAACGGTATAATACAAAGCAGTCCATTCCTAATAGTCTTTGAAAGAGTGCAATATTGGGTTTATTACACATTGTGTACTGCTGGTATTGTGAAAAAATTAGTTTTTTAAGCGTACTGTAGCACATTTTTCTGCCCTCATAAGTGCATACTACATACCTACATCTAAGCAGTGTATTATTTAGTACCTGTTAATCTGTCAAGGGCCTAGATACTGTGAAAGGCCAGGCAAAGTAATCAACCAGCTGGTGTTTTACCCCAATACATTTTTTAAGCGTACTGTAGTGCATTTTTCTGCCTTCTTTTTCTCACAACAAATGGTCTGCTGGCTATACTAGTCTCTAGACGATGTAACAAATACCCAGAAGTCCATTTCTAATAGTCTGTGAGAGAGTGTAATTTTGGGTTGGGTACATAGCAACTGTGTGCTGCAGCACTGTTGTGTACTGCTGGTGTTGTGCAAAAACATTTTTTTTAACCCCTTAACGACCATGGACGTATATATTTACGTCCATGGCTGGCTCCTGCAATATAACACTCTGTCACGCGGGGACCGCGTGTCATATCGGGTCAGTCCTGGCATTTAACTGAAGCGGGGACCCGGGACTAATAACGCGCGGTAGCGATCGCCGTGCGCTATTAACCCTTTAGACGAGGCATTCAAAGTTGAACGCTGCATCTAAAACGAAAGTAAAACCTTCCCGGCTGCTCAGTGGGGCTGATCGAGACCACCGCAGTGAAGATGCGGTGTCCCGATCAGCTAGGATGCGAGCGGAGGGTCACTCACCTTCCCCCGGCGCATCCGATCGGTGACTGAGTGCTCCAAGCCTGAGATTCAGGCTTGAGCAATCGACTGCCGATAACACTGATCAATGCAAAGCTATGGCTTTGCAGTGAACAGTGCTGGCAATCAGTGTATGCAATGTTATAGCCGCCTAAGGGGGCTAAAACATTACAAAAAAAAAAAAAGATAATAGATGTGATTCAACCCTTTCCCTAATAAAACTCCAAATTACCCCTCTTTTCCCATTAAAAAAAAACATGTAAATAAATATAAATATAAACATATGTGGTATCGCCGTGTGCATAAATGTCCGAACTATAAAAACATATCATTAATTAAACCGCAGGGTCAATGGCGTATGCGCAAAAAATTCCAAAGTCCGAAATAGCAGATTTTTGGTCACTTTTTATGTCATGAAAAAATTAATAAAAAGCAATCAAAAAGTCCGATCAATATAAAAATGGTACCGATAAAAACTTCAGATCATGGCACAAAAAATTAGCCCTCAAACCACCCCATAAGCAGAAAAATAAAAAAGTTATAGGGGTCAGAAGATGACAATTTTAAACGTATACATTTTCCTGCATGTAGTTATGATTTTTTCCAGAAGTACGAAAAAATCAAACCTATATAAATAGGGTATCAGTTTAATTGTATGAACCTACAGAATAAAGATTAGGTGTAATTTTTACCGAAAAATGTACTGCGTAGAAACGGAAGACCCCAAAATTTACAAAATGGTGTTTCTTTTTCAATTTCGTCGTCCTATGATTTTTTCCCGTTTCGCTGTAGATTTTTGGGTAAAATATCTGATGTCACTGCAAAGTAGAATTGGTAGCGCAAAAAATTAGACATCATATGGATTTTTAGGTGCAAAATTGAAAGGGTTATGATTTTTTAAATGTGAGGAGGAAAAAACAAAAACATTTTAAAAACTGAAATATCCATGGTCCTTAAGGTGTTAAACCCTTAAAGACGCAGGGCGTACCTGTACGTCCTGAATCTGCTCCCTTTCTATAACGCGGGGCCCGGCCTCTAACAACGGTTAGGAGCTGTGGCTAATAGCACGCAGCACTGATCGTGGTGCCGCGCTAATAATCCTTTAGACGCAGCGTTCAAAGTTGATTGCCGCATCTAAAGTGAAAGTAAACTGCTCCAGGCTAGCTCACTGGGCTGTATGGGACCGACACAGCGAAATCACGATGTCCCTAACGCAGGTCGTTACCTGCCTTCTGCATCGCCGATCGCCAAATGACTGCTCATGATCCAGGCATGAGCAGTCAAGCAGCAGAATCATCGATCAATGTCATCCCATGCAATAACAAAGATTGATGTAAAAGATCAGATAGTGCAGTATTATACCCATTAGAGGGGGCTATAACACAGCAAAAAAAAAGTTTAAAAAAGTTAGTAAAGATCATTGAACCCCTTCCCTAATAAAAGTTTGAAACACCCCCCTTTTCCGATCAATACAAAAATGGTAGCGCTAAAAACTTCAGATCACGGCGCAAATAATTGGCCCTCATGCAGCCCCATACACGGAAAAATAAAAAGTTATAGGGGTCAGAAGATGACAATTTTAAACGTATAAATTTGCGTGCATGTAGTTATGATTTTTTCCAGAAGTACGGTACGACAAAATCAAACATGTATAATTAGGGTATCATTTTAATCATATTGACCTACAGAATAAAGAGAAGGTGTCATTTTTACCATTTTCTGCTCTCTTTGTTTCAAAACAAATGGTCTGCTGGTTATACTAGTCTGTATAAAGCATACCCACCAATCCATTCCTAATAGTCTGTGAGAAAGTGCAATTTTAGGTTTAGTACACAGTGGAAAAGTGTTATGTCCAGCTTCTCAGCAAATACTGTTAAAATCCAAAACATTAATGAAGATCAATAATACATGGAAAAATAATGTTAAAAACAGACACATCGACGCATTTCAGGCTATGAGAAGCCCTTAATCATGCCATGATTAAGGGCTTCTAATAGCCCGAAACTTGTCAGCATGTCTGTTTTTAACATTATTTTCAATGGTAAATTATTTTATGGTCCTGCTCCTCCTACTTTTGGTCAGTCATTCTGCCAACACAGCCATGTTCAAGAGACAACAGTATCCACTCATCCAACGGCGCAGAAGCTGAATATGCTCCTGTCCAAGTTGCTGGTGTCGCAGTCCCTCCCTTTTCAAGTGGTGGACTCTGCACCTTTCAGAGAACTGATGGCTTGTGCCGAGCCGAGGTGGAGAGTTCCAAGTCATCATTTCTTTGGGAAAAAGGCAGTTCCATTCCTGTACAACTTTGTGGAAGAGAAGGTGGGCCTGTCCTTGAACCTGTCTGTATGTACCAAAGTAAACGGCAGCACCGACGTCTTGAGCTGTAACTATGGTCAGGGACAATACATGTCCTTTATGGCCCACTGGGTGAATGTGGTTCCTGCACAGATACAACACCAACTTGGACAGGTCACGCCGCTTACTCCTCCATGCTCTAAGGCCATTGGTCCTGTGACAGCGTGCAACTCCACCTCCTCATCCTCCACCGTGCCTGAAGCCTCCACTGCACAGACAAGTCTCAGTGCCCCTTCAGCATACCATGTGTGCAGGGCACGGCAGTGTCACGTGGTTCTTCACGTGGTTTACCTTGGCGAACGTAATCACACAGGGGATGAACTGCTAAAAGTCATTCATAAAGAAATTGGAGCATGGCTTACTTCACAAAACTGGAAATGAGAACCATGGTGACTGACAAGAACATCGTGTCTGCACTGCAACAAGGAAGGCTGAGTTTTGCACCCTGCATGGCACACATGTTCAATCTGGTTGTCAAGTGGTTATTAAAGTGCTCCCCCCATTTGCAAGACATCCTAACAATGGGAAGGAAACTTTGCCTGCACTTCAGCCACTCGTACACCGCAAAGCACACCCTCCTTGAGATGCAGCGTCAGAATAGTATCCCCCAACATAGTCTGATTTGCAACGTTGCCACACGTTCTAATTACACCCTCCATATGTTGGACTGACTATACAAACAGAATAAAGCCATCACCGATTTCTTAATGATCCAAGCGGATAGGAGAACTCCCCAGTGAAACTTCAATGTCAACCAGTGGCAGCTCATACGTGACACCTGACATTTGCTCAGGCCCTTTCAGGAAGCGACATTATTAGTCAGTTGCCAGGATTATGGGATGAACAACGTCATTCCACTGCTTTAATTCCTACAACACATGTTGGAAACAATGGCTGGTCAGGACACTGGAGATGTTGTGCCTACATTGAAGATCCGCTGGATCTTGATTTGTCTCCACAACTAGCAGAGTTTTCCCTGGTAAATCTGTCCTGCCCGGCCAGTAGTGTGCCATCAGAGTGTGTGTTTAGTGTGGCTTGGGCCAGAGTAACCCAAGGAGAACTCATCTGTCCACGAAAAATGTGGAGAGACTGACCTTTGGGAAAATGAATCAGGCATGTATCATCCAGGAATTCCACCGACCAATGCCTGATGCATCAGAGTAGACTGACCATGGTGCCACACCAAAACTTCACACATGTGGATAGTGAAAAAATATTTAAGGTCCCCAGTTATACAGTCATGGCCGTAAATGTTGGCACCCCTGAAATTTTTCAAGAAAATGAAGTATTTCTCACAGAAAAGGATTGCCGTAACACATGTTTTGCTATACAAAACATGAACTAAACCAAAAAAGGGAGGAAAAAAAGCAAATTGGACATAATGTCACACCAAACTCCAAAAATGGTCTGGAGAAAATTATTGGCACCCTTAACTTAATATTTGGTTGCACGCCGTTTGGAAAAAATAACTGAAATCAGTTGCTTCCTATAACAATCAATAAGCTTCTTACACCTCTCAGCCAGAATGTTGGACCACTCTTCCTTTACAAACTGCTCCAGGTCTCTCTTATTGGAAGGTGCCTTTTCCCAACAGCAATTTTAAGATCTCTCCACAGGTGTTCAATGGGATTTCAATCTGGACTCATTGCTGGCCACTTCAGAACTCTCCAGCACTTTGTTGGCATCCATTTCTGGGTGCTTTTTGACGTATATTTGGGGTCATTGCCCTTCTGGAAGACCCAAGATCTCAGATGCAAACCCAGCTTTCTGACACTGGGCTGTACAGTGCAACCTAAAATTCATTGGTAATCCTCATATTTCAAGATGCCTTGCACACATTCAAGGCACCCAGTGCCAGAGGCAGCAAAGCAACCCCAAAACATCATTGAACCTCCACCATATTTCACTGTAGGTACTGTGTTCTTTTCTTTGTAGGCCTCGTTCCGTTATTCGGTAAACAGTAGAATGATGTGCTTTACTAAAAAGCTCTATCTTGGGCTCATCTGTCCACAAGACGTTTTCCCAGAAGGATTTTGGCTTACTCAAGTTCATTTTGCCAAAATGTAGTCTTGCTTTTTTATATCTCTGTGTCAGCAGTGGGGTCCTCCTGGATCTCCTGCCATAGTGTTTCACTTCATCTAAATGTCGACGGATAGTTTGCGCTGACACTAATTGCTCCCTGATCCTGCAGGACAGCTTAAATATCTTTGGAACTTGTTTGGAGTTGCTTATTCACTATCCAGACTATCCTGCATTGACACCTTTCATCAATTTTTCTCTTCTGTCCACGCCGAGGGAGATTAACTACAGAGCCAAGGGTTGCAAACTTCTTGATAATATTGCGCAAATCTAGATCTCTGGAGATGGACTTGAAACCTTGAGATTGTTGATATTTTTCCACAATTTTGGTTCTCAAGTTTTCCTTTTTATGTTGCCCATGCTCAGAAACACAATGCAAAGACTTAATGAACTTCTCTCCTTTTTATCTGCTTTCAGGTATGATTTGTATATTGCCCTCACCTGTTACTTGCCTCAGGTTAGTTTATAGGAGCATCACATGCTTGAAACAATCTTATTTTTACACAATTTTGAAAGGGTGCCAATAATTTTGTCAGCCCATTTTTGGAGTTTGGTGGGACATTATGTCCAATTTGCTTTTTATCCTCCCTTTTTTGGTTTAGTTCCAATACACACAAAGGGAATAAACATGTGTATAGCAAAACGTGTTACTGCAATCCTTTTCTGTGAGAAATACTTCATTTTCTTGAAAAATTTCAGGGGTGCCAACATTAACGGCCATGACTGTAGAAATTCCTCCCCATCAGACCACAAGTAAGTATTGAGTATATGCATTAGCTAAAACTTTACTTTTCTTAGGATAAAAAATATGGACACCAAAAACATGTGCCACTAACACCACCAAGTATTAATGTGATGCAAAGACCTCTAAAAGGTAGAAGGGAAAAACATATGATCCATTATAACAGGTGGGGGTAAAAACTTCCCCTGTAATTCCCTACTCTCGCATTATTAATTCCCTTCTTGGCTAGTGTTACACACCCTAAAAAGGGCGGCCCCACACAGGAACCTCTCTTTATTTCCACCTAAAAACACTGCCATTTCTCAGGGTTTTTAGTCAGAAATAGGGAGAGATTGTTGTGTGGGGTCGTCCTTTTTAGGGCAAGTAATACTTGCCAAGAAGGGAATTAAAAGGGCGAGAGTAAGGCCTTACAGGGAAAGTTTTTACCCCCATCTGCTACAATGGACAATACATTGTTCCCTTCCACCTTTTGGAGGAGAGTGTTACTCGTCCTAAAAAGGGAGGCCCCACACAGGAACCCCTCCCTATTCCAACTAAAAACCTTAAGAAATGTCAGTGTTTGTAGGTGGAAATAGGGAGAGGTTGCTGTGTGGGGCCACCCTTTTTAGGGTAACACTTGCCAAGAAGGAAATTAACCTCTTGGGGATGCAGGGCATATGCATACGCCATGCATCCCCGATCATTAAAGGGGTATTCCAGGAAAGAACTTTTTTTTTTTTATATCAACTGGCTCCAGAAAGTTAAACAAATTTGTAAATTACTTCTATTAAAAAATCTTAATCCTTTCAATAATTATCAGCTGCTGAAGTTGAGTTGTTGCTTTCTGCCTGGCTACAGTGCTCTCTGCTGACATCTCTGCTTGTCTCGGGAACTGGAAAGAGTAGAATAGGTTTGCTATGGGGATTTGCTTCTATACTGGGCAGTTTCCGAGACACGTGTCATCAGAGAGAACTTAGACAGAAAAGAACAACTGAATTTCAGAGGCTCATAAGTACTGAAAGGATGAAGATTTTTTCATAGAAGTAATTTACAAATCTGTTTAATTTTCTGGAGCCAGTTGATATATATAAAAAAGTTTTTTCCTGGATAACCCCTTTAAGGACTCACCGGCAGAGAACGGTTGCTGCGGGCAGCCAGGACCCACGGCTTAAGTCGGGCTTGGCCGATCGGGCCGATTCTCAGCATTAACCCTTTAGACGCTGCCATCAAAGTTTATTGTTGCTTCTAAAGCGAAAGTAAAAGAATCCTGGCAGCTCAGCGGAGCTGACCGGGACTATCGTGAAAAAATTGTGATGTCCCGATCAGTTTACCAGACGATGGGAGGGTCTTCACCTGCCTCTCCGTTGTCCAATAGGCGATCTACTGCTTCATGCCTGCGCAGTAATGGCATAACACTGACCAGAAGATTGCATGTTGTAGCCCCCTATGGAGGTTTAAAAAAAATGAGTAAACATTTTTTTTAACCCCTTAACCCCTTAAGGACTCAGGGTTTTTCAGTTTTTGCACTTTCGTTTTTTCCACCTTACCTTTTAAAAATCATAACCCTTTCAATTTTCCACCTAAAAATCCATATTATGGCTTATTTTTTGCGTCGCCAAGTCTACTTTGCAGTGACATTAGTCATTTTACCCAAAAATGCACGGCGAAACGGAAAAAAAATCGACAAAATCGAAGAAAAAACGCCATTTTGTAAATTTTGGGGGCTTCCGTTTCTACGCAGTGCGTATTTCGGTAAAAATGACACCTTATAATTATTCTGTAGGTCCATACGGTTAAAATGATACCCTACTTATATAGGTTGGATATTGTCGTACTTCTGGAAAAAATCATAACTACATGCAGGAAAATTTATACGTTTAAAAATGTCATCTTCTGACCCCTATAACTTTTTTATTTTTCCACGTACAGGGCGGTATGAGGACTCATTTTTTGCGCCGTGATCTGAAGTTTTTATCGGTATGATTTTTGTTTTGATCGGACTTTTTGATCATTTTTTATAAATTTTTTAATGGTATAAAAAGTGACCAAAAATGCGCTTTTTTTGACTTTTGAATTTCTTTGCGCTTACGCCATTAACCGTGCGGTTAAATTAATGATATATTTTATAGTTCGGACATTTACGCACCCTACGATACCACATATGTTTATTTTTTATTTTTTTTACACTGTTTTATTTTTTTTATGGGAAAAGGGGGGTGATTCAAACTTTTATTAGGGAAGGGGTTAAATGACCTTTATTAACACTTTTTTTTAAACTTTTTTTTGCAGTGTTATAGGTCCCATAGGGACCTATAACACTGCACACACTGATCTTTTACACAGATCACAGGCGTGTATTAACACGCCTGTGATCAGTGTTATCGGCGCTTGACTGCTCCTGCCTGGATCTCAGGCACAGAGCAGTCATTCGCCGATCGGACACAGAGGAGGCAGGTAAGGGCCCTCCCGGTGTCCTGCAAGCTGTTCGGGACGCCGCAATTTCACAGCGGCGGTCCCAAACAGCCCGACTGAGCAGCCGGGTCACTTTCACTTTCACTTTAGAAGCGGCGGTCAGCTTTGTCAGTCATTTTGCCCAAAAATCTACGGTGAAACGGAAAAAAAAAACATTGTTCGACAAAATTGAAAAAAAAAAAAACGCCGTTTTGTAAATTTTGGGGGCTTCTGTTTCTACGTAGTACATTTTTCGGTAAAAATGAAACCTTATTTTCATTCTGTAGGTCCATACGATTAAAATGATACCCTACTTATATAGGTTTGATTTTGTTGTACTTCTGGAAAAAATCATAACTACATGCATTAAATTAATACCTTTAAAATTGTCATCTTCTGACCCCTATAACTTTTTTTTTTTCGTGTATGGGGCGGTATGAGGGCTAATTTTTTGCGCCGTGATCTGAAGTTTTTAACGGTATCATTTTTGCATTGATAGGACTTATTGATCTCTTTTTATTCATTTTTAAATGATATAGAAAGTGACCAAAAATGCACTATTTTGGACTTCGGAATTTTTTTGCGCGTACGCCATTGACCGAGCGGTTTAATTAACGATATATTTTTATAATTCGGACATTTCCACACGTGGTGATACCATATATGTTTATTTTTATTTACACTGTGGTTTTTTTATGGGAAAAGAGGGGTGATTCAAACTTTTAATAGGGAAGGGGTTAAATGATATTCATTCCCTTTTTGTTTCAGTGTTATAGCTCCCATAGGGACCTATAACACTGCACACACTGATCTTTATCATTGATCACTGGTTTCTCATAGGAAACCAGTGATCGATGATTCTGCCGCTTGACTGCTCATGCCTGGGTCTCAGGCACTGAGCAGTCATTCGGCGATCGGACAGCGAGGAGGCAGGTAGGGGCCCACCCGCTGTCCTGTAAGCTGTTCGGGATGCCGCGATTTCGCCGCGGCTATCCCGAATAGCCCACTGAGTTAACCGGCAGCTTTTACTTTCACTTTTAGCCGCGTGGCTCAGCTATGATATTGATTTTTAGGTGCAAAATTGAAAGTGTTATGATTTTTAGGAGGTGATGAGGAAAAAATGAAAATGCAAAAACGTAAAATACCCTGCATCATTAAGGGGTTAAATAAAACTTGTTAGGTTCATCTATTTGAAATTTTCAACTTATATGTTAAAAAATATATTTAATCTTTTAAATTGTGAGGCCCTATGGTCTTGTCAGGCTGTTGCCCCCTCAAGACTGGGTCATTCAGGCATCATATGGTCTCCTCATGCTGCTGCCACCTTCACGCTGTGTCATTCAGCCACTATATGGTCTCCTCATGCTTATGTCACCTCCATGTTGTGTCATTCAGGCACTATATGGTCTCCTCATGCTGCTGCCACCTCCACGCTGTGTCATTCTGCCACTGTATGGTCTCATCATGCTTCTGTCACCTCCAGGCTGTGTTATTGAGCCATTATATGGTTTCCTCATGCTGCCGCCAACTCCAGGCTGTGTCATTCAGCCAGATTATGGTCTGTGTCACTTTGCCACTATGTGGTCTCCTCATGCTGCTGGCACATTTAATAAAACTTTTTAGGTTCATCTATTTGAACTCTTCAATTTAAATGTTAAAAAATATCTTTAATCTTTTCAATTGTGAGGCCCTATGGTCCCCTCATCCTGCCGCCACCTCCAGGCTGTGTCATTCTGCCGTCATATGGTCTCCTCATACTGATGTCAGCTTCAGGCTCTGTCAATGTGCCGCTCTGCGACAGTGATTCTAATAGTGACGCCTGTAAGCTGCATGTCCTACTTAATAACAGCATTATTTCACTAACACAGCACACTCCCTATACGTGTTACGTCAAGGCAAAGGCAAAATGTTCTACACCCCTATTGAGGCTCTCTTTTAGCCCAGAAATAGTCATTTTTAATAGCGATTCGCCGCAAATAAATTTGGACCAAACCAAATTTTTTCGGTAAAAATGGCAAATCGGCCGAATCGATTTTTCAAAAATTCGCTCATCTCTAGTAATGACATCAATGATTTTACCACAAAACATTTTGTAATTTTCGGGGACTTCTGACTCTACGCTTTGCACTTTTTGGTAAAAATGACACATTATCTTTATCCTGTGGGTCCATATGATTAAAATTATACCCAACTTATATAGGTTTTATTTTGTTTTACTTCTTTAAAAAAAGATTATAACTTTTTATACAAAAATGTGTATGTTTAAAAATATCCTCTTCTAACCCCTATAACTTTTTCTGTATACCATTGTTTTTATGGGGTATTTTGATCGCTTAATATTTATTTTCAGCTGATCGGGACACTTAGTTTTTCCCAGCAGTCGGGAAGTGTTTTTATTTTTATTTTAAACGGCGCAATCAAAGTTGATTAGGGGTTATTCCGGGCATCACCATGATGGCATTAGTCCCGCCATGACCCGCGGAACAAGGGCATACATGTATGCCCTTCGTCCTTAAGAGGTTAATGATCGTGATGATGTCATATTAGACAGAACGTGGGAACCAGTTAAAGAGGAGGTAAAGTGTTCATAGCAGGAGAGTAGTGGCAGTGTAAGCAAAAAAAGAGCATACCCGAGGTAGAGAAAGAATACATGTTAAACCTAATAGACGCAGGGCTGCTATGTCATTTTTGCAAACATAAAGTAAGTTGTGGCCAGGTTCCGAATGTAGGAAGTACATCTCTACTTAGACATATGAAGCAACATTACAAAGCCGTGTGGGACAGTTGATGCCCCACAATGTGAGAGAAACATTGCTGCTACTGAAGCTCCTCCAGATCCCTCCCAGCTATCTAGCAGCCAGGCCTTGTCCACAGGCAGCACATTATCTGTCTTGTCCTCCTCCTCAACCTCGCCAGTAATCTATTGGGAAATCTATGTCCTCCAGACAACAGCATTCTTCCAGCCCCCTGTAGTTATCCATGTGGTTTTGGAAGCTCTTGAGGCCCCTATTTCTTCTATATATTATTTTTTCCTTGCTTGCAGCCCAGACAACTCCCTCAATGCAGCTCTGTGTAATGGATGCCAGCCAATTGCTTTTACTATCCGTGTGCATGCTAAGTGTTGTCGTAAACACACTGTACAGGTCTTTTCTTTCAGACTATCCTTCCCTCCAGCAATAAATCATGCTTTGCTCTGAACGACAGCAGTCAGTGATTAGATCTACAGCAGAAAAAGAGCAGTGTTATGTGCTGAGTTGTGACTGAGGATCTTTTCTGGGCTTCTCTGGCAGCAGGTTTCTCACACAGGGAGGGGAAGTATAACTGTGAAGACAGAAATCATGTGGTGTTCGTCTTCCAGGAGAATGCTGGTTAGTCTCATTGAGGGGTTAGCACAGAGACAAGCAGGATCTGAATATGACATCTTGTCCTCACTCCCTGCATGTAAGTGACAACTGAAAGAGGGAAACTTCTCTACATAGCTAATGAATGATATTTAGACAGATAAATAGGTTGGTGAGAGGGAAAGGATGCGCTATGGGTTTAGTTCCTTGGAGTACCCCTTTAATTATCATCTGGCCATGTTGTTGGGGATGCAGGCACTTTTGTGCCATCTTGTTTACTCCAAGCAACTAATAAGTTGCGCCCAGCCCATGTGGTGCATACCTAGTCGCCATTTTTTTGCCAAGAAGGCCATCGCCGCTTTGCATCAAGTGGGCCACTCCATGCAGTTTTTGGTTTGCAGAAAATTGTATGCCTTGGTAGATATGTGGAGCAGTAACTATGGCCAGTACATGTTTTTTACGGCCCACTGGGCCCACATCCTGCAGAACGAGGCTTCACCCCACGAGGCCAGGAAATTTTTCAACTGCTGGCTCCACCCGTCTACTATGCTGTGTAACATCTGCTAAGCCTGGGCGAGAAAAGCCACGCAAAGGAGAAGCTGCTTTCCTGTTTGTAACAGGAAGTTTCACACTGGCTCCCTGGTCATGATCTGATATTGGAAAACGCGGTCACCAATAACGCCACAAACATTAAAGTGCTGCATCTAGGTGGCATGACATAATCTTCCATGTATGGCACACGTGTCAAATCTTGTCGTGAAACATTTTATGAGAAATTGTAGTGGTCTCAGGGATGTAATGGCTATGTGCCAAAAAGTGTGCATTCGGATTAGCCGCTCTTATGCTATTAAACATGCCCTCGTTGAACTACAGTGACATTTGTGATGTTCCAACAGGGTGGAACTCAACATTGTATATTAGTATATTTATAACACCTAGATAGACAGAAAGTCCCGACACATTTCCCTGCTTTATCCAGATCCTATACCAATGCAAGGGGTTCATCAGGGGACAAAGAACAGGAAACAACAGGCATAATAACATGATATGGTAATAGGAAAATCATAAACAGTTTCCAAAATAACGATGGGTTGGTCCAATAATGAAACAAATATAAAAAAAGGGGGAGAGCTCAACGCAAATATAGTAGTAAGAAAGCCTTAACCGAGGATACTGCGTTGCAGTTACCCTTGTGCCAAAAGGATAATTTAGTAAAACAGAAAAAGATGCAGTCCTACTAGGTATAGGGGAAATAGGGAAAATATTGAATGATAGTATTTATTGAATGATAGTCTCGATGATATTCCTAGTGTAAGTTACACCTTATTTTATTCCAACAAATTATTATATGTCCATTCTCCACTCATTGCTATTTTTGCACATGTATGTAACTTTACATAAGTAATTTATTTATTTAACCTATGCTATCTTTTTTGTCACCTATGTATACCATTTTCACCAACTCTTTATTACTATCCTATTTCTCTATTTCATTTTTTTTCCATTTTTTTCTCTTTTTCGGTGTCTAAAAACTTTATTGGGGCTTATTTGCCTTCTTGTTTTACCTTTACATGAATGATGTTACCATTATGACATTGTTTTACTTTCACCTGAATGATGTTACCATTATGACATTGTAAAAAACAACCCTATATCAGGCCAAAACCTCCAGTCTTATTCATTCAGTCTTTTGCATTGCTACCATTGAAAAAGGGGACCCAGCTCCCAGAAACACGTCTGGTTTAGACTGCTATAATCTGCACTTTGATGGGGAAACCTATTGGGCTACCCTCACCTTTACATCTGACCCCAGTGCCGTCGGGGCAGAGAGGCACTTCACAGCACTGTTAAACTCATCTTCAAAACCGGACCCCTCTTTCATCTGTTCCCGTGCTAGCGGGACTGAGAGGCATCCAGGACATCAAAACCACCGGACTCCATGCGTCTCTCTTACATCTTCCCGTGCCGTTGGGTCAAAGGGGGCATACCACAAATACATCTGCACACGCTGCCATATGTCGGCAATCGTCCTCCGCCAGGAGCCGGTAAGAGGCACTAAGTGCCTGATCTTCTAATTTTGTTCCTCATTTACCCGGTCTCCGTGCTGTCGGAGATAGAGGATTATTGTTGCAACAGCGCCAATACGCACACAAACTGTTACAGTGGGCATTTATTTAGGAGCCTCCAGCGCTCCCAAAACTGCTATTTGACTTTGTCAACCCACTAGCCCGAATATATTTTATTCTCAAGACTTTTTAACAATCTATTTCCCACAACAGTGCAAATTTTATGTATATTTTATGTACAATATAGGTCTTAATATTCTTTTAATATATTTTGTTCAGTCTGTGGCAAGGGCCCTGCCCAGACTATAGAACATCATCATCATCATCATCATCATCATCATCAACATCACCATCAGCAACATCATCATCATTCAATAAATACAATTTATTTATTTATGTTTCAGACACTTCTTCTTATTCCCTCTATTTTTTTCCTACTTCCCCTATACCTAGTAGGACTGAATCTTTTTCTGTTTTACTAAATGGTCCAATAATGAACCACTCACTCAGATGCCCTGAAAAACTTGATGCTGGTTATGGAGGGGAAAATTCAGATAGCAGTCCTTCCTCCTCTTAGAGCTGCAGAGACCACTTGTTAGACATACCTTGTTTAACCCCTTAAGGACCAGGACAATTTTCACTGTAGGACCAGATCGTTTTTTGCACATCTGACCACTGTCACTTTAAGCATTAATAACTCTGGAATGCTTTTACCTTTCATTCTGATTCGGAGAATGTTTTTTCATGACATATTCTACTTTATGTTAGTGGTAAAATGTTGTCGATACTTGCATCCTTTCTTGGTGAAAAATTCCAAAATTTGATGAAAAAATTTAAAATTTAGCATTTTTCTAACTTTGAAGCTCTCTGCTTCTAAGGAAAATATGAATAAATTATATTTTGATTCACAAATACAATATGTCTACTTTATGTCTGCATTATACAGTTGACATGTTTTTACTTTTGGAAAACATCAGAGGGCTTCAAAGTTCAGCAGCAATTTTCCAATTTTTCACAAAATTTTCAAAATCCGAATTTTTCTTGGACCAGTTCAGGTTTGAAGGGGATTTGAAGGGCCTTCAAAGTAGAAATACCCCACAAATGACACCATTATAAAAACTGCACCCCTCATTTTTTAAACTTGCATGTTCTTGTAGACCCACATTTAGAATATTTACAAGAGGTAAAATGAGACATATCCTCTCAAAATTTGTAACCCAATTTCTCTCAAGTAAGGAAATACCTCACATGTGTATGTCAAGTGTTCGGTGGGCGCTGTAGAGGGCTCAAAAGGGAAGGAGCGACAATGGGATTTTGGAGTGAGTTTTTCTGAAATGTTTTTTGGGGGGCATGTCACATTTAGGAAGCCCTTATGGTGCAGCAGAAAACCCTCCACATGGCATACCATTTTGGAAACTACACCCCTCAAGGTACGTAACAAGGGGTCCAGTGAGCCTTAACACCCCACAGGTGTTTGATGACTTTTCGTTAAAATCAGATGTGTAAATGGGAAAAAATAATTTTCACTAAAGTGCAGTTTTTTCCCAAATTTACCATTTTTATTAAGCATAATGGGAGAAAATGCCCCCCAGAATTTGTAATCCCATCTCTTCTGAGTATGGATATACCCCATGTTAGGACGTAAAATGCTCTGCGGGCGAACTACAATGCTCAGAAGAGAAGGAGTCACATTTGGCTTTTTGAAAGCAAATTTTGCTGAATTGGTTTTTGGGGGGCATGTCGCATTTAGGAAGCCCCTATGGTGCCAGAACAGAAAAAAAAACACATGGCATACTATTTTGGAACAAGGGGTACAGTGAGCCTTAACACCTCACAAGGAATTTCACAACTTTTTGTTAAAGTCGAATGTGTAAATGAAAAAGGGGTAATAGGAGAAAATGACCCCCATAATTTGTAACCCCATTTCTTCTGAGTATGGAAATACCCCATGTGTGGATGTCAAGTGCTCTGCTGGCGCACTACAATTCTCAGAAGAGGAGGAGCGCCATTAAGCTTTTGGAAAGGGAATTTGTTTAGAATGGAAGTCAGGGGCCAAGTGTGTTTACAAAGCCCCCCGTGGTGCCAGAACAGTGGACCCCCACATGTGACCCCATTTTGGATACTATACCCTTCACAAAATTGTATAAGGGGTGCAGTGAGTATTACACTCTACTGGCGTTTGACAGATCTTTGGAACAGTGGGCTGAGTAAATGAAAAATTACATTTTTCATTTTCACGGATCACTGTTCCAAAAATCTGTCAGACACCTGTGGGGTGTAAATGCTCACTGTACCACTTATTACATTACGTGAGGGGGGTAGTTTCCAAAATGGGGTCACATGTGGGAGGGGTCCATTGTGCTGGCACTATGGGGGCTTTGTAAACACACGTGGCCTTCAATTCCGGACAAATTTTCTCTTCAAAATCCCAATGGCGCTCCTTCTCTTCTAAATATTGTGGTTCGCCCGCAGAGCACTTTACATCCACATATAGGGTATTTATATACTCAGAAGAAAAGGGATCACGGATTTTGGGGGGCTTTTTTCCTATTTTCCCTTGTGAAAATGAAAAATTTAGGGTAACACCAGCATTTTAGTGAAAATTTAATATTTTTTTAATTTTCCCATCCAACTTTAATGAAAATTTGTGAAACACCTGTGGGGTGTTAAAATTCACTATACCCCTTTTTACATTCCATGAGGGGTGTAGTTTCCAAAATGGGGTCACGCATTTGAGGACTAAATTAGGGATTGCATAGGGGTGGACATAGGGGTATTCTACGCCAGTGATTCCCAAACAGGGTGCCTCCAGCTGTTGCTAAACTCTCAGCATGCCTGGACCGTCAGTGGCTGTCAGGGTATGCTGGGAGTTGGTGTTTTGCAAAAGCTGGAGGCTCCATTTGGAAACACTGCTGTACAATATGTAGTGTTTTACCCTTTATTATGTGTTAGTGTAGTGTAGTGTTTTTAGGGTACATTCACACTTGCGGAGGTTTACAGTGAGCTTACCGCTAGGAGTTTGCTCTGCTGCGAAAACATTTTTGGGTATTTATTTTTTTGTATTTATGTCAGAACCGCTGTAAAATCAGCCACCTCTGTGCAAATCACCAATTTAGGCCTCAAATGTACATAGTGCGCTCTCACTCCTGAGCTTTGTTGTGCGCCCACAGAGCATTTTAAATTAGGGATTGCATAGAGGTGGACATAGGGGTATTGTACGCCAGTGATTCCCAAACAGGGTGCCTCCAGCTGTTGCTAAACTCCCAGCATGCCTGGACAGTCAGTGGCTGTCCGGGTATGCTTGGAATTGGTGTTTTGCAACAGCTGAAGGCTCCATTTGGAAACACTGCTGTACAATACGTTTTTCATTTTATATTGGGGGGACAGTGTAAGGGGTGTGTATGTAGTGTTTTACCCTTTATTATGTATTAGTGCAGTGTAGTGTAGCGCACTGGCGGAGGTTTACAGTTTGCTCTGCGGCAAACCTCCAGCTGTTTCAAAACTACAACTACCAGCATGCACTGACAGTCCGTGCATGCTGGGAGTTGTACTTTTGCAACAGCTGGAGGCAGACTGGTTGGGAAACCTTCAGTTAGGTTCTGTTACCTAACTCAGTATTTTCCAACCAGCCTCCAGCTGTTGCAAAACTACAACTCCCAGCATGTACTGATCGACGAAGTGCATGCTGGAAGATGTAGCTATGCAACAGCTGGAGGTATCCAACTACAACACTCAGCATGCCGAGATAGCTGTTTGGGCATGCTGGGATTTTTAGTTTTGCAAAATATGGAGGGCTACAATTTAGAAACCACGGCAAAGTGATCTCCAAACTGTGGCCCTCCAGATGCTGCAAAACTACAATTCCCAGCATGCCCAGACAGCAAACTGCTATATGGGCATGCTGGGAGTTGTAGTTTTGCAAGATCTAGAGGGCCACAGTTCACTGCACAGTGATCTCCATATTGTAGCCCTCCAGCTGTTGCAAAACTACAAATCCCAGCATGACAGCTGTCTGGGCATGCTGGGAGTTGTAGTTTTGCAACATCTGGAGGGCAACAGTGTAGAGACCACTGTACAGTGGTCTCAAACTGTAGCCCTCTAGATGTTGCTAGGCAACTTACCGGCTTCTATCGGATCCAGGGAGCCAGCCGCACGACATGCCACCCGCCGACCTCCGACACCGATCGTCGCCCGCAGCTTCGCCCGCAAGGTAAGCGGACTTCGGCCAGTCCTCTTTGGTTTCCCATCCTGCCTCGCCTATTGTGGGTGGGCAGAATGGGGAAAATGAAAGTTAACCCCCCGCCCCCGATCTGCTGTATGACGTCGCTTCTAGACGCCCAATAGTAGGGATAGGAGGGGTGGCACCCATGCCACCTCACTCCTATCCCTTCAGGGGGATCGTGGGTGTCTTGGACAACCACGATCCCCCTTATTTTCTGGGTCACCGGGTCACCATAGACCTGTATGACCCGGAATAGCCGCAAATCGCAAGTGTGAATTCGCCGACATGGGGGAGTCTGATGACCCCCCTGGGCATCAGCAGTTTCCCCCGTCCGATCCCCACCTGGCACGCGCCGGGGACCGAAATTCCCACAGGCGTACAGGTACGCCCTTGGTCCTTAAGTACCAGGGAGCAAAGGCGTACCTGTACGCCCTTGGTCCTTAACAGGTTACATCTTATTTCCTTTGGCGCTAAGAATGAGCTAGAATGCCGCCCCTACAGGGGTTTGGCCCTGATGTCACCCCATCCAGTTCACTATACTTTCACCATGCTGATGTGTGTCTCAACATGGTGGCGCCAGGCGCGTGCACCTGGTGGTGCCAGGGGAACGGCCCTTGGAGCATTATATTACTGTTGGTGCACGTGCACTGATAAAAATGAGTGCCAATATGCTGGATCTTGCGCCTGCACAGTAGCATGATCTCCGTACTGAGAAAAAAAAAGCCAGAAGATGCGTGCGCACTGGAGAGAGATAGCAGGCTGTTGATACTAGTAATCCCTTACCTACTGGTACTAATGATCCCTACCCAGTGTGGTTAACCAGTCTAGGACACAGGGCGTATCTGTACGACCGTGGTGATTCCGGTCCTCCTCCGCTCGCCGGGCATGGACCGGACTGGAATGCCTGCTAAAATCATTCAGCAGGCATCCCGTGACAACGCCTGGGGGGGGGGGGGGGTCCTGAGACCCAATTCAGACTGGTGATCTAAGGTGATTCCAGGTTATACGGGTCTCCAGTGACTTGGTGACCCGGAAAATAAGGGGGATCAGGGGTGTCCATGACACCCCCGATTTCCCTGAAAGGATAGATGTGAGGTGTCATTCCTCCTATTCCTGCTATTGTTCAGTCAGAAGCTACCAACCAATAGCAAATCGGGGGCGGGGGGTTAAAGTTCAGTTCCCCCGACTCTGCACACCCATGGTAGTCAGGGCAGAGTGGGGCAACTGTGCTGGTACCGGCGTCGGAGATCACTTACTGGCGGCGAGCTGCGATCCTCTCCCTTGTGTGGCGATCCTGCTGACTACGGAAGCCGGTGAGTAGTTGCCTAGCAACATCTGAAGTGCAACAGTTTGGAGACCACTATACAAATGTTGCAAAACTACAACTCCCAGCATGCCCAGACAGCTGTTTGCTGTTTGGGCATGCTGGGATTTGTATTTTTGCAATATTTTGAGGGCTTCCATTTGGAGATCACTGTGCAGTAGTCTCTAAACTGTGGCCCTCTAGATCTTGCAAAACTTCAACTCCCAGCATGCACAAACAGCAAACGGCTGTCTGGGCATGCTGGGAGTTGTAGTCGTGTGCCTCCAGCTGTTGCATAACTACATCTCCCAGCATGCCCTTCGGCGATCAGTACATGCTGGGAGTTGTAGTTTTGCCACAGCTGGAGGCACACTGGTTGGAAAATATTGAGTTAGGCAACAGAACCTAACTGAAGGTTTTCCCACCAGTGTGCCTCCAGCTGTTGCAAAAGTACAACTTCCAGCATGCACTGTCTGTCAGTGCATGCTGAGAGTTGTAGTTTTGCAACAGCTGGATGTTTGTCTCCCCCCCCCCCCCCCCATGTGAATGTAAAAACAGGGGCGGGGGTTTACAGTGAATTTCCTGTTCAAGTTTGAGCTGTGAAAAATTTTCCACAGCAACTCAAGCTCCTAGCGGGAAACTCACCATAAACCCACGCCCTTGTGAATGTACCCTAAAGACACTACACTACACAAAATAAAGGGTAAAACACTACATATACATACACGTACACTGTCCCTCCTTTCCCTCAATAAAAATGAAAAATGCATTGTATGGCAGTGATTCCAAGACAAAGCCTCCAGCTGTTGCAAAACAACAACTCCCAGCATTTCTGGACAGCCACTGAATGCCCAGGCATGCTTGGAGTTTAGCTACAGCTGGAGGCACCCTGTTTGTGAATCACTGATTGCAGAGCCAATTGTAATGCTTGCATCTGAGTCCACCCCTATGCAAATCCCTAATTTAGACCTCAAATGAGCTTGGCGGTCTCTCACTTCAAGGAAACAGATTAGGGCCACATATGGGGGTATTTCCGTACTCAGAAGCAATTGTGTTACAAATTTTGGGGGGACTTTTTCTCTCATTACACCTGGTAAAAAATGTAAAATTAGGGGAAAAGCCAGCATTTTAGTTAAAATATTTTTTTTCCTTTACACATCCGACTTTAACGAAAAGTCATCAAACACCTGTGCGGTGTTAAGGCTTACTGTTCCCCTTGTTGTGTTCCTCGAGGAGTATAGTTTCCAAAATAGTATGCCATTTTTTTAAGCTCTGGCACCATAGGGGCTTCCTAAATGCGACATGCCACCCCCCCCCCCCAAAAAAAAAAAAAAATTAGCAAAATTTGCTTTCCAAAAGCCAAATGTGTCTCCATCTCTTCTGAGCATTGTAGTTCGCCCGCAGAACATTTAAGCCCACATATGGGGTTACAAATTTCTTGGGACATTTTCTGCCATTGCCCTTTGTAAAAATTGTAAATTTGGGGGGAAAAAACTGTACTTTAGTGAAAAAAAAATCTTATTTACACATCAGAAATTAACAAAAAGTTGTCAAACACCTGTGGGGTGTTGAGGCTCTCTGGACCCCTTGTTACATGCCTAGAGGCATGCCATGTGTTTTTTTTTTATGTTCTGGCACCATAGGGGCTTCTTAAATGCGACATGCCCCCCAAAATCCATTTCAGCCAAATTCCCTCTCCAAAATCCCATCGTCGCTCCTTTGCGTTTGAGCAGTCTAGTGCACCCACAGAGCACTTTACTTACACTTATGAGGTATTTCCTTACTCAAGAGTAATTGGATTACACATTTTGGGGGGCTTTTTCTCCTATTACCCCTTATAAAAATTCAAAAACTGGGTCTGCAAGAACATGTTAGTGTAAAAAATTAAGATTTATAATTTTCTCCTTCACTTTGCTGCTATTGCTGTGAAATACCTAAAGGGTTAACAAACTTTCTAAATGTCATTTTTGAATACCTTGAGGGGTGCAGTTTTTAAATTGGGGTCATTTATGGGGTATTTCTAATATGAAGGCCCTTCGAATCCACTTCAAAACTAAATGCCAACATAAAGTAGACATATTGTATATGGGAATAAATATAAAATGTATTTGGAATATTTATTTTCCTTACAAGCAGAGAGCTTAAAAGTTAGAAAAATGCTACATTTCAAATTTGTTATGAAATGTTTGAATTTTTTCACCAAGAAAGGATCAACCTAAATTTACCACTAATATAAAGTAGAATATGTCACGAAAAAAACTATTTTGGAATCAGAATGATTAGGAAAAGCATCCCAGCGTTATTAATGCTTAAAGTGACAGTGGTCAGATGTGCAAAAAATGCTCTGGTCCTTAAAGGGGTACTCCAGCCTTAGACATCTTATCCCCTATCCAAAGGATAGGGGATAAGATGTCTGATCGCAGGGGTCCCGCCGCTGGGGATATCTCCTGCTGCATATTGTAACGTACCGGTCAGGAGACAGGAAGTTGATCCACTGAACCAGAGGGGCGATGACGTGGGCCGTACCAGGGGAACGGAATCTAAGGGACTACTGGTCTTCACCAGGGCCAGCCGCAAAGCGGGATGGTCTTGCTGCGGCAGGTAGCCCCCAGGTCGTTCCACCCCATAACGACTCGACCCCTCTGGTAGCTGAGAATGGCGCGGTACAGGAGGAGCAGGCAGAAGCGTAGTCGGACGTAGCAGAGGTCAGGGCAGGCGGCAAAGGGTCACAGGCGATAGTCAAGCAACAGGTCAGGGCAGGCAGCACAGGTTCAGTAGCGGTAGTCACGGGCAACAGTTTGGCAACAGGCAACACAGAACAAGGGAACGCTTTCACTAGGCACAAGGCACTAAAGATCCGGCGAGGGCACGAATGGGCAGGAGACATTTATAGAACAGTGAGGGCCAGGCACAAATTAATGGTGCGCTAGCCCTTTAACCCCTTAAGGACTCAGCCCATTTTGGCCTTAAGGACTCAGACAATTTAATTTTTACGTTTTCATTTTTTCCTCCTCGCCTTCTAAAAATCATAACTCTTTTATATTTTCATCCACAGACTAGTATTAGGGCTTATTTTTTTCGCGACCAGTTGTCCTTTGTAATGACATCACTCATTATATCATAAAATGTATGGCGCAACCAAAAAACACTATTTTTGTGGGGAAATTAAAACGAAAAACGCAATTTTGCTAATTTTGAAAGGTTTCGTTTTCACGCCGTACAATTTATGGTAAAAATGACGTGTGTTCTTTATTCTGAGGGTCAATACGATTAAAATGATACCTATTATTACATACTTTTATATTATTGTTGCGCTTAAAAAAATCACAAACTTTTTAACCAAATTAGTAAGTTTATAATCCCTTTATTTTGATGACCTCTAACTTTTTTATTTTTCCGTATAAGCGGCGGTATGGGGGCTCATTTTTTGCGCCATGATCTTTACTTTTTTTTGATACCACATTTGCATAAAAAAAACTTTTAATACATTTTTTATAATTTTTTTTTAATAAAATGTATTAAAAAAGTAGGAATTTTGGACTTTTTTTATTTTTTTTCGTTCACGCCGTTCACCGTACGGGATCATTAACATTTTATTTTAATAGTTCCGACATTTACGCATGCGGCGATACCAAATATGTCTATAAAAATGTTTTTTACGCTTTTTGGGGGTAAAATAGGAAAAAACGGACGTTTTACTTTTTTATTGTGGGAGGGGATTTTTCACTTTTTTTTAACTTTTACTTTTACATTTTTTTACATTTTTTTTACACTTGAATAGTCCCCATAGGGGACTATTCATAGCAATACCATGATTGCTAATACTGATCTGTTCTATGTATAGGACATAGAACAGATCAGTATTATCGGTCATCTCCTGCTCTGGTCTGCTCAATCACAGACCAGAGCAGGAGACGCCGGGAGCCGCACGGAGGAAGGAGAGGGGACCTCCGTGCGGCGTTATGAATGATCGGATCCCCACAGCAGCGCTGCGGGCGATCCGATCGTTCATTTAAATGGCGAACTGCCACAGATGCCGGGATCTGTATTGATCCCGGCACCTGAGGGGTTAATGGCGGACGCCCGCGAGATCGCGGGCGTCGGCCATTGCCGGCGGGTCCCTGGCTGCGATCAGCAGCCGGGATCAGCCGCGCATGACACGGGCATCGCTCCAATGCCCGCGGTTATGCTTAGGACGTAAATGTACGTCCTGGTGCGTTAAGTACCACCTCACCAGGACGTACATTTACGTCCTGCGTCCTTAAGGGGTTAAATTTCATGAAGCCGGCGCGCGCGCCCTAAGGAGCGGGGCCGCGCGCGCCGGGGACCAGAGGCAGCACACGAGGATGGAGCTGCAGGTGAGGAGGAACGGGATGCGACGCGTGTGCGGTGATCAGCCGCCACGCTAGCCGCAACCCCGCCGCAGGAATCCCTGCACTCTCGGTCAGCGTGTCTGACCGGGACGCACCGGGGAACAGCAGGCAGAGCTCCGGTACAGAGGAGGGGACCCGAGCGCTCACTGTTACACATATCTCCTGCTGCACCCCCATACATCAGCAGCCTGGATCTTGTGACGGGATATTGTGATGTCATGGCCCCGCCCCTCATGACATTACACCCTGCCCTCCCAATGCAAGTATATGGGAGGGGGCATGTTGACCATCATGCCCCCTCCCATAGACTTGCATTGTGGGAGCGGGGCTGTGATAACAATACCCCGTCCCCTGTATCGCCCGTCATCAGCCACGAAGCAAACATAGCCCCAGGCTGCTCATGTAAGGGGTTGCAGCAGAAGATATAGCGGGGGTCCCACCCCCTTTGGATAGGGGATAAAATGTCTAGGGGCGGAGTACCAATTTAAGGTCATAATGGGCTGTGTCCTTAAGGGGTTAACAACATTAACAAATGAATAATAATAATAATAATAATAATAATAATAATAATAAAGGGATAATGGCACTAATCAATGTATGATAATAATAACAAGATACCTACATCAACCATAAGATATTTGATGAACTAGAAATAAAAATGAAAATGGATATTTGAGGGTGCAGATGGTAAATAGCTAATATTATTTATTAATTATAAGATAAGAATGATATAGGGTGGAGTACTCAGAGGTATGAATATATGTGTTCGTGCCTAAAGATCTGTTACGCAATTAAAGTGGAGATGGCCAATTCAATAATATTAAGACAAGCAAAAATAAGGATTAAACATGCCAATTGTTACGCCGAGCGCTCCGGGTCCCCGCTCCTCCCCGGAGCGCTCGCAACATCCTCGCTACGGCAGCGCCCCGGTCAGATCCACTGACCGGGTGCGCTGCGATACCGCCTCCAGCCGGGATGCGCACCCCGGCTTCCGTACCTGACTCGCTCTCCCTCGGTCCTGTCCCGGCGCGCGCGGCCCCGCTCCCTAGGGCGCGCGCGCGCCGGGTCTCTGCGATTTAAAGGGCCACTGCGCCACTGATTGGCGCAGTGGTTCCAATTAGTGTCTTCACCTGTGCACTCCCTATGTATACCTCACTTCCCCTGCACTCCCTCGCCGGATCTTGTTGCCCTTGTGCCTAGTGAAAGCGTTCCCTTGTATGTTCCTAGCCTGTGTTCCAGACCTCCTGCCGTTGCCCCTGACTACGATCCTTGCTGCCTGCCCCGACCTTCTGCTACGTCCGACCTTGCTTTTGTCTACTCCCTTGTACAGCGCCTATCTTCAGCAGTCAGAGAGGTTGAGCCGTTGCTAGTGGATACGACCTGGTTACTACCGCCGCAGCAAGACCATCCCGCTTTGCGGCGGGCTCTGGTGAACACCAGTAGTAACTTAGAACCGGTCCACTAGCACGGTCCACGCCTATCCCTCTCTGGCACAGAGGATCCACCTCCTGCCAGCCGGCATCGTGACAGTAGATCCGGCCATGGATCCCGCTGAAGTACCTCTGCCAGTTGTCGCCGACCTCACCACGGTGGTCGCCCAGCAGTCACAACAGATAGCGCAACAAGGCCACCAGCTGTCTCAACTGACCGTGATGCTACAGCAGCTACTACCACAGCTTCAGCAATCATCTCCTCCGCCAGCTCCTGCACCTCCTCCGCAGCGAGTGGCCGCTTCAGGCCTACGACTATCCTTGCCGGATAAATTTGATGGGGACTCTAAGTTTTGCCGTGGCTTTCTTTCACAATGTTCCCTGCACTTGGAGATGATGTCGGACCAGTTTCCTACTGAAAGGTCTAAGGTGGCTTTCATAGTCAGCCTTCTGTCTGGAAAAGCTCTGTCATGGGCCACACCGCTCTGGGAGCGCAATGACCCCGTCACTGCCTCTGTACACTCCTTCTTCTCGGAAATTCGTAGTGTCTTTGAGGAACCTGCCCGAGCCTCTTCTGCTGAGACTGCCCTGCTGAACCTGGTCCAGGGTAATTCTTCCGTTGGCGAGTACGCCATACAATTCCGTACTCTTGCTTCTGAACTATCCTGGAATAATGAGGCCCTCTGCGCGACCTTTAAAAAAGGCCTATCCAGCAACATTAAAGATGTTCTGGCCGCACGAGAAATTCCTGCTAATCTACATGAACTCATTCATCTTGCCACTCGCATTGACATGCGTTTTTCCGAAAGGCGTCAGGAGCTCCGCCAGGATATGGACTTTGTTCGCACGAGGCGTTTTTTCTCCCCGGCTCCTCTCTCCTCTGGTCCTCTGCAATCCGTTCCTGTGCCTCCCGCCGTGAAGGCTATGCAAGTTGACCGGTCTCGCCTGACACCTCAAGAGAGGACACGACGCCGCATGGAGAATCTCTGCCTGTACTGTGCCGGTACCGAACACTTCCTGAAGGATTGTCCTATCCGTCCTCCCCGCCTGGAAAGACGCACGCTGACTCCGCACAAAGATGAGACAGTCCTTGATGTCAACTCTGCTTCTCCACGTCTTACTGTGCCTGTGCGGATATCTGCATCTACCTTCTCCTTCTCTACTATGGCCTTCTTGGATTCCGGATCTGCAGGAAACTTTATTTTGGCCTCTCTCATCAACAGGTTCAACATCCCGGTAACCAGTCTCGCCAGACCCCTCTACATCAATTGTGTTAACAATGAAAGATTGGACTGTACCATACGTTACCGCACGGAGCCCCTCCTAATGTGCATCGGACCTCATCATGAAAAAATTGAGTTTTTGGTCCTCCCCAATTGCACTTCCGAAATTCTCCTTGGACTACCGTGGCTTCAACGCCATTCCCCAACCCTGGATTGGTCCACAGGGGAGATCAAGAGCTGGGGTACCTCTTGTTTCAAGGACTGCCTTAAACCGGTTCCCAGTACTCCCTGCCGTGACCCTGTGGTTCCCCCTGTAACCGGTCTCCCTAAGGCCTATATGGACTATGCTGACGTATTTTGCAAGAAACAAGCTGAGACTCTACCTCCTCACAGGCCTTATGACTGTCCTATTGACCTCCTCCCGGGCACTACTCCACCCCGGGGCAGAATTTATCCTCTGTCCGCCCCAGAGACTCTTGCTATGTCCGAGTACATCCAGGAAAATTTAAAAAAGGGGTTTATCCGCAAATCCTCCTCTCCTGCCGGAGCTGGATTTTTCTTTGTGTCCAAAAAAGAAGGCTCCCTACGTCCTTGCATTGACTACCGCAGACTTAATAAAATCACGGTAAAGAACCGCTACCCTCTACCTCTTATCTCTGAACTCTTTGATCGCCTCCAAGGTGCCCACATCTTTACCAAACTGGACTTAAGAGGTGCTTATAATCTCATCCGCATCAGGGAGGGGGACGAATGGAAAACGGCATTTAACACTAGAGATGGACACTTTGAGTATCTGGTCATGCCCTTTGGCCTGTGCAACGCCCCTGCCGTCTTCCAAGACTTTGTTAATGAAATTTTTCGTGATCTCTTATATTCCTGTGTTGTTGTGTATCTGGACGATATTCAGATTTTTTCTGCCAACCTAGAAGAACACCGCCAGCATGTCCGCATGGTTCTTCAGAGACTTCGAGACAATCAACTTTATGCCAAAATGGAGAAATGTCTGTTTGAATGTCAATCTCTTCCTTTCCTAGGATACTTGGTCTCTGGCCAGGGACTACAAATGGACCCAGACAAACTCTCTGCCGTGTTAGATTGGCCACGCCCCTCCGGACTCCGTGCTATCCAACGTTTTTTGGGGTTCGCCAATTATTACAGACAATTTATTCCACATTTTTCCACCATTGTGGCTCCTATCGTGGCTTTAACCAAGAAGAATGCCAATCCTAAGTCATGGCCTCCTCAAGCGGAAGACGCCTTTAAACGGCTCAAGTCTGCCTTTTCTTCTGCTCCCGTGCTCTCCAGACCTGACCCATCTAAACCCTTCCTATTGGAGGTTGATGCCTCCTCAGTAGGAGCTGGAGCGGTTCTTCTACAAAAAAATTCTTCTGAGCATGCTGTTACTTGTGGTTTTTTTTCTAGGACCTTCTCTCCGGCGGAGAGGAACTACTCCATCGGGGATCGAGAGCTACTGGCCATTAAATTAGCACTTGAGGAATGGAGGCATCTGCTGGAGGGATCAAAATTTCCAGTTATTATTTACACCGATCACAAGAATCTCTCCTATCTCCAGTCTGCCCAACGGCTGAACCCTCGCCAGGCCAGGTGGTCTCTGTTCTTTGCCCGGTTTAATTTTGAAATTCACTTTCGCCCTGCCGATAAGAACATTAGGGCCGATGCTCTCTCTCGTTCCTCGGATGCCTCGGAAGTAGAGCTCTCTCCGCAACACATCATTCCTCCTGACTGCCTGATCTCCACTTCTCCTGCCTCCATCAGGCAAACTCCTCCAGGGAAGACCTTCGTCTCTCCACGCCAACGCCTCGGAATCCTCAAATGGGGTCACTCCTCCCATCTCGCAGGCCATGCGGGCATCAAGAAATCCTTGCAACTCATCTCTCGTTTCTATTGGTGGCCGACTCTGGAAACGGATGTTGTTGATTTTGTGCGGGCCTGCACTGTCTGTGCCCGGGATAAGACTCCTCGCCAGAAGCCTGCTGGTCTTCTTCATCCTCTGCCTGTCCCCGAACAGCCTTGGTCTCTGATTGGTATGGACTTTATTACAGACTTACCCCCATCCCGTGGCAACACTGTTGTTTGGGTGGTCGTTGATCGATTTTCCAAGATGGCACATTTTATTCCTCTTCCTGGTCTTCCTTCAGCGCCTCAGTTGGCAAAACAATTTTTTGTACACATTTTTCGTCTTCACGGGTTGCCCACGCAGATCGTCTCGGATAGAGGCGTCCAATTCGTGTCAAAATTCTGGAGGGCTCTCTGTAAACAACTCAAGATTAAATTAAACTTTTCTTCTGCTTATCATCCTCAATCCAATGGGCAAGTAGAAATAATTAACCAGGTCCTGGGTGATTATTTACGGCATTTTGTTTCCTCCCGCCAGGATGACTGGGCAGATCTTCTTCCATGGGCCGAATTCTTGTACAACTTCTGAGTCTCTGAATCTTCTTTCAAATCCCCATTTTTCGTGGTGTACGGCCGTCACCCTCTTCCCCCCCTCCCTACTCCCTTGCCCTCTGGTTTGCCCGCTGTGGATGAAATAACTCGTGATCTTTCCACCATATGGAAAGAGACCCAAAATTCTCTCTTACAGGCTTCATCACGCATGAAGAAGTTTGCTGATAAGAAAAGAAGAGCTCCCCCCATTTTTTCTCCCGGAGACAAGGTATGGCTCTCCGCTAAATATGTCCGCTTCCGTGTTCCCAGCTACAAATTGGGACCACGCTATCTTGGTCCTTTCAAAATCTTGTGCCAAATTAATCCTGTCTCTTACAAACTTCTTCTTCCTCCTTCTCTTCGTATTCCTAATGCCTTTCATGTCTCTCTTCTTAAACCACTCATCATCAACCGTTTCTCTCCCAAACTTATTTCTCCTACTCCTGTCTCCGGTTCTTCAGACATCTTCACCGTAAAGGAGATACTGGCCTCCAAAAAGGTCAGAGGAAAAACTTTTTTTTAGTGGACTGGGAGGGCTGTGGTCCTGAAGAGAGATCCTGGGAACCTGAGGACAATATCCTAGATAAAAGTCTGGTCCTCAGGTTCTCAGGCTCTAAGAAGAGGGGGAGACCCAAGGGGGGGGGTACTGTTACGCCGAGCGCTCCGGGTCCCCGCTCCTCCCCGGAGCGCTCGCAACATCCTCGCTACGGCAGCGCCCCGGTCAGATCCACTGACCGGGTGCGCTGCGATACCGCCTCCAGCCGGGATGCGATTCGCGATGCGGGTGGCGCCCGCTCGCGATGCGCACCCCGGCTTCCGTACCTGACTCGCTCTCCCTCGGTCCTGTCCCGGCGCGCGCGGCCCCGCTCCCTAGGGCGCGCGCGCGCCAGGTCTCTGCGATTTAAAGGGCCACTGCGCCACTGATTGGCGCAGTGGTTCCAATTAGTGTCTTCACCTGTGCACTCCCTATGTATACCTCACTTCCCCTGCACTCCCTCGCCGGATCTTGTTGCCCTTGTGCCTAGTGAAAGCGTTCCCTTGTATGTTCCTAGCCTGTGTTCCAGACCTCCTGCCGTTGCCCCTGACTACGATCCTTGCTGCCTGCCCCGACCATCTGCTACGTCCGACCTTGCTTTTGTCTACTCCCTTGTACCGCGCCTATCTTCAGCAGTCAGAGAGGTTGAGACGTTGCTAGTGGATACGACCTGGTTACTACCGCCGCAGCAAGACCATCCCGCTTTGCGGCGGGCTCTGGTGAACACTAGTGTTGAGCGGCATAGGCCATATTCGAATTCGCGAATATTCGCGAATATATGGACGAATATTCGTCATATATTCGCGAATATTCGCATATTCGTTATATTCTCGTTTTATTTTCGCATACGCGAAGATTCGCGTATGCGAAAATTACCATATGTGAAAATTCGCATATACAAAATTAGCGCGCGTAATTACGAATATATAGCGCTATATTCGCGAAATTCGCGAATTCGCGAATATGCGATATTCGCGAATAATATTCGAATTGCGAATATTCGCGAGCAACACTAGTGAACACCAGTAGTAACTTAGAACCGGTCCACTAGCACGGTCCACGCCTATCCCTCTCTGGCACAGAGGATCCACCTCCTGCCAGCTGGCATCGTGACACCAATCCTATAAGATTGTCCTAGATATCCAAATATCAATGGGAGGGGGAGGGGGGGAGCATGTTGGTTTAGATATAGGGATTGGTAAGTAGTCAGAGAACCAACATGCTCCCCCCCCCCCACATTAATATTTGGATATCTAGGACGAGCTTATAGGATTGGCATGTTTAATCTTCATTTATTCTTATCTTAATATTATTGAATTGGCCATCCCCACTTTAATTGCGTAACACATCTTTAGGCACAAACACAGATATTCATACCTCTGAATACTCCACCCCATATATCATTCTTATCTTATAATTAATAAATAATATTAGCTATTTACCATCTGCACCCTCAAATATCCAGTCTCATTTTCATTTTAATCTCTAGTTCATGTGAATATCCTTTATTGATGCAGGTATCATGTTAATATTATCATACACTGATTAGTGCCATTATAATTGTAATATTATTATGCATTTGTTAATGTAATTACCCACATTGGGGAGGGATCATTAGTGCCAATAGGGAAGGCTATCTCTCCCCAGTGTGCTTGCACACTTTTTTCTCAGTACAGAGATCATGCTACTGCGCAGGTGCAAGATCCAGCATATAGGCACTCATTTTTATCAGTGCACAAGTGTCAACAGTACTATACTGCTCTGAGAGCCGTTCTCCTTGCGCCGGCGGGCACATGCGCCTGGCGCCACCATGCTGGCACACATCAGTGATCGGCATGGCGGAAGTATAGTAAAATGGATGAGGGGATGTCAGGGCAGCACCCCTGTAGGGGCGGCATCCTAGCTCGTTCTTGTCGCCAAAGGAAATAAGATTTAAACAAGGTATATCTAGCAAGTGGTCTCTGCCGCTCTAAGAGGAGGGAGGACTGCTATCTTGGATTTACCCCCCCACAACCAGCATCAAGTTATCCAGGTGTTTGAGTGAGTGGTCCATTATTGGACCTACCCATCATTATTTTGGCAACTATTTATTATTTTCCTCTTACCATACTGTGTTATTATGCCTGTTGTTCCCTGTTCTTTCTCCCCTGATGAACTTGCATTGGTAGAGGATCTGCATATAGGGGGGGGGGGGGGGGGGGGAAACACGTCAGAACTTTCTGTGTATCTGGGTGTTATAAATATACTGAAATGTAGGACAACACTTGCACATATTTTACAGGCTGCATTCTAATGTGCATAGGGGCAATAATCGACTTGCCCTTTTTTGTGTTAATGGCACATTTTTATTATGCTGTTTGTGTCACCTTTTGTGTGTGTGTTTTTTTAGGACACTTGTTTTATTGCATACTAAATAAAAACGTTTTAAATGAGCACATACTTCTAACTACAGTGAACTTTGTCCTAGTCTGCTCATATTTGTATCTTTGTATCCGCTTCTCTGTGATAGACTACCTTAGCACGCCCTTTCTCTGACAGACACCATGAGCCCAGACTCCATGGACTTCTGTGTCACCAGATTAGACCATTGGCTAGAACTTGCCCAGTTTGCCATAGGTGTTCTGTCTTGTCCACCCTCCAGTGTAGCATCAGAGAAAGTGTTCACAGCAGCAAGCGACGTCACCCCTAAAACAAGATTGTCTGCCAGCAACGTGGAAAAACTAACATTTGCTGTAAAGAATCAGGCATGGATCAAAGGAGGAATTCAAACCTAATGTGCCAGATGCCACTGACTAGACAGTATTACCACAACCTCTGCTGCAAACTAACTACTACTGGTAACACCAGTCCAGCAACTACTGCTGTACGTTGGCTACTACTTGTCAGCCACCTTCTGCTATCCAATGGCTACTTCTATTAACATCAATCTGCCAGCTAATGCTATATGTTGGATGCTATCAATCCGCTGCCTCCTGCTGTATGCTGGCTACTATTAGTAACACCAGTCTGCCACCTGCTGCTGTATGCTGGATACTATTAAGAACACTAGTCCATCACCTCCTGCTGTATGCTGGGTAGTGTTATTCCACCACATCCTGCTAAACGCTGGATACTACAAACTCAGACCTCCTGCTGTACACTGGTTACTGTTAGCAACCCCAGTCTGCCACCTTCTTCTATATGGTGGCTACTAATAGAAACAAAAGTCTTCCACCTACTACTCGTATTACCAATCCACCATCACCCTTACTTCTGCTATTTACAAACAGTTTGATCGACCCAGTGCAATGAATTTTTCTAATAATACAAAACCATTTGCTCACCTTTTTTCTGTAGACATTTTTTTTATTTATTTGCTTGTTTAGTTTACTCATTAGTAAGGCTTTATGCATATGATGCAATGTTTGGGCCATCATTCGTACAGCTTTGAGAACATTGTATGGAAATCCATCCTCTATAGAACGTATGAGGTTTGTAAAGCGTTCCTTACCAGAGCAGTTATGAAGGGGATCAGAAATAGTAGGTTGTAATAAAGAATTCTTCAAAGCA
The DNA here is from genome assembly GCF_029499605.1 of Hyla sarda. Classification (NCBI taxonomy): domain Eukaryota; kingdom Metazoa; phylum Chordata; class Amphibia; order Anura; family Hylidae; genus Hyla; species Hyla sarda. Next base: position 22,474,288 of record NC_079189.1, read on the forward strand.
TTTTGTGACAGGCAATGAAAAGTGGTGATCCAAATATCCTCCAGAATCGGATCATGTGGGTGCGTGGAAGGATGAACGCTTAAAAACTTTTCCTGAAAACCGAAAATCTCATAAGCTATAGGGCTAATCATAAAGCTACAATTAACAGGCATTCCATAAAAAGTAGAACATATCAGATCAAGATCATTTGTCCAAGATGTCAAAAAGATGAAAGTTTTGTTTCTGATACTTTGTACTGAATGTCCTATAATATTTTTAGCCAGTCCACTATTTGTACCACAAAGTATAACAACTTCAGCTTTTAAATTATTCATCACTGATAATTCTATGAACTTATGGTGTGTAAAAACCCAGACTAGTTCAATACATATTCCAGATTTTTTCAGCTCAGCACTAAGGAGACGAAGATCCCGTTCTCCAGTATCATCATTTGTAGTAAAGATACAAACCATGTTCCACTTAAAATACATCAGGAACTTCACTAAAGCCACATATTGCTCTTCATTATTCTGAACCGTACGAAAGAAATGGGGATATAATCTTCTGTCACTGAGTGCGGGGTCTCTGGCCCCATAACTAACCTGAACATGAAAATAGCTTAGTCACATATTTGAGGGCGGGACTTGTGCCTACATTACAGACTTAAAAATGTGTGCAATATTTTCGTGGAAAACCGGCCTAAGGAGGACTTTTTCCATAACCCCCACATATAGGGGGAGATTTATCAAATCCAGTCCAGAGGAAAAGTTACCTGCTCGCTTCTTTCATTTTTAACAAGCCCTCTGTGAAATGAAAGAAGCGATCTGATTGGTTGCTATGGGATACTTTTCCTTTGCGCAAGTTTTGATAAATCTCCCCCAATGGTTTGCCAACAGCTTTGTGATACTAAGGAGCTGTCACTCTTAGGGTTCTGTACAGGATACTTGCACACTGCCATGGGACATGAGGCTTTAGACTTTTGTTAACACAGTGTTTTCATTGTTTGTCCAGCGTTACTCACAGTACTAGAATATAACTTCTTGTAAGCAGATCCAGTGGACATTGTTCTGTGGCTGGGAGTGACTCGCCACTTTAAAAAGGTCACAGATTTGGAGTTTCACCTCCAAAGTATCATATTTATGTCTTTTAGTGGCATATCACTTCCAGTTACATGTTGACCCAGATAAGATGCACTACCCAAAAGGTATATTCTAGCAATGGAGTTATGTAAAATAACATGGACCATTATATTAAACGTGCAGTTATGTGTTGGATTGGTTAAAATAAGTAAATCACCAAGCTAAACCTGGGTAAAACCATTGTAGGCAAAATTTGCACAAAGGCCAGGAGACAATATATGTCACTTAGACATGAATTATTTCTGTGATGGGTATGTTTGATATATAGTGAATATTATATTGGCTGAGTAAGTATTATGCATTTGCATAATTTGAGATGTGAAGGGCAAACCTGCCCTATCTTTAGTGAAGTGCTGAGGTTGGCAAACCTGTAGGAAGATTATTTCTATGTTCTTTTCACCATTCTGTAGTTCTTGTTGTAACAATGTCCGTTGTGGAGTGAAGCTTGGTCACTGTCAGTCCTTTAGGTGTATACAGATGATTTTCTGCTTCCAATAGTGGTGTTCTCGTGGAGTTAGGCAGTTAGGTAACAGTTCCCAGATGCCAAATTTTTCTGGTTAGTATTTGTCTGTAAACTACAAATAATTTTGAGGCACGCAAAGTCTCTTTTTCAGCATTGATACTGTATACCTTAATAATATATATATCTTTTTTTTTATAAAGGAATGGCAGGTCCTTCATGCAATTAGGTCCATAAATTGGTATACTTAAGGTGATGATAATGGTATCATGGTAAAACACTTAAATGTGCACTCTCATTAAAACTAATTTTTGATATTGCACTCCTTATGGTAAATAAAACATTTTTTTAAGTTTTCTATGTTTTATTTGTGTTTAAAAAAGCTGCCACTAGGTGTCTCCCTACTTGTTCAGAGCACATTTCCCCCCATCTCATGCACAGACTTTGGACTCTTGCTGGCCTGGCAGAAGTCCAAACACAGAAAGTGTAGCCTAAAGTGCTTAGCGGGGTGTTTCTAGCCTCCGCCAATCTTAGCTCCTCTCACACTTAACTGCCGTATGCTGTTGGTTGGGGAGTAAGGGAGGAAGCTCTCCCCTGTTTGGCTTCAGATGATTTCACACCTGCTGTGAACCTGAACCTGAGGCTGTGCAGAAAATTCAGAGTAATATCAAGGTAGAAAACTAGAAAATAATAAAAATAAAGGCAGGTGGTGGTTTATCATGATGGGGGCAGTGAACTAGGAGGATTATAAAATTTATCAAGTTAATGAGAGGTACTCTTTAATGGAATATGTATATATGTGTGTGTATAATATATAGTAATCAATTGGAATAAAATAAGATCATGAAGGATAATAAGATAAAAGAAAATAGTTTCAAATATTAAGAAATATAATGTAAGAGAACATGCTTGTGTAGAATACCTATAGATAGGGCTGGTATGTATGTAATGCACAGTATGAGGCATTAGATCCAATAATCATGCATAATTTGGCCTTCCTCAGAACTTTAGGGTAATTTTGGCTCACAGAACATTCAAACTTTGACAGTCTTGGCTTGCACAAGCCTGACATCGGCACTAGTATTAGCAGAAGGGATGAGGAACATGTGGTGTTTTGGCACCTGAATGAATGGAGGAAGTACTGGGAACACTGGGATGATGTTAGCGAAGCCAACGATACCTTGAAACTAGATCACATGACCCCAAGTTATCCACTCAGTGCTTGCATTATGGGACAAACAGCCCCCAGGCCAATCTAGAGACAGCATAGGGGTGGGTTTAGGAGGCTAATAAAACTCTATGCAATGCACTGTGGCTGCCATCTTGGAAAGAAAGCTGAGAGAGAAAATGCAGTGTACAGGAACTTATGATCCCAGAAAGCCTTAAAAAATCCAATAGAAAGCAACCTGGGCAAAGCATTGATCAGTGAGTTGACCACCTGTCACCTGCATTACTGTGTCTAATTGGTGCAATACAAATCCTAGTATTGTCACTACAAATGGAGCCCATAAAAGCTATCACATAAAAATACTAAGCAAGCTGCCCAAAGCATACAGCAGAGGGCTGATCTCACACAGTTACCTCCTATCACCTGCATTACGGTGTCCAGCTGGTGCACTACAGATCCCAGTAGTGTCACTGAAGAACAAGCTCATAAAGCTATCACAATACAATACAAAGCAAGCTCAGCAAAACAGTTGGCTGACCTGCATTTTAACAAATATACACATTAAAAGCATTCATAGTGAACTTACAATAAACATTTTAAGCCAAGTTGCCTGTATTTTCTGGGTTTAATAAGACATATAGTATTTTTTTCTGTGTTTAACATAAATGTGTATTGAAAGTGTGGGGAGTGAACTCTGAATAGGTATCTAAGGCCATGCATTTTCTGGGTTTAATCAAACATTTAGGGGAGATTTATCAAAAACTGTGCAGAGGAAGAGTGATGCAGTTGCCAATAGCAACCAATCAGATAGCTTCTTTAAGTTTTAAAGTGATCTGTAAAAATGAAAGAAGCAATCTGATTGGCCTCCATGGGCGACTGCACCACTCTTCCTCTGCACAGTTTTTGATAAATCTCCCCGATAGTGTTTCTAAATGTGTTTAACATTCATCCTCATGAAAAGCTTTAAGAGTGAATATTGACGAGCAGTTTCTCAGCCACTTGACTACTTAATATAAAAATAACCTTGTTTTCAATTAAATAACCTTTTCCAAGGCCCAGTACAGGTAGCAGCAGCAGCCCAGTGCCTGGTGTTAGTTACAGCAGCAGCAGAATCATCAAGGAAAAATCACTGTCTATCGGAGGATAATAAGGCCCTTGTGGACTGGTTCACTAATTTGCGGTCATCTCAGGAAGTGTCTAATGATATAATGTTGAGTTAAGTGTCTGTGGATCCCTCATTGTCTACAGTTGGAGGTGGAAGCTGTGGTAGAACATAGCACTAGTGGGAATGGTGGTGGTAGGCATAGTGGGAATACGGTAAGATATCCTGATGGATATGCTGCGGGAGATATAGGAGCTCATGATCAGACCTCAGAAGTTCATACAAAGATGAGTAGTAGGGTTCATGAGAAGCAGTTTGATGATGGTGATGATGATGATGAATTCAGCGATGAAGAAAGCAGCCAAGGTAGGGGGAGAAAATCTGTCAGACCAGACTTGACTCAGGCCTGCTGGTATGATCAGCCAGCACATTCGGGTGGTTGTGTTCTTTTCTATCTTACCAGATGCAGAAATCCAGGCACAGTGCCATCTTTGCAAGAAAAAAGTAAGGCATAGCCAGGGTCCAAGTTTAGGAATTACAGCTATATGTAAGCAGACAGAGCGGCATCACAAGGCCTGGCTTTAGGTATCACTAGTCCTCCATTGCCTGTTGTCCTCTGGCTGCAACTACTACTAGTCCACCATCCCTGCAGTCTGCTGACTACTACAACTACCACAACCTGCTATCTGCTGGATACTACAACTACCACCAGTCTACCACTGCCTGCTGTTTACTGTCCACTATAGCTAGATGGCTACTACAACTTCCACCAGCCTACCACCACTAGCTGCCTGCTGGCTACTATATCAACCACCAGTCCAGCACAACCACCTGCTCTCTGCTGGCTACTACTAAACCAGTCACCCACTACCTGCTGTCTGCTACAACTAACACCAGTACACCACCATCTGCTGTTCGATGGCTAAAATACTACCAGTCCACCAACCTTGCTGCTGCTACTACAAGTAAAGCCTGCACATAAATAACCCATGACTTCCAAAAATGTTTTTAAATGTTCAGCTTTTCCCACAAAAGCTATTTATTCTTCACTATTTACAGCTAACAATCATGTAGCAACCAATAATCCTTTTTGAAGTGCTTGGAAAAAGTAATTGGGGGAGATTTATCAAAGGATTTAGAAAGTCGCAGTCTAAATATGTGCGACTTTTGTGCAACTTTTGCTTTAGAGGATTTTTAGAACATGATGCATTCTAGTCTATTTTAAATGGAAAAATGCATTGGTGCTGAATTTATCAAAAGCGACTTTTTGATGACAAGTCGCATCAACGGAAAGTACACTGAAATGTCAGACCATGCTGGAGCAGGTTTAAATATAGTCTAAAGCATAGATCCCAAAGTCCATGCACATAATTCATATCAAGAACTGTACAACTTTTGATAAATTAGGCGACAAAACCAGTCTGTAGTTTGGACTATATTGATGCAGGAAATAGACAGCTTTAATAAATCTCCCCCAATGTGTCTTTCTCATTTGACTTGTAACTTCCAAAAGGGAGAATTAAAAAAAAAAAGAATTCAACATTTCGTTGTTTATTTTTTATTCACTATTTTGAGACATTAATCCTGTAATAACTCTGCAAACAGAAAGTAAGGCATGTCCAGGGAACTAGTTTAATAATTACTACTCTAACCACATGGAGCGCTATATCAAGGGCTTGCTACAACCATGATTAGTTCACCAATGCCTGCTGTCCGCTGGCTGCATCTTCCACTAGTCCACCACTGCCTGCTACCACTGACAGACATATTGTGCACATGAAGGAAAGAGTACTGGATAGCCACATTGTTAGATCCTCTGTATAAAACCAGAATGGGTAATTTTTTTTTACCTTCCAAAAAGGAAGCTAAAATGGACTTTATAGGGACAAGTTATCAGCTTGCCATGGTTTTCCAACAGCAAATACCTGCCAATTGGTGGTGCACTCTCCGCTACCCACAGAGACAATGCTCCACTTTTTGCATCCTGTACATGATCCTGACACAAATTATCACCAAAGGGATGTACTGCTACTACTAGCCAGGCCTACATATAGACAATGTGAATTCAACTTGAGAAAAAACAGACATGGTCGCACATCCTCAACATACACTTTGATCTAATGCTTCTCAGCAACATTTATTAAACTAACAGGTCGTTAGTTTACTTTATGATCATCAAGTGCAAGCCCACAAGCCATGTCACGGCCACCAGTAAGTAGTGGGTCCCTAGCAAAAAATGGGGCAGCACTGATTGGCGACCACCATCGCCCCAACACCAGTGCCCACCGGCGGAATGACCCAACAGGCAGAGCAGCCCCAATGGCACTCAAACCAGTCCCTGGGCCAAGCCACTCCACAGACACAGCGCTGGGGCAGCAACGGACGCCAAACAGAACCGCATCGGGGGGACAGATATAAAAAGCTTACTCACCATGTGCTCCCAGTATGAGACTGGGAGGCTGCCAGGAGGAAAAGGGCCCTAATGCAGCTTCCTGCCAATTATATAGACCTGGGCTGAGGGGGAGGGGCAGAGTGCAGACCAAGCAAAAAAAAAAGGGGATAGAAAACACAATGCAACCTCAACAAGCACCTTGATCTAATGCTTCTCAGCAACATTTATTAAACTAACAGGTCGTTAGTGTACTTTATGATCATGAAGTGCTCTAGGGATCCACTACTTACAGGTGACCGTGATGTGGCTAGCGGGCTTGCACTTAATGATGGTGCGCGGTTCTTCTAAATTTAAAGGGCCAGTGCACCAATAATTGGTGCTTGTCAAAACCAATCCGATTTAGTTCCGGCACTTCCCACTGTTCCCTGATCTTTGTACCTTGTGAAAACGTTCCTCTGTGTGTCGCCTATTAGTGTTCCAGACCTCCTGCGGGTGACCTGACCTCGCACCTTTGCCGCCTGCCTCCTGACCTTGTGCATGTGACCTGAGTATGCTTCTTTGCTGCCTGCCCTTGACCTTCTGCTACGACTGACTATTCTTGTGTACTTCAGTGCCAAGTTTCACCTAGGCAGCCTGTGTGGACGAATCGTGTCAGGGATAACGACCTGGGTGCCGCCTGCTGCAGCAAGACCATCCCGCTTTGTGGTGGGCTCTGGTGAAAACCAGTGGCACCTTAGACTCCGCTCCCTTATACGGTTCAGTCATTGTCTACACAGGTCCAGCGTATCCACTTTCTTTAGCCGCTTACAGTAAGATCCGGCCATGGATCCCACCAAGGTTCCTCTGCCCAGTGTCTCTGATCTCTCGGCTATTGTCGTACAGATTGAGCAGCAAGCACAGCAATTGTCTCAGCTTACCGCACTGATGCAACAGTTCCTTTCCACTCATCAGCCACAACCGGCTCCAGCGGAACCTTCTGTGTCATCTGCTCCAGTAGCTTCTGGAGGCTCCAAGGTTTGATTATCTCTTCCTTCCAAGCATGACGGAGATCCCAAGTTGCATAGAGGTTTTGTCACTCAGTGCTCTATGCATCTTATACTTTTGGCTGACCATCTCCTATGCCACCAGTGGAGGAACCCATGCAGGTGGATCGGACTAGATTGCCTTCACAGGAGAGGTCTCGTGGTTAGAATTTGTGTCTCTACTGTGCCAGTCCGGGACACTTCCTTAAGGACTGTCCTATACGTCCGCAGCATTCGGGAAACACTCTCACCTAGGGCATGTAGGAGAGGCGTCCCTGGGTGTGAATAGTTCCTTTCCACATTTGACCATACCTGTTCAACTCTATACCTCCACCAAGACTTCTTTCTCCGCTTCTGCCTTCTTGGACTTTGGTTCCACAGGAAATTTTATTGATGCAACCCTGGTCCAAAAGCATTGTCTTCCTGTATCTCGGCTTGTCAAACCATTATACATTTCTTCAGTCAATGGAGAGAACCTGAATGGTACGGTTCTGTTTCGCACTGAACCTCTCATCATGCAGATGGGAGTGTTACATAAGGAGAAGAGTTCTTTTTGCTTCTTCATTGTACCTCTGAACTTCTTCTAGGACTTCCTTGGCTTCAGCGTCACTCTCCGCAACTTGACTAGAACACTGGAGAGGTTTCTCGTTGGGGAACTTTCTGTCATGGACACTGTCTGAAGTCCACACTGCCTAAGACGGTCCCATCATCTCCTATTAAGTCAGGCCTACCTCTCCCTCATCAAAATTATTCTGATGTGTTCTGATAGAAGCAGGCAGAGACTCTTCCACCACATCTTCCTTATGATTGCCCCATTGATCTCCAACCTGGCACTACACCTCCCCTGGGAAGAATTTACCCGCTGTCAGTACCTGAGACGCAAGCTATGGATAAATATATCCAAGAAAACCTACAAAAGGGTTTCATCCAGAATTCCACCTCTTCTGCCAGGGCTGGATTCTTCTTTGTAGGGAAAAAGGACGGATCCCTTCGCCCCTGTATTGACTATCGAGGTCTAAACAAGATTACGATCAAAAATCGTTACCCTTTGCCTTTAATTTCAGAACCTTTTGATCGTTTATGGGGAGCCAGGATCTTCTCTAAATTGGATCTGCGGTGTGCATACAATCTTATTCGAATTCATGAAGGCGATGAATAGAAGACGGCCTTTAACACCTGAGATGGTCATTTTGAATACCTTGTCATGCTTTTTGGTCTATATAACGCTCCCGCTGTCTCCCAAGAATTCGTTAATGACATCTTCCGAGATATGTTGTATACCTGTGTAGTCGTCTATCTGGATGATATTCTGATTTTCTCTCCCAATTTGGAGGCTCGTCGTTTCCATGTCCGTCTGGTCCTTCAGCGTCTCTGGGAGAATCATCTGTATGCCAAGGTTGAGAAATGCCTCTTTGAGAGAACAAGTCTTCCGTTTCTTGGTTGCATTGTCTCCCACCAAGGTCTACAGATGGATCCTGCCAAGCTTTCTGTGGTTTTAGACTGGCCACGTCCTTCTGGTCTATGGGCTATTCAAGATGCTCGCTCTTCTTCTCCAGGTTGAATTTCTTAATAAATTTCTGTCCTGCCGACAAGAACGTTAGAGCTGATGCACTCTCCAGGTCCCCTGATGTGGTTGGACAAGATTCCCCTCCTGTTTGTTTCCTGTAGCACCTGCAGTTCTCCATCAAGCTCAATCTGGAAGATCCTTCGTGCCACCTCTATTAAGATGCAAAGTGCTGAAGTTGGGTCATTCCTCCCTGGTAGCTGGCCATTCTGGTGTAAGGAAGTCTTTTGAATTAATCTCTCAGCATTACTGGTAGCCCCACCTCAAATGGGATGTCACAAACGTTTTCAGTTCCTGTGCTACCTGTGCTCGAGACAAGACTCCTCGGCAGAGACCTGCTGGCCTCTTAAAGCCTCTTCCTATTCCGGACCCTCCTTGGTCTCAAATCGCTATGGACTTTATCACCGATCTGCCCCTATCCTATAACAATATGGTCATCTGGGCGGTAGTCGAACGGTTTTCCAAGATGGCTCATTTTATACCGTTGCCCGGTCTTCCTTCTGCTCCGCAACTGGCCAAAAACTTCCTTCAGCATATCTTCCGCTTACATGGCCTTCCGTCTCACATCGTCTTGGACCGTGGGGTACAATTTGTTTCTAAACTCTGGCGAGCTTCATGCACTTGTCTAAAGATCAAGTTGGATTTCTCACCTTACTATCACCCTCAATCTAATGGACAAGTGGAAAGAGTGAATCAAGTCACTTCTTCTTGTCCCGGCAGGACGACTGGGTTGATCTTTTACCCTGGGCAGAATTCTCCTACAACCATAGAAACTCGGAGGCCATGAAATCTTCTGCATTTTTTGTTGTCTGCGGTCTTCATCCTTGTACTCCTCTTCCAGTCTCCTCGGACGTGCCAGTTGTTGATGAACTAGTTCTGGATTTCACGTCCATCTGGCAACAGACTCTGCACTTTCTGCTTCAAGCCTCCTCCCGTATGAAATCTCATGCAGATAAGAAAAGATGATCTCCTTCGTCCATCTCTCCCGGTGATAAGGTTTCGTTATCCTTCAAGTATATCCGTTTCAAGATTCCCAGCTACAAGTTGGGCCCTTGCTTCCTGGGACTGTTTGAGGTCTTACAAAAAAATGTATCCAGTCTCCTATAAACTTCGTAAACCTTCTTCTCTATGCATTCTGAATTCTTTCCATGTCTCCCTTCTTAAGCCAGTTGTGAGTGTCCGTTCCTGTTTCTGGTTATTCGGAAGTCTACGAGGCCAAAGAGATCTTAGCTACTAAAACTGTAAGAGGAAGACATTATTTGGTAGACTGGAAAGATTTCGGGCCGAAGGAGAGATCTTGGGAGCCGTAGGAGAATATCCTGGATTGTGATCTGCTTCGGAACTTTTTAAGCCCCAAAAAGAGGAGGAGACCCAATGGGGGGTACTATCAGGGCTCTCACTCTGGCCGGAAGCCTTCTCCCATGTTGCCCTCTGCTCCCTACAGTGCCGGGGTTTGCATTGCGGTACACGCCCGTGCGAACCCACGACTGCTACTCCCCTTCTGCCCCATCCTCTTCTTTCTCCGGGGCTCCTGTTCCTCGCATTGTGGGGCACGCTCCCTTGTGAGCTCTGATCTGACCTCCTCCTGCCCGTCTCTGCTGGCGCACGCGTTTCTGCCTCCTCCACGTGCATCAGTTCTTCTAAATTTAATGGGCCAGTGCACCAATAATTGGTGCTTGTCAAAACTAATCCTATTTAGTTCCGGCACTTCCCACTGTTCCCTGCTGGATCTTTGTGCCTAGTGAAAGTGTTCCTCTGTGTGTTGCCTATTAGTGTTCCAGATCCCCTGCTAGTGACCTGACCTCACACCTTTGCCGCCTGCCTCCTGACCTCATGCCTGTGACCTGACTACGCTTCTTTGCTGCCTGCCCTTGACCCTATGCTACGACTATAAATCTATACAAGAACAATGGGGGCTCAATCCAATAATAAGTATCTATTGTGGGTGCTAACCAGTGTACCAAACAACATACAAAACAATTAGAAGAAAAAGAGGAAACACTGAATAAATATCAGCACACCAACACACAATTATTAAATAAGCATAACAATTTATTAATTATCTGTACACCAAGCAAAAAACTGCATGACAAAAAGAGGAGAAATAATTTTAAAACCAATTAAAATGATGGGCTGTGGATATATGCCCAAGCACTCACCTAGGGAGGGGCCATGAACCCCCTCTCCTAGAATCAGGCATCCGTCCTGCTAATATGAGATAAGTTGTCAAACCATGTAAGTAAACTATTATGTAAAGCAAGTACACAGGCTATGCAATGAAATAATCAATAATATACAATCAACAGAGATAATTCTGAGTCACACTATCATGACCTGTAATACTTGCAAAGATGTTACGAATATACGAAGCATGCCAGAGATGGAGGACTAGACCAGGTGTAACAAGTAGGTAGGAGGACGGGGCCGCAAAAGACCCCACGCGTTCCGTCGCTCCCAAAGGCGACTTCCTCAGGGGTTTACATTTTAATTGGTTTTAAAATTCGTTCTCCTCTTTTTGTCATCAAAGAACTGCTCGACAGTGAGGGTCCAGCAGGATCTTTAATACATTAGGTAATTTTTGTATATACATATCTGATTGAGATGAGTCTACATCTGCCACTTATAAACATATAACTAAACACAAACAGAAAATATATTTGGAAAGAGTAAAAAAAATGTTTTTGTATAAAAACTTTCAATATATTGAGCCTACCAATCTTTATAGCAATATCTCTATGAGATATACTGCTTGCCATGCCTTTAAACCAGATTTGGATCCATTATATTACGATGGATGAGCCTTACTGATGGGACTGTACTGAATTAAGCCAGCTTTGACACTTAGTCTCAGATTGGGATCGCCGTTATCAGTACGCATGCGCATAGAGTATCTTAGCCGCACCTGTTAGAGGCGTTTGACGGGGCGCGGCTCTCTGACGCATGTGTCCGGGCGACCGGATATAACGTCAGACGCCGCTGACAGGCGGGATGTGCAGAGAAGCCAGGATCGCGGCTCCCTTCTGTACGCAGGTTTGCACATCACAGCATCAACTGAGCGCCGGACTACTTAACTGTGAGTAATCATAAGAATAAGCAGACAAAGCTTATTGATTTTGTTCACAGGACACAGAGTGAAGAATATATTTTCCTCTTGTGCTTTTTTGCAGGTCTATCTAAATAAGAAAAACTTTGTATGTGAGTAAAGGACATGGGGGAGCAGATGTAAAGCAGTAATACTCCATATTCTATACTATACCCTTTTTTTCTTCTTTTTAGGTACCGGATGCCCTGTGGTTAAATTCTATACTGACTTGGTCTAAGTGTATCAGAATGCTTGACATCATAAGCATCGGACCTATCTCTTCTCTATAGGGATATTTGTATTATATTTTGATCTATATTGTCAATGAGTTTTCTGATAACTACTTTACAAGGGTTTCCCCTGAGGAAGCCGACATATTTTGGCAGAAACGCGTCAAGAAACCTTGTAACTTATACCATTATATACCATTGAGAAACCTTGAAATGAGATATGTTGTCGAGAAACTTCGTATTGTGAAACAATATGCACTCTAAGGTGATTGCAGGCCACACAATTTAGGTGGCAATATTTAATACACTTTTAATATCTTGGATAGGGATACCTGTACTCATCTGTACCTTGTATTTGTTGTTTGAGTCTGGTCTCTGCTCACTTGCAGATTACCTTTTTTATTTTTTAAAACATAGTAAAAGTTAAGTTTTAATTATTCACTCCCCATTTCTTTGATTGTATATCAGGAATCTATATCATCCTCTTTTTGTCATGCAGTATTTGCTTGGTGTACAGATAATTAATAAATTGTTATACTTATTTAATAATTGTGTGTTGGTGTGCTGATATTTCTTCTTATGCTACAACTGACTATTGTTGTGTACTTCAGCTCCAAGGTTCACGTAGGCAGCCTGTGTGGACGAATCATGTCAGGGGTAGCAACCCGGGTGCCGCCTGCCGCAGCAAGACAATCCCGCTTTGTGGTGGGCTCTGGTGAAAACCAGCAGCACCTTAGACTCTGCTCCCTGATACGGTTCAGTCATTGTCCACACAGGTCCAGCGGATCCACTTCCTTCAGCCGCTTACAGTTACAAGGTGGAACTGCATGACGCTATAACACTTAAAGTTTAAACCACTTTAAAACTTCTTGCAGTGTTGTGCATGTGTTTTGAGGCTCATTGCATTGCCGGTTGTGAAGAACCTATTTGCCATGAACCAAACTATTTTAAAAAGCTTGCTCAACTCTAGTTATGGTCAACTTCAATGTGTATGTATGAGATGGTATGTATGATGGTACGACAAGTTAAAACAAAACACAAAAAAGAATAACGTTACATTTAAAATGAAGAGCTTGAAATTTTCCATTATGTCTTATTATGATTCCATTGTAATTTCTTTATAAAAAAATAAAATAAAATAAAAACTCTATGGATGCACATTATTTTTAAGCTATGTCACTGCTGAAGAAGCTATGCATGCCTTGAAATGTGGACAGCATTCTTCTCACCAACAATATTTGGCATCTCAGGACTTTGTTCGCTCCCTGCAGGTTTACCGACCTGAGTATTTCACTAAAAATACAAGATTCATCAAGATAGGTGGCACCACTTTAGTAATGATCTCTACCTTGGAACATTAACTTTTTGGTTAGGGACATTGACTGTCGATATACATCATTGCTTGCTAAACAAAAGTCAATGTCCATTTAGCTGTAACAGTTTGGCATTTCAGTAGCAGTAACAGTCATCAGTAATTTCATGATTGTATCTTCATCTTTTAATAGTATTTAGTAATGTAAGTAAAGTGCAATAGCCTATTATGCTTATCCTTAATAGGGAAAAAGACTGTTAGAGAGAAAGGATTCGAATGTATGGAAATCTAAAAATTTGTGATGTATACTTATGATCAGTAATAATAATTTCTTTCATGAAACATTTACAAAACTAGAAAACAAGGACACATACATGTAGCTGGTGCTCACCCAAATATAGTAATAACTTTATTTATAACACATGGAGGAATATACAGATTAAAACACTTAAGCTCAATAGAGCATACACAAAGATCGAAGGAGCACAAAAAAGGCCCAACCTCAGGAAATCACATGCCCAAGCAATGCAGTTACAGGATGTTCAATATGATTAGGCCCTGAAACAAGCTGAATCCAATGTGACGTCCAGGACTGGCCTTCTGGCACAAGGTAAACTCCTGGAAATCATTATTACTGACCATAGTATATATTGTAAATCTACATATCCTGTGGTTATGCATTTACTAACATACATGTTATGTCACAAGAATACTCCTTTAATTTTAAGTAGTCATAATGTATGTAGATAGAATGTGTGGTCCATGATAAAGTAAACTAGCAGATTTGTTTAATATCAACAAATATTTTGTAGCAAACCTCTGGTTTGAATTAACGCAGAAGCAAAATACTAAATGGAGCAGTTTTGATATGATCTCTGCAATCTCTCTCTCACTACTTACCTGTGTATATCCATATATCCCCAAAAACTTGGCCATTGGTAGAGTGGTGACAGACTGAAGGTCCCCAATAAAACCGGCTACCGTCCCATGCTCCATACATGAATAGTTAGGAGCTGTTACTGAGTGTCCAGACATTATCTGCAGGACGTCCTTTATAACTTTATTCACATGCCCACAAGAGTCATATATGTGATATCCCAGGGTGATATTTGGTAGAATGTTTGGGTCATTGTTAATGTCATTAATGGCAAATATAAATGACAGGACATGTCTGTATTCTTTATAACTGGAGCTGTAGAAAAGGTAGAAAACATGTGCTTAGTGCCTTTAAGAATGTCAGATGAATTCTCTGTTACATTACTTTAGTATTATTTATTGATAATTAAAAAAAATCAAAATCAATGGAATAATTGTTCTTAGATCCTTATAATTGTTCTTGTTCCTTATATGTGCCAGGATAATTCCTCTAGTGCTTCAGAGCTACTTATGGTTGTGCAGTGGCAACCAGGATGAAAACGTATTACCTGTGATGTCACCTCTCTTTACACCAATATAGCCCATGGTATTGGACTAAGAGCTTTCTCCATGTATCTAACACAATATCCAGGGATCCTTTATGGAGCAGCAATATTCTTTATAAAAAAAAAAAAGCTGAGTTTATACTGGAAAAAATAATTCTTCACAGATTAGCGGTACTGGAATGGGGGCCAAAGTGTCACATCATACCCTAATCTATTAATGGGGTCCTTTGAACAATAATATATCCAGGCGAATAATGAGATCACTAGGAATTTCAAATTGTATCATAGCTATAATGATGATCTGGTGATTGTTTGGGATGGACCAAATGAAACCATTATTTTTCTTCTAAATGCACAGAACAATAATGACTAGGGCATTCAGTTTACCCTGAATATAAGCCAAGACCAAATTGAATTCTTGGATCTTTGTATTACAAATTATGAAAACAAGGTCATTACATTTACGTTGTTAAAAACTGTTGCTACGATTAGCTATCTTGACTATGCTAGCGGTCATTATAGAAAATGGATAAAATACATCCTGTATAGTCAACTGAAGTGTATTAAGTGGAACTGTTTCAGGGGTAATATATATAAATGGGTACTGTCAGATCCAAAAACTTATTATATGCTGTTACTAATGAACATTTTTTAAAAATTATTATTAACCTCTACAGGACCCATGACGTAACGTTACGTCCCGACACCCTGGGTCTTCAGGACCCATGACGTACAGCTACGTCATGGGCAGTTTCGGTCCCCGCCGTGTGCCGGCTGGGGATTGGACCGGGATGCCTGCTGAAATCGTTCAGCAGGCATCCCATGCAAATGCTCGGCGATCGCCGCAAATCGCATGTGAATTCACACATGCGATTTGCAGCTATTCCAGCGACGTGTGACCCGCTGACTCGGAGATACAAGGTGATCGGGGGTGTATGATACACCCCCTATCACCCACTGTATCTATGGGGAGGTGGCGATTTCGTCACCCCCCCAGGATCGCTGCTATTGGCTGGATGATCGTCCAGCCAATAGCAGGGGAGGGGTTAACAGCATCTTCCCGCAGCTCCCGCCTCTGGCTGAGTTCAGTCAACGGTCAGAGCTGCTGGAGGAAGCCAGGGACCCCCCCCCCCCCCTCTGCTTTGATCGGAGCCCCCACAGAAGAAAAGAAGCCCCCCATAGATCAGGGAAAGAATACAATCCAGGGAAAGGTAGGGTAAAAAGTTAAAAAAAAAAAGTAAAAAAGAAGACCCCCCCCCCCCGACCCCCTAATAGGTCCCCAAGGGTCTTCTGCAGTTTTTCAGTGTGACCTGGGCCCTATTAGGGGTTCAGGGTGCTGCATTAGCCCCCCCCCCCCTTTTTGTATTTGGTTTCTAATCACACACCGTTATATATAGTATACACCAAGCACACACACAGTACATACCCCCCCACACACACACCCTCCCCCCCCCCGCCACCGCCACCCTAGAAAAGGCATGCACTTTTCCGGCCTCCGAATCCGAATCTGCCAGTGAGGACGATGAAGATCCAACATTCCTGTGTTCTTCATCGTCCTCCTAATCATCTAGCAGTGATGATGATCCCCCTGCACGGCGGCGGAAACGCCACCAGGAGAGGCCACACCCCCCCATGATAGTGGCCCAGTGGCCGGCACTAGTGCGATTGGTGATGCTGCTCATACTAGGAGTCCGACCCCCCCCAGACAAGTTTACCGGAGCCCCCTTCCGATGAACCTGTCTGGAGACCCCCAGAGGCTTATCAGCCACGGATTCCGGAGTTTGTTGGCGACTCCGGAATCAGGATTGACAATTCTGGTTTCACTAAAATTGACTATTTGAGTTATTTTTTCAGTGACAGTTTTGTCAATCTGATGGTGGAGCAGACAAATCTGTACGCCCAGCAGATCATCGCCCACCACCCTGATTCTTTTCTGGCCAGGTCCAATGAATGGTACGCAGTCAGTGCAGCAGAAATTAGGACATTTGGGCCTATGGGCCTGGTAAAAAAAAAGCCCAATATCAGACAGTACTAGAGCAGGGACATGCTATACCAGACCCCGCATTACAGTATGGTCATGACACGGAAGCGGTTCGAGGCCATTCGGAAATGCCTTCATTATGCAGATAATGAGGCATGTCCACCCCGAGGTGATCCCACCTATGACCGGCTTTACAAAGCGAGGCTGGTCATCGATCACTTTGGGGCCAAATTTTTTGGAGTCCTACGTACCCCTCAGGGAGCTCTCGGTTGATGAGTCTCTTATCAGTTTTAAGGGGAGACTCATCTTCTGCCAGTATATTCCCTCGAGCGGCTGCGGTATGGCGTGAAGCTCTATAAACTTTGTGAGAGTACCTCCGGGTACACTCTCAAGTTTAGAGTGTATTAGGGATGAGATTCCCGTATTGAACCTTCAGATTGTTCCCCCATTCTGGGTGTTAGCGCGAAAATAGTTTGGGAGCTTGTGTACCCTTTGCTGGATAAGGGTTACCACGTGTACGTGGACAACCTTTATACCAGCATCCCTCTCGCCACATCCCTTGCTACCAGATCCACGTCCACTTGTGGGACCGTGCGGAAAAACCAGAGAGGCCTCCCTCTAAAGTTTCTGCAGACACCTATGCCCAAGGATGATTCCCGTGCCCTTACCCATGAAAACCTGTTGCTGGTCAGGTATAAGGATAAGAGGGATGTCCTTATGCTGACCAATATTCATAGTAACGGCAGCTCACCTGTCCCTGTGCGAGGTACCACAACACCGGTCCTCAAGCCCGATTGTATTCTGGACTACAATCGGTATATGGGGGGAGTTGATCTTTCTGATCAAGTCCTCAAGCCATACATGGCCATGCGGAAAACACGGGTATGGTAGAAAAAAGTTGCAGTCTACTTGGTACAGGTTGCCATGTACAACGCTTTTGTACTGTCCCAGTACGCTGGCAACACAGGGACATTCCTCCAGTTCCAAGAAGAAGTCCTAAAGGTCCTTATCTTTGGCGACCGGGAAAGAGCAGGCTGGACTTCCCAAGGAACTGGAGTTATAGG
Source organism: Hyla sarda (assembly GCF_029499605.1). Classification (NCBI taxonomy): domain Eukaryota; kingdom Metazoa; phylum Chordata; class Amphibia; order Anura; family Hylidae; genus Hyla; species Hyla sarda. Next base: position 22,492,204 of record NC_079189.1, read on the forward strand.
TTCCAGAAAAAATGCAGAGTGTGTAACAGGAGGGGGATTCGGAAGGACACCACCACTCAATGTGACACTTGCCCCGATCATCCGGGCCTCTGCATTAAAAACTGCTTCAGGGAGTATCACACTTCCATGCAGTACTAAATGTTCCCTTTTCATTTTAATTTTCCATAAAACCACTAAATTGCCCAAAAAAACTCATCTAAAAAAAAAAAACTGCTAAGAACTCTGGGGGTATTTTTTTCTATGGGTCATGGGTCACTCAATCACTATCATCGGGGACTTTTTTTGTTGCCTCAAATGCGCAGGGCTCTCTCTCCACCTGAGCGGGGTGCGCATTTGAGGCAACAGGTTAGGGATGGCCACACACATCACATTCCCAGAATGATGATTTAGAGCATAGGGTTTGGGGCGGGCATATTTTTTAGTTTTGGCTATGCTCTGGGTCATCATTCTGGGAACATAACCTGTTTTATAATTTTATGTCCCACTGTACCCCATTTTAGTTATTTAGTGTACCCCAGTTATTTACCCCATGTGATGCCCTTTGAGGGGGGGTCCCACTGTTCTGGCTCCATAGGCTGCAACACAGAAGCTCAAGGCCCCTGAATGCGACCTGCTCCTCTCAGACCAGTGTGCAAGCTGTTTACAGCCAGACTTGATGTATGTCCTTACTCCAAAGAAATGTATTTACAAACTTACGGTCACATTTTCTCCTTTCACCACTTGTGAAAATGAAAAATTTGGGGTAACCCCAGCATTTTAGTGTAAAAAAATCTAATTTTTCATTTTCACATCCCACTTCATGAATATTTATCAAACACCTGTGGGGTGTTAAGACTCACTGTACCCCTTGTTATGTTCCTTGAGGGATGTAGTTTTCGAAATAGTATGCCATGTGTTTTTTTTTTTTTTGCTGTCCTGGCACCATAGGGGCCTCCTAAATGCGACATGCCCCCCCGAGCATTGTAGTTCGCCTGTAGTGCACTTCAGGTCAACTTATGGGGTACCTCCATACTCAGAAGAGATGGGGTTACAAATTTTGGGGGTATATTATGCTATTAACCCTTGCAAAAATGTGAAATCTGGGGGGAAACCCACATTTTTGTGAAAAAAAAAAAAATTACATATGCAAAAGTCGTGAAACCCCTGTGGGGTATTAAGGCTCACTGTATTCCTTGTTACGTTCCTAAGGGGGTCTAGTTTCCAAAATGGTATGCTATGTGTTTTTTTTTGCTGTTCTGGCACCATAGGGGCTTCCTAAATGTGACATTCTACCCGAGCAAAATTTGCTCTCAAAAAGCCAAATATGACTCCTTCTCTTCTGAGCATTGTTGTTCGCCCGTAGTGCACTTCAGGTCAATTTATGGGGTACCTCCATACTCAGAAGAGATAGGGTTACAAATTTTGGGGGGTATTTTCTGCTATTATCCCTTGCAAAAATGTGAAATTCGGGGGAAACACACATTTTAGTGGAAAAAAAAATTATGTTTTTACATATGCAAAAGTCGTGAAACCCCTGTGGGGTATTAAGGCTCACTTTATTCCTTGTTACGTTCCTCAAGGAGTCTAGTTTCCAAAATGGTATGCCATGTGTTTTTTTTTTTTTGCTGTTCTGGCACCATAGGGGCTTCCTAAATGCGACATACCCCCAGAGCAAAATTTGCTCTCAAAAAGCCAAATATGACTCCTTCTCTTCTGAGCATTGTAGTTCGCCCATAGTGCACTTCAGGTCAACTTATGGGGTACCTCCATACTCAGAAGAGATGGGGTTACAAATTTTGGGCTTTTTTTCTGCTATTTACCCTTGCAAAAATGTGAAATTTGGGGGGAAACGCACATTTTAGTGAATTTTTTTTTTTTTTTACATATGCAAAAGTCGTGAAACCCCTGTGGGGTATTAAGGCTCACTTTATTCCTTGTTATGTTCCTCAAGGGGTCTAGTTTCCAAAATGGTATGCCATGTGTTTTTTTTTTTTTGCTGTTCTGGCACCATAGGGACTTCCTAAATGCAACATGCCCCCCAAAAACCATTTCAGAAAAACGTACTCTCCAAAAAACCCTTGTCGCTCCTTCACTTCTGAGCCCTCTTCTGCGCCCGCCAAACACTTTCCATAGACATATGAGGTATGTGCTTACTCGAGAGAAATTGGGTTTCACATACAAGTATACATTTTCTCCTTTTACCCCTTGTAAAAATTCAAAAATTGGGTCTACAAGAACATGCAAGCATAAAAAATTAAGATTGTGAATTTTCTCCTTCACTTTGCTGCTATTCCTGTGAAACACCTAAAGGGTTAAAACGCTGACTGAATGTCATTTTAAATACTTTGGGGGGTGCAGTTTTTATAATGGGGTCATTTGTGGGATTGCCAACGTTTTGGCTGATTATTATAGCACTCTTTATAACTTAAAAGATGTCCCAACTAGCCACCAACCGACTGAATTAGAAATATTGTCCTTTTTAGATAAATTATCTCTTCCTAAAATATCACTTAACCAACTTAACAATCTATCTAAATTAATTTCGGAGGAAGAAATTTTGCAGGTGATTAAAACTTTAAAATAAGAAGGTTACAGTCAGTAGCTATGCAATTGATATGGCAATTTAAAAAACCGAGAGTACCGACTAAAATAATGTACCTCCCCGTAAACAAAGGGGGAATGGGATGTCCTCAATTACAAAAATACCTTTACGCTATACTCCTGGATCAAACCCGACTTTGGTGGAATAACGATATGTCTAAACAATGGGTAGTAATAGAAAAAAAATTGGTATCCGAGTCATCCTTGAGTGAGACTTTATGGGTTACTAGATTGAATAGGGTCCCTTTAGACCGTACCTACCCTACAATATACGCAACTTTAAAGAACTGGAAACTTAAAGAGATAAGCGGGAATTATTTACCGCTATCCCTGGAAGATCTCCCATTAACCTCTATTCAATCATGTATACCAGAGTTAAATCTTATCAGTTGGGTGAGAGCGGGGATTATTACATATGCTATGCTGGAACACCTTGGTCCTCTTTCATTTGAACAACTTAAACAAAAATTTTATCTCCCTAATACAGATTTCAATAAGTTTTTACAAATTCGTTACTTTATATCTACTTTAGATCTCCCTATGAGGGTAAATCCTATTCTTCCTATGTGGATTTGTTTAAAAAAAAGGGGATTTAATAAAAGGTATTTCTAGATTTTACTTGGCTTTAACCTTGACTCTAGATAAATTGCCTCAATGTCTTAAATGGGAACGCGATTTAAACAAAACTTTTTCTAAAATACAGTGGGAATATTAATTTTCTCTTGTGTTGCGCTGTTCCAAAAGTTGTTCTCTTTTGGAAGTATCAAGAAAAATATTATATAGGTGGCACCTGACCCCGTTAAAAATATCGAAAATGTTTCCCGAGCATTCAGATTTATGCTGGAGATGTCATCTCCAGACTGGTACATATTTACATATGTGGGGGGATTGTGTAGCTGTAAAAAACCTTTGGTCACAGATTAAAGCGCTCCTAGACAAAATAATAGGCTACCCAGTTCCTTGGGGACCAGAAGTAGGTCTTCTATTTTTGGGGTTAGAAGAGCTACCCATCTCGGTTAACATAGTTATTGTGAATTTGTTAACAATTGTTAAAAATCAAATAGCAGCAAAGTGGAAATCCCTAGATCTTTCAAACTTAGACTATATAATTAATAAAATGCAACACATATGTAAAATGGAATATAGCTTAGCATTAACTCTGAACAAGCTCCCCATTTTCTTTTCTTCATGTTCTGAATGGATAGCAAATATACCCTTGACAAGTTAAGATTGATTGAACGATATCTTTGCTTTTGCCCATTTATTTATTTTTACAGCATGATATGGTGAACTCTCTAAGCTTAAACCTAAAATATTAATGATTTAGTTCCTAATATAGGTACTAGTGGCATAAACTGTGATTCTTTACTTTTTTTTCTTCTTCTCTTTCTCTTTCTTTTTTTTCTCTCTCTTTTTTTTCTTTATTCAAAAAAAAAAAAGGAAAAAATAAGGAAATGAGAGAACTTTTGAAAAAATAAAAATAAAAAAATAACTGAGCTGGTCCCTGAAAAATAGAGAGTTTGAAAATGTTGTGAAAAATTGGAAAATTGCTGCTGAACTTTGAAGCCTTCTGGTGTCTTCAAAAAGTATTTTATGATGCAAACATAAAGTAGACATATTGGAAATGTGAATAAAAGAAAAATTATTTGGAATATCCATTTTCCTTACAAGCAGTGAGCTTCAAAGTTTGAAAAATGCAAACATTTTTATTTTTTTCATCAAATTTTGGGATTTTTCACCAAGAAAGGATGCAAGTTACCACAAAAATTTACCACCATGTTAAAGTAGAATATGTCACGAAAAAACTATTTTGGAATCAGAATGATAAGTAAAAGCATTCCAGAGTTATTAATGTTTAAAGTGACAGTGGTCAGATGTTCAAAAAACGCTCTGGTCCTAAGGTGTAAAATGGCCTGGCCCTTAAGGGGTTAACTTTCCGGAGCCAGTTGATATATAAAAAAAAGTTTTGGCCTGGAATACCCCTTTAAATTTATTTTGAATGCCATCCTTCTTCCTGGTGGTGGGCTAATGCATGTGCACGCTAGCTTTTTGTTTTGTTTTTTGAGCTGATACAGTATGAAGGGCTTACAGGCAACCAAACTTGGGCCTAAAGTGGGTTGTGGTTCAGTGTGTATAAGTTTGTGTATAAGTTGGTTGGGAGGAGTGCTAGGTGGGGAGGGTGCATTTGTGGGTGGTGGTGTTTTTCATCTTTGGGGGACCTGACATGGGTCTGTTAAGGACTGACTTTGTGAACTATACGAATGGTATGGACTCTGACCCATGTACAGGAGGGGTGATGTGGGTGAGGGTACAGTTTTAGTGTAGGGATTTTCCTAGGGTTTTCTATTAATTTTGTAGGTGTTTTCTATAGAGCACATATTTTATTTATATTATATTTTATTTATATAGTATATTTAGTGATCGTACCTATATTTTGTTATATCTATATTGTTTCATATTGTTTTATGTTATAGTAGTTATGGTAGTCGGACCAGTTGTTGTGTTGATATGTGGTTTATGTGGTTTATTTGGTTTATTTTAGTTAATTGGTCTAGGTTTTTTTTTTCCGTCTGTTTTGTTGTTGTTTGCATTGGTGTGCATGTTATGTTTTCTGATTTGTTTTCTTGTTGTTTGTATTTCCTTATAGCCGGATAATGCTAAATCTTTTAAGTTTATTTTGATATGCCAAGTTGTGCAATTTTTGTTAGTTTTCAGTATGTGTGCTGATTTGATAGTTTTATGTGTTTCTTTGGTATTTTTATTGTAAATGAATATGTGTGATATGATTGTTTTGATTACTATTTTTATTATTTAAAAAAAATAATAATTATATATATATATATATATATATATATATATATATATATATATATATGGGGTCAGTACTTTCCTCAGAGAGAGGTATAACGGAGGTGTAACGGAGATTCAGGTTAGGCCAATTAGCACTCCCAGGCATTCTGGGTAGGGGAATATGCAAAGCAGCTCATTACACAACCTTTTCAGGTAGTGTTCCCTGGTATCAGCTTAGCTTCTGTTAAGGAATATAAAAAGCTGAACGGGATTTATGCCAAGCCAGACTACTCCCAAAAGGGAAGTTTCGACCCATCTGCAGACAGCTGTTACTGGGTGTTTGCCCCTTGTCAGTACAGAGCAGGGTGATCTGGCTTGGCTGTGGTGAGAGGCCTTAGACTTTAAACGGGGTCAGTACTTTCCTCAGGGAGAGCTTTTTTTTTGTTTTATTGAAAGCCGAGGTACGTGCTCTCAAATCACCCAAGTGCAAGTAAAAAGTGCAAGTGTTCACACAAAAAACCGTGCACGAGGATGCGGTCTATCGCAAGCCCTTCTCCGAAAGGAGAGAGGCCCCCCAACAAACCAAACCCTTCGCCTCAAGGCCAAAAGGCGCCTGCAAGGTTCCAGGTACGATGTCCCCTTTTGCCGAAGCTACTCAGGGACCGAAAGTGTTCCCGGCAAACAACTAGGCGTTAACCAGGTTTTCATCAAGGAACCAGTAAAACCTGTTTGGCATCCTGCCGAAACAGGATGCCGCGAGGTATAGCAGGGAGGTGAGGAACCAAATGACCACACACACCTCCCCTAGACCAGCAGGAGGGACACCCAGAAGGGCTACCGCACCCTACCAAATCCTAGTGAACAAACGAACACAAAAAGTGGACACAGTGACAAAAAATAAATAAATAAGTGGATGTGCGCAGTGTGTAATACTGCCCAGACATCCGACCGGATCTATAAAAATTCCTCGATCCTAGCCGGAAGGCCAGGATGCTAAGGGTGAGTGCCCAGAAGAGTGAGAGAAAAAGTGCGTGCTATGTGCTTTCATTAACCCCTTAAAGGGGTATTCCAGGCCAAAACTTTTTTTATATATATCATCTGGCTCCAGAAAGTTAAATATATTTGTAAATGACTTCTATTAAAAAATCTTAATCCTTCCAATAGTTATTAGCTTCTGAAGTTTTCTATCTAACTGCTCAATGATGATGTCACGTCCCGGAGCTGTGCATGATGGGAGAATATCCCTTGCATGATGGGAAAATATCCCCATAGGAGCTGGACAGCTCCCGGGATGTGAGTCATCAGAAAGCAGTTAGACAGATAACAACTCAACTTCAGAAGCTAATAACTATTGGAAGGATTACGATTTTTAAATAGAAGTAATTTACAAATCTGTTTAACTTTTCGGAGCCAGTTGATATATAAAAAAAAGTTTTTGCCTGGAATACCCCTTTAACCCCTTAAGGACCCAGCCATTTTACACCTCAGGACCCGGCCATTTTTTGCACATCTGACCACTGTCACTTTAAACATTAATAACTCTGGGATGCTTTTAGTTATCATTCTGATTCCGAGATTGTTTTTTCGTGACATATTCTACTTTAACATAGTGGTAACATTTTGTGGTAACTTGCATCCTTTCTTGGTGAAAAATCCCCAAATTTTATGAAAAATTTGAAAATTTTGCATTTTTCTAACTTTGAAGCTCTCTGCTTGTAAGGAAAATGGATATTCCGAATAATTTTTTTTTTTATTCACATATACAATATGTCTACTTTATATTTGCATCATAAAATTGACGTGTTTTTACTTTTGGAAGACATCAGAGGGCTTCAAAGTTCAGCAGCAATTTTCCAATTTTTCACAAAATTTCCAAACTCACAATTTTTCATGGACCAGTTCAGGTTTGAAGTGGATTTGAAGGGTCTTCATTTTAGAAATACCCCACAAATGACCCCATTATAAAAACTGCACCCCCCAAAGTATTCAAAATGACATTCAGTCCGCGTTTTAACCCTTTAGGTGTTTCACAGGAATAACAGCAAAGTGAAGGAGAAAATTCACAATCTCCATTTTTTACACTCGCATGTTCTTGTAGACCCAATTTTTGAATTTTTACAAGGGGAAAAAGGAGAAAATGTATACTTATATTTGTAGCCCAATTTCTCTCGAGTAAGCACATACCTCATATGTCTATGTAAAGTGTTCGGCGGGCGCAGTAGAGGGCTCAGAAGCGAAGGAGCGACAAGGGGATTTTGGAGAGTACGTTTTTTTTAAATGGTTTTTGGGGGGCATGTTGCATTTAGGAAGCCCCTATGGTGCCAGAACAGCAAAAATCCCCCACATGGCATACCATTTTGGAAACTAGACCCCTTGAGGTACGTAACAAGGAATAAAGTGAGCCTTAATACCCCACAGGTGTTTCACGACTTTTGCATATGTAAAAAAATAAAAATAAAATTTCACAAAAATGTGTGTTTCCCCCCAAATTTCACATTTTTGCAAGGGTTAATAGCAGAAAATACCCCCCAAACATTGTAACCCCATCTCTTCTGAGTATGAAGGTACCCCATAAGTTGACCTGAGGTGTACTATGGGTGAACTACAATGCTCAGAAGAGAAGGAGTCATATTTGGCTTTTTGAGAGCAAATTTTGCTCGGGGGCATGTCGCATTTAGGAAGCCCCTATGGTGCCAGGACAGCAAAAAAAAAACACATGGCATACCATTTTGGAAACTAGACCCCTCGGGGAACGTAACAAGAAATAAAGTGAGCCTTAATACCCCACAGGGGTTTCACGACTTTTGCATACGTAAAAAAAAAATAAAAAAAAATAACTAAAAGGTGTGTTTCCCCCCCAAATTTCACATTTTTGCAAGGGTTAATAGCAGAAAATACCCCCCAAAATTTGTAACCACATCTCTTCTGAGTATGGAGGTACCCCAAAAGTTGACCTGAAGTGCACTGCGGGCGAACTACAATGCTCAGAAGAGAAGGAGTCATATTTGGCTTTTTGAGAGCAAATTTTGCTCGGGGGGCATGTCGCATTTAGGAAGCCCCTATGGTGCCAGAACAGCAAAATAACCCCCACATGGCATACCATTTTGGAAACTAGACCCCTTGAGGAACGTAAGAAGGCGTAAAGTGAGCATTTACCCCCCACTGGTGTCTGTCATATCTTTGGAACAGTGGGCTGTACAACATTTTTTATTTGCACAGCCCACTGTTCCAAAGATCCGTCAGACACCTGTGGGGGGTAAATTCTCACTGCACCCCTTATTACATTCCGTGAGGGGTGTAGTTTCCGAAATGGGGTCACATGTGTTTTTTTTTTTTTTTTTGCATTTGTCAAAACCGCTGTAACAATCAGCCACCCCTGTGCAAATCACCTCAAATGTACATGGCGCACTCTCCCTTCTGGGCCTTGTTGTGTGCCCCCAGAGCAGTTTGTGCCCACATATGGGGTATCTCCGTACTCGGGAGAAATTGCATTACAAATTTTGGGGGGCTTTTTTCCCCTTTACCTCTTGTCAAAATGAAAAGTATAGGGCAACACCAGCATGTTAGTGTAAAAAGTTTATTTTTTTTACACTAACATGCTGGTGTAGACCCCAACTTCACCTTTTCATAAGGGGTGAAAGGAGAAAGAGCCCCCCAAGATTTGTTAGTCAATTTCTCCCGAGTACGGTGATACCCCATATGTGACCCTAAACTGTTGCCTTGAAATACGACAGGGCTCCGAAGTGAGAGCGCCATGTGCATTTGAGGCCTGAATTAGGGATTTGCATAGGGGTGGACATAGGGGTATTCTACGCCAGTGATTCCCAAACAGGGTGCCTCCAGCTGTTGCAAAACTCCCAGCATGCCTGGACAGTCAACGGCTGTCCGGCAATACTGGGAGTTGTTGTTTTGCAACAGCTGGAGGCTCCATTTTGGAAAGAGTGGCGTACCAGGTGTTTTTCATTTTTATTGGGGAGGGAGGGGGGCTGTGTAGGGGTATGTGTATATGTAGTGTTTTTTACTTTTTATTTTATTTTGTGGTAGTGTAGTGTAGTGTTTTTAGGGTACAGTCGCACGGGCGGGGGGGGGGTTACAGCGAGTTTGAGCTGCCGCGCAAAATTTGCTGCATTGCAAACTTGCAGCCCGATACTCACTGTAAGCCGCCTGCCCATGTGAGTGTACTCTGTACATTCACAGGGGGGGGACCTCCAGCTGTTGCAAAACTACTACTCCCAGCATGCCTGAGAATGTTTGGGAGTTGTGGTTTTGCAACAGCTGGAGGCACACGGGTTGGGAAACACTGAGTTAGGAAACAATGTTTCCCAACCAGTGTGCCTCCAGCTGTTGCAAAACCACAACTCCCAAACATTCTCAGGCATGCTGGGAGTAGTAGTTCGGCAACATCTTTAGAGCCAGATGTTGCCGAACTACAACTCCCAGCATGCTTGGAGTTGTAGTTTTGCAACATCTGGAGGACTAGTTTGCAGACCACTAATACAGTGGTTCCCAATCTGTGCCCTTCCAGATGTTGCAAAACTACAACTCCCAGTATGCCAAAACTGTCCAGGCATGCTGGGAGTTGTAGTTCTGCAACATCTGAAGGGCCAGATGTTACAGAACTACAACTCCCAGCATGCCTGGACAGTAAGGGCATGCTGAGGATGTGTAGTTTTGCAACATCTGGAAGGGCACAGTGGTCCAAAAACTGTGGACCTCCAGATGTTGCAAAACTGCAACTCCCAGCATGCCCAGACGCCAAGGGCTGTCTGGGCATGCTGGGAGTTGTAGTTTACAGGGTCCTATTACAGCAATGCATGTCGCTTTACGGCGACGTGCATTGCTGTAAAGGGCCCGACCGCGGCTGAAGATCAACTCACCTGTCGCCGCCGCCGCCATCTTCCTCGCCGGGATCCGGGTCTTCAGGGACGAGGTAAGTACCGGGGCCGGTCCCCAGCACTCCCCCGTCCCCCGCCGCGTCCTCCGGTCTTCCTCCCGTCCTGTCCCGACTTTCAGGGGCCGGGCAGGACGGGAGGAAGTAACCGCCCCCCCTCCTGCGATTGGTCGGTTCACTAACCGACAGATCGCAGGGGATCGGAGGAGGTGGCCGGCTTGCCACCTCGCTCCGATACTTCAGCATGGTCCTGGCTGTCTGTGACAGCCGGGATCATGCGAAATTACCGGGCGGTCGGGTCCCAGAGACCCGATCAGCCCGGTATCGCCGCAGATCGCAAGGGCGATTTCCCTTGCGATTTGCGGCGATCGCCGACATGGGGGGCCTACATGGCCCCCCTCGGCGTTTGCCCTGGATGCCTGCTGAAGGATTTCAGCAGGCATCCAGTTCCGATCTCTGCCCGGCGAGCGGCAGAGACCGGAAAACGCCAGGACGTACGGGGACGTCCTGGGTCCTTAAGGCCCAGGGTGCGGGGACGTCCCCGTACGTCCTGGGTCCTTAAGAGGTTAAGGACCCAGCCATTTTACACCTTACTACCCGGCCATTTTTTGCACATCTGACCACTGTCACTTTAAACATTAATAACTCTGGAATGCTTTTAGTTATCATTCTGATTCCGAGACTGTTTTTTCGTGACATATTCTTCTTTAACATAGTGGAAACATTTTGTGGTAACTTGCATCCCTAAATTTTATGAAAAATTTGAAAATTTTGCATTTCACTTTGAAGTTCTCTGCTTGTAACGAAAATGTATATTCCAAATATTTTTTTTTTTTATTTACATATACAATATGTCCACTTTATGTTTGCATCATAACATTGACGTGTTTTTACTTTTGGAAGACACCAGAGGGCTTCAAAGTTCAGCAGCAATTTTCCAATTTTTCACAACATTTCCAAAATCACAATTTTTCAGGGACCAGTTCAGGTTTGAAGTGGATTTGAAGGGTCTTCATCTTAGAAATACCCCACAAATGACCCCATTATAAAAACTGCACCCCCCAAAATATTCAAAATTACATTCAGTCAGCATTTTAACCCTTTAGGTGTTTCACAGGAATAGCAGCAAAGTGAAGGAGAAAATTCACAATCTTCATTTTTTACACTCGCATGTTCTTGTATACCAATTTTTTTATTTTTACAAGGGGTAAAAGGAGAAAATGTATAGTTATATTTGTAGCGCAACTTCTCTCGAGTAAGCACATATCTCATATATCTATGTAAAGTGTTCGGCGGGCGCAGTAGAGGGCTCAGAAGCGAAAGAGGCGACAAGGGGATTTTGGAAAGTATGTTTTTCTGAAATGGTTTTTGGGTAGCATGTTGCATTTAGGAAGCCCCTATGGTGCCAGAACAGCAAAAAAAAAACACATGGCATACCATTTTGGAAACTAAACCCCTTGAGGAATGTAACAAGGAATAAAGTGAGCCTTAATACCCCACAGGTGTTTCACGACTTTTACATATGTAAAAAAATTAAATAAAAATGTCACTAAAATGTGTGTTTCCCCCCAAATTTCACATGTTTGCAAGGGTTAATAGCAGAAAATACCCCCCAAAATGTGTAACCCCATCTCTTCTGAGTATGGAGGTACCCCATAAATTGAGCTGAAGTGCACTACGGGCGAACTACAATGCTCAGAAGAGAAGGAGTCATATTTGGCTTTTTGAGAGCAAATTTTGCTCGGGGGCATGTCGCATTTAGGAAGCCCCTATGGTGCCAGGACAGCAAAAAAAAAAAACACATGGCATACCATTTTGGAAACTAGACCCCTTGAGGAATGTAACAAGGAATAAAGTGAGCCTTAATACCACACAGGGGTTTCACGACTTTTGCATACGTAAAAAAAAAACATTTTTTTCCACTAAAATGTGTGTTTCCCCCCCAAAAAATTCACATTTTTGAAAGGGTTAATAGCAGAAAATACCCCTCAAAATTTGTAACCCTATCTCTTCTGAGTATGGAGGTACCCCATAAGCTGACCTGAAGTCATATTTGGCTTTTTGAGAGTGGGGTGTAAATTCTCACTGCACCCCTCATTACTTTCCGTAGTTTCTGAAATGGGGTCACGTGTTTTTTTTGTGTTTTTTTTTTTTTTTGCGTTTGTCAAAACCGCTGTAACAATCAGCCACCCCTGTGCAAATCACCTCAAATGTACATGGTGCACTCTCCCTTCTGGGCCTTGTCGTGCGCCCCAGAGCACTTTGCGCCCACATATGGGGTATCTCCGTAGTCGGGAGAAATTGCATTACAAATTTTGCAGGGCTTTTTTCCCTTTTACCTCTTGTCAAAATGAAAAGTATAGGGCAACACCAGCATGTTAGTGTAAAAAAAAGTTTTTTTTTACACTAACATGCTGGTGTAGACCCCAACTTCACCTTTTCATAAGGGGTGAAAGGAGAAAAAGCCCCCCAAGATTTGTTAGGCAATTTCTCCTGAGTACGGCGATATCCCATATGTGGCCCTAAACTGTTGCCTTGAAATACGACAGGGCTCCGAAGTGAGAGCGCCATGCGCATTTGAGGCCTGAATTACCGATTTGCATAGGGGTGGACATAGGGGTATTCTATGCCAGTGATTCCCAAAAAGGGTGCCTCCAACTGTTGCAAAACTCCCAGCATGCTTGGACAGTCAACAGCTGTCCGGCAAGACTGGGAGTTGTTGTTTTGCAACAGCTGTAGGCTCCATTTTGGAAACAGTGGCGTACCAGACGTTTTTCATTTTTATTGGGGAGGGGAGGGGGGCTGTGTAGGGGTATGTGTATATGTAGTGTTTTTTTACTTTTTATTTTATTTTGTGTTAGTGTAGTGTAGTGTTTTTAGGGTACAGTCACACGAGTTTCCCGCTGTGCGTTTGAGCTGCCGTGCAAAATTTGCTGCATCGCAAACTTGCAGCCTGATACTCACTGTAAGCCCCTGCCCATGTGAATGTACCATGTACTTTCACAGGGGGGGGGACCTCCAGCTGTTGCAAAACTACAACTCCCAGCATGTACAGTCTATCAGTGCATGCTCGTAGTTATAGTTTTGCAACAGCTGGAGGCACATGGGTTGGGAAACACTGAGTTAGGAAACAGACAATGTTTCCCAACCAGTGTGCCTCCAGTTTTTGCAAAACCACTACTCCCAAACATTCTCAGGCATGCTGGAAGTAGTACTTCGGCAACATCTTTAGAGCCCGATGTTGCCGAACTACAACTCGCCAAGGGCTGTCTGGGCATGCTGGGAGTTGTAGTATACAGGGTCCCATTACAGCAATGCATGTCGCTTTACGGCGACGTGCATTGCTGTAAAGGGCCTGACCGCGGCTGAAGAGGAACTCACCTGTCGCCGCCGCCACCGTCTTCATCGCCGGGATCCGGGTCTTCAGGGACGAGGTAAGTACCGGGGCCAGGCCCCAGCACTCCCTCGTCCCCCGCCGCGTCCTCCGGTCTTCCTCCCATCCTCTCCGGACTTCCAGGGGCCGGGCAGGGCGGGAGGAAGTAACTGCCCCCCCCCCCCTGCGATTGGTCGGTCGCTCCTACACTTCAACATTGTCCTGGCTGTCTGTGACAACCAGGATCATGCAAAATTACCGAGCGGTCGGGTCCCAGAGACCCGATCAGCTCGGTATTGCCGCAGATCGCAGGGGCGATTTCCCTCGCGATTTGCGGAGATCGCCGACATGGGGGGCCTACATGGCCCCCCTCGGCGTTTGCCCTGGATGCCAGCTGAAGCATTTGAAACATCGGCTTCCGATCTCTGTCCGGTGCGTGGCAGGGACCGGAAAACGCCATGGCGTAAGTCTACGCCCTGGGTCCTTAAGTACCAGGGCGCCAGGGCGTAAAATTACACCATGGGTCCTGAACAGGTTAAAGTGGGGTTGCCAATCCCAAGTGAATTCTGGCACCCTGGGGTCACCACTCTCAGGGCACTTGTGCACCTCGGCCTTCACTCTACCCGGACCTTAAGGCCAGATCCAGCAGGGAACAGGTCTCATCGGGGATGACTGCTGTGCTATACAGCCATCCCTGGTACACCCGTCCTACTGTGCGGTTCCCCATCCTGCCTTGGTGGTCTTCCACACCGCCAACTAACAGGAAAGGTACTACACTTGATCTTAGCCAAAAGGCAGAGAAGTGTTTTATGCCAAGCCAGACTACTCCCCAAAAGGGAAGTTTCGACCCATCTGCAGACAGCTGTTTCGGGGTGCTTGTCCCTCGTCAGTATAGAGCAGAGTGATCTGGCTTGGCTGTGGTGAGAACTATCTGCAGATGGGTCGAAACTTCCCTTTTGGGGAGTAGTCTGGCTTGGCATAAATCCCGTTCAGCTTTTTATATTCCTTAACAGGAGCTAAGCTGATACCAGGGAATACTACCTGAAAAGGTTGTGTAATGAGCTGCTTTGCATATTCCCCAATATATATATAAAAAATTGGAGATGTGTGCTTGTTATGCTTCTGTTTTGTTTTCTGGTTTTCCCAAGTATGGATGGTTTTGAGTTATAGCCGGGTAGTGCTAACTTTTATGTTTATATTTTGATAAGCCAAGTTGTGCTATTTTTATTTTCATTTTTGGAATGCATATGAGTGTGTTTGATTAGATAGTTTGGGCATATTTTAGTATCTTAGTAAAGCTGGGCTGGCCGGTTAGGCAGGGTTTTGTTTTTGGTTCTAGAGTATTTCTTCTTTATGTTATAGCTGGTTAAGCTTGCTTTGTGTTTTTGTATTTGATAAGTTTTGTATTTTTCTAATAAAAAAAGAGTGTCAGCAGAGAGCACTGTGGCCAGACTGAAAATTATTCTAGAAAGAAAAACAACTTCCTCTGGAACATACAGCAGCTCATAAGTACTGGAAGGATTAAGATTTTTAAATAGAATCTTTTTAACTTTCTGGCACCAGTTGATATTAAAAAAGTTTGTGTTCCACCGGCACACCCCTTTAAGTTTTTACTGACAAAAATCAAGGGTAAATACATTCAGACAAAGAAATGTCCGTTAGAAAATAAAAAATACAACAATTTCTAGCATACTTTTTTGTTAATTCATTTAAAAAAACTGCTTTCAGATAAAAATGAAATTACAATTTTTTTCCTAGAATAATGAGTTGTCCACTCACAATAGATGACAAATTGCAATGTTTTACAATAACCAGTCTGAAAAAAATACATTAGAATTTACATTTCAACCAAATGAGGCTTCTCAGCATACTGATTTACGGCATTTTCATGTACTTACAATATGCAGAACACTCTGGGGAATGTTTCTCCTATATACCTCCATGGAAATGTGCTTGTATGTGCAGTGAAGATTCCTCCTATAATGATGTCTCCTTCTTGGGAATATTTATATTCAAATGTGAAATCCCTCATAGTCAGATGACATCCGGGTGCTGAGGTCTGTGACTGTGCGGAGGAAAGTATCAAGCACAAGAGAAATAACCAGCAGAGTTTATATAAAAGATCCCATATAATGGAGCAGAACATCAGACATGTAGTAAAGAGTCTTCTCTGTGTTGTTGGTGTCAGGGCTGCAGACATCTCTCATGTCAGGTATCACTGTGTAAGGATGAGGCTTTTATGTGTTAAACTAGTAAAAAAAAAGTTGAATTAAAAAAGAATTCTGTAAAATGAAAGAGAATAGTAACATAGACATATTACATCATAACTCTAAATATGTGAAGAGCCGCAGGTGTAAGAGACATTGGTTTATTCCTGTTATCCACATATAGCCAGAGATGAGGAGTTCAGAAGTTTACTAAATGCTCCTGTATTCTTCAGATATGTATTTCATATACTATATGATCCATTCTGGTCTGTTTCTTCCAGGTAAAAACCAAGTGGCATATTATAATATGGGCATGGCCAATAGAGCTAAGCAAACATTTCAAAAGAGCCTAAGAGCTCTTAAGTTATTCAAGTAGTTTTAAAGTGGATTGAAGGCTAAGTTGGAGTCATAGTTACATGCTGTAATCCATGGTAACTAACAGCTTGTTGAAAAACACAATGCACCAGCAGATTGTGAATGCTTTTGAACACTACAGTAATGGTGAATAAAGTATCCCTTTTTGTTGGCAGATTTCTGATGGAGTGAAAATCCACACGGTGGTATTTGAACAGCAATGTTTTTTCCAAGCGTTCCAAAAATTCTTGTTTTTGGAGTTGCCACAAAATAAGTGTTTCAATATAGTGAAGAAGAAATAGCTTATGTATAAAAAGCTGAAAAATTATCCCTTTTTTGGGGATCATGGGTTGTGTATGCATAGGTCTGGCTGGCAGAAGTGGCAGCAAGGGTGATGGTCGATTGGTGGGAGTTATAGCCAGCTGACAGCAGGCAGTGGTGGACTGAAGGGAGTTGCAGTAGCCAATGTACAGCAGGAAGTGGTGGACCGGAGGGAGTGTTAGTAGCCAGCAGAAAGCGAGCAGTGGTGGACTGATGGAAGTTTTAGTACCCAGTGGACAGCTGGCAGTGGTGGACTGGTAGCAGTTGTAGTAGCCAGCGGACAGCAAGAGTGTTGGAAGTACTGTCTAACCAGTGGCATCTAGAATAGGTCTTTTAAATTCCTCACTGTTGTAAGCAAATAATCATGTTTGCTTAGGGGTGACCGCAATACGTGCCTGAACACTCTCTGTGATGCTACACTGAAGGATGGACTATACAGAACACAGATGGCCAACCTGGGCAAGTTCCGGACAATTATCAAATCTGGTGACCCTGTTGTCCATGAAGTCTGGGCTCATGGTGTCTGTCAGGGAAAGGGCACAGCTTAGGTATGCTTCAACCTGGTTGTGCAACCTGGTGGTATATATCCTTTTGGTGACGAATCATGTCAGGGTGGAATACAGGAAGTAAAACATGTATCATCATGTACTCCAACAGTAAGATGCTGCTGCTTCTGCCTCTTGCAGGGGTAGTGATGGCAGACGGGATAGAGAGTTGATTAAGCCGGGAGCAGAAAGTGTACCCTCATTCGGCAGGTGTTTACTGCTGGAAAGTATGTCAAGCTGGCTGGGTAGTTTCTCCCTATAAAAATCCAATTTATCCTGCTTCTCGGAAGGTGAAAAATTTCCCCATTCTGGCTTCATAACAAGAGTCTAGGAGAGTGTGGCTATCCAGGACTCATCTCTTTCCTTCGTGCGCACAACATGCTTGTCACTGCACAAGCAAGAAATAATAAAGCTTTCATATATTTCAAGAAATAATACATACTTTCCTGCTTTTACAAGGCCATGGCTTGTCTCTCCCCTATCCCATACTACCAAAGTTAGTTATCATTGTCCTAGGCATCATCATAACTGAGCACATACATACTGTTGCCAGCCAGAAATGAACCTTCCTCTATCCCTCCTTGCTCAATCTCCACTGTGAGCATTTGCTCCAGAAGGAATATCAGTGGCAGAATATCACTAGTTTAACTGCTGTCTTTGTACAAGGGAGACACTGTCCTCAGGTTTGGTGTTAGGTATTTCTATATATCAATTTGTATATATAATCTCAGTCAGAATAATAGTGAAAAATATATAATCTAATGAAAAAAGAGTGAGTAAAATCTCAAAACGCATCTAGCCTACAATATAAGCGATATATAGACATAAAATTTATTGTTATACGGCCATATATCTAAATTCACTTCACAACTTCAGCAACTACAAGACTCTCCATACAGGGAGAGTGTTCCATGCCACCTAGAAACAGCACAGCCACAATGTTTGCGCCATAATTGGCGACCACATTTTCCAATGTCAGATTCCTGTGCCTACTTATAAATGTAGTTCCTATATTGCACCCTGGACATGGCTTATTTTTTGTTTGCAGAAATGGCTTAGTGTCACATTTTCATTATCTGGTAAGGTAGAAAAGAATTTCAACATGGCACAATAAAGCACAGGTACACCACCATCTTTCCTCTGGAAGTTTTTTTTTCAGACCAGCAGGCCTACTTTTGGCAATTTTGACAGGTGTTTTGGCTCTCTAAGCTGTGTTCTTCTTGGCTGAAAGTGAGACTACCCTCCTGCTATGAACAGGTTATCTCTTTCTCAACTGGTTCCCACGTCCTGTCCAAAACATCATCATCAGACTCTTCATTTTTGTCATAGCTACTCCTCTCAGCATGAACTTCTGATGTCTGATCATGGGCTTATTGATCCCCCTCAACATATCCACTATGATTCCTTACAATCTCACCACCACCAGTCCCCTAGTGCTATACTCAAGCACTGCTTTCAACTCCACCACCTTCTTTGTGGCTAATGCTATCCTTCTGCTAAGCACTGGTGGGGGGGGGGGGGAGAAAGCGTAGACAACGATGATGGAACAGATGGACATTTCCACTGCCCCATGTAACTGAAGATGATAAGGAATCCACTTGTTGAGACACACCTGTCTCAACATCAAATCATAAAACTCTTCATCCTTCTCCTGAGAAGACTTCAAACAAGTCAACCAGATGACAAGAACCTTATTTTTTCTGAAACCAAACAACCCATGGAAAACAGTGACACCTTTTGCTTGCTGCTGCTGCTACTACTACCACCAGGCACCTGGCTGCTGATGCTACCTGTACTGGTGCGTGTACTGCCACCAATATTTTTACTGCCAGAGGACACGGCAGAAGTGCTCTGTCTTCTACCCTGCCAACCCATTCCTTTACCAGAATTTTTTTTTTTATGATTAAAACACAATTAAGAAAAAAAAATGGAGGTTATTATTATGGTTTTGGGGGGATTCGTCAGTCACCTACTAGTCAACTTTCACTCAACACTAGAAATGGGTATTTACATTAAATCTACAGATGCTATAATTTTTCATTAAACTCAGAAAATATATGCATCACTATGCAGCTGCCTAACTTAAGAAGACGGGGGACACTATTTTACATTAGACCCCCCTCCGCTCATCTCCCACTCGCCTGCGGTGCACATCTCCCATCTGTCCGCTACCGGGTGCAAGACTACAACTCCCAGCATACTGTTAAAGTGAGGGTATACTGGGAGTTGTAGTCTTGCAGCAGGTAGCGAGCGGGTGGGAGATGAGCGGCGTGGGCTGGTGGGAGAGAAGCAAGGATGGGGAGTGTAAAACAGTGTCCCAGTGTCTCTGCCAGTCCAGGCTCCTTTTAACATACCACTAATTTATTCTATCCCCTACTGTAATTTCATATATCCCATGATTGGCCAGGAGCGAGCCTCCAGTTAAGCACCAGCTGGGGTCTTGCTGTTCCTAAACTACAACTCTCATCATGGGAGTTTTAGTTTAGCAACAGCCAGAGGCACCCTGTTGCAAGCCAAGGAAGCGGGTGGCAATGCGCTCCACTCCCCAGCCGGATTCCTAGGGGAAAGGAGAGGATTTCCTATTACAAAAGGATAGAAAAACTCATGGTATGCTAAAAAGGGACAGGGTTGGCATCACTCTGCAGCCACCCGGAACTCCTGCAGCCAGGCCAGGGAATGTGCAGGAGCGATCCCTGTGGTACAGTATGTGATGAGTATTCTCACAGCGCTGAGGGATTTCAGGGACGGCTCCTGTATATTCCCTGGCCCAGTTGCAGGAGTCATGGACGGCTGCAGAGAGATGCCAGCCCGGGCTCCTTTTAACTCCATCCCTCTTTGGTGACTTTTCATTTTTGCACTTTTGTTATTTCCTCCTCACCTTCTAAAAACACTTTAAGATTTCCACCTAAAAATCCATATGAGGGCTTGTTATTCGCGACAACAATTTTACTTTGTAATACCATTAAAAATGTCACCACAAAATCTACGGCAAAACCAGAAAAAAAATGATCTGCGGGGCAAAATTGAAAAAAAAAAAAAACATTTTGTAAATGTTTGTGGCTTCCGTTACTACGCAGTGCAGTTTTTGGTAAAAATTGCACCTTATCTTTATTCTATAGGTCTATACTAGAGATGAGCAAATCAAAGCGGACAAACCCAAATTCGTTATGAATTTCATGAAATATTCGATTCGCAACGAATGTGAATATTGCCGCGATTCTATCACGCAAATCGCTTCATTAAATTCCATTTTACAGCGTTCCCGGCTAAAGGAGACCTAAAATGGTGGATCCACATGTGAGTACATGGGGCAGGGGATTATGGGAGGCAACAAATCACTGATATATGGACCACAAATTCAATTTAGCTCATTACTAACTCAAGACCAACCAAGAAAAAAGCTAAAATGTAACAAATTTTATTGAATACAGTTAAAACCTATAGTTACTATAAAGTGGATAAAGAGTCACGGGTCTACAGTACAGGAAGACTCTAACCAGGGGTGATCCCCTATTTAACACCCTTACTAAACCCGACGCGTTTCCCCGTGGGTTAAATATATCCACGGTTCATCAGGGGTTATAATTTAGGCCCCGGATACACAGTGGAGGAATGCATCTTATAACTTATTCCATTCGATGTATAACAGACAGGAAGAAAACATATAACACAAAGCAAGCAGGATTAGTAAATGCACGGTATAGTCTCTGTGGGATCCTTCTTTATGGATAATCTCCAATAATGTCTTGACATCCAATAGACCCTAGTTGCTTGATATGACCTCCAGGTCTAATTCTACATCCTGAAAAGCAAAAAGCAGACAGGCAGAAAAACAGCAAGAAGACATATACCTGTTAAACAAACAAAACAAAGTGCCAGCAGACAGACTAAGGATAAGCAAACATGCGGCTCGAGCACATTGAGCACATACAGGAAAAGAACATATAGCAGAATATATATACAAAGACCATTATTTGTGACACAGAGAATAGAATAATTTTGAAAAGTACCTGAATGTCAGAGTACATCAAAGAATGGCCATATGATATAAAATAGGCTAATAAGTACACTTATTTTCTTCCTCAACAATGGCCCCTATTAGCTAAGTAAACACAATGTAATAAATTGAAGAACAATAATTTATTACTTGAAATCACATATTAGCTCAATTAATGTGCCATTAGATTCATTTTACCTCCGTGTGTAAATACTGATGATAAACAAGGTGATGTTATAGCTCGCACAGAATCCACACTATAAAGAAACAGACCACTCGTCAATATGACCACATAATAATATACTATTAATTACCAAATAGAGTAACAATATATCATTACCTTAAAGATAAATTTCCCCTATGTGAGGGACTATGTAGCCAATGATATTTCTCACACTGCCTATACTGACCAGCAGAAAGGCTAAAGGAAAAAAGTAGTATACACAATCTGTATTAATACTAGGGATCTATAGGAAAAACCCCAACATAGTAACACGGAGACATACAGAACTAACTCTTACCTCAATATATCCTGACTGCCACAGGAGGGCGGGAAAGTATGGCAGGAAGGGAGGTAGGTGGGATGACCCTGAATCACATGCGAGATGCAACCTATCAACATTTATTAACCCCTGTGATGTCACAGCCCTATATAATCGGCGGTCATCTTGCTGCTGCTCCTTTTCATCCATGCACTCAGAGAGAGAGGACGGACTGCATGTATGAATTGCTTATACCACAACGTACCACTGGCAACTGCTAGTCACATCAGCATTGTGGACAGACAGGAGTGCAGTGCTTTGGTGTTCTCACTGAGAAGGATCTTACGATCTATAAACCTCCTATTCACGTTATTGAGCATTTCATCAGAGAGGGGCAGATAGCTTTTTGTTGCCTCATACATATCAACAATCTGCCTGAACTTTATCAACCATCTTATCTCCTAATTTTTCAGCGCAATCCTGTGCTTTTTTTTGCTCCACAAATCATCCGCTGCTCAGAATTGTGTGTAGACTGTATAAAAACCAGTGCACACCATTCTTAACACTCTGTGACAGAGTGCAATTTAGGGTTTAATCCCTGTTTACTTTTTTTTGTGGTGCTGCACTGTTGTGTCCTGCTGCTGTTCACAAATACGTTTTTTCAGCCGCCTGTAGTGCATTTGTCTGCCCTCATACGTGCATACCACATGCCTACATCAAAGCAGTCTACTATTTTGTATCTGTAACAAGTCTAAATACAGGGAAAGTCCTGGCAAAAGTAATTACCTGCTGGTGTTTTTCAAAAATTCAGATTTTTTCTGCGTATTGTCGCGCATTTTTCTGCCCTCATCGGTGCATACCGCATACGTACATCCAAGTAGTGTACCATTTTGTACCTGTTAATCTGTCAAGGGCCTACATACTGTTAAAGTCCAAACAATAGTACTCACAGCCTGGTGTTTTGCAAAAATACAGATTTTTTCTGCGTATTGTTGCACATTTTTATGCTCTCATCAGTGCATACCGCATACGTACATCCAAGTAGTGTACCATTTTTGTCACGCCGAGCGCTCCGGGTCCCTCTCCTCCCCCGGAGCGCTCGCGGCGTTCACCTCCTGGTTGCAGCGTCCTGTCAGAATCGCTGACCGGGAGCGCTGCTCTGTTTCCTCCGGCGGGGATGCGATCCACGCTGCGGGACGTGCCTGCCCGCGGGTCGCATCCCATTCTGTTTACCTGCCCCGTCCTCCTGCTGACCAGTCAAGGCGCGCGGCCTTGCTCTCTAGGGCACGCATGCCTCTCAGATTTAAGGGCCAGTTCACCGTTAATTGGTGCCTGGCCCAATCTGTTCTCAATCACTCCCACACATATAAACCCACTTCCCGTCCCTGTCCTTACCGGATCTTGTTGCCTTAATACCCTGAGAAAGCGTTTTGTGTGTATCCCTAGCCTGTTTATCCAGATCCCTTGCTGTTGTCCCTGAGTACGAACTTTGCCGCCTGCCTTCACCTTCTGCTACGTCTGACCTCGCCTTGCCTTTGTTACGCCGAACGCTCCGGGTCCCTGCTCCTCCCCGGAGCGCTCACGGCGTCTCTCTCCCCGCAGCGCCCTGGTCAGACCCGCTGACCGGGAGCGCTGCACTGACATTGCCGGCGGGGATGCGATTCGCATAGCGGGACGCGCCCGCTCGCGAGTCGCATCCCAAGTCACTTACCCGTCCCGGTCCCCGTCTGTCATGTGCTGGCGCACGCGGCTCCGCTCTCTAGGGCGCGCGCGCGCCAGCTCTCTAAGATTTAAAGGGCCAGTGCACCAATGATTGGTGCCTGGCCCAATCAGACTAATTAGCTTCCACCTGCTCCCTGGCTATAATACCTCACTTCCCCTGCACTCCCTTGCCGGATCTTGTTGCCTTGTGCCAGTGAAAGCGTTTAGTGTTGTCCAAGCTTGTGTTTCCAGATCTTCTGCTATCCACATTGACTACGAACCTTGCCGCCTGCCCCGACCTTCTGCTACGTCTGACCTTGCCTCTGCCTAGTCCTTCTGTCCCACGCCTTCTCAGCAGTCAGCGAGGTTGAGTCGTTGCAGGTGGATACGACCTGGTTGCTACCGCCGCAGCAAGACCATCCCGCTTTGCGGCGGGCTCTGGTGAATACCAGTAGCATCTTAGAACCGGTCCACCAACACGGTCCACGCCAATCCCTCGCTGACACAGAGGATCCACATCCAGCTAGCCGAATGGTGACTGCCTTGTCCTTGTGTACCGCGCCTGTCTCAGCTGTCAGGGAGGTTGAGTCGCTATCGGGTTGAATGACCTGGGGGTTACCTGCCGCAGCAAGTCCATCCCACTTTGCGGCGGGCTTTGGTGAAAACCAGTAACCCCTTAGATTCCGTTCCCCTAGTACGGCCCACGCCATCGCCTCACTGACACAGAGGATCCACTTCCTTGTCCTCCCCGCATACCAGTCCCAACCCTGACAGTAGATCCGGCCATGGATCCCGCTGAGGTGCCGCTAACAAGTTTCGCTGACCTCACCACCGTGGTTGCCCAGCAGTCTCAGCAGATCGCCCAACAAGGACAGCAGCTGTCGCAGTTGGCTGCAATGCTCCAGCAGCTTCTGCCTCCACAGCCTCTACCATCTCCTCCGCCTGCTCCAGCATCTCCTCCACTACGAGCTGCCGCTTCTACCTCTAGAGTCCGCCTGTCTCTTCCTGAGAAATTTGACGGGGACTCTAAGCTGTGCCATGGGTTCCTGTCCCAATGTTCCCTGCACCTCGAGATGATGTCGGACCAGTTCCCCACAGAACGGTCTAAGGTGGCTTTCGTGGTCAGTTTGTTATCTGGAAGGCCTTGTCCTGGGCCACACCACTTTGGGACCGCAATGATCCTGTCACTGCTTCCGTCCAGTCCTTCTTCTCTGAAGTACGCAGTGTCTTTGAGGAGCCAGCCCGTGCTTCCTCTGCCGAGACGGCTCTCCTGAATCTCGTTCAAGGGAGCTCTTCAGTGGGCGAATATGCCATACAGTTCCGCACCCTCGCCTCTGAGCTCGCCTGGAACAATGAGGCCCTCTGCGCGACCTTCAAGAAAGGTTTATCCAGCCACATCAAATGAGAAATTCCTGCTACCTTGTCTGAACTTATCCACTTGGCAACCCGCATTGATATGCATTTCTCTGAAAGACGCCAGGAGCTCAGCCAGGAAAAGGATCTTGTTCACACCAGGCGGTTTCATCGCTTTGCACCTCTCTTCCAGAGTCCTCTGCAACCTATTCCTGTGCCTCCCGCCGAGGAGGCTATGCAAGTGGATCGGTCCCGCCTGACCCAAGAAGAGAGAATTCGCCGCAGAACTGAAAATTTATGCCTGTACTGTGCTAGTACCGAACATTTCCTTAAGGACTGCGCTTTTCCTCCTCCGCGTCAGGGAAATGCACACACCTAGTTAACATGGGAGAGGCGTTGCTAGGTGTGAATTCATCCTCTCCACGTCTGACTATGCCAATGCCGATTTCACTATCCACTAATTCTTCCTTCTCTGCAGTGGCCTTTCTGGACTCAGGTTCAGCAGGAAACTTTATCAAAGCCTCACTCATCAACAGATTCAATATTCCTGTTATCCGTCTCATCAAGCCTTTCTTCATTTCGTCTGTAAACGGAGAAAATCTGGCCTGCACCGTGCGTTACCGCACTGAACCCCTGCTCATGACCGTTGGTGCTCTCCATCAAGAAAAAATTGAATTCTTTATTTTGCCAAACTGTACCACTGAAATTCTTCTTGGCTTGCCCTGGCTCCAGCGTCACACTCCTACCCTCGACTGGACCTCTGGTGACATTAAAACTTGGGGCTCTTCCTGCCACAAATGCTGCCTTAAATTTGTACCTACCAGCCAAGTCCCCATCGCTACATCATTGCCTGGCCTTCCAGAGGCCTATCAGGACTATTGTGACGTCTTTTGTAAGAAGCAGGCGGAGGTCTTACCACCGCACAGACCCTACGACTGCCCTACTGACTTGCTCCCTGGTACCACACCGCCCCGTGGCAGAAGCTATCCTCTCTCCGCTCCAGAGACTCAGGCCATGGCTGAATACATTCAGGAGAATCTTAAGTGAGGTTTCATCAGGAAGTCTTCTTCTCCAGCCAGAGCTGGATTCTTCTTTGTTGCCAAAAAAGACGGATCTCTACGCCCTTGCATAGACTATCGTGGCCTTAATAAAATCACAGTAAAAAAAACGCTATCCTCTGCCTCTCATCTCGGAACTCTTTGACCGTCTGCGCGGAGCAAAAATTTTTACTAAACTTGACCTTAGGGGCGCTTATAACCTCATCAGAATTCGTGAAGGTGATGAGTGGAAAATCGCTTTTAACAACAGAGATGGCCACTTCGAATATCTCATCATGCCTTTTGGACTTTGCAACGCCCCTGCAGTCTTTCAAGATTTTGTTAATGACATTTTTTGCGACATACTGTACACCTGCGTTGTTGTCTAGATGTTAGATGACATCCTAATTTTTTCCTCCAGCCTAGAGGAACACCGGCTCCATGTCCGTCAAGTGCTCCAGCGCCTTCGTGAAAATAATCTATATGCCAAATATGAAAAGTGTCTTTTTGAACGCAGCTGTCTTCCTTTCCTGGGATACCTAGTCTCCGGTCAAGGTCTTCAAATGGATCCTGACAAACTCTCCACGGTGTTGGATTGGCCTCGCCCCTCTGGACTTCGTGCTATCCAGCGCTTCCTCGAATTCGCCAACTACTATTGTCAGTTCATTCCTCACTTCTCCACCTTTGTTGCTCCTATTGTGGCACTGACTAAGAAAAACGTGAATCCGAGGTCCTGGCCTTCCCAAGCAGATGAAGCTTTTAATCGCCTTATGGCCGACTTCGCCTCTGCACCAGTCTTGTCCAGGCCAGATCCTCTGAAGCATTTTTTACTTGAGGTTGACGCCTACTCAGTTGGAGCCGGAGCAGTCCTTCTTCAAAAAACCGCTAAGGGAAAAAACGTCACTTGCGGATTTTTCTCCAGAACTTTTTCTCCTCCTGAAAAAAACTATTCTATTGGAGACAGTGAGCTTTTGGCTATTAAGTTGGCACTTGAAGAGTGGAGACATCTTCTGGAAGGATCCCTTCATCCCATCACCATCTACACAGACCATAAAAATATGTCTTATCTTCAATCCGCCCAGCGGTTAAATCCTCACCAGGCTAGATGGTCATTGTTTTTTGCTCATTTCAATTTTTTTCAAATCCATTTTCGTCCTGCGGACAAGAATGTCAGCGCTGATGCTCTATCATGTTCCACCAATGCCTCTGAATCCGAAGCTCTTCCTCAGCACATCATACCTCCAGAGTGTCTAATCTCCTCTGCTCCTAGTTCTCTGGTGCCAATCCCTCCGGGAAAAATTTATGTTCCTCCACATCTTCGCCTCCAGACTCTCAAATGGGGCCATCTGGCTGGTCATGCTGGAATCAAAAAGTCCACACAGTTTATTGCCAGACACTATTGGTGGTCTTCCCTGGAGAAAGATGTGACCGATTTTGTATGAGCCTGTACAGTGTGTGCACGTGACAAAACTCCACGCCAGAAGCCTGCTGGTCTTCTCCTTCCTCTGCCGGTGCCTGAACAGCCGTGGTCCCATATAGCTATGGACTTCATCACTGATCTAGCCTTCATCTCATGGCAACATTGTTATTTGGGTGGTCATTGATAGTTTTTCCAAAATGGCTCATTTTGTCCCACTTCCGGGTCTTCATTCTGCGCCACAATTGGCGAAACAATTTTTTCTGCAAATTTTTCGTCTACGCATATCGTCTCTGACAGAGGTGTTCAATTTGTCTCATAATTTTGATGAGCACTCTGCATTCAATTAAAAATCAAATTACATTTTTCCTCTGCTTATCATCCTCAATCCAATGGACAAGTGGAAAGAGTGAACCAGACCTGCGACATTTTGTCTCCTCCCGTCAAGATGATTGGGTTGACCTTCTGCCCTGGGCTGAATTCTCTTACAATTTCAAAAATTCTGAGTCTTCCTCCAAATCTCAATTTTTTGTGGTCTACGGCCATCATTCGCTTCCCCCCTTCCCATTCCCACTTCATCTGGAGTTCCTGCCGTAGATGAATTGACACAAGACTTCTCCTCTATCTGGAAGGAAACTCAAAAGTCGCTCTTACTGGCCTCATCTCGCATGAAGAGACATGCTGATAAAAAGAGAAGAATTCCTCCTGTCTTTGCCCCCGGTGACAAAGTGTGGCTCTCTGCCAAATACATCCGTTTCCGTGTCCCTAGCTACAAACTTGGTTCTCGGTATCTCGGGCCATTTAAAATCAAAAATCAAATAAATTATGTCTTCTACAAGTTTCATCTTCCTTCTTCTCTTCGTATTCCCAACTCTTTCCATGTTTCTCTTCTCAAACTTCTCATGCTTAACTGCTATTCTCCCAAGGTCACTGTTCCTGCTCCTGTCTATGGATCCTCTGATGTATTCTCCGTGAAGGAGATCCTCGCCTCCAAAGTTGTCCGAGGTAAAATATTTTTTTTAATTGACTAAGAGAATTGTGGTCCTAAAGAGAGATCCTGGGAGCCTGAGGCCAATATTCTGGACAAGGAGCTCATCCACAAATTCCTTGGTTCCAAAAAGAGGGGGAGACCCAAGGTCTCGCCGAGCGCTCCAGGTCCCTCTCCAGGTGTTCACCTCCTGGTTGCAGTGCCCCAGTCAGACTTGCTGACAAGGAGCGCTGCTCTGTTTCCTCCGGCTGGGATGTGATCCACGCAGCGGGACGTGCCTGCCCGCGTCTCGCATCCCGTTCTTTTTACCTGCCCTGTCCTTCTGCTGATCAGTCCCGGCGCACGCCGCCCAGCTCTCTAGGGCGCGCGCACCGGGTCTCTCAGATTTAAAGGTCCAGTGCACCGTTAATTGGTGCCTGGCCCAATCTGTTCCCAATCACTCCCACACATATAAACCCACTTCCCCTTCCTGTCCTTGCCGGATCTTGTTTCCTTATTGCCCTGAGAAAGCTTTTGTGTGTATGCCTAGCCTGTGTATCCAGATCCCTTGCTGTTACCCCTGACTACGAACCTTGCCGCCTGCCTTGACCTTCTGCTACGTCTGACCTCGCCTTGCCTTGTCCTTGTGTACAGCGCCTATCTCAGCTGTCAGTGAGGTTGAGTCACTATCGGGTGGAACGACCTGGGGGTTACCTGCCGCAGCAAGTCCATCCCGCTTTGCGGCAGGCTTTGGTGAAAACCAGTAACCCCTTAGATTCCGTTCCCCTGGTACGGCCCACGCCATCGCCTCACTGACACAGAGAATCCACTTCCTTGTCCTGCCCGCATACCAGTCCGGACCCTGACAATTTTATATCTGTTAATCTGTCAAGGACCTACATACTGTGAAATTCCAAACAATAGTACTCACCGGCTGGTGTTTTACAAAAATACAGATTTTTTCTGTGTATTGTTGCACATTTTTCTGCCCTCATCAGTTCATACCGCAAATGTGCATCCAAGTAGTGTACCATTTTGTATCTGTTAATCTATCAAGGGCCTACATACTGTGAAAGTCCAAACAATAGTACTCACAGGCTGGTGTTTTACAAAAATACTGATTTTTTCTGCGTATTGTTGTGCATTGTTCTGCCCTCATTAGTGCATACCGCATACGTACATCCAAGTAGTGTACCATTTTGTACCTGTTAATCTGTCAAGGCCTACATACTGTGAAAGTCCAAATAATAGTATTCACCGGCTGGTTTTTTACAAAAAAACAGACTTTTTCTGCGTATTGTTGCGCAGCAGCTGACCCAGCAAGGCGGTAGCACGGTTGGCAGTCAGCATGGTGGCAGGAGTTGAAATTCTGGAGTCAAACGTGCCCGGGGGAGACCACCTGCTTCGCGTCAAGCTACCTTTCCGGGAGGTAGTGAAACAGGGGTTCCTGGAGATGGCGACAGTAGCAGTCAATTAGTGCGGACTGTAGGTGGGAAAATCAGCTACTCAGCGGTGTTGCAGTTTTTCATCAGGCATCCGGAAGAGGTTCACGTAGCCGCATGCAAGGGTATGTCGGCAGATAGTGAAGCGTGGCCAGGGTCCCAATGTCGGCACCACGGCCCTGCATCAACACATACCTCGCCATCATAAAGTGGCCTGATGTCGTGGTTCCGATGTCGTGGTCCAGCCTGCTGCATCAAACAGTGGCCATCCACTCCCTCCTTCATCCAGCCAAGGCTCTAGCACCTCAGCCGAAGGGAGCTGTGTGTCAAACCCTCCTTGTGTCGCTCCAAATGCTCCTGCTTCTCCCGCTTTTAGTCAGCCATTCCGCCAACAATCCATCGACGAAGCCATGACCAAGAGACAACAGTATGCGCCGACAGAAGTTGAATGTGCTCCTGTCCAAGTTGCTGGTGCTTCAGTCCCTCCCTTTTCAAGTGCTGAACTTTACACCTTTCAGAGAATTGATAGCTTGTGCCGAGCCCAGGTGGAGAGTCCCAAGCCGATATTTCTTTGCAAATAAGGCAGTACCAGCCCTGCATAAGATTGTACAAGAGAAGGTGGGCCAGTCCTTGAGCATGTAAGTGTGCTCAAAAGTGCACGGCAGTGCCAAAGTGTGGAGCTGTAACTACGGCAGGGACAATACGTGTCTTTTATGGCCCACTGGGTAAATGTGCTTCCCGCACAGCCACAACAGTAACTTGGACAGGTCACACCGCTTCCTCCTCCACGCTCTCGGTCTCAGGCAGTTGGTCCTGTGTCAGTGTGCGACTCTGCCTCCTCATCCTCCACTGTGTCCTCGGCCTCCACTGCACGTAGGAATCTCAGCGGCCCTTCATTGTACCATGTGTGTGTAGGGCACTGCGGTGTCAAGCTGTTCTTCACATGGTTTGCCTTGGCGAATGGAGTCACACAGGTGAGAAACTGCTAAAATTCATTCGTAAAAAAATCAGAGTATGGCATACTCTGGAAATGGGAACCATGGTGACCGACAATGGGAACAACATTGTGTCCGCACTGCGACAAGGAAGTGTGAAGCATGCACCCTGCATGGCACAAGTGTTGAATCTGGTTGTCAAGCACTTCCTCAAGTCTTCACCCCATTTGCAAAACATCCTGGCAATGGCAAGGAAACTGCAAGCACTTCAGCCACTCGTACACCGCAAAGCACACCCTCCTTGAGCTGCAGCGTCAGAACGGTATCCCACAACATAGTCTTATTTGTGACGTTGCCACACGTTGGAATTCCCCCCTCCATATGTTTAACAGACTATTAGAACAAAGAAAAGCCATCACAGATTTCTTGATGATCCAAGCAGATAGGAGTACTCCCCTGTGTAACTTCAATGTGAACCAGTGGCAGCTCATACGTGACACCTGCCATTTGCTGAGGCCCTTTGAGGAAGCCACATTATTTGTAAGTCGCCTGGATTACGGCATGAACAACGTAATTCCACTCCTACATTTCCAACAACAAATGATTGAAACGATGGCTGGTCACTGCAATGGAGACGTTGCACCTACATCTCGAAGCTACATGAGCCCTGTGGGGGGCTGAACTGTAGGAGGAGGATGAGGGGCAGAGTGGATCACAGTTTAGGTTGGATGAGATGGCCGGTGTTTCTAGTCATCGGACAGGAGAGGAGGAGCAGCCAGAGGAGCTGGAGGGTTATGAGGAAGGCGAGACAGAGGACCTAGACACACCGTGGCAGTATGCAGTGGAGATGGAGGCAGGTAGTCCCTCCGAGTCACTGGCACAAATGGCACGATGCATGCTCAGTTGCTTGCGTAGTGACCCCTGAATTGTCAAAATTTGTCAGCGGGATGACTTCTGGCTCTGCACCTTATTGGACCCTCGCTACCATCCCAGAATGAGGGCCTTTTTTACACCCACTGAGAGGGAGGACAAACTAACCTACTACAGAGAGATCCTACGTAGTCAGTTGTCCGATGCCTATCGGCAAAATGGTCCATCCATTCGCAGGTCTGACTCGGGGGGCTGTCTGAGCTCACCTATCACTGGCATGGTTGCTGGGGAGGGGAGGGTTGGCAGGAGCAGTACCAGCTCCATCAGCAGCAGCCTGAGTCTACAGTTGCTGATGAGTAGCTTTCTTCACCCGCATAGTGAAGCAACTCATCAGCAGCAGGTAGACATGGAGCAGGACCTGAACCAGCAGGTGGTGGCATACCTTGACATGGCCATGCCAACAAATATTGAAGATCCGCTGGACTTCTGGGCAGCCAAACTTGATTTATGGCCGCAACTATCAGAGTTTGCCCTGGAAAAGCTGTCCTGCCCGGCCAGTAGTGTGCCATCAGAGCGAGTGTTTAGTGCGGCCGGGGCCATAGTCACCTCAAGGCAAACTCATCTGTCCACGAAAAATGTGGAGAGACTGACCTTTGTGAAGATGAATCACGGAAGGATCAGCCAGGATTTCCAGCCACCAATGCCAGATGCCTCAGAGTAGATTGACCATGCTGCTACACCAACACTTCACAATTATGGTTATGAAACCCTCTTGGTTTCTCAATTAGGGTTATGAAACCTTCTTGGGTACTACGAATGCTTGCTCCTGACTCATCCTGTGTTTTTCAGAAACTACTTGCCACACGGATGCTTTGGGCCTTGGGCCTTTTATTTTTGGATGTTTAGTAGTAGCAAAATACATGCTTAATGCAAATTTCAACATTGATCTTTAAATGTAAGGGGTTATGAAACCCTCTTGGCTACTGTGAATGCCTGCTCCTGACTCATCCTGTGTCTCTTTCAGGATCTACTTGCCTTACTGATGCTGCGGGCCTTGGGCCTTTAATTTTTGGATGTTTAGCAGTAGCTAAATACATGCTTAATTCGGATTTCAACATTGATCTTGTAATGTAAAGGGGTTATGAAAACTTTGGGTGTACTGTTGATGCCTGCGCCTGTGTCTTTCAGGAATAACTTTGCTTACTGATGCTTCTGGGCTTGGGCCTTACATTTTTGGATGGTAGCACTACCTAATATGCATCTTCAATAGAGATTTCAAAGTTCACCTTTTAATGTTAGGGGTTGTGTACTCATGCTGCTTCCTGCTCCACTCCGTCAGCCCTTTGGTCCTGTGACAGGGTGCAACTCCGCCACCACATCCTCCACTGTGTCCTAAGCCTCCACTGCCCGGACAAGTCTCAGTGGCCCTTCAGCATACCATGTGTGCAGGGCACGGTGGTGTCACGCTGTTCCTGTGACCACATGAGCCCTGTGGGGGCTTGTTGGATTTGGTCCTTTGTACCCACACTCTCGGGTCCGGGACACTCAAACTTTGATTTAAATTTCAAATAAAAAAAATCAGACATTTCAATGGTCTCCTCATGCATCAGCCAACACCAGGCTGTGTCATTCAGGCAATATATGGTTTACTGATGACGCTGCTGGGCCTGGGTCTGGGAAATTCAAATTTTATCATAAGTAGCACCCGCTATCCAAAATCTTCTTCAAACATTTCAAAAATGGTTGTGTTTTTTTGGGGGGGATTGTGAAGCCCTGGTGTGTACTCATGCATCAGCCAACTCCAGGCTGTGTCATTCAGGCAATATATGGTTTACTGATGACGTTGCTGGGCCTGGGTCTGGGAATTTTACATTTTAGCATAGGTAGCACCCGCTATCCAAAATCTTCTTCAAAAATTTCTAAAATTGTTGTGTTTCTTTGGGGGGATTGTAAAGCCCTGGTGTGTACTCATGCATCAGCCAACTACAGGCTGTGTCATTCAGGCAAGATATGGTTTACTGATGAAGCTGCTGGGCCTGGGTCTGGGAAATTCAAATTTTATCATAGGTAGCACCCGCTATCCATCTTCGGTTTAAATTTCTAAATTCATCTTTTAATCTTAGGGATTGTTAAATCCTAGTGCCTACTTATGCTACCAACAGCTCCACCCTGTGTCATTCAGGCACTATATGGTGTCCTCATGCTGCCAACACCTCCAGGCTGTGCCATTCAGCCACTATATGGTGTCCTCATGCTTCCAACACCTCCACGCTTTGTCATTCAGCCACTATATGGTGTCCTCATGCTTCAGCCTCATCCAAGCTGTGTCATTCAGCCACAATATAGTGTCCTCATGCTGCCAACACCTCCACGCTGTGCCATTCAGCCACTATATGGTATCCTCATGCTGCCAACACTTCCGCGCTGTGTCATTCAGCCACTATATCTCCATACACTGATGCCACCACCAGGCTCTTTCATTGTGCTGCTGTGTGTTAGTGATTCTAAAAGCGATGCTGGTAATCTGCATGTTATTCTGGATAACAGTAATATTTCACTACCCCAGCACACTCCATATGCGTTTTAGAACACAGCAAAGTGTTCTATACCCCTACTGAGGCTGTCTGTAGGCTAGAAATAGCCTTTTTTAATATAGATTCACTGTGAAAAATTCAGATCGAAACATACTTTTTCTGCCGAATCTAATTTTTGAAAAGTTCGCTCTTCTCTAGTCTATACGGTTGCAAGGATACCCAATTTATACAGGTTTGATCTTATTTTACTACTTAAAAAAATTATAACTGCATGCGCCAAAATTAATACATTGAGAAATGTCCTTTTCTGACCCCTATAACTTTTACATTTTTCCATATAAGGGGTGGTGTGAGGGCTTATGTTTTGCACCGTTATCTGAAGTGGCACCATTTTAGTTTTGATCAGACTTTTTGATAATTTTTTATTAATTCTTTATGGTATAAAAAGTGACCAAAAATACTCTATTTTGGAATTTTTTACGTGTACGCCATTGACCGTGTAGTTTAACACCTTAAGGACCGGGGTTTTTTCCGTTTTTGCATTTTCGTTTTTTGCTCCTTGCCTTTAAAAAAATCATAACTCTTTCAATTTTTCACCAAAAAATCCATATGATGGCTTATTTTTTGCACCACCAATTCTACTTTGTAATGACGTCAGTCATTTTGCCCAAAAATCGACGGTGAAACGGAAAAAAAAATCATTGTGCGACAAAATTGAAAAAAAAACGCAGTTTTGTAACTTTTGGGGGCTTCCGTTTCTATGTAGTACATTTTTCGGTAAAAATGACACCTTATCTTTATTCTGTAGGTCCATATGATTAAAATGATACCCTACTTATATAGGTTTGATTTTGTCGTACTTCTGGAAAAAATCATAACTACATGCAGGAAAATTAATACGTTTAAAATTGTCATCTTCTGACCCCTATAACTTTTTTATTTTTCCGTGCATGGGGTGGTATGAGGGCTCATTGTTTGCGCTGTGATCTGAAGTTTTTAACGGTACCATTTTTGCATTGATAGGATTTATTGATCGCTTTTTATTAATTTTTAAATGATATAAAAAGTGACCAAAAAGCACTATTTTGGACTGTGGAATTTTTTTGCGCGCACGCCATCTACCGAGCGGTTTAATTAATGATATATTTTTATAATTCGGACATTTCCGCACGTGGTGATACCATAAATGTTTATTTTTATTTTTATTTAAACTGTGTTTTTTTTTTATTGGAATTAAATGAGTTAAATGATCTTTATTCACTTTTTTTTTCACTTTTTTTTTGCAGTGTTATAGGTCCCATAGGGACCTATAACACTGCACACACTGATCTTTTACATTGATCACTGGTTTCTCATAAGAAACCAGTGATCGACGATTCTGCCGCATGATTGCTCATGCCTGGATCTCAGGCACTGAGCAGTCATTCGGTGATCGGACAGCGAGGAGGCAGGTAGGGGCCCTCTGGCTGTCCTGTAAGCTGTTTGGGATGCCGCGATTAGCCGCGGCTATCCCGAACAGCCCGACTGAGCTAGCCGGCAACTTTCACTTTAGCCGCGCGGCTCAGCTCTGAGCGCGCGGCTAAAGGGTCAATAGCGCGCGGCGCCGCGATCGGCGCTGCGCGCTATTAGAGACGGGTCCCGGCTTCACTATGACGCCGGGCCCGCTGTGATATGACGTGGGGTTACTGTGTAACCCCGCGTTCTATCAGGAGAGCAGGACCAAGGACGTACCGGTACGTCCTTGGTCCTTAAGGGGTTAATTAACAATTTATTTTTACAGATCGAACATTTACGCAAGTGGCCATACCACATATGTTTATTTTTAGAGATGAGCAAACTTTTGAAAAATTTGGTTCGGACGATTCGCCGAATTGTTCGAAAAAATTTGGTATGATCAGAATTTACTTGCGGCGAGCTATATAAAAAACAGCTATTTCTGGCCTACAGAGAGCCTCAATAGGGGTGTAGAACACTTTTCTGTGTCCTAACATGCATATGGAGTGTGCTGGGGTAGTGAAACAATACTGTTATTCTTAATGAAGTGTAGATTACTGGCATCGCTTTTAGAATCACTGCCGCAGAACCTGGAGGTGGCATCAGTATGAGGAGACCATATAGTGACTGATGGACACAGCGTGGAGGTGTTGGCAGCATGAGGAGACCATATAGTGGCTGAATGACACAGTCTGGAGCTTGCCGAAGCATGAGTAGACACTAGGGCTTCGCAATCATTAAGATTAAAAAGATGAATTTTGAAATTG
The DNA here is from genome assembly GCF_029499605.1 of Hyla sarda. Classification (NCBI taxonomy): domain Eukaryota; kingdom Metazoa; phylum Chordata; class Amphibia; order Anura; family Hylidae; genus Hyla; species Hyla sarda. The sequence continues at coordinate 22,528,261 of NC_079189.1, forward strand.
AAATTGAAGATTTATGGCAGCTAGTACTACCATAAAAAATAAAAAATAGGTCAAGGTCCAGGCCCAGCAGCATCAGTAAACCATATATTGGCTGAATGACACTGCCTGGATTTGGCTGAAGCATGAGGAGACCATATAGTGGCTGAATGACACAGTGTGGAGGTGTTGGCACCTTGAGGAGACCATATAGTGGCTGAATGACACAGCCTGGAGCTGGCAACAGCACGCATAGACACTAGGGCTTCACAATCATTTCTGAAATTTAAACTGAAGATTTTGGGTAGCTAGTGCTACCAAAACAAATGTTTTATTCCCAGACCAAGGCCCAGCAGCATCAGTAAACCATATATTGCCTGAATGACACTGCCTGTAGTTGGCTGAAGCATAAGGAGATCATATAGTGTCTGAATAGCACAGCCTGGAGTTGGCAGCATCATGAGTAGACACTAGGGCTTCACAATCCCTAAGATTAAAAGATTAATTCTGAAATTTAAATTTAAGATTTTGGGTAGCTAGTGCTATGATAACAACATTTTTATTCCCAGACCCAGGCCCAGCATGATCGGTAAACCATATATTGCCTGAATGACACAGCCTGGAGTTGGCTGAAGCATGAGGAGACCATATAGTGTCTGAATGGCACAGCCTGGAGTTGGCAGCAGCATGAGTAGACATCAAGGCTTCACAATCCCTAAGAAAAAAGAGACAAAGTTTGAAATGTAAACTGAACATTTTGGGTAGCTAGTGCTACCATAACAAATTTTTTTATTCCAAAACCCAGCAGCATCAGTAAACCATATATTGCCTGAATGACAAAGCCTGGAGTTGGCTGAAGCATGAGGAGAGCATATAGAGTCTGAATGGCCCAGCCTGGAATTGATAGCAGCATGAGTAGACACCAGGGCTTCACAATCCCTAAGAAAAAAAAGATGAATTTTGAAATTAAAATCGAAGATTTTGGGTAGCAAGTGCTACTATAAAATTTTTTAGGCCCATACCCAGGCCCAGCAGCATCAGTAAACAATGTATTGGCTGAATGACACAGCCTGGAGTTGGCTGAAGCATGAGGAGTCCATATAGTGTCTGAATGGCCCAGCCTGGAGTTGGTAGCAGCATGAGTAGACACCAGGGCCTAACAATCCCTAAGAAAAGAAAGACACATTTTTTAATTTAAATTGAAGATCTTGGGTAGCTAGTGCTAGCATTAAAAAAAATTAGGCCCAGCAGCATCAGTAAACAATGTATTGGCTGAATGACACAGCCTGGAGTTGGCTGAAACATGAGGAGACCGTATAGTGTCTGAATGGCCCAGCCTGGAGTTGGTAGCAGCACGAGTAGACACCAGGGCTTCACAATCACTAAGAAAAAAATGATGAATTTTGACATTTAAATTGAAGATCTTGGGTAGCTAGTGCTACTATAAAAAATGTTTAGGCCCAGTAACATCAGTAAACAATGTATTAGCTGAATGACACAGCCTGGAGTTGGCTGAAGCATGAGGAGACCACATAGTGTCTGAATGGCACAGCCTGGAGTTGGCAGAAGCATGAGGAGACCACATAGTGTCTGAATGACACAGCTTGGAGTTGGCAGAAGCATGAGGAGAGCATTGAAATTCATGATTTTTTTATTGAAATTGAGGGTTTTTAACTCCCAAGTATTTGTGTCCCGTGCCCCAGCGTGTGGGTACAAACGACCAAATCTAACAAGGACTCACATGTCACATGGCAGCACAATGACGGATCCTGGAGGTGGCATCAGTAGGAGGAGACCATATAGTGGCTGAATGGCACAGCCTGGAGTTGGCTGACGCATGAGGAGACCATATAGTGTCTGAATGGCACAGCCTGGAGTTGGCAGAAGCATGAGGAGAAAATTGAAATCTAAGATTTTTAAATAGAAATGTAAGATTTTTAAATTGAAATTGAGGGCTTTGAAATGTAACTTTTCACTCCCAAGTTTTAGTGTCCCGTGCCCTGACGTGTTGGTACAAGGGATCAAATCTAACAAGGAGTCACATGTCACATGGCAGCACAATGACAGAGCCTAGAGGGGCATCAATAGGAGGAGACCATATAGTGGCTGAATGGCACAGCCTGGAGTTGGCTGAAGCATGAGAAGAGACCATATAGTGGCTGAATGAGACAGCCTGGAGGTGACATCAGTATGAGGAGACCAAATAGTGGCTGAATGACTGCCTGGAGTTTGTGGATGCATGGGGAGACCATATAGTGTCTGAATTGTACGGCCTGGAGTTGTCAGCAGATGAGGAGACATTAGGGCCTCACAATCTCTAAGAATAAAAGAATAATTTTGAAATGTCCATTGAAGATGTATGGTACCTAATGCTACCATAAACATATATAGGTAATGTCCTAGGCCCAGCAGCATCACTAAACCATGTAGCTGCTGAATGACACAGACTGGAGCTGGCTGAAGCATAAGTAAACCATATATTGGATGAATGGCACAGCCTGGAGGTGGCTGAAGCATGAGGAGACCATATAGTGGCTGAATGACACAGCCTGAAGTTGGCTGAAGCATGAGAAGAGACCATATAGTGTCTGAATGAGACAGCCTGGAGGTGACAGCAGCAGAATCAGGAGTCCTGAAAGTGACCAAGTGACAGAGTGGTGCGGTGGGTGGCAATACCAGTACCCAATGACAAAAGTGGTTGAAAAAATGTCTGATGCGGAGGAATGTTTGTAACTGGGGAGCAGCGCCTTAAATCTGTTTGGCGCTATCCGTATTTGTGAAGTGTTGGAGTGGCACCATGGTCAATCTACTCTCATGCATCAGGCATTGTTGGTTGGAAATCCTGGCAGATCCATGCCTGATTCATCTTCACCATGGTCAGTCTCTCCACATTTTCCGTGGACAGACGAGTTCTCCTTGGGGTGACTATGGCCCTGCCGCACTAAACACTCGCTCTGATGGCACACTACTGGCCGGGCAAAACTGCTTTTCCAGGGCAAACTCTGCTAGTTGAGGCCACAAATCAAGTTTGGCTGCCCAGAAGTCCAGCGGATCTTCAAGGTGTGTTGGCATGGGCATGTCAAGGTATGCCACCACCTGCTGGTTCAGGTCCTGCTTACGGTCTACCTGCTGCTGATGAGTTGCTTCACCATGTGAGTGAAGAAAGCTACTCATCAACGACTGTAGACTCAGGCTGCTGCTGATGGAGCTGGTACTGCTCCTGCCATCCCACCCCTCCCCAGCAGCCATGGCAGTGGAAGGTGAGTGCACGGAGTCCCCCCGATTCAGGCATGCGAGAGGATGGACGATGGCGCCAATGGGCATCGGCCAACTGACTAAATAGGATGCTTCTGTAGTAGGACATTTTGTCCTCCCTCTCAGTGGGTGTAAAAAATGCCCCTAATTTGTGGCGGTAGCGAGGGATCAATAAGGTGGAGATCCAGAAGTCATCCCACTGACGAATGTTGAAAATTATGACAACGTTGTCACTACGCAAGCAGGTGAGCATGCATCGTGACATTTGTGCAAGTGACTCGGAGAGCCCTGCCTCCATCTCCACTGCATACTGTCATGGTGTGTCTGGGTCCTCTGTCTCGCCTTCCTCATAACCCTCTAGCTCCTCAGGCTGTTCCTGCTCCTCCTCTCCTGTTAGTGGGCGCATACTGTTGTCTCTTGGACATGGCTTTGCCGATGGATTGTTGGCGGAATGGCTGACTAAAAGTAGGAGGAGAAGGAGCATCTGGAGCGACAGAAGGAGGGTGTGACACACAGCTCCCTTCAGCTGAGGTGGTGGAGCCTTGGCTGGCTAAAGGAGGGAGCGGCGTGCCACTGGGTGATGCAGCAGGCTGGACCACTGTCACGATGCCGGCTGGCAGGAGGTGGATCCTCTGTGCCAGAGAGGGATTGGCGTGGACCGTGCTAGTGGACCGGTTCTAAGTCACTACTGGTGTTCACCAGAGCCCGCCGCAAAGCGGGATGGTCTTGCTGCGGCGGTAGTGACCAGGTCGTATCCACTAGCAACGGCTCAACCTCTCTGACTGCTGAAGATAGGCGCGGTACAAGGGAGTAGACAGAAGCAAGGCCGGACGTAGCAGAAGGTCGGGGCAGGCAGCAAGGATCGTAGTCAGGGGCAACGGCAGGAGGTCTGGAACACAGGCTAGGAACACACAAGGAAACGCTTTCACTGGCACAATGGCAACAAGATCCGGCGAGGGAGTGCAGGGGAAGTGAGGTATACATAGGGAGTGCACAGGTGAACACACTGATTAGAACCACTGCGCCAATCAGCGGCGCAGTGCCCCTTTAAATCGCAGAGACCCGGCGCGCGCGCGCCCTAGGGAGCGGGGCCGCGCGCGCCGGGACAAGACCGACGGAGAGCGAGTCAGGTACGGGAGCCGGGGTGCGCATCGCGAGCGGGCGCCACCCGCATCGCGAATCGCATCCCGGCTGGAGGCGGTATCGCAGCGCACCGGGTCAGTGGAACTGACCGGGGCGCTGCAGTAGCGAGAGTGTAGCGAGCGCTCCGGGGAGGAGCGGGGACCCGGAGCGCTCGGCGTAACAGTACCCCCCCCCCTTGGGTCTCCCCCTCTTCTTGGAGCCTGAGAACCTGAGGACCAGACTTTTGTCTAGGATATTGTCCTCAGGTTCCCAGGATCTCTCTTCAGGACCACAGCCTTCCCAATCGACCAAAAAAAAAGTTTTCCCTCTGACCTTCTTGGAGGCCAGTATCTCCTTTACGGAGAAGATGTCCGAAGAGCAGGAAACAGGAGTGGGAGAAACAAGTTTGGGAGAGAAACGGTTGATGATGAGTGGTTTAAGAAGAGAAACGTGAAAGGCATTAGGAATACGAAGAGAAGGAGGAAGAAGAAGTTTGTAAGAGACAGGATTAATCTGGCACAAAATTTTGAAAGGACCAAGATAGCGTGGTCCCAATTTGTAGCTGGGAACACGGAAGCGGACATATTTAGCGGAGAGCCATACCTTGTCTCCGGGAGAAAAAATGGGGGGAGCTCTTCTTTTCTTATCAGCAAACTTCTTCATGCGTGATGAAGTCTGTAAGAGAGAATTTTGGGTCTCTTTCCATATGGTGGAAAGATCACGAGTTATTTCATCCACAGCGGGCAAACCAGAGGGCAAGGGAGTAGGGAGGGGGGGAAGAGGGTGACGGCCGTACACCACGAAAAATGGGGATTTGGAAGAAGATTCAGAGACTCTGAAGTTATACGAGAATTCGGCCCATGGTAGAAGATCTGCCCAGTCATCCTGGCGGGAGGAAACAAAATGCCGTAAATAATCACCCAGGACCTGGTTAATTCTTTCTACTTGCCCATTGGATTGAGGATGATAAGCAGAAGAAAAGTTTAATTTAATCTTGAGTTGTTTACAGAGAGCCCTCCAGAATTTTGACACGAATTGGACGCCTCTATCCGAGACGATCTGCGTGGGCAACCCGTGAAGACGAAAAATGTGTACAAAAAATTGTTTTGCCAACTGAGGCGCTGAAGGAAGACCCGGAAGAGGAATAAAATGTGCCATCTTGGAAAATCGATCAACGACCACCCAAACAACAGTGTTGCCACGGGATGGGGGTAAGTCTGTAATAAAGTCCATACCAATCAGAGACCAAGGCTGTTCGGGGACAGGCAGAGGATGAAGAAGACCAGCGGGCTTCTGGCGAGGAGTCTTATCCCGGGCACAGACAGTGCAGGCCCGCACAAAATCAACAACATCCGTCTCCAGAGTCGGCCACCAATAGAAACGAGAGATGAGTTGCACGGATTTCTTGATGCCCGCATGGCCTGCGAGATGGGAGGAGTGACCCCATTTGAGGATTCCGAGGCGTTGGCGTGGAGAGACGAAGGTCTTCCCTGGAGGAGTTTGCCTGATGGAGGCTGGAGAAGTGGAGATCAGGCAGTCAGGAGGAATGATGTGTTGCGGAGAGAGCTCTACTTCCGAGGCATCCGAGGAACGAGAGAGAGCATCGGCCCTAATGTTCTTATCGGCAGGGCGAAAGTGAATTTCAAAATTAAACCGGGCAAAGAACAGAGACCACCTGGCCTGGCGAGGATTCAGCCGTTGGGCAGACTGGAGATAGGAGAGATTCTTGTGATCGGTGTAAATGATAACTGGAAATTTTGATCCCTCCAACAGATACCTCCATTCCTCAAGTGCTAATTTAATGGCCAGTAGCTCTCGATCCCCGATGGAGTAGTTCCTCTCTGCCGGAGAGAAGGTCCTAGAAAAAAAACCACAGGTAACAGCATGCCCGGAAGAATTTTTTTGTAGAAGGACCGCTCACGCTCCTACTGAGGAGGCATCAACCTCCAATAGGAAGGGTTTAGATGGGTCAGGTCTGGAGAGCACGGGAGCAGAAGAAAAGGCAGACTTGAGCCGTTTAAAGGCGTCTTCCGCTTGATGAGTCCATGACTTAGGATTGGCATTCTTTTTGGTTAAAGCCACGATAGGAGCCACAATGGTGGAAAAATGTGGAATAAATTGTCTGTAATAATTGGCGAACCCCAAAAAACGTTGGATAGCACGGAGTCCGGAGGGGCGTGGCCAATCTAAGACGGCAGAGAGTTTGTCTGGATCCATTTGTAGTCCCTGGCCAGAGACCAAGTATCCTAGGAAAGGAAGAGATTGACATTCAAACAGACATTTCTCCGTTTTGGCATATAGTTGATTGTCACGAAGTCTCTGAAGAACCATGCGGACATGCTGGCGGTGTTCTTCTAGGTTGGCAGAAAAAATCAGAATATCGTCCAGATACACAACAACACAGGAATATAAGAGATCACGAAAAATTTCATTAACAAAGTCTTGAAAGACGGCAGGGGCGTTGCACAGGCCAAAGGGCATGACCAGATACTCAAAGTGTCCATCTCTAGTGTTAAATGCCGTTTTCCATTCATCCCCCTCCCTGATGCGGATGAGATTATAAGCACCTCTTAAGTCCAGTTTGGTAAAGATGTGGGCACCTTGGAGGCGATCAAAGAGTTCAGAGATAAGAGGTAGAGGGTAGCGGTTCTTTACCGTGATTTTATTAAGACCGCGGTAGTCAATGCAAGGACGTAGGGAGCCATCTTTTTTGGACACAAAGAAAAATCCAGCTCCGGCAGGAGAGGAGGATTTGCGGATAAAGCCCTTTTTTTAAATTTTCCTGGATGTACTCAGACATAGCAAGAGTCTCTGGGGCGGACAGAGGATAAATTCTGCCCCGGGGTGGAGTAGTGCCCGGGAGGAGGTCAATAGGACAGTCATAAGGCCTGTGAGGAGGTAGAGTCTCAGCTTGTTTTTTGCAAAACACATCAGCAAAGTCCATATAGGCCTTAGGGAGACCGGTTACAGGGGGAACCACAGGGTCACGGCAGGGAGTAATGGGAACCGGTCTAAGGCAGCCCTTGAAACAAGAGGTACCCCAGCTCTTGATCTATCCTGTGGACCAATCAAGGGTTGGGGAATGGCGTTGAAGCCATGGTAGTCCAAGGAGAATTTCGGAAGTGCAATTGGAGAGGACCAAAAACTCAATTTTTTCGTGATGAGGTCCGATGCACATTAGGAGGGGTTCCGTGCGGTAACGCACGGCACAGTCCAATCTTTCATTGTTAACGCAATTGATGTAGAGAGGTCTGGCGAGACTGGTCACTGGAATGTTGAACCTGTTGATGAGAGAGGCCAAAATAAAGTTTCCTGCAGATCCGGAATCCAAGAAGGCCTTAGTGGAGAAGGAGAAGGTAGAGGCAGATATCCGCACAGGCACAGTAAGACGTGGAGAAGCAGAGGTCTCAGGCGAGACCGGTCAACTTGCATAGCCTCCACGGCGGGAGGCACAGGAACGGATTGCAGAGGACCAGAGGAGAGAGGAGCCGGGGAGAAAAAACGCCTCGTGCGAACAAAGTCCATATCCTGGCGGAGCTCCTGACGCCTTTCGGAAAAACGCATGTCAATGCGAGTGGCTAGATGAATGAGTTCATGTAAGTTAGCAGGAATTTCTCGTGCGGCCAGAACATCTTTAATGTTGCTGGATAGGCCTTTTTTAAAGGTCGCGCAGAGGGCCTCATTATTCCAGGATAGTTCTGAAGCAAGAGTACGGAATTGTACGGCGTACTCGCCAACGGAAGAATTACCCTGGACCAGGTTCAGCAGGGCAGTCTCAGCAGAAGAGGCTCGGGCAGGTTCCTCAAAGACACTTCGAATTTCCGAGAAGAAGGAGTGTACAGAGGCAGTGACGGGGTCATTGCGGTCCCAGAGCGGTGTGGCCCATGACAGAGCTTTTCCAGACAGAAGGCTGACTACGAAAGCCACCTTAGACCTTTCAGTAGGAAACTGGTCCGACATCATCTCCAAGTGCAGGGAACATTGTGAAAGAAAGCCTCGGCAAAATTTAGAGTCCCCATCAAATTTATCCGGCAAGGATAGTCGTAGGCCTGAAGCGGCCACTCGCTGCGGAGGAGGTGCAGGAGCTGGCGGAGGAGATGATTGCTGAAGCTGTGGAAGTAGCTGCTGTAGCATCACGGTTGCGCTATCTGTTGTGACTGCTGGGCGACCACCGTGGTGAGGTCGGCGACAACTGGCAGAGGAACTTCAGCGGGATCCATGGCCGGATCTACTGTCACGATGCCGGCTGGCAGGAGGTGGATCCTCTGTGCCAGAGAGGGATTGGCGTGGACCGTGCTAGTGGACCGGTTCTAAGTCACTACTGGTGTTCACCAGAGCCCGCCGCAAAGTGGGATGGTCTTGCTGCGGCGGCGGTAGTGACCAGGTCGTATCCACTAGCAACGGCTCAACCTCTCTGACTGCTGAAGATAGGCGCGGTACAAGGGAGTAGACAGAAGCAAGGTCGGACGTAGCAGAAGGTCGGGGCAGGCAGCAAGGATCGTAGTCAGGGGCAACGGCAGGAGGTCTGGAACACAGGCTAGGAACACACAAGGAAACGCTTTCACTGGCACAATGGCAACAAGATCCGGCGAGGGAGTGCAGGGGAAGTGAGGTATACATTGGGAGTGCACAGGTGAACACACTGATTAGAACCACTGCGCCAATCAGCGGCGCAGTGGCCCTTTAAATCGCAGAGACCCGGCGCGCGCGCGCCCTAGGGAGCGGGGCCGCGCGCGCCGGGACAAGACCGACGGAGAGCGAGTCAGGCACGGGAGCTGGGGTGCGCATCGCGAGCGGGCGCCACCCGCATCGCGAATCGCATCCCGGCTGGAGGCGGTATCGCAGCGCACCGGGTCAGTGGAACTGACCGGGGCACTGCAGTAGCGAGAGTGTAGCGAGCGCTCCGGGGAGGAGCGGGGACCAGGAGCGCTCGGCGTAACAACCACTACATTGGAGCCACAGTTCTCCGAAGCCACTTTATGGTGGTGAAGCATGTGTTGACGCAGGGCCATGGTGCCAACATTGGGACCCTGGCCACACTTCACCTTGTGCCGACATATCTTACATTTGGCTATGTGAATCTCCTCCGGATGCTTGATGAAAAATGACCACACGCCGAGTAGCTGATTTTCCCACCAATAGTCTGCACTAATTGACTGCTACTGCCGCCGTCTCCAGGAACCCCTGTTCCACTAGGTAGGCTGCTTCGAAACAGGTGGTCTCCCCTGGGCACGTTTGGCTCCAGAATTTCCACTTCTGCCACCATGCTGACTGCCAACCATGCTACGGCCTTGCTGGCTCAGCTGCTGCCTCATGGGCAACCTGCAACTCTCTTCTCCTGATGATCATGAAGACCCTTCTGCATCCGGCTCCTAATTGTGATCAGCTTCATCATCATCAACAAGTGTCTGCACGTCACTGATGTCCTCCTCAGGTTCCTCAACAGTGTCTGCTTCAGGACCCAGAACCCTGGCAACACCGCCTCCTACGTCACTACTTGCCCGCCTCGCAGAGGAAGTGGCTGATGTCTCCTCCACTTCTTGGCTGGGCAGTAGCTGCTAATGGTCCTCTATTAGATCTTCCTCAGTGAATAGTGGAGATGAACCCACATCATAAGATACTTCTCTAGGGGAGGGAACAACATAGGACAGAAGCAATGGGACGACAGGGACTGCTCCCGGGCCATGCCAACTGAGGGTTGTGTCTGAGGAACCCACCGACTGTTGACTGGGGCTGTCAGATGTCACTTGTGATGAAGTGGATGACAGTGTTAACCAAATGATGACGTCAGATGGGTTGCTGGTCGAGACATGACCGCTAGTTGACACTGGGAGCTCAGGCCTTTTGTTGCGACACCTGCTGCCACTCGCCCCTAGTCTGCTGTGTCCTCTGCCCGAAGGATTTAGGCCTCTGCCACTCCTCTGTGCACGTCCTGGCACTTCTCTGCATGACATACTTAGTGCGTATATGGAGGGAGTACAATACGCTTCACTATGTTTAAAATGATATTTGTCTAGAAGAGCAGCAGGTGTGAACTTTTGGCTGTCCTTTCACAGCATCTAGGCCCTTGACAGATTAACAGGTACAAAATAGTACACTACTTAAATGTAGGTATGTGGTATGCACTGATGAGGGCAAAAAAATGCGGTACAATACGACTAAAAACTCTGTATTTTTGTTAAAACACCAGCCGATGATTACTTTTGTCTTTCCTATCACAGCATGTAGGCCCTTGGCAGATTAACAGGTACAAAATAGTACACTACTTAGATGTACGTATGTGGTATGCACTTATGAGGGCAGAAAAATGCGCTACAGTACCCTTAAAAAAATATATATTTTTGTAAAACACCACCAGTACACAAAAGTGCTGCAGCCAAAGTAAGCTGTGTACTAAACACAAAATTGCACTCTGTCAAAGACTATTAGGAACAGACTGCTGGGTATTACACCGTCTGCAGACTAGTATAACCAGTAGATGATTTTTGTGAAACAAAGACACTGAATTGCACTAAAAAAATTATTCCTGCCTCCTCTGCTAAGGTTTATGAAGTTGATGCAGCTTGTTGAAATGTATGACGCAACACACAGCTCTCTGCCCCTCCCTGTAATACTATGCTGAAGAAAGTGACTGTGAGGTTAATGCCTGCAGCTGCAGTAAAAATCATTTTCAGTGAAAAAGCTCTCCATTCACGAGAATGCTGCTAGTATGCACTTTTCTCTGCTGTAACACACACACAGGCTCTGCGTCCTATGATCCTTAAGCAGTGTATTGTAATGAAGTGAGGAGCCGGAATTATGGCTGCCGATTATCTAGGGCTGTAACATCACAGGGGTGACTGGCTGCTGATAGGCTGCATCCTGCATGTGATTCTGGGTCATCCCACCTACTTCCCGTCCTGCCTTGCCTTCCCAACGTCCCTTGCCCCATATACTGATATGTGGATCTGCCATTTTAGACGCCCTGGAGCCTGGAACACTGTAAAATGGAGTTTAATGAAGTGATTCACACGATAGAATCGCGGAGATATTCACATTCGTTGCAAATCGAATATTTCCTGAAATTTGTAACACATTCGGGTTCGTCAGCTTTGATTGGCTCATCTCTAGTAATGTATTTTAAAATTATGTTTGTAAAATTGTATTTTAAAAAGAAAGTGTGTGTGTTTCACTTCTTTTTCTCGATTTTTCTTTTTCTTTTTTAGGTAGTATTACTACTCCCAGCATGGAACAGACTGTTCCATGATGGGAGCTGTATTGCCTGTACTAATAGACTGATCGCCCCGGGTGACACTTCTGATACCCGATGCAATTGTCCTTTCTATTGCAGAGATGGATCGGTTTTCTCCTGCGCTCGCATCTCTGTACTATACTCCAGCCGGCCAGTGATGTGAATTCACTAGAATTCACATCACTTATTCATATTTCCGAAAGAAAGCTGTGAGTTGCCAGATGGTTCCAGCCACACACAGCTCTCTACTGGAAATAGGAATAATAGGTATATATACGACATATACTCATACTACAGTGGGACCAGAGAAGAGCGGCCACCCGCCCGCATCTATACATTACACAGGACGATCGCATTGGGTGTCAGAAGTGTCTATTAATGCAGGTACTACAGCACCCAACATGGAGTAGAGTGCGCTCCATGTTGGGAGCAGTAGTACCTGCAGTTAAGGACAGATCACAGCAGGTGTCACTCCTGACACCCCATGCGATCGTCCTATCTAGATGCGAGAAAGCCGCCCGCATCTAAAAATTATAAAGGACGATTGCAGTAGGTGACAGGAGTGACACCCGGGGCGATCTGTCTATTAACACAGGTACTACTACTCCCATCATGGAACAGTCTGTTCCATGCTGGGAGTAGTAGTACTACCTAAAAAATTTTACAAAAAATAGAGAAAAAAAGTGAAACACACACACACTTTATAAAACACACCATTAAAATACATTACTAATAAAAATTCACCGAGAATTTATTCGTATAAAATCTATTTTCTTTTTAAAATTTGTCGAATCGGCCGAATCTAATTTTTTTTTAAAATCCACTTATCTCTATCCAGATCTGTAAAACATGTTCATGGCTGGAAGAACTGACCAATCAGAATGGGCATTTCAGTGGTAAACCACCTGTATTACTGACATTCATGCACTGACTGGCTGTCTGACTGTGCCTCTTAACAGTACAGGGAGGTTCTACATGTTCAGCCAGATACCAACCAAGCAGCAACAGCCTCACATTACCAGGGTGGGCGAGGGCCATTTTTACTACCTCCCCAGCCTAAATAACGCCGTTGTGTTATCACCTAGGCACAGGAGCACCATTTTTGACACTCTGGGCCTGTTGGTACCGGCTCTTCCTGGCATGCCTGTGGCGGTGTACACCAGGGTAATAATTGGGAGGTTAGTTTTCCAAACAGGGAGCCTTCAACTGATGCTACAACAGGAGAATACAGCAGCACACTGCTAGCACAAAGATATAGAGTGCAAGAGCCAACATGGAGGTAGCCACTCCCCTGTATGTGTAATACAACCAAAGAATAAGTTGTCCAGCACTATTGATTACAAACTATTATATGGACCTGGCTTACAGGTGCAGGCTGCTGGGCTAAATATACAGCAACAGGAGAATACAGCAGCACACTGCTAGCACAAAGATATAGATAAAACATGAGTATTTAGATGACACATGAGTATATAGATAAAACATGAAAAGCTATACAGCTATAGTGCAATAAATGAAAATATGAAATTATGAAACAGTGAGGTACTTAGCTTGCAAAATTGGCAGCAAAATAGCTTGGACCGTCCCACCACGGTAAGGTGACCTCATTTTGGGATGGACCCTACACTATGAATATGCCTCTGTGTGAACAGTTCAGCAGGCATTGCATCATCTGAAACATCCAAGGCACCTTATATACACCTGATAGAGGTGGGTGGAGTGCAAGAGCCAACATGGAGGTAGCCACTCCCCCGTATGTGTAATACAACCAAAGAATAAGTTGGCCAGCACTATTGATTCCAAACTATTATATGGACCTGGCTACCTTTTTTTTCTGTTTCTGTGCTAAATTAAGTGTAATACCACAAGTTATACACCTGCCGGTGTATTAAAGAAAAAAAAAGGTACCCCTGTTCATGATATTTAGAGATTCTCTGGTGTCTGGTATGGTGCCAAGGGACTGGCGCAAGGCGAATGTGGTGCCAATCTTCAAAAAGGGCTCTAGGTCTTCCCCAGGAAACTATAGACCGGTAAGTTTAACGTGCATTGTGGGTAAATTGTTTGAAGGATTTATAAGGGATTACATACAGGACTACATAGTGGATAATTGTATTATAAGTGATAGCCAGCATGGGTTTACTAAGGATAGAAGTTGTCAAACCAATCTAATTTGCTTTTATGAAGAGGTGAGTAGAAGCCTTGACAGAGGAATGGCTGTGGATATAGTGTTTCTGGATTTTGCTAAAGCGTTTGATACATTTTCTCCAAAAAATGATTGAAAACATGGCTGGTCACGGCAATGGAGATGTTGCGCCTACATCAGAAGGCTACAAGAGTCCTAAGGGGGACAAACTGGAGGAGGATGATCAGGGGCAGAGCGGAGCACAGTTTACGGTGGGTGAGATGGCCGGTGTTTCTGGTCATTGGACAGGAGAGGAGGAGCAGGAGCAGCCAGAGGAGCTGGAGGGTTATTACGAGGGAGGCGAGACAGAGGACCCAGACACACCGTGGCAGTATGCAGTGGAGATGGAGGCTGGTAGTCCCAGCGAGTCATTATCACAAATGGCACGATGCATGCTGAGTTGCTTGCGTAGTGACCCCTGAATTGTCAAAATTCGTCAGCGCGATGACTTCTGGATCTCCACCTTATTAGACCCTCGCTACCGGCCCAGAATGGGGGCCTTTATTACACCCACTGAGAGGGAGGACAAACTGACCTACTTCAGAGAGCTTCTGCGTAATCAGCCACACGGTCCATCCACTAGCAGGTCTGACTCGGGGGGCCCTCTGCGCTCACCTTCCACTGCCACGGCTGCTGGGGAGGGGTGGCAGGAGCAGTACCGGCTCAATCAACAGCAGCCTGAGTCTACAGTCGCTGATGAGTAGCTTACTTCAGCTGCATAGTGAAGCTACTCATCAGCAGCAGGTGGACATGGAGCAGGACCTGAACCAGCAGGTGGTGGCTTACTGACATGACCGACTTGACCCTGCCAACAACCGTTGAAGATCCGCTGGACTTTTGGGCAGCCAAACTCGATTTATGGCCGCAATTAGCAGAGTTTGCCCTGGAAAAGCTGTCCTGCCTGGCCAGTAGTGTGCCATCAGAGCGGGAGTTTAGTGCGGCCGGGGCCATAGTCACCCCAAGGCGAACTCGTCTGTCCTCTAAAAATGTGGAGAGACTGACGTTTATCAAGATGAATCAGGGATGGATCAGCCAGGATTTCCAGCCACCAATGACAGATGGGTCTGAGTAGATTGACTATGCTCCTACAACAACATTTTCTCTATTGTGGTTGGTTATGAAACCCTGTGGGGCAGACCTGGGCATTGTACGGCCCGCTTGCCACATACGGCCCTTTGATTGGCTCTGACTGGCCCGCGCTGATTAGGGGACAACTATGCTGCCAAATCTGGGGGACATCTATGCTGCCTAATCTGGGGGACATCTATGCTGCCTAATCTGGGTGACATCTATGATGCCTACTCTGGGGGATAAGTATGCTCCTAATCTGGGGGACATCTATGCTGCCTAATCTGGGTGACATCTATGCTGCCTAATCTGGGGGACATCTATGCTCCTAATCTGTGGGACATCTATGCTGTCTAATCTGGGTGACATCTATGCTGCCTACTCTGGGGGACAAGTATGCTCCTAATCTGGGGGACATCTATGCTGCCTAATCTGGGTGATAACTATGCTGCCTAATCTGGGGGACAACTATGCTCCTAATCTGGGGGACAACTAAGATCCTAATCTGGTGGACATTTATGCTGCCTAATCTGGGGGACATCTATGCTGCCTAATCTGGGTGACATCTATGCTGCCTACTCTGGGGGACAAATATGCTCCTAATCTGGGGGACATCTATGCTCTTAATCTGGGGGACATCTATGCTGCCTAATCTGGGGGACAAGTATGCTCCTAATCTGGGTGACATCTATGCTGCCTAATCTGGGGGACAACTATGCTCCTAATCTGGGGGACATCTATGCTGCCTAATCTGGAGGACATCTATGCTGCCTAATCTGGGGTACATCTATGCTGCCTAATCTGGGGTACATCTATGCTGCCTACTCTGGGGGACAAGTATGCTCCTAATCTGGGGGACATCTATGCTGCCTAATCTGGGGCACATCTATGCTGCCTAATCTGGGTGACATTTATGCTGCCTACTCTGGGGGACAAGTATGCTCCTAATCTGGGAGACATCTATGCTGCCTAATCTTGGGGACATCTATGCTCCTAATCTGGGTGACATCTATGCTGCCTAATCTGGGGGACAACTATGCTCCTAATCTGGGGGACATCTATGCTGCCTAATCTGGGGGACAACTATGCTCCTAATATGGGGAAAACTGATGCTTCTGGCCTTGGGCCTATACTTTTTTTAAATTTAGCAGTAGCTAAATACATGCTTAATGCAAATGTCAACATTGATCTTTAAATGTAAGGGGTTATGAAAACCTCTTGGGTACTGCAAATGCATGCTCCAGACTCATTCTGTGTCTTTCACAAACTACTTGCCTCCCTAGTGCTTCAGGCCTTGGGCCTATAATTTTTTGAAGTTTAGCAGTAGCTAAATACATGCTTAATGCAAATGTAAACATTGATCTTTAAATGTAAGTGGTTATGAAAACCTCTTGGGTACTGCAAATGCATGCTCCAGACTCATCATTCTGTGTCTTTCAGGAACTACTTGCCTCCCTGGTGCCTCTGGCCTTGGACCTTAAATTTTTGGATGTTTAGCAGTAGCTAAATACATGCTTAATGCAAATTTCAACATTGATCGTTAAATTATCGTCGCTCTGCCAGGGCCTTCTACTACCCCCTCTGCTTGGGCCGATCCGAGGACCTCACTAACCAACTCACTAACTAATCCAATCGCTTATAGCGACGGGCGATGTTTACAAAGGGCAGGGACTTAATAAGCACCAGCTTATGACCCTCACTTACTGGTAATTCCTCTTTTTAAGATTAAATAATTGCAATCACAGATCCCTATCACTAACTGGTTTCAGCGTGCAACACGCACCTTTCCTTGAAAGATAGAGACACGCTAATCCGTTCAGTGGCGCGCTAGTGCAGCCCAGGACAACTGAGGCCATAACACACCTGTTATTGCTCGATCTCGCAATTGATCTGGCAAGGTAAGGGGTTATTAAAGCCTCTTGAGTACTGCAGAGGCCTACTCCTGACTGCTCCTAGTGCAATGTATGGGGTAATTAAACACTTTTGGGTAGTGTTATTGTGAAATTTACTGGTAATTGTATCAGTAATAAAATAGAATTTTGCAGAATGCTAACCGTTACACAATGGAACGCTTGTTGCGTGTGATTTTTTTATGAAAAAAAAAAAAAATAGATGGAGAGGGATTAACTCTGCTTAATCATTTTTGGCAATTAGAATCGTTTTGCCATCTGATTTTTTGGAGACAGATGCACTTACACACATGTAATAATTTTTTTAACCAAATTTGAAACATTGTGTGGTTTATTATTTTTGAGAAGAATGTCTTTGGGTGGTCCACCATCCTGCATTATAGAGTCTTCTGAACTGCTGTATATGCGCTTGTTTTAACAAAAAGGTATTTTGTCAGACAATTTAAAAAAAAAGACGGGTGTGTAGTGTGTACTCGTGCATCAGTCAACTCCAGTCTGTGTCCGTTAGGCAATATATGGGTTACTGATGCAGCAGAGGTGGGGCCTTGGTCTTGGAATTTCAATTATTTAAAAAAAATTGAACATATTGTGTGGTTTATTATATTATAGAGGAATGTCTGTGGGTGGTCCACCGTCCTGCATTATAGAGTCTTCTGAACTGCTGTATATGTGCTTGTTTTAACAAAAAGGTATTTTGTCAGACAATTTCGAAAAAATATTGAGTTTTTTTGGGGTGGATTGTGAAGCCCGGGTAATGGGTGTGTAGTGTGTACTGGTGCATCAGTGAACTCCATTCTGTTTCCGTTAGGCAATATATGGGTTACTGATGCAGCAGAGGTGGGGCCTTGGTCTTGGAATTTCAATAATTAAAAAAAAATTGAACATATTGTGTGGTTTATTATATTATAGAGGAATGTCTGTGGGTGGTCCACTGTCCTGCATTATAGAGTCTTCTGAACTGCTGTATATGCGCTTGTTTTAACAAAAAGGTATTTTGTCAGACAATTTCGAAAAAAAATTGCGTTTTTTTGTGGTGGATTGTGAAGCCCGGGTGATGGGTGTGTAGTGTGTACTGGTGCATCAGTGAACTCCATTCTGTGTCCGTTAGGCAATATATGGGTTACTGATGCAGCAGAGGTGGGGCCTTGGTCTTGGAATTTCAATTATTCAAAAAAATTGAACATATTGTGTGGTTTATTATATTAGAGAAGAATGTCTTTGGGTGGTCCACCGTCCTGCATTATAGACTCTTTTGAACTGCTGTATATGCGCTTGTTTTAAGAAAAAGATATTTTGTCAGACAATTTTAAAAAAATTGCAGTTTTTTGGGGTGGATTGTGAAGCCAAGGTGTGTACTCGTGCATCAGCCAACTCCAGGCTGTGTCTTTCAGGCAATCTATGGGTTACTGATGCAGCTGAGGTGGGGTATGGGTCTAGGAATTTCAATTTTTTTAAAAAAAATTCAACAATTGTGTGGTTCATTATTTTTGAGAAGAAAGTCTTTGGATGTTCCACCGTCCTGCCTTATAGAGTCTTCTGAAATGTTGGATATGCGCTTGTGCTTACACAAAGTTGTAAATTAAAAAAAAAATTATACAATTTTGTTGATTTTGGGGCGGATTGTGAAGCCCTGTGTGTACTGGTGCATCAGCCAACTCCAGGCTGTGTCCTTCAGGCAATAAATGGGTTCCTGATGCCGCAGAGGAGGGGCCTGGGTCTGGGAATTTAATATTTTTGGATTGCGGGTGCTACAAAAAAAGATGGACACACCCTAATCCGTTCAGTGGAGCGCGCCTGCGGCCCTGGACGTCTGAGGGCATAACACACCTGTTATTGCTCGATTTCAGGAGAAGGGGGGTTCATCATCGGGAGAAGAGAGTTGCAGGTTGCCTTTGAGTCAACAAGGCGGTAGCACGGTTGGCAGTCAGCGTGATGTGGCAGTAGTGGAAATTCTGGAGCCAAACGTGCCCAGGGGAGACCACCTGCTTCGCAGCAGCTTACCTTTCTGGGAGTTAGCGGGTTACCAGCACCGATCGATGAAAGATAGAGACACGCTAATCCGTTCAGTGGAGCGCGCCTGCGGCCCCGGAAATCAGAGGGCATAACACACCTGGTATTGCTCAATCTCATAATTGATTGTGCAAAGGTAGGGGGTTATTAAAGCTTCTTGGGTACTGCTGAGGCCTACTCTTGACTTCTCCTGGTGCAATGTATTTCAAACATTGTGTGGTTAATTATTTTTGAGAAGAATGTCTTTGGGTGGTCCACCGTCCTGCATTATAGAGTCTTGTGAACTGTTGGATATGCGCTTGTTCTAACACAAAGGTATTTCTTTAAAACATTTCTAAAATGTTGTTGTTTTTTGGAGGGGATTGTGAAGCCTGGGTGTGTACTGGTGCATCAGCCAACTCCAGGCTGTGTCATGCAGGCAATATATGGGTTCCTGATGCTGCGGAGGTGGGGCCTGGGTGTGGAAATTTCTAATTTTTGGATAGCGGGTACTACCTATGAGAAATCTTTGTCAAAAATTTCATATATTGTGTTGTTTTTTTGGGGGGGATTGTGAAGCCCTGGTGTGTACTCTTGCATCAGCCAACTCCAGGCTGTGTCATGCAGGCAATATATGGGTTACTGATGCCGCAGGGGTGGGGCCTGGTTCTGGAAATTTCAAATTTTTGGATAGCGGGTGCTACCAATGAGAAATCTTTGACAACAATTTCATATATTGTGTTGTTTTTTTGGGGCGGATTGTGAAGCCCTGGTGTGTACTCTTGCATCAGCCAACTCCAGGCTGTGTCCTTCAGGCAATATTTGGGTTACTGATGCCGCAGAGGTGGGGCCTGGGTCTGTTAATTTCAAATTTTTGGATAGCGGATGCTACCAATGAGAAAACTTTTTAAAATTTCATATATCGTGTTGTTTCTTTTGGGGGGGGGGGGATTGTGAAGCCCTGGTGTGTAGTGTACTAGTGCATCAGCCAACTCCACGCTGTGCCATTCAGCCACTAAATGGTCTCCTCTTGCTGCCAACATGTCCACGCTATGTCATTCAGTCACTATATGGTCTCCTGACACTGATGCCACCAGCAGGCTCTGTCATTGTGCTGCTGTGCGGCAGTGATTCTGAGAGTGATGCCGGTAATCTGCATGCTATTCTGAATAACAGTATTATTTCACTACCCCAGCACACTCCAAATGCATTTTAGGACACAGCAAAGTGTTCTATACCCCTATAGAGGCTGTATGTAGGCTAGAAATAGCCTTTTTTAATATCGATTCGCCGCGAATAAATTCGGATCGAAACAAACTTTTCGGGAAAATTCGGCAAATCGGCCGAATCGAATTTTTGAAAAGTTCGCTCATCTCTAGTCATAATGGGCTCCGTCCACAAGAGGTCAAAACTACTTGAATAACTTAAGAGCTCTTAGGATGTTTTGAAAAGTTTGCTTATCTCTATTGGCCATGCCCATATTATAATATCCTACTTGTTTTCCTGGAAGAAACAGACCAGAATGGATCATATAGTATATGGAATACATATCTGAAGAATACAGGAGCATTTATTAAACGTCTGAACTCCTCAGCTCTGGCTATATGTGGATAACAGGAATAAACCAATGTCTCTTACACCTGCGGCTCTTCACATATTTAGAGTTATGATGTAATATGCCTATGTTACTATTATCTTACAGTTTACAGAATAATTTTTTTAATTCATATTTTTTTCTAGTTTAACACATAAAAGCCTCATCCTTACACAGTGATACCTGACATGAGAGATGTCTGCAGCCCTGACAACAACAACACAGAGAAGACTCTTTACTACATGTCTGATGTTCTGCTCCATCATGTGGGATCTTTTATATAAACTCTGCTGGTTATTTCTCTTGTGCTTGATGCTTTCCTCTGCACAGTCACAGACCTCAGCACCCGGATGTCATCTGACTATGAAGGATTTCACATTTGAATATAAATATTCCCAAGAAGGAGACATCATTATAGGAGGAATCTTCACTGCACATACAAGCACATTTCCATGGAGGTATATAGGAGAAACATTCCCCAGAGTGTCCTGCATGTTGTAAGTACATGAAAATGCCGTAAATCAACATGCTGAGAAGCCGCATTTGGATGAAATGTGTATTCTAGTGTATTTTTTTCAGACTGGTTTGTGTAAAACATTGCAATTTGTCATCTATTGTGAGTGTACAACTCATTATTCTAGGGGAAAAAAAAATAATTTCATTTTTATCTGAAAGCAGTTGTTTTTTTAAATTAATTAACAAAAAAGTATGCTAGAAATTGTTGTGTTTTTTATATTCTAATGGACATTTCTTTGTCTGAATGTATTTACCCATGATTTATGTCAGTAAGAACTTGAAGGGGTACGCCGGTGGAAAACAAACTTTTTAAAATCAACTGGTGCCAGAAAGTTAAACAGATTTGTAAATGAATTATGGCAGCGTTAGTAAAAAATTATTTTAAATTCAGCTTATAAAATGTAAATATGTAAAACAATGACAAAGTGACACATTAAACTGGCACTGTCTAGTGATAATCCCACTGGGCCCTAGTGGGATACCCAAAATATAAAAATGATGTGCTAGTGTTCCAATAAGTTCATAAATCTGCAAACAAAAAATGGATTCCACACAAAATAAGATAAATGGATATTCGGTTTTGTGGCAGAATATGCTTGTAACATAAAGTCAATGTGCTTGTAACATGAAGTCAATAATAAAAAAAATAAAAAAAATGAATGATACAAAGTATCTCTCACCACTGCTTCTGGCTTGATGGATTTTTTACAATGATTCGCAGCCTTATGTTCCTCGCATGCCCCAATATGGAGAGGTGGGACACTGGTTCTCACGTCTCCCTAGCAGCCCCGATGGCAGGGGGGCACAAACGGATGTTACGTACCGTTGGCTCCGATGTCGGAGGAGCGTGCAGCAGTATTCTGTGCTGGAGACCACGCTTGCTAACCGGCTTGCTGCAGATGGCACTGTTCTGACACTCCGGCAAGAGTGTCAGTCAGCTCGGGAGCGACAATGGGTACAGGAGTGGTAGATGTCCGGAGATGGCGTTCCACGTGGAAGCTTGAGTAGCGGGAAGTACAGGCTGTGCGATGTGGTTGAAAGTGTGGTTGTGGCCAGGCAGGGCGGAATGAAGCTGAATTAACTCCTCTGTTGCCAAAACATATAAGTTTGCAGATGGATACTAGTACTGACTGTGTGAACAGTGCCAGATTCCTAAACGCGTTTCGGGGTGCTGGGAAACATGAACCTCCGACCCCTTCCTCCTAAAATTTAATAGTAACGCTGTTTTTATAATAAATTTACACCTGTTAATGATTAGTGACATTTAAGAAAACACGGTCTTTGGATTATAATGGATTGTCTTCTTGGATCTAACAAAATTATGGAGCGGAGCAGCTCTTTGTCAGTCACTCGGGAAAACCGGATAACTGGATAAGGCGTTATTCACACCCGGCTAACCCTGATGGTAAAATCGGTCATGTTGCTTGCAACAATATGGAAAAAACAATAGATGAGTTGACTGTGACTAATATAAATAGATTCACTGTAAACAGTACGAAAATGGAAAACTGTTATACTAAATGAACACATATGCAAGGACATAAATTCAATATCACATAATTACATATATTTAGAATAAATAAATAAATATAAAGAAAAAATAATATATGTGAATAGAAAATGAAAAAAAAAAATGAAAAAAAAAATAAAAAAATAAATCAATAAAATGGGAACAATAAAGCCTGTCAAAAATAAAAATAAAATAAGAATAAAAATAAAAGTAAAAATAAAGATGATAATAATAGTAATAATAGTTGTCACGATGCCGGCTGGCAGGTAGTGGACCCTCTGTGCCAGAGAGGGATTGGCGTGGACCGTGCTAGTGGACCGGTTCTAAGCCACTACTGGTTTTCACCAGAGCCCGCCGCAAAGCGGGATGGTCTTGCTGCGGCGGTAGTGACCAGGTCGTATCCACTAGCAACGGCTCACCTCTCTGGCTGCTGAAGATAGGCGCGGTACAAGGGAGTAGGCAGAAGCAAGGTCGGACGTAGCAGAAGGTCGGGGCAGGCAGCAAGGATCGTAGTCAGGGGCAACGGCAGAAGGTCTGGAAACACAGGCAAGGAACACACAAGGAACGCTTTCACTGGCACTAAGGCAACAAGATCCGGCAAGGGAGTGCAAGGGAAGTGAGGTAATATAGGGAAGTGCACAGGTGAAAACCCTAATTGGAACCACTGCGCCAATCAGCGGCGCAGTGGCCCTTTAAATCGCAGAGACCCGGCGCGCGCGCGCCCTAGGGAGCGGGGCCGCGCGCGCCGGGACAGAACAGACGGGGAGCGAGTCAGGTAGGGGAGCCGGGGTGCGCATCGCGAGCGGGCGCTACCCGCATCGCGAATCGCATCCCGGCTGGCAGCAGGATCGCAGCGCCCCGGGTCAGAGGACGTGACCGGAGCGCTGCAGCGGAGGGAGTGAAGCGAGCGCTCCGGGGAGGAGCGGGGACCCGGAGCGCTCGGCGTAACAGTACCCCCCCCCTTGGGTCTCCCCCTCTTCTTGGAGCCTGAGAACCTGAGGAGCAGACTTTTGTCAAGGATGTTGTCCTCAGGTTCCCAGGATCTCTCTTCAGGACCACAACCCTCCCAGTCTACTAAAAAAAAATTTTTCCCTCTGACCTTTTTGGCAGCCAAAATTTCCTTGACCGAGAAGACGTCCGAGGAGCCGGAAACAGGAGTGGGAGGAACAGATTTGGGAGAAAAACGGTTGAGGATGAGTGGTTTGAGAAGAGAGACGTGAAAGGCATTAGGGATACGAAGAGAAGGAGGAAGAAGAAGTTTATAAGAGACAGGATTAATTTGACACAAAATTTTGAAAGGACCAAGATAGCGTGGTCCCAACTTGTAGCTAGGGACACGGAAGCGGACATATTTAGCGGAGAGCCATACCTTGTCTCCAGGGGAAAAAACGGGGGGAGCTCTTCTTTTCTTATCCGCGAACCTCTTCATGCGTGAAGAAGCCTGTAAGAGAGAATTTTGGGTCTCTCTCCATATAATGGAAAGGTCACGAGAAATTTCATCCACAGCGGGCAGACCAGAGGGCAAGGGGGTAGGGAGGGGGGGAAGAGGGTGACGGCCGTACACCACGAAAAATGGGGATTTGGAGGAAGATTCAGAGACCCTGAAGTTATACGAAAATTCGGCCCATGGAAGGAGATCTGCCCAGTCATCCTGGCGGGAGGAAACAAAATGTCGCAAATAATCACCCAGGATCTGGTTAATTCTTTCTACTTGTCCATTGGACTGGGGATGATATGCAGAGGAAAAATTTAATTTAATCTTGAGTTGTTTACAGAGAGCCCTCCAGAATTTAGACACGAATTGGACCCCTCTATCCGAGACAATCTGCGTAGGCAACCCGTGAAGACGAAAAATGTGTACAAAAAATTGTTTAGCCAACTGAGGCGCAGAAGGAAGACCAGGAAGAGGGATGAAATGTGCCATTTTGGAGAATCGATCAACGACCACCCAAATAACGGTGTTGCCACGGGAAGGGGGTAAATCAGTAATAAAATCCATACCAATCAGAGACCAAGGCTGTTCGGGGACAGGCAGAGGATGAAGAAAACCAGCGGGCTTCTGGCGAGGAGTCTTATCCCGGGCACAGATAGTGCAGGCTCGCACAAAGTCCCCAACATCCGTCTCCAGAGTCGGCCACCAATAGAAGCGGGAGATGAGTTGCACAGATTTCTTGATGCCCGCATGACCTGCGAGATGGGAGGAGTGACCCCATTTGAGGATTCCGAGGCGTTGGCGTGGAGAAACAAAGGTCTTTCCTGGAGGAGTCTGCCTGATGGAGGCAGGAGAAGTGGAGATCAGGCAGTCAGGTGGAATGATGTGTTGCGGAGGGAGATCAACTTCTGAGGCATCCGAGGAACGAGAGAGAGCATCAGCCCTAATGTTCTTATCGGCAGGACGAAAGTGAATCTCAAAATTAAATCAGGCAAAGAACAGAGACCACCGGGCCTGGCGAGGATTCAGCCGTTGGGCCGACTGGAGGTAGGAGAGGTTCTTGTGGTCGGTGTAGATAATAACAGGAAATCTTGATCCCTCCAGCAGATGCCTCCATTCCTCAAGTGCTAATTTAATGGCTAGAAGCTCTCGATCCCCGATGGAGTAGTTCCTCTCCGCTGGAGAGAAGGTCCTAGAGAAAAAACCACAAGTGACAGCATGCCCGGAAGGATTTTTTTGTAGAAGAACAGCTCCAGCTCCTACTGAGGAGGCATCAACCTCCAATAGGAAGGGTTTGGAAGGGTCAGGTCTGGAGAGCACGGGAGCCGAAGAGAAGGCAGACTTGAGTCGTTTAAAGGAGTCTTCTGCTTGAGGAGGCCAGGACTTGGGATCAGCATTTTTCTTGGTTAAAGCCACGATAGGAGCCACAATGGTAGAAAAATGTGGAATAAATTGCCTGTAATAATTGGCGAACCCCAAAAAGCGTTGGATAGCACGGAGTCCGGAGGGGCGTGGCCAATTTAAGACGGCAGAGAGTTTGTCTGGATCCATCTGTAGTCCCTGGCCAGAGACCAAATATCCTAGAAAAGGAAGAGATTGGCATTCAAACAGACATTTCTCAATTTTGGCATAGAGTTGGTTGTCACGAAGTCTCTGAAGAACCATACGGACATGCTGGCGGTGTTCTTCTAGATTGGCAGAAAAAATTAGGATATCGTCCAGATATACCACAACACAGGAGTATAACAGATCACGAAAAATTTCATTGACAAAGTCTTGGAAGACGGCAGGGGCATTGCACAGTCCAAAGGGCATGACCAGATACTCAAAGTGTCCATCTCTGGTGTTAAATGCCGTTTTCCACTCGTCCCCCTCTCTGATGCGGATGAGGTTATAGGCGCCTCTTAAGTCCAATTTAGTGAAGATGTGGGCACCTTGGAGGCGATCAAAGAGTTCAGAGATGAGGGGTAAGGGGTAGCGGTTCTTAACCGTGATTTTATTAAGACCGCGGTAGTCAATGCAAGGACGTAGGGAGCCATCTTTTTTGGACACAAAGAAAAATCCGGCTCCGGCAGGAGAGGAGGATTTACGGATAAAGCCCTTTTTTAGATTCTCCTGGACGTATTCGGACATGGCAAGAGTCTCTGGGGCAGAGAGAGGATAAATTCTGCCCCGGGGTGGAGTAGTACCCGGGAGGAGGTCGATAGGGCAATCATAAGGCCTGTGAGGAGGTAGAGTCTCAGCTTGTTTTTTGCAGAAAACATCCGCGAAGTCCATATAGGCCTTAGGGAGACCGGTTACTGGAGGAACCACAGAGTTACGGCAAGGGTTACTGGGAACCGGTTTTAGACAGTTCTTGGAACAAGAGGACCCCCAACTCTTGATCTCCCCAGTGGACCAATCCAGGGTTGGGGAATGAAGTTGAAGCCAGGGAAGTCCAAGGAGAATCTCCGAGGTGCAATTGGGGAGGACCAAAAGTTCAATCCTCTCATGATGAGATCCGATGCTCATAAGAAGGGGCTCCGTGCGGAAACGTATGGTACAGTCCAATCTTTCATTATTTACACAATTGATGTAGAGGGGTCTGGCGAGACTGGTCACTGGGATGTTGAACCTGTTGACGAGAGAGGCCAAAATAAAATTTCCTGCAGATCCAGAGTCCAAGAAGGCCACTGTAGAGAAGGAGAAGGCAGAGGCAGACATCCGCACAGGCACAGTAAGACGTGGAGAAGCAGAGTAGACATCAAGGACTGTCTCACCTTTGTGCGGAGTCAGCGTACGTCTTTCCAGGCGGGGAGGACGGATAGGACAATCCCTCAGGAAGTGTTCGGTACTAGCACAGTACAGGCAGAGGTTCTCTATACGGCGTCGTGTCCTCTCTTGAGGTGTCAGGCGAGACCGGTCGACCTGCATAGCCTCCACGGCGGGAGGCACAGGAACAGATTGCAGGGGACCAGAGGAGAGAGGAGCCGAGGAGACGAAACGCCTCGTGCGAACAGAGTCCATATCTTGGCGGAGTTCCTGACGCCTTTCAGAAAAACGCATGTCAATGCGAGTGGCTAGGTGAATAAGTTCATGTAGATTAGCAGGAATTTCTCGTGCGGCCAGAACATCTTTAATGTTGCTGGATAGGCCTTTTTTGAAGGTCGCGCAGAGGGCCTCATTATTCCAGGACAATTCTGAAGCAAGTGTACGGAATTGTACGGCATACTCGCCAACGGAAGAATTACCCTGGACCAGGTTCAACAGGGCAGTCTCAGCAGAAGAGGCTCGGGCAGGTTCCTCAAAGACACTTCGGATTTCCGAGAAGAAGGAGTGTACAGAGGCAGTGACGGGGTCATTGCGGTCCCAGAGCGGTGTGGCCCATGACAGGGCTTTTCCGGACAGAAGACTGACTACGAAAGCCACCTTAGACCTTTCAGTGGGAAACAGGTCCGACATCATCTCCAGATGCAGGGAACATTGGGAAAGAAAGCCACGGCAAAACTTAGAGTCCCCATCAAATTTATCCGGCAAGGATAAGCGTATCCCAGGAGCGGCCACTCGCTGCGGAGGAGGTGCAGGAGCTGGCGGAGGAGATGACTGCTGAAGCTGTGGTAGCAACTGTTGTAGCATAACGGTCAGTTGAGACAGCTGTTGGCCTTGTTGCGCTATCTGTTGTGACTGCTGGGCGACCACCGTGGTGAGGTCAGCGACAACTGGCAGAGGAACTTCAGCGGGATCCATGGCCGGATCTACTGTCACGATGCCGGCTGGCAGGTAGTGGACCCTCTGTGCCAGAGAGGGATTGGCGTGGACCGTGCTAGTGGACCGGTTCTAAGCCACTACTGGTTTTCACCAGAGCCCGCCGCAAAGCGGGATGGTCTTGCTGCGGCGGTAGTGACCAGGTCGTATCCACTAGCAACGGCTCACCTCTCTGGCTGCTGAAGATAGGCGCGGTACAAGGGAGTAGGCAGAAGCAAGGTCGGACGTAGCAGAAGGTCGGGGCAGGCAGCAAGGATCGTAGTCAGGGGCAACGGCAGAAGGTCTGGAAACACAGGCAAGGAACACACAAGGAACGCTTTCACTGGCACTAAGGCAACAAGATCCGGCAAGGGAGTGCAAGGGAAGTGAGGTAATATAGGGAAGTGCACAGGTGAAAACCCTAATTGGAACCACTGCGCCAATCAGCGGCGCAGTGGCCCTTTAAATCGCAGAGACCCGGCGCGCGCGCGCCCTAGGGAGCGGGGCCGCGCGCGCCGGGACAGAACAGACGGGGAGCGAGTCAGGTAGGGGAGCCGGGGTGCGCATCGCGAGCGGGCGCTACCCGCATCGCGAATCGCATCCCGGCTGGCAGCAGGATCGCAGCGCCCCGGGTCAGAGGACGTGACCGGAGCGCTGCAGCGGAGGGAGTGAAGCGAGCGCTCCGGGGAGGAGCGGGGACCCGGAGCGCTCGGCGTAACAATAGTATATATAAAATATATGTAAAAAAATGATAATAAGAATTAAACAAAAATAAAAATAAATATAAAGATAATAAAGAAAAAATAATAAAAAAACATAAAATAAAAAATAAAAATAGGGACATGAGAGTGAAAATAAGGATGGAAATAAAAATAAATAATAATAATGAAAATAAAAATAAGAATAATAAAATACAGTGACAAGGATTAATTTTGAACACGGAATATCTGACACAGGAAGATGGATGTTGAGAGGTTCCCATCAAACCACGGGCCGCCGACATAGTTAAAACATGGCGGCGGGCGGTGGTCGGAGGGGAAACACTTCATAGAAAACCAAACAGCTCAAAGCTGGAGTTCCAACCTTTTGGTTCCATTGATCCAAATTCATAGATCATTTTACTCTAAGCCCTAGACATTTTCATCATATAACTACCCCCCCTCCAATCTGGTTTAATTATTTGAAGTCCTACAAATTTTAATTTTGATGGATCTCTATTATGAGTAGTTGAAAAATGTGTTGATAATGGATGTTTTAAATCTCATTTTTTTATGTTATTAATATGTTCTGCTATTCTTAGTTTCAATTTTCTTTTTGTTCTCCCCACATACTGTTTTTTACAGTCACATTCTAAAATATATATGACTCCTTTTGTATTACAAGTGATGCACTCATCGATTTTCCATATAAAATTATTGGTTCAAGATTTTACTTCTACTGTTTTTTTGGAATCTGAAGTAATATTGCAATTATTACATATTCCACACAAAAAAAAAAACCTTTAGTGGAAAGCCAAGTTTTGTTGTCTTTATTGCTCATAGGTGGTTTGATAGAAGGGGCAACAGTTATCCCCTAATTTGGCGCCTTCGTGTATATGATACGGGGGTGGTGTGGTAATGATTCTCCTATAATTTTATCTTGTCTTATTATTTCCCAATGTTTATTAATCACTTTTTCAACTTTTTTTATGTGAACTGTTGTATGGCAAGATAATTCTAAACTCCGGTGTTTCTTTTTGTTTGTTTTTATCTACAGTGAAAAAAGAAGTTCGCAAGAGCACCAGACTCGCGCCAAGTCTGGGGGTGATGGTTTCTTCCTCCCATGATGCCATAGATAGGTTGGCATAGCTTGGCACGAATCTGGTGCCATGGGCAAGAGCACCAGACTCGCGCCAAGTCTGGGGGTGATGATTTCTTCCTCCCATGATGCCATAAATAGGTTGGCATAGCTTGCCGCGAATCTGGTGCCATGGGCACCAGATTTGCGCCAAGCTGTGCCAACCTATTTATGGCATCATGGGAGGAAGAAACCATCACCCCCAGACTTGGCGCGAGTCTGGTGCTCTTGCGACGGTATATAGATGAATTTTTTTTGATTTGGGGTGGGTCTTTACTAGATTTGGAACACTTTATTCACCAGTTAAATGAGAACGAGCACCATCTTAATTTCACTTCTACTATTAGCACTAGTCACATTGATTTTTTAGATTTACAGATTAAAGTATCCAAAGACTGACTAATTTGCAACACATTCACTAAACCTACAGCCAAAAATAGTTTTATTACATATAATAGTTGTCACTTACCACGTTGGCTACTGAATGTGCCAACTGGACAGTATCCTTGCCTAAAGCGCAATTGTACCAACAACGACACCTTTCTGGTAGAAGCTGAGACCCTTACCAAACAATTTACAGACAAGGGCTACCCAGATTAGATTTTAAAACAATCTTTGGACAAAGTAAAAATATTAGATAGAACTTCTTTTTTCACGGTAGATAAAAACAAACAAAAAGAAACACCGGAGTTTAGAATTATCTTGCCATGCAACAGTTCACATAAAAAAGTTGAAAAAGTGATTAATAAACATTGGGAAATAATAATACAAGATAAAATTATAGGAGA
The DNA here is from genome assembly GCF_029499605.1 of Hyla sarda. NCBI lineage: Eukaryota > Metazoa > Chordata > Amphibia > Anura > Hylidae > Hyla > Hyla sarda. The sequence continues at coordinate 22,558,393 of NC_079189.1, forward strand.
ATCATTACCAAACCACCCCCTATCATATACACGAAGGCGCCGAATTTGGGGATAACTGTTGCCCCTTCTATCAAACCACCTATGAGCAATAAAGACAACAAAACTTGGCTTTCCACTAAAGGTTTTTTTCGTTGTGGAATATGTAATAATTGTAATATTACTTCAGATTCCAAAAAAACAGTAGAAGTAAAATCTCGAACCAATAATTTTATATGGAAAATCGATGAGTGCATCACTTGTAATACAAAAGGAGTCATATATATTTTAGAATGTGACTGTAAAAAACAGTATGTGGGGAGAACAAAAAGAATATTTAAACTAAGAATAGCAGAACATATTAATAACATAAAAAAAGGAGATTTAAAACATCCATTATCAACACTTTTTTCAACTACTCATTATAGAGATCCATCAAAATTAAAATTTGTAGGACTTCAAATAATTAAACCAGATTGGAGGGGGGGGTAGTTATATGATCAAAATGTCTAGGGCTGAGAGTAAAAAATGATCTATGAATTTGGATCAATGGAACCAAAAGGTTGGAACTCCAGCTTTGAGCTGTTTGGTTTTCTATGAAGTGTTTCCCCTCCGACCACCGCCCGCCGCCATGTTTTAACTATGTCGGCGGCCCGTGGTTTGATGGGAACCTCTCAACATCCATCTTCCTGTGTCAGATATTCCGTGTTCAAAATTAATCCCTGTCACTGTATTTTATTATTCTTATTTTTATTTTCATTATTATTATTTATTTTTATTTCCATCCTTATTTTCACTCTCATGTCCCTATTTTTATTTTTTATTTCATTTGTTATTTTATTATTTTTTCTTTTTTATCTTTATATTTATTATTATTTTTGTTTAATTCTTATTATCATTTTTTTACATATATTTTATATATACTTTTATTACTATGATTATCATCTTTATTTTAACTTTTATTTTTATTCTTATTTTATTTTTATTTTTGACAGGCATTATTGTTCCCATTTTATTGATTATTTTTTTTTTATTATTATTTTTTATTTTCTATTCACAAATATTATTTTTTCTTTATATTTATTTATTTTTTCTAAATATATGTAATTATGTGATATTGAATTGATGTCCTTGCATATGTGTCCATTAAGTATAACAGTTTTCCATTGTCGTACTGTTTACAGTGAATCTATTTATATTAGTCACAGTCAACTCATCTATTGTTTTCTCCATATTGTTGCACTGCAAGCAACATGACCGATTTTACCATCAGGGTTAGCCGGGTGTGAATAACGCCTTATCTAGTTATCCGGTTTTCTCGAGTGACTGACAAAGAGCTGCTTCGCTCCATAATTTTGTTAGATCAAAGAAAACAATCCATTATAATCCAAAGACCTTGTTTTCTTAAATGTCACTAACCATTAACAGGTGTAATTTATTATAAAAACAGCGTTACTATTAAATTTTATTATATACACATTTCTACTGAGGAAGGGGTCGGAGGTTCATGTTTCTAAGCACCCCGAAACGCATTTAGGAATCTGGCACTGTTCACACAGTCAGTACTAGTGTCCATCTGCAAACTTATATGTTTCGGCAACAGATGAGTTAATTCAGCTTCATTCCGCCCTGCCTGGCCGCAACCACACTTTCAACCACATTGCACAGCCTGTACTTCCCGCTACTCAAGCTTCCACGTGGGACGCCATCCCCGGACCATCTACCGCTCCCGTACGTACCATCACCGCCAGACCCATTGTCGGTTTGCATTATAGAGTCTTCTGGACTCTTGGATATGCGCTTCTTCTTAAACAAGGGTACAAAAAAAAAAAAAAAAAAAAGGTCCGGTCAGGGCAATGGAGACGTTGTGCCTACATCTCACTGCTACATGAGCCCTGTGGGGGCTTGTTTGTTGGATTTGGTCACTCGCACCCACATGCTGGGGTCCGGGACCCTCAAAGTTTGATTTAAATCTCATATAAAAAAATCAGACATTTCAATGGTCTCCTCATGCATCAGCCAACTCCAGGCTGTGTCATTCAGGCAATATATGGTTTACTGATGGCCAGGGTCTGGGAATTTCAAAATTTCTCATAGGTAGCACACACTATCCAAAAGTCTTCTTCATAAATTTCTACAATTGTTGTGTTTTTTGGTGGGATTGTGAAGCCCTGGTGTGTACTGGGCCTGGGAAATTAAAATGTTATCATAGGTAGCACCCGCTATCCAAAATCTTCGGTTTCTGAATTCATATTTAAATCTTAGGGATTGTGAAGGCCTAGGGCCTACTTATGCTGCTGGCAACACCAGGCTGTGCCATTCATCCACTATATGGTCTCCTCATGCTGCCAACACCTCCACGCTGTGTCATTCAGCCACTATATGGTGTCCTCATGCTTCAGCCTCATCCAAGCTGTGTCATTCAGCCTATATATGGTGTCCTCATGCTGCCAACACCTCCACACTGTGTTATTCAGTCACTATAGGGTCTCCTGACACTGATTCCACCACCAGGCTCTGTCATTGTGCTGCTGTGCGGCTGTGATTCTAAAAGTGATGCCGGTAATCTGCATGCTATTCTGAATAACAGTACTATTTCACTACCCCAGCACACTCCATATGCATTTTAGAACACAGCAAAGTGTTCTATACCCCTATAGAGGCTGTATGTAGGCTAGAAATAGCCTTTTTTAACCCCTTAAGGACCCTTGACGTATGTGTACGTCATGACACCCTGGTGCCGGGCGGGGATCGGACTAGGATGCCTGCTGAAATCGTTCAGCAGGCATCCCGTGCAAACGCCCAGGGGGGTCATCAGACATGCATGTCGGCAATCTCAGCAAATCGCAAGTGAATTCACACTTGCGATTTGCGCGTTTCCGGGTCATTATGGGACCCGGAATATAAGGGGGATCGCGGTTGTCTAAGACACCCAGGATCCCCGTGAAGCGATAGGAGTGAGGTGGTAGGGGTGCCACCCCTCTTATCCCTGCTGTTGGTGGTCTAGACGCGACCACCAATAGCAGATCGGGGGCGGGGGGGATTAACTTTCGTTTTCCCTGTCCTGCCCACCCACAATAGGCGGGGTAGGACGGGGAAACGACGGGGACCGGCGTCGAATCCGGGCGGGCGACGGAGGCTGCGGGCGACGAAGATCGGTGGGCGGCGATGGCGTGCGGCTGGATCCGACGGAAGCTGGTGAGTTGCCAAGCAACATCTGGAGGGTACAGTTTGAGACCACTATACAGTGGTCTCTAACTGTAGCCCTCCAGATGTTGCAAAACTACAACTCCCAGCATGCCCAGACAGCTGTTTGGGCATGCTGGAATATGTAGTTTTGCAACAGCTGGAGGGCTACAGTTTGAGCTCACTATATAGTGGTCCCTAAACTGTAGCCCTCCAGATCTTGCAAAACTACAACTCCTAGCATGCCCAAACAACTGTTTGCTGTCTGGGCATGCTGGGATTTGTAGTTTTGCAACAGCTGGAGGACCACAGTGGTCTCTAAAACTGTAGCCCTCCAGATGTTGCAGAACTGCAAATCCCAGCATGCCCAAACAGCAAACAGCTATCTCGGCATGCTGGGAGTTGTAGTTGCGTACCTCCAGCTATTGCATAACTACATCTCCCAGCATGCCCTCCGGCGATCAGTACATGCTGGGAGTTGTAGTTTTGCAACAGCTGGAGGCAGACTGGTTGGAAAATACTGAGTTAGGTAACAGAACCTAACTGATGGTTTTCCAACCAGTGTGTCTCCAGCTGTTGCAAAAGTACAACTCCCAGCATGCACGGTCTGTCAGTACATGCTAGGAGTTGTAGTTTTGAAACAGCTGGAGGTTTGTCCCCCCATGTGAATGTACATGGTACATTCACACGGGCAGGTTTACAGTAAGTTTCCTGCTTCAAGTTTGGGCTGCGGCAAATTTTTAACCGCAGCGCAAACTCCTAGCGGGAAACTCACTGTAACACGTCGGTGCGAATGTACCCTAAAAACACTACACTACACTACACTAACACATAATAAAGAGTAAAACACTACATTTACACACTACACCCTTATACTGCCCCCCCCCCCCAATAAAAATGAAAAACATATTGTATGGCAGTGTTTCCAAAACGGAGCTTCCAGCTGTTCCAAAACAACAACTCCCAGCATTTCCGGACAGCCACTGACTGTCCAGGCATGCTGGGAATTTAGCAACAGCTGTAGGCACCCTGTTTGGGAATCACTGGTGTAGAATACCTCTATGTCCAGCCCTATGCAATCCCTAATTTAGTCCTCAAATGCACATGGAGCTCTCTCACTTCGGAGCCCTGTCGTATTTCAAGGAAACAGTTTAGGGCCACATATGGGGCATCTCCGTACTCGGGAGAAATTGCACTACAAATTTTTGGGGGCTTTTTCTCCTATTACCCCTTATGAAAAGGAAAAGTTGGGGGCTACACTTGTTAGTGTAAAAAAAAAAATGTTACACTAACATGCTGGTGTTGCCCCATACTTTTTATTTTCACAAGCGTTAAAAGGAAAAAAAGACCCCCAAAATTTGTAACGCAATTTCTCCTGAGTACAGAAATACCCCATATGTGGGCGTAAAATGCTCTGCGGGCACACAACAAGACTCAGGAGTGAGAGCGCACAATGCACCTTTGAGGCCTAAATTGGTGATTTGCACAGGGGTGGCCAATTTTACAGCGGTTCTGACATAAACGCAAAAAAATAAATACCCACATGTGATCCCATTTTGGAAACTACACCCCTCACGTATTGTAATAAGGGGTACAGTGAGCATTTACGCCCCACAGGTGTAATTTTTCATTTGCACAGCCCACTGTTCCAAAGATCTGTCAAACGCCAGTGGGGTGTAAATTCTCACTGCACCCCTTATTAAATTCTGTGAGGGATGTAGTTTCCAAAATAGGGTCACATGTGGGGGGGGTCCACTGTTCTGGCACCACGGGGGGCTTTGTAAACGCACATGGCCCCTGACTTCCATTCCAAACTATTTTTTCCCAAAAGCTCAATGGCGCTCCTTCTCTTCTGAGCATTGTAGTGCGCCAGCAGAGCACTTGAGGTCCACACATGGGGTATTTCCATACTCAGAAGAGATGGGGTTTCAAATTTTGGGGGGGTATTTTGTCCTATTTTACACAAACTCAGGGCCTAAGCCTGGGGCACAAGAACCCTTTTTATACCCCCCCCCTAATAAAATATAAATTTTATTCCAATATTATGATAAGACATGCCTCAAGATTAAAATCATAGACACACAGTTCCAGAAGTACAAATAATTAGGGGTAAACCCCTTGTGTGTAGTTCATAGGGTCTGCAGTCCCCTAAGTTTACTGGACTATTGTGTGTACTATTGTTTAAAATCAGCACATTTGCCGCCCTCAACTAGTTTCGGTGCACCAGCCCTATATCCTTCTGAGGACAGTGCTGGTGCACCGAAACTAGTTGAGGGTGGCAAACGTGCTGATTTTAAACAATAGTACACACAATAGTCCAGTAAACCTAGGGGACTGCAGACCCTATGAACTACACACAAGGGGTTTACCTCTAATTATTTGTACTTCTGGAACTGTGTGTCTATGATTTTAATCTTGATTCACGTCTTATCATAATATTGGAATAAAAGTTATATTTTATTAGGGGGGGGGGGGGGGTATAAAAAGGGTTCTTGTGCCCCGGGCTTAGGCCCTGGGTTTGTGTAATTTAGTCAATTGATCCCTGCTCCCTCTGGGGAGTCCTTTTGTGTTGATTTTGTCCTATTACCCCTTGTAAAAAATGTTACATTTGAGGGAAAACTAGCATTTTAGTGCAAAAAAATAAATAAAATCATTTACACATCCAACTTTCACGAAAGTCGTCAAACACCTGTGGGGTGTTAAGGCTCACTGGACCCCTTGTTACGTGCCTTGAGGGGTGTAGTTTCCAAAATAGTATGCCATGTGTTTGTTTTTTTTTTTGCTGTCCTGGAACCATAGTGGGTTCCTAAATGGGACATGCCCCACTAAAACCATTTCAGCAAATTTTGCTTCTCAAAAGCTAAATGTGACTCCTTCTCTTCTGAGCATTGTAGTTTGCCCACAAAGCATTTTGCATCCTAACATGGGGTATTTCCATACTCAGAAGAGATGGGGTTACAAATTTTGGGGGTCATTTTGTCCTATTATCCCTTGTAAAAATTCTAAATTTGAGGAAAAACTAGCATTTTAGTGAAAAAAATAATAATTTTCACATCCAACTTTAACGAAAAGTCGTCAAACACCTTTGGGGTGTTAAGGCTCACTGGACCCCTTGTTATGTGCCTTGAGGGGTGCAGTTTCCACAATAGTATGCCATGTGTTTTTTTTTTGCTGTTCTGGCATCATAGGGGCTTCCGAAATGTGACATGCCTCCCAAAAACCATTTCAGAAAAACTCACTCTCCAAAATCCCACTGTTGCTCCTTCCCTTTTGAGCCCTCTACTGCGCCCGCCGAACACTTGACATACACATATGAAGTATTTTCTAACTCGAGAGAAATTGGGTTACACATTTTAGGAAGATTTCTCTCCTTTTACCCCTTGAAAAAATTCAATAACTGGGTCTACAAGAACATAGAACACTTAAGACGGTAATGGATGACTGGTACCTCAAAACCAGAATGATACAGAAGGGCCCTAGGTGTATTAAATTAAGTATTAAAAGTAGAAGAAAACACCAATTAGTCAACCCTAGATATTATAAATTATTATTTACTCAAATATAAAGTGCCCAATATACAATATATACAGAAATGAGCGTATAAAATATTAAACACAGTCCACAAAGCATGGGGGATGGGGGGAATAGGGTGCAGGTGAATTACTACACTAGAGTTCCTACCTATCTAAGGTGGACACTCCTGAACTAAGTGTGGATGGGGAATGGAAACAAAGAAATATAATGATAATAATACTAAATGAGCTAACCTCTCTAACAATGCGTTTCACCCAATAATAGACAGGGCTAATCAGGGAACGAGAGGAGGCCAATGAGGTATCACAAACCCAATACAGATATTAGATAACAGGATTGGTAATCACATATATGTTAGATGACATGATTAGTAGGAACAACAAATGTTAATACAGAGTATTAGATACAAGAATAAGATGAGTAAAGATAAGTTAGTGCAGCGTCAGTGGGTCAAAGATAGTCAGTCAAGCGGTCACCAGGAAATACAGGTGTTTGTTTGGTCAAAGACTCTATTGTGCACATGGACAAGACTCCAAAATTAGACCACATACAGATAATAATATATTCAAATAGTCATAATGTAGCCATAACATAAAGTTATGTGCATGGTCAAATGATATCCCAACCAATTGAACAGTTGCTTGATGAAGGCAGGGATATTTCACACATATGTAGTAAGACCATAAAAGGTAACCATGTGCAGCTAATAATACCGATGTTGTCCCAATCAGGGAACATCAGGACCAAACACCCCAACTCGTGGGTACAAAGTGGACTGAAGATAGAAGTCCAAAGACCTAGATAAATATGCCACCAGATAACAACAAATAGATATCCAAAGGATGAGGATTACACTGTTGATGTCAAGGTTACATTGTAGGGAAATCCCAGAAGATAAGGGAAAAACCGAGAAGGCTGAAGTACAGTGTACTATGGTGCTGTCTTGCCCTTTATGGTGGCTGCTGGACCCCGGTGGATTTTGTCCGCTTAGCAATTTGTACGCAATACAATGAAGTAGCATAAAACGTCAAAAGGACTGTATGGTGTCTAAAATGCCTCTACCAGCGCCAACTTTTCCCCTTCTATGTTAAACGACTTTTCACTGCCGGTGCATCTGCAGAATGGTCAAGATTGGCCCTCCTAAACATAGACCAGATTATCCTTACCGTAAAAAGGGAGGAATAGACACATATATGAAAATATCCAGCACGTCTGATAGCAGAAAACCTCAAAACATGACTGCCAAACAAGATAAACCACAGACACCCAAATCTCGCAAAGACCTGGCTGCTGAATATGAGAATGACCCTGAGGACTTGGTACTCAATAATGCGCTACCACTTTTCCGCACTTTTATGGACAGGTTGCTCAGAACGGCGTTGGAATCGGTCCCCAGGGACCTGCAGGAACTAAAAGCTGACATTAGACAGGTCGAGATGTAGTTTGCCGTCTATTGAACTCCGCACTACGTGACAACATCCTGAGAAGGGCCAGATTGACCTCTAATCTCACATTTGAAGGTGCGCCACTGGCAGTGTACCAAGACCTTGCTAGAATTACCCTGTCAAAGAAAGGTATGCTACGCCCCTTGACGGCACATTTACGCTCTAAGAACATCCAAGTCAGATGGCTTTTCCCTTTTGGTATATCCTTCATGGTGGAGAGTAAAAGATACACGATCAGGGTATGACAAGATCTGACTCCGGCACTGGAAGCATTAGAACAAGGAGATATGGACATACCGGATTGGTCGGCAGTTACTGATCTCATTGACCTACCGGCGATACCGCCTCCGACTCCGTGGGAGGAGGCTGGATCCCAGAAACCCCAAAGGAATAAAAAGAAAGCTCACAAAATGACTCCTAAACGTATTGATTTAGACTCAATGTGAGCTTCTTCCTAGGCTCTTCTTTGTTTGTTTTTCCTATAGGTCCACACCTTCAAGCTGGGAGATGCTCTGGTACTATCTTGCCCTCCACTTCTTGGAGGACGAACTGCGCTGATCATTGGGAACCATCGCTCTCAAACTATTTAACGCTTTCTTATACTGTTAATTGTAACACCTTGTCCAAGTTAGTTTTACACGGATGCACTCATGTGGAGCTCGTTCCACCTATGCTGGTGACTCATCCTGTGGTTGACTAACCTCATCTATTTCGTGTCCTCCTATGGGGTCCTCTCATATACCGTGAGAGTTGGAAGGCTACATGACTATACTAGCATTTAAAGAGATCCCTGGACACTTATGATGTGCCTAATATCTAGTGACTAAATTTTCCAATGGGCAACCAGATAGAACGCACAGGTGATGTGTTTGATAAAGGCGCTGTTTAATCGGGATGGTATGCTGTTCAGTTCTTATCTTTGAAGGTTCCAGCTCTCTCTCCCCTAGGTTCACTCTACTCTAGGTACTCTTTTCTCTCTTCTATTTTTCCTGTATGCTCTCACCTGTACTGTCCATACTACTCTCCTACGCACAGTATTATCTCACTTTCTTCCATGTTGAAATCCCCCCTTTTTCTTCATTTCCTTCTTTTTTCTTCTTTTTCCTATCCTCTCATCTACTAGCTGGTAGAATAACTAAGTACAATATTCACTTTATTTAAGACATTGGTTACAGTCCTTTGCTCAAAATGTCTTGTGAAATTTTTCGTAAAGTTTATTCACTTGTTTGTTTGTTTAACAGGTTAGCAGTCACTTTAACTCATATTGTAGCTGGGCATTTCTCATTTCCCACCCTCACTGGTCCTCTCCCCAATCTTAACGTCAATACCAGGAGGTCAAATGTACACCGGTCCCTATCACTAAAAGTACCATGGCCACGCTGAAAATAGTTACTTATAATGTAAAGGGCCTCCATTCCCCCAACAAGCGCAATCACATTCTGTCCTTGCTCAGACAAGACAATGCCTCAATTATATTCATACAGGAAACACATTTCAAAGAAGGTAAAATTCCTAAACTACCCAACAACCCATACAACTTATGGTTTCAGAGTACGGGGCTCTCCTCTGCTTCATGTGGAGTGTCTTTAACTTTCCATAGAGATGTACCCTTCACTCTATCAGATAGATTAGATTCAGGAGATGGTAGGACTCTATTCATTAAAGGTAGATTGGGTAATGCGCCATACACCTTCGCTAACTTATACACGCCCAACAGAGGCCAGGTCCAATGGCTACTTTCCACACTGGAAAGCCTTAGAACTTTTGCAGAGGATCCCATTGTGTTGGGGGGAGACTTAAATATCACTTTGGATCCTCTCCGAGACTCCACCAGGCGACGCTCAACACATTCCTTTGCGGCACTTAGTAAATTGAGACGCAAGATTCAGGAGCTGGGCCTGGTGGACACCTGGAGAGTGCTACATCTCACTGACGTAGACTATACCTTCTTTTCTGCCCCACACAGATCGCACCAGAGGCTGGATTATGTATTTATTCACTCTAGTCTACTGAGGAAGGCCACCATTGGAAATATTACCTTATCAGATCATGCACCAGTGGACATACAGATTGTTCTTCCCACCATACCTAAAAGAGATCTAACATGGCGTCTATATGATACACTTTTAGATTTAAATGCTCATTTCACATACTTGGAGACCCATTTGAAAGAATATTTCTCCTGAATGCTACCACAGACGTGGAGCCCACTGTTGTGTGGGAGGCTCATAAGGCTGTTATGAGGGGCCACCTTATCGAGTCAAAAAAGACAAGCTGAGCAAGATAAATGGTTTGCTAGGCCAAATTGCCGACCTAGAAAAAATTCATAAACAATCGCCCGCCCAGGCGGTCCTGGATCAACTAAATTCCCTTAGGGACCGACTCAAAGATCTTCTCAATGCAAGGAGTGCAAAATTCTTGCTTCATTTAAAACATAGAATTTATGCCCATGGCGATAAGGGAGGCAGGATGATGATGGCATTATTAAAGAAACAAAGAGAAAGGTCGTTCATACACACCATCAAGACGCAGGGAGGAGAGGTTCATACTTCAACGAACGATATTGCTAAATCCTTCACCGACTATTACTCTTCCCTTTATAATTTACCTATGACATCTTCCTCATTACAAGATAGGAAAACCCTGATTTCCTCCTACTTAGAGAAACTCTCCCTACCTACCCTTGAGCCTGCGGAAATTGACATATTAACTGCGCCAGTGACGCAACAGGAGGTCAAAAACACTGTCAACTCCTTTCCTGTCGGTAAAAGCCCAGGCCCCGATGGGTTCACCATCTTCTATTACAGAAAATTTCTAGACGTTTTATCCCCCTTCTTAACGGCTAAGTGTAATTCGCTGTTAGATGGGGGCCACCTTCCGAAACAAGCATTGGGGGCTCATGTCACGGTCCTACCAAAGGAGGGCAAGGACATTACCTCTTGTGCTAGTTACAGGCCAATCTCGCTACTCAACCTCGATGTGAAAATTTGGGCCAAGATCCTAGCTAACCGCCTAAGTGTGGTCTTACCAAAACTGATACATCCAGATCAGATGGGCTTTGTGAAGGGGAGGGAGGGGAGGCATAATGTTATAAGGGTTCTCCATGCGATCCAACATGCACAAGAGTGTGGCATCCCTCTGATACTCTTAGGTACAGATGCCCAAAAGGCCTTTGATAGAGTAGCGTGGGATTTCATGGAGAGCACTTTACTCAAATTTAACTTTCCTCCCCAACTGATCTCTGCCATATTCTCTTTGTACACTAAACCATGTGCTAGGAAAAAAATAAACGAACGGCACACTCTCACCGCCTTTCATGATACGCAATGGGACACGTCAGGGCTGCCCCCTCTCGCCTACACTGTTCATGTTGACGGTTGAGATCTTCCTTCAGAGCATTCGCCAGGACCCAGAGATATCTGGTCTAACAGTGGGCAGACATACGCATCTCACCTCAGCATTTGCGGATGATATATTGCTCCTACTAACTAAACCGATGAAATCGATGCCTGGAGTTCTTAGGGCCCTGGCGGCATATAGCGAGGTCTCAAACTTTAAAGTCAATTACACGAAATCTGAAATTTTGAACATCTCAGTTCCCACAAATCAAGTTACAAAATTGAAGACATTGGCCCCCTTCCTTTGGCCTAAAACTTCCATGAAATATTTGGGCATACAACTGACCAGTTCTTTATCCCTATTGTATGAGGCTAATTATATCCCCTTTCTGCGTAAATTCACTAACTTACTTAAATCATATGACATACCGCTCATCTCTTGGATGGGACGTAAAAATCTCCTCCAAACATATGTGTTCCCCATTTACCTCTATACGCTTACTCTTATGCCTATACACCTCCCTAAACATTTCTTTCAACAATTGAAGCGCCTGTTCTCCAATTTCTTGTGGAGGAATACCAGACCTAGGATGGCACATTCTCTTCTGACCTGTGGAAGAGACGTGGGGGGTTTGGGATTGCCTGATGCTGAATTGCAATACAGAGCCATGCACCTAAAACGTTGGGTTGAAATAGTCACAGGTATGGGAATCCTACAGGGACCTGATTTAGAAACCGAACAACTAGGGGAGAAAAAACTGAGCCTACTGTGGGTAACCCGCAAAACGGAGTTGTCCACTTTACATAATCCCTTATTAAAAGGCACTCTACTTGTCAAACAAGCCTTTTGTGCCGAAAACAGGAGTCCTCAACTGATATCACCCATGGCCCCGGCTGCTCTTATCCCACAGGTTATGGATGTATCGGCACTACCAGGTAACCCTCTTTGGCCCTTACTTACCTCAGTGACACTCGAAGATTTCCTACCGAACAACGCACCTCCCAGCCTAGAACTACTCCAGTCTCTGGTGGGGTCTCACCCTTCTGCTGTGCTACATAGCTACTCTGCAAAGCAAATTTGTAAGGCTTTCCTAAAGAAGTTTAACGTAGCCAATTCTACTACTTGGTTAGATGATATCTACACTAATAGCAATAGAACTAAACTTAGGCTAGCCACTTTCAAGAGATCCCTCTCGCAAGACAGAATCTCTAATGCCCCTCTGTACTTACATTCTTGGGAGAGGGAACTACATATCACACTTACAGAGGATGAATGAAAATTCATACTCTGTAACTCCCATGGTTTCTCTCGCTGCACTAAACTACAAGAGAACCATTTCAAACTTTTATCTAGATGGTATAGAACACCTGAGGCACTGTACAGATTGGGATTGCCGAGCTCTAGCTCTTGCTGGAGATGCGAGAGTGATGTGGGTTCATATACACATATATGGTGGGATTGCCCCATGATCCAACCTTTCTGGAGGGAAGTAGAACGATTCATTATTAATTTGGTATGTGACAGCCGCATCTCGCTCTCCATGACAGTTATTGCCATCGCCATACCTTCACCTTCCTTGCGGCCCTCTGCCAAATCTCTTCCAACACTTATGCTTACAGCAGCGAAGACACTTATTCCCCTAATGTGGCACCAAAATTCACCTCCCACAAAAGCACAATGGCTAGAGAAAATAAAGCAAATATTTAGATTTGAAGAGATGTCCAGCTGGGTGTCCAATACACATTACAAATTTGAAATAGTGTGGGAGCCCTGGATATCACACAAACGCTTATATACTTCCCAGCTTCCTCTAACACACCCTCATGTAGTGGGTGACTTGATATATATCGATTTATAGCCTGTCCACCACGAATTCACCAAGCTTCCTATTGACCACCATACCCGACCTTCCGCCCCCCCTCACTGCTTCCCCTCCCGCTATTCCACCTGCCTCTCCCCGTTACCACTAATGTGTTTTGCCCAGACCGTATCTTGGAGGGCGGGTATATGTTTTGCACATCTTAAAATGACGTTTGCTAATTTATATGCTCTCCAGGTGGGGTTACACGGTTCTTTCTGTGAGAAAAACTACGTGACTTGCTCTTTTAATTATTATGTTATAGTTGATTGAATGAGATTCATCAATGGACTCTCTTGACTCTTGTTTTTCTTGGTCTGGATCAATTGTTATAGAGTCCCAAACTGTATGTTTGACACAGCTGAACTGAACCTCATTCCTTTGTTATGTTTATTCTGTTATCTATGTTATAAAATAATAAAAACTGATTTGAAAAAAAAAAAGGCGCTCCTTCTCTTCTGACCATTGTAGTTTGCCTGCAGAGCACTATACATCCACATTTGGAGTATTTCCATACTAAGAAGAAATGGGGTTACAGATCCAACTTTAACCTCTTAAGGACCCAGCCATTTTACACCTTAGGACCCGGCCATTTTTTGAACATCTGACCACTGTCACTTTAAACATTAATAACTCTGGAATGCTTTTAGTTATCATTCTGATTCCGAGATTGTTTTTTCGTGACATATTCTACTTTAACATAGTGGTAAAAAAAAATTGTAACTTGCATCCTTTCTTGGTGAAAAATTTGAAAATTTTATGAAAAATTTGAAAATTTAGCATTTTTCTAACTTTGAAGCTCTCTGTTTGTAAGGAAAAGGAATATTCAAAATATAAAAAAAAAAATTCACATATACAATATGTCTACTTTATGTCTGCAACATAAAATTGACGAGTTTTTACTTTTGGAAGACACCAGAGGGCTTCAAAGTTCAGCAGCAATTTTCCAATTTTTCACAAAATTTCCAAACTCACTATTTTTCAGCGACCAGTTCAGGTTTGAAGTGGATTTTAAGGGTCTTCATCTTAGTAATACCCCATAAATGACCCCATTATAAAAACTGCACCCCCTAAAGTATTCATAATGACATTCAGTCAGCATTTTAACCCTTTACGTATGTCACAGGAATAGCAGGAAAGTGAAGGAGAAAATTCACAATGTTCATTTTTTACACTTGCATGTTCTTGTAGACCCAATTTTTGAATTATTACGAGGGGTAAAAGGAGAAAGTGTATACTTATATTTGTAGCCCAATTTCTCTCGAGTAAGCACATACCTCATATGTCTATGTAAAGTGTTCGATGGGTGCAATAGAGGGCTCAGAACCGAAGGCGTGACAAGGGGATTTTGGAGAGTACGTTTTTCTGAAATGGTTTTTGGGGGGCATGTTGCATTTAGGAAGCCCCTATGGTGCCAGAACAGCAAATAAAAACCACATACCATACCATTTTGGAAACAAGACCCCTTGAGGAACATAACAAGGAATTAAGTGAGCCTTAATACCCCACATGTGTTTCACGACTTTTGCATATGTAAAAAAATAAAATTTCACTAAAATGTGTGTTTCCCCCCAAATTTCACATTTTTGCAAGGGTTAATAGCAGAAAATACCCCCCCAAAATTTGTAACCCCATCTCTTCTGAGTATGGAGGTACCCCATAAGTTGACCTGAAGTGCACTACGGGCGAACTACAATGCTCAGAAGAGAAGGAGTCATATTTGGCTTTTTGAGAGCAAATTTTGCTCGGGGGCATGTCCCATATAGGAAGCCCCTATGGTGCCAGGACAGCAAAAAATACCCACATGGCATACCATTTTGGAAACTAGACCCCTTGAGGAACGTAACAAGGAATAAAGTGAGCCTTAATACCCCACACGGGTTTCACGACTTTTGCATACGTTAAAAAAAAAATTCATTAAAATGGGTGTTTCCCCCCAAATTTCACATTTTTGCAAGGGTTAATAGCAAAAAATACCCCCCAAAATTTGAAACCCCATCTCTTCTGAGTATGGAGGTACCCCATAAGTTGACCTGAAGTGCACTACGAGCAAACTACAATGCTCAGAAGAGAAGGAGTCATATTTTGAGAGCAAATTTTGCTCGGGGGCATGTCGCATTTAGGAAGCCCCTATGGTGCCAGAACCGCAAAATAACCCCCACATGGCATACCATTTTGGAAACTAGACCCCTTGAGGAATGTAACAAGGGGTACAGTGAGCATTTACCCCCATTGGTGTCTGTCAGATCTTTGGAACAGTGGTCTGTACAACATTTTTAATTTGCACAGCCCACTGTTCCAAAGATCTGTCAGACACCTGTGGGGGGTAAATTCTCACTGCACCCCTCATTACATTCCGTGAGGGGTGTAGTTTCCGAAATGGGGTCACATGTGGGGTTTAGTTTTTTTTGCGTTTGTCAAAACCGCTGTAACAATCAGCCACCCCTGTGCAAATCACCTCAAATGTACATGGTGCACTCTCCCTTCTGGGCCTTGTTGTGCGCCCCCAGAGCACTTTACGCCCACATATGGGGTATCTCCGTAGTCGGGAGAAATTGCATTACAAATTTTGGGGGCTTTTTTCCCTTTTACCTCTTGTCAAAATGAAAAGTATAGGGCAACAGCAGCATGTTAGTGTGAAAAAATTATTTTTTTACACTAACATGCTGGTGTAGACCCCAACTTCACATTTTCATAAGGGGTGAAAGGAGAAAAAGCCCCCCAAAATTTGTTAGGCAATTTCTCCCCAGTACGGAGATACCCCATATGTGACCCTAAACTGTTGCCCTGAAATACGACAGGGCTCCATGCGCATTTGAGGCCTAAATTAGGGATTTGCATAGGGGTGGACATAGGGGTATTCTACGCCAGTGATTCCCAAACAGGGTGCCTCCAGCTGTTGCAAAACTCCCAGCATGCTTGGACAGTCAACGGCTGTCCAGCAATACTGGGAGTTGTTGTTTTGCAACAGCTGGAGGCGCCATTTTGAAAACAGTGGCGTACCAGACGTTTTTAATTTTTATTGGGGAGGGGGGCTGTGTAGGGGTATGTGTATATGTAGTGTTTTTTACTTTTTATTTTATTTTGTGTTAGTGTAGTGTAGTGTTTTTAGGGTACAGTCACACTGGCGGGGGGGTTACAGCGAGTTTGAGCTGCCACGCAAAATTTGCTGCATTTCAAACTTGCAGCCTGATACTCACTGTAAGCCCCCTGCCCATGTGAATGTACCCTGTACATTCACAGGGGGGGGACCTCCAGCTGTTGCAAAACTACAACTCCCAGCATGCACAGTCTATCAGTGTATGCTGGTAGTTATAGTTTTGCCACAGCTGGAGGCACACGGGTTGGGAAACACTGAGTAAGGAAACAGACAATGTTTCCCAACCAGTGTGCCTCCAGTTGTTGCAAAACCACAACTCTCAGCATTCTCAAGCATGCTGAAAGTAGTAGTTCGGCAACATCTTTAGAGACAGATGTTGCCGAACTACAACTCCCAGCATGCTTGGAGTTGTAGTTTTGCAACATCTGGAGGACTAGTTTGTAGACCACTAATACAGTGGTTCCCAATCTGTGCCCTTCCAGATGTTGCAAAACTACAACTCCCAGTATGCCAAAACTGTCCAGGCATGCTGGGAGTTGTAGTTATGCAACATCTGAAGGGCCAGATGTTACAGAACTACAACTCCCAGCATGCCTGGACAGTAAGGGCATGCTGAGGATGTGTAGTTTTGCAACATCTGGAAGGGCACAGTGGTCCCAAACTGTGGACCTCCAGATGTTGCAAAACTGCAACTCCCAGCATGCCCAGACGCCAAGGACTGTCTGGGCATGCTGGGAGTTGTAGTTTACAGGGTCCCATTACAGCAATGCATGTCGCTTTACGGCGATGTGCATTGCTGTAAAGGGCCCGACCGCGGCTGAAGATATACTCACCTGTCGCAGCCGCCGCCATCTTCCTCGCCGGGATCCGGGTCTTCAGGGACGAGGTAAGTACCGGGGCCGGTCCCCAGCATTCCCCCGTCCCCCGCCACGTCCTCCGGTCTTCCTCCCGTCCTCTCCGGACTTTCAGGGGCCGGGCAGGATAGGAGGAAGTAACCGCCCCCCTCCTGCGATTGGTCGGTTAACTAACTGACAGATCGCAGGGGGATCGGAGAAGGTGGCAGGCTTGCTTGCCACCTCGCTCCTAGGCTCCAGCATGGTCCTGGCTGTCTGTGACAGCCGGGATCATGCGAAATTACCGGGCGGTCGGGTCCCAGAGACCCGATCAGCCCGGTATCGCCGCAGATCGCAAGGGCGATTTCCCTTGCGATTTGCGGCGATCGCCGACATGGGGGGCCTACATGGCCCCCCTCGGCGTTTGCCCTGGATGCCTGCTGAAGGATTTCAGCAGGCATCCAGTTCCGATCTCTGCCCGGTGCGCGGCAGAGACCGGAAAACGCCAGGGCGTATGGATACGCCCTGGGTCCTTAAGGCCAGGGGTGTGAGGGCGTATCCATACGCCCTGGGTCCTTAAGAGGTTAATGAAAAGTCAAACACCTGTGGGGTGTTAAGGCTCACTGTACCCCTTGTTATGTTACTTGAGGGGTGTAGTTTCCAAAATGTTTTTTTTTTTTTTTTGCTGTTCTGGCACCATAGGGGCTTCCGAAATGTGACATGCTCCCAAAAACCATTTAGAAAAACTCACTCTCCAAAATCCTATTGTCGCTCCTTCCCTTCTGAGCCCTCTACTGCGCCAGCCGAACACTTTACATACACATGAGCTATTTCCTTACTTGAGAGAAATTGGGCTAGGAATTTTGGGGGGATTTATTTGCTTTTGCCCCTTGTAAAAATTCAAAAACTGGGTCTACAAGAACATGCGAGTGTAAAAAATTCAGATTTTGAATTTTCTCTTTCACTTTGCTACTATTCCTGTGAAATACCTGATGGGTTAACACACTTTCTGAATGTTATTTTGTATACTTTGAGAGGTGCAGTTTTTATAATGGGGTAATTTATGGGTTATTTCTAATATGAAAGCCCTTCAAATCCACTTCAAAACTGAACTGGTCCCTGAAAAATCCAGATTTTGATAAAAATTTGAAAATTGCTGCTGAAAAGTAAAAACATGTCAACTTTTTGATGCAAATATAAAGTAGACATATTGTATATACAAATCAATATATAATTAATTTGGTATGTCTATTTTCCTTAAAAGCAGAGAGCTTCAAGAAATGATGCAGGTATCGGTTAAAATGTAACACTATGTTAAAGTAGAATATGAATTATAGAGAAAACAGACATGGTTGCACAACCACAACATGCGCAATGATCTAATGCTTCTAAGCAATATTTATTAAACTAACAGGTAGTTAGTGTACTTTATGATCATGAAATGCAAGCCCACAAGCCACGTCACGGCCACCTGTAAGTGGTGGGTCCCTAACGTCCCTATCATAAAATGGCGTAGCACTGGGCGTCGACCACCACTACAACACCAGTGCCCATAGGGGGAACGACCCACTGGCAGAGCAGCCCCGATGCCACTCAAACCAGTCCAAGGACCGCGCCTCCCCATGGACACGGTGCCATGGCAGCAATGGACGCTGCACAGCACCACACCAGTCTGAACAAGGTATAAAAGCTCACTTACCATGTGCTCCCAGTCAGACTGGGAGGCTGCCGGAAAGGAAGGGGCCCTGTGCAGCTTTCTGCTAATCTATGTAGGGCTGGGCTGAGGGGGAGGGGCAGAGCGCAGACCAAGTAAAAACAAAAAAAAGAGGAGGATAGAAAACACAATGAGGGATATTTATAAAAACCTGTCCAGAGGAAAAATTGCCCTGTTGTCCATAGCATCCAATCAGATCACTTCTTTCATTTTTCAGAGTCCTTTTCAAAAATTAAAGAAGCGATCTGATTGGTTGCTATGGGCAACTCAGTAACTTTTCCTCTCCCAATGTGAATTCAAATAGAGAAAACAGACAAGGTTGCACATCCAAAACATGTACAATGATCTAATGCTTCTCATTTATTAAACTAACAGGTCATGGTGTACTTTATGATCATGAACTGCAAGCCCACTAGCCATATTACGGCCACCTGTAGGTAGTGGGTCCCTAGCATAAAATGGCGTAGCACTGGGCGGCAACCACCACCGCCCCAACAACAGTGCCCACATGAATTCACATTGTGTTTTCTATCCCAATCTTTTTTTTTTTTGTTTTTACTTGGTCTGCGCTCTGCCCCTCCCCCTCAACCCAGGCATATATAAATTAGCAGGAAGCTGCACAGGGCCCGTTTCTTTCTGGCAGCTTCCCAGTCTCTGGCTAGTGGTCGCCGCTCAATGCTACGCCATTTTATGTTATGGACCTGCTACTTACAGGTGGCCTTGAGGTGGCTAGCAAGCTTGCACTTCATGATCATAAAGTACACTAACGACCTGTTAGTTTAACAAATATTGCTGAGAAGCATTAGATCATTGTGCATGTTGTTGATGTGAGAACATGTCTGTTTTCTCTACATGAATTCTTAAAGTAGAATATGTCACGAAAAAACAATCTCGGAATCAAATTAATAAATAAAAGCATCCCAGAGTTATTAATGCTTAAAGTGACTGTGGTCAGATGTGCAAAAAAGGATCTGGTCCTTAAGGTCATAATGGGCTGTGTCCTTAAGGGGTTAATGTTTTGCATAGCTTTGTCATATTTATAAACAGGAGATTACAAATATCTTTCCTCGTGGAGGTCAATTTAGCTGGTTATGCTTTTCAGAATCCAGGAGCTTGCACAACAGCTTGCACAACAGTACTGTTCCATTCTCTGTTTCTAAGTGTTTGCAGCCAACTTAAACGGGTACCCCGCCCCCTAGATATCTTATCCACTATCCAAAGGATAGGGGATAAGATGTTAGATCGCCGGGGTCCCGCTGCTGGGGACCCCCGGGATCTCCGCTGCGGCACCCACCTGAAGCGGCTTCTGGAATCGCTGGAGGTCCTCACGCTAAGTCCATCCCGACCACGGGGTCTGAAGATCGTGACGTCACAACTCCGCCCCCGTGTGACATAACACTCCGCCCCCTCAATTATAGTCTATCGGAGGGGGCGTGACAGCTGTCACGCCCCCTCCCATAGCCTTGCATTGAGGGGGCGGAGCGTGACGTCACACAGGGGCAGAGAGACGTCACAATGCTCCGGCCCCGTGATCGACAGTAATCAGACCCTGAGCAAACACGCCACGGGAACTGATTTTAACGGGGGGCGGCGTCAGTCCCCCGCGATCAGGCATCTTATCCCCTATGCTTTGGATAGGGGATAAGATGTCTAAGCACCGGAGCACCCCTTTAATGAGAAGCTACAAATAAATTCTGTGTGAGGGTTGCATAGGGTCAAGCTGTTCACTTCCTCAGTAATCCTCTAGTTGCTAAGTAATTTCTGATTCTTAGAATGGGACAGTAGGAAGTTGTTGATTCTCCACAGGCCGGATGGGGAGCAGGTAAATTGGCTAGAAATGGAAAGAACCAGCTGGGCATGGTCTGACCATGTGATAGTCCTTATCTTGGTCTTCTTTACCAAATATAAAGATCAGTTATGGTCACATCTTATGGATGTGAGAGTAAAATGTGTATTCTCTAGCTGAGGAACCAAGAGTGTAGGCCATGTGGGGGATTTTTACCTGTGTACATAAAATTGAAACCTCCACCAATGATTAGATGGCTCTTTTGGGTAGTCCCTACCATTTTCATCACTGTACAGAGGAAATAAATTTGTGCAGTTTTAGGTGAGAAGTGTTACGCCGAGCGCTCCGGGTCCCCGCTCCTCCCCGGAGCGCTCGCTTCACTCCCTCCGCTGCAGCGCTCCGGTCACGTCCTCTGACCCGGGGCGCTGCGATCCTGCTGCCAGCCGGGATGCGATTCGCGATGCGGGTAGCGCCCGCTCGCGATGCGCACCCCGGCTCCCCTACCTGACTCGCTCCCCGTCTGTTCTGTCCCGGCGCGCGCGGCCCCGCTCCCTAGGGCGCGCGCGCGCCGGGTCTCTGCGATTTAAAGGGCCACTGCGCCGCTGATTGGCGCAGTGGTTCCAATTAGGGTTTTCACCTGTGCACTTCCCTATATTACCTCACTTCCCTTGCACTCCCTTGCCGGATCTTGTTGCCTTAGTGCCAGTGAAAGCGTTCCTTGTGTGTTCCTTGCCTGTGTTTCCAGACCTTCTGCCGTTGCCCCTGACTACGATCCTTGCTGCCTGCCCCGACCTTCTGCTACGTCCGACCTTGCTTCTGCCTACTCCCTTGTACCGCGCCTATCTTCAGCAGCCAGAGAGGTGAGCCGTTGCTAGTGGATACGACCTGGTCACTACCGCCGCAGCAAGACCATCCCGCTTTGCGGCGGGCTCTGGTGAAAACCAGTAGTGGCTTAGAACCGGTCCACTAGCACGGTCCACGCCAATCCCTCTCTGGCACAGAGGGTCCACTACCTGCCAGCCGGCATCGTGACAGTAGATCCGGCCATGGATCCCGCTGAAGTTCCTCTGCCAGTTGTCGCTGACCTCACCACGGTGGTCGCCCAGCAGTCACAACAGATAGCGCAACAAGGCCAACAGCTGTCTCAACTGACCGTTATGCTACAACAGTTGCTACCACAGCTTCAGCAGTCATCTCCTCCGCCAGCTCCTGCACCTCCTCCGCAGCGAGTGGCCGCTCCTGGGATACGCTTATCCTTGCCGGATAAATTTGATGGGGACTCTAAGTTTTGCCGTGGCTTTCTTTCCCAATGTTCCCTGCATCTGGAGATGATGTCGGACCTGTTTCCCACTGAAAGGTCTAAGGTGGCTTTCGTAGTCAGTCTTCTGTCCGGAAAAGCCCTGTCATGGGCCACACCGCTCTGGGACCGCAATGACCCCGTCACTGCCTCTGTACACTCCTTCTTCTCGGAAATCCGAAGTGTCTTTGAGGAACCTGCCCGAGCCTCTTCTGCTGAGACTGCCCTGTTGAACCTGGTCCAGGGTAATTCTTCCGTTGGCGAGTATGCCGTACAATTCCGTACACTTGCTTCAGAATTGTCCTGGAATAATGAGGCCCTCTGCGCGACCTTCAAAAAAGGCCTATCCAGCAACATTAAAGATGTTCTGGCCGCACGAGAAATTCCTGCTAATCTACATGAACTTATTCACCTAGCCACTCGCATTGACATGCGTTTTTCTGAAAGGCGTCAGGAACTCCGCCAAGATATGGACTCTGTTCGCACGAGGCGTTTCGTCTCCTCGGCTCCTCTCTCCTCTGGTCCCCTGCAATCTGTTCCTGTGCCTCCCGCCGTGGAGGCTATGCAGGTCGACCGGTCTCGCCTGACACCTCAAGAGAGGACACGACGCCGTATGGAGAACCTCTGCCTGTACTGTGCTAGTACCGAACACTTCCTGAGGGATTGTCCTATCCGTCCTCCCCGCCTGGAAAGACGTACGCTGACTCCGCACAAAGGTGAGACAGTCCTTGATGTCTACTCTGCTTCTCCACGTCTTACTGTGCCTGTGCGGATGTCTGCCTCTGCCTTCTCCTTCTCTACAGTGGCCTTCTTGGACTCTGGATCTGCAGGAAATTTTATTTTGGCCTCTCTCGTCAACAGGTTCAACATCCCAGTGACCAGTCTCGCCAGACCCCTCTACATCAATTGTGTAAATAATGAAAGATTGGACTGTACCATACGTTTCCGCACGGAGCCCCTTCTTATGAGCATCGGATCTCATCATGAGAGGATTGAACTTTTGGTCCTCCCCAATTGCACCTCGGAGATTCTCCTTGGACTTCCCTGGCTTCAACTTCATTCCCCAACCCTGGATTGGTCCACTGGGGAGATCAAGAGTTGGGGGTCCTCTTGTTCCAAGAACTGTCTAAAACCGGTTCCCAGTAACCCTTGCCGTAACTCTGTGGTTCCTCCAGTAACCGGTCTCCCTAAGGCCTATATGGACTTCGCGGATGTTTTCTGCAAAAAACAAGCTGAGACTCTACCTCCTCACAGGCCTTATGATTGCCCTATCGACCTCCTCCCGGGTACTACTCCACCCCGGGGCAGAATTTATCCTCTCTCTGCCCCAGAGACTCTTGCCATGTCCGAATACGTCCAGGAGAATCTAAAAAAGGGCTTTATCCGTAAATCCTCCTCTCCTGCCGGAGCCGGATTTTTCTTTGTGTCCAAAAAAGATGGCTCCCTACGTCCTTGCATTGACTACCGCGGTCTTAATAAAATCACGGTTAAGAACCGCTACCCCTTACCCCTCATCTCTGAACTCTTTGATCGCCTCCAAGGTGCCCACATCTTCACTAAATTGGACTTAAGAGGCGCCTATAACCTCATCCGCATCAGAGAGGGGGACGAGTGGAAAACGGCATTTAACACCAGAGATGGACACTTTGAGTATCTGGTCATGCCCTTTGGACTGTGCAATGCCCCTGCCGTCTTCCAAGACTTTGTCAATGAAATTTTTCGTGATCTGTTATACTCCTGTGTTGTGGTATATCTGGACGATATCCTAATTTTTTCTGCCAATCTAGAAGAACACCGCCAGCATGTCCGTATGGTTCTTCAGAGACTTCGTGACAACCAACTCTATGCCAAAATTGAGAAATGTCTGTTTGAATGCCAATCTCTTCCTTTTCTAGGATATTTGGTCTCTGGCCAGGGACTACAGATGGATCCAGACAAACTCTCTGCCGTCTTAAATTGGCCACGCCCCTCCGGACTCCGTGCTATCCAACGCTTTTTGGGGTTCGCCAATTATTACAGGCAATTTATTCCACATTTTTCTACCATTGTGGCTCCTATCGTGGCTTTAACCAAGAAAAATGCTGATCCCAAGTCCTGGCCTCCTCAAGCAGAAGACTCCTTTAAACGACTCAAGTCTGCCTTTTCTTCGGCTCCCGTGCTCTCCAGACCTGACCCTTCCAAACCCTTCCTATTGGAGGTTGATGCCTCCTCAGTAGGAGCTGGAGCTGTTCTTCTACAAAAAAATCCTTCCGGGCATGCTGTCACTTGTGGTTTTTTCTCTAGGACCTTCTCTCCAGCGGAGAGGAACTACTCCATCGGGGATCGAGAGCTTCTAGCCATTAAATTAGCACTTGAGGAATGGAGGCATCTGCTGGAGGGATCAAGATTTCCTGTTATTATCTACACCGACCACAAGAACCTCTCCTACCTCCAGTCGGCCCAACGGCTGAATCCTCGCCAGGCCCGGTGGTCTCTGTTCTTTGCCCGATTTAATTTTGAGATTCACTTTCGTCCTGCCGATAAGAACATTAGGGCCGATGCTCTCTCTCGTTCCTCGGATGCCTCAGAAGTTGATCTCCCTCCGCAACACATCATTCCACCTGACTGCCTGATCTCCACTTCTCCTGCCTCCATCAGGCAGACTCCTCCAGGAAAGACCTTTGTTTCTCCACGCCAACGCCTCGGAATCCTCAAATGGGGTCACTCCTCCCATCTCGCAGGGCATGCGGGCACCAAGAAATCTGTGCAACTCATCTCCCGCTTCTATTGGTGGCCGACTCTGGAGACGGATGTTGGGGACTTTGTGCGAGCCTGCACTATCTGTGCCCGGGATAAGACTCCTCGCCAGAAGCCCGCTGGTTTTCTTCATCCTCTGCCTGTCCCCGAACAGCCTTGGTCTCTGATTGGTATGGATTTTATTACTGATTTACCCCCTTCCCGTGGCAACACCGTTATTTGGGTGGTCGTTGATCGATTCTCCAAAATGGCACATTTCATCCCTCTTCCTGGTCTTTCTTCTGCGCCTCAGTTGGCTAAACAATTTTTTGTACACATTTTTCGTCTTCACGGGTTGCCTACGCAGATTGTCTCGGATAGAGGGGTCCAATTCGTGTCTAAATTCTGGAGGGCTCTCTGTAAACAACTCAAGATTAAATTAAATTTTTCCTCTGCATATCATCCCCAGTCCAATGGACAAGTAGAAAGAATTAACCAGATCCTGGGTGATTATTTGCGACATTTTGTTTCCTCCCGCCAGGATGACTGGGCAGATCTCCTTCCATGGGCCGAATTTTCGTATAACTTCAGGGTCTCTGAATCTTCCTCCAAATCCCCATTTTTCGTGGTGTACGGCCGTCACCCTCTTCCCCCCCTCCCTACCCCCTTGCCCTCTGGTCTGCCCGCTGTGGATGAAATTTCTCGTGACCTTTCCATTATATGGAGAGAGACCCAAAATTCTCTCTTACAGGCTTCTTCACGCATGAAGAGGTTCGCGGATAAGAAAAGAAGAGCTCCCCCCGTTTTTTCCCCTGGAGACAAGGTATGGCTCTCCGCTAAATATGTCCGCTTCCGTGTCCCTAGCTACAAGTTGGGACCACGCTATCTTGGTCCTTTCAAAATTTTGTGTCAAATTAATCCTGTCTCTTATAAACTTCTTCTTCCTCCTTCTCTTCGTATCCCTAATGCCTTTCACGTCTCTCTTCTCAAACCACTCATCCTCAACCGTTTTTCTCCCAAATCTGTTCCTCCCACTCCTGTTTCCGGCTCCTCGGACGTCTTCTCGGTCAAGGAAATTTTGGCTGCCAAAAAGGTCAGAGGGAAAAAATTTTTTTTAGTAGACTGGGAGGGTTGTGGTCCTGAAGAGAGATCCTGGGAACCTGAGGACAACATCCTTGACAAAAGTCTGCTCCTCAGGTTCTCAGGCTCCAAGAAGAGGGGGAGACCCAAGGGGGGGGGTACTGTTACGCCGAGCGCTCCGGGTCCCCGCTCCTCCCCGGAGCGCTCGCTTCACTCCCTCCGCTGCAGCGCTCCGGTCACGTCCTCTGACCCGGGGCGCTGCGATCCTGCTGCCAGCCGGGATGCGATTCGCGATGCGGGTAGCGCCCGCTCGCGATGCGCACCCCGGCTCCCCTACCTGACTCGCTCCCCGTCTGTTCTGTCCCGGCGCGCGCGGCCCCGCTCCCTAGGGCGCGCGCGCGCCGGGTCTCTGCGATTTAAAGGGCCACTGCGCCGCTGATTGGCGCAGTGGTTCCAATTAGGGTTTTCACCTGTGCACTTCCCTATATTACCTCACTTCCCTTGCACTCCCTTGCCGGATCTTGTTGCCTTAGTGCCAGTGAAAGCGTTCCTTGTGTGTTCCTTGCCTGTGTTTCCAGACCTTCTGCCGTTGCCCCTGACTACGATCCTTGCTGCCTGCCCCGACCTTCTGCTACGTCCGACCTTGCTTCTGCCTACTCCCTTGTACCGCGCCTATCTTCAGCAGCCAGAGAGGTGAGCCGTTGCTAGTGGATACGACCTGGTCACTACCGCCGCAGCAAGACCATCCCGCTTTGCGGCGGGCTCTGGTGAAAACCAGTAGTGGCTTAGAACCGGTCCACTAGCACGGTCCACGCCAATCCCTCTCTGGCACAGAGGGTCCACTACCTGCCAGCCGGCATCGTGACAAGAAGACATTACAGAGGGTATTGCATATACCCTCTGTAATGTCTACTCACCTAAAACTGCATTGTTAACCCCTTAAGGCTGCGGCCTGTATTTACCTAAATGACCAAGACCAATTTTTTATATCTGGCACGTGTCTCTTTAAGTTGTAATAACTTTTACTTTTAGTAAGCTAAGCTATTCTTTTTTTTTTGTGTGTGTGTGTGTGTGTGTGTAACATATTCGACTTTATATTAGTGGTAAATCTTTGTTGATATATGCAGCATTTTTTGTGAAAAGCTCCAAAATATTTTTGTGAAATACTGTGAAAAAATTGAAAATTTCTGCTGTTTTTTAAAATATTTTTTTATGACAATTAGTGTTGCTCGCGAATATTCACAATGCAAATTTTATTCGCGAATATTCACGAATATAGCACTATATATTCCCAATAACGAATATTCTTTTTTGTTTGTTTGTTTGTTTTGTTATTTTTTTTCCCCAGTACACATCACAGTGATCATCCCTCTCTGCTTCCAGCTTGTGTGGTGTAAAGAAGGCTCTAATACTACTGTGTGAGACTGGCGTACTAATTTTCGCATAAGGCAAAATTTACATATGCTCATTTTCGCAAATGCTAATTTTAGCTTATGCTAATGTTCGCATATGCAAATTTGTGTTTATGCTTATTTTTTGAATATGTAAATGTTCGCATGTGCGAAAATAAAACGTGAATATTATGAATATGCAAATTTAGCGAATATATGACGAATATTCGTCCATATATTCGCAAAATATCGCTAATTTGAATGTGGCCTATGCCGCTCAACACTAATGAAAATCACTGGCCAGTAAAATTGATGTTATCTTTATTCTATGGGCCAGTACGACTATGGCGATACCCAATTTATAAAGCTTTTTATGTTTTTTTCCTTTTCACAACAAAATCCTTTTTTCCCCCTTTTTTGTGTTGCCTTATTCTGACAGCCATAACATTTTTATTTCTGGTCCCATGCCATTATGTGTCAGCTTATTTTTTGCGGGAAGAGTTGTACTTTTTATTGGTACCATTTCTGCAATGCATGCTACCTTTTGATCTTTTTTACTCCATGTTTTGAATTAAAATTAGCCACTGCGGAGAGATCCCAAATTAGCAGCTGCAGTAGGATCCTGGCCGTGATTGCACCTGGGTTCCGCCTGCGATCTCCTGAAGCACATTGCTCTGAGCAGAAGATCACTAGGACGTATGCACATGTCCAGTTGCATTAACATGTCAGCAACTGGGACAAATGCATATGTCCTGTAGCAGGAAGGGGTTAATGAAACAGAGTAAAATTAAGAAGCACCCTCCAGAATCTGCATAATATGAGGAGTAGGAAAATTAACTCCTTGGGGACGGAGCCCATTATGACTAGAGATGAGCGAATTGAAGCAGACGGACCTGAATTTGTTACGAATTTCAGGATATATTCAATTCGTAACAAATGCGAATATCGACGCAATTCTATAGCGCAAATCGCTTCCTTAAACTCCATTTTACAGCGTTCCAGGCTCCAGGACACCTAAAATGGCGGATCCACATGTCAGTACATGGGGCAGGGGATTCTGGGAAGGCAAGGCGGGAAGGGAGGTAGGCGGGATGACTCTGAATCATGCAGGATGCAGCCTATCAGCATTCATTGACCCCTGTGATGTCGCAGCCCTAAATAAATCGGCAGCCATTTTGTGGGTACTCATTTCACGCCATACACTGCAGAGGGATAGAATGGACTGCGTGCCTCTGTGTGTTGCACAGACACGCTGAATTGATCATAGCGCAGCGTTCCACTGCCAACTGCTAGTCACATTAGAGTTGTGGACATGGAGCTGTGCAGTGCTTTGCTTGTTGTAACTGAGAAGGATTTTTACGCTAGCCATAAACCTCCCAGTCACTTTATTCTGCATTTTATCAGACAGGGGCAGATAGCTTTTCGTTGCCTTATACTTATCAACAAGCTGCCTCATGAACCGTATCACAGGCAGGAATGAATTTTCAGTGCAATTCTGTGTATTTTTCCCACAAGAAATCATCAGCTGCTTATACTAGTCTGTAGATGGTATAATAACCAGCAATTCCCACCATTCTTAATACTCTGTGACAGAGTGCAAATGTTTTTTTTGTGGTGCTGCACTGTTGTGTCCTGCTGCTGTGCAAAAATAAGTTTTTTCAGCGGACTGTAGTGCATTTT
Organism: Hyla sarda; assembly: GCF_029499605.1. Lineage (NCBI taxonomy): Eukaryota > Metazoa > Chordata > Amphibia > Anura > Hylidae > Hyla > Hyla sarda. The sequence continues at coordinate 22,587,327 of NC_079189.1, forward strand.
TCTGCCCTCATACATGCATACCACATACCTAGATCAAAGCAGTCTACTATTTTGTATCTGTAAATCTGTAACAAGTCTAGATACTGGGATAGTCCAGGTAAAAGTAATCACCGGCTGGTGTTTTACAAAAATAAGTTTTCCAAGTGTACAGTAGTGCATTTTTTTGCCCTCATTCATGCATACCACATACCTACATCTAAGTAGTGCACTTTTTTGTACCTGTTAATCTGTAACAAGCCGACATACAGTGAAAGGCCAGGGAAAACTAATCACTGGCTGTTGTTTTATGAAAATTGATTATCCAAGTGTACTGTAGCGAATTTTTTTGCCCTCATACGTGTATACCACATGCCTACATCTAAGTAGTGCACTTTTTTGTACCTGTTAATCTGTAACAAGCCTACATACAGTGAATGGCCAGGGAAAACTAATCACTGGCTGTTGTTTTATAAAAAAATTGTTTTCCAAGTGTACTGTAGCACATTTTTTAAATAATTTTTATAATTCTTCACTCATACTTGAATACCACATACCTACATCTAAGTAGTTTACCATATTGTACCTGTTAATCTGTTAAGGGCGTAGATACTGTAAAAGTCCAAGCAAAAGTACCCACCGGCTGGTGTTTTACAGAAATACAGACTTTTTAATGCGTATTGTATCACATTTTTCTGCCCTCATCATTGCATACCGCATATGTACTACTAAGTAGTGTACCATTTTGTACCTGTTAATCTGTCAAGGGCCTACATACTGTGAAAGTCTAAGCAAAAGTAATCACTGGTTGGTGTTTTACAAAACTTTCAGAGTTTGTAGGCTCATTGTAGCGCATTTTCCTGCCCTCCTAAATGTATACCGCATACGTAAATCTAAGTAGTGTACTATTCTGTACCTGTTAATCTGTCAAGGGCCTACATACTGTGAAAGGTCAGCCAAAAATAATCATCTGCTGCTGTTTTAGACAAATGCTGTTTTAAGAGCATATACGCACTAAGTATGTCAGGCAGAGAAGTGCCAGGACGTGCACAGAGGAGTGGCAGAGGCATAAATCCTTCAGGCAGAGGTCACAGCAGACTAGGGGCGAGTGGCAGCAGGAGTCGCAGCGAGAGGCCTTAGCTCCCGTAGTCGGCTAGCGGTCGTGTTTCGACCAGCAATCCATCTGCCGTTGATTGTTAACACGGTCATCTACTTCATCACAAGTGACATCTGACACCCCCAGTCAACAGTCGGTGGGTTCCTCAGACACAACCCTCAGTTGGCATGGCCCGAGAGCAGTCCCTGTCCTCCCATTGCCTCTGTACTATGCAGTTCCCTCTCCTAGAGAAGTATATTATGCTGTGGGTTCAGATCCTCTATTCACTAAGGATGATCTAATAGAGGACAGTCAGCAGCTACTGCCCAGCCAAGAAGGGGAGGAGACATGTGCCGCTTCCTCTGCTAGTCGGGCAAGTAGTGATGAGGAGAGTGATGTGGGAGGCGGTGTTGCCAGGGTTCAGGGTCCTGAAGCAGACACTGTTGAGGAACTTGAGGAGGACAATAGTGACGTGCAGACACGACTCGATGATGAAGCCGATCACAATTGGGAGCCGGGTGCAGAAGGGGCTTCATCATCATCAGGAGAAGAGAGTTGCAGGTTGCCCGTGAGACAGCAGCTGAACAAGCAAGGTTGGCAGAAGTAGAAATTCGTGGTGGCAGAAGTAGAAATTCTGGAGCCAAATGTGCCCGGGGGAGACCACCTGCTTCGCAACAGCCTACCTTTCTGGGAGGTAGTGGAACAGGGGTTCCTGAAGACGGCGGCAGTAGCAGTCAATTAGTGCGGACTATTGGTGGGAAAATCAGCTACTCGGCGGTGTGGCAGCTTTTCATCAAGCATTCGGAGGAGGTTCACATAGCCACATGCAAAATATGTCGGCAGAAGATGAAGCGTGGCCAGAGACCCAATGTTGGCACCACGGCCCTGCGTGAACACATGCTTTGCCACCATAAAGCGGCCTGGGAGAACCTTGGCTCCGATGTAGTGGTCCAGCCTGCTGCATCACCCAGTGGCCAGCCACTCCCTCCTTCAGCCAGCCAAGGCTCCACCACCTCAGCTGAAGGGAGCTGTGTGTCTTACCCTCCCACTTTTAGTCAGCCATTCTGCCAGCATTCCATCCGCGAAGCCATGTCCAAGAGACAACAGTATGCGCCCACTCATCCAACGGCGCAGAAGCTGTATGTGCTCCTGTCTAAGTTGCTGCTGCTGCAGTCTCTCCTTTTTCAAGTGGTGGGCTCTGCACCTTTCAGAGAACTGATGGCTTGTGCCGAGCCATGGTGGAGAGTACCAAGCCACCATTTTTTTGCTAAGAAGGCAGTACCAGCCCTGCACAATTTTGTGGAAGAGATGGTGGGCCAGTCCTTGAGACAGTCAGTGTGTACCAAAGTGCACAGCAGCGCTGACGTCTGGAGTCATGTCCTTTACGGCTCACTGGGTGAATGTGATTCCTGCACAGCCACAACCCCAACTTGAACAGGTCACGCCGCTTCCTCCTCCATGCTGTCAGCCTGTTGGTCCTGTGACAGTGTGCGACTTTGCCTCCGTGTCCTCAGCCTCCACTGCCCGGACAAGTCTCAGTTGCCCTTCAGTATACCATGTTTGCAGGGCACGGCGGTGTCAGGCTGTTATTCACATGGTTTGCCTTGGCGAAAAGAGTCACACAGGGGATGAACTGCTAAATGAATGAATCAGGTAGGGATCAGCCAGGATTTCCATCCACCAATGCCAGATGCATAAGAGTTGATTGACCATGGTGCAACACCAACACTGCAGAAATATGGATAGCGCCAAACAGACTTAAGCCACTTCTCCCCAGTTACAAACATTCCAGCATCCTTTATCACCGGGTACTGGTATTGCCACCCACCGCACCACTCTGTCACCGGGTCACTTTCAGGACTCCTGATGCTGCTGCTGCCACCTCCAGGCTGTTTCATTCAGCCACTATTTTGTATCCATATGCTTCTGTCAACACCAGGCTGTGTCATTCAGGCAATACATACTCTCCCAGCATTATTGCCATGTTGATACCAGACCAGTAATAAAAGGAATATTGCCAAGGACCAGCAGAAACAGGGAACTGTGGCTACTGACCACCGGCTGTTGGAACTGACTGACTATCCCAGGTGGTATATTTACCATTTTGAAGTTCGATAGTTCCAGTAGGCTTTAAGTCGCTCATTCTTTGTTGTGGTTCTTCAGTTGCAGAATTAAGTTGTATCATCTTTTCCTGTTCCTCCGATGAGCCAATGTCACTGGAACACACAATACTCATATTGTCATCTAATGAAGGATCCTTTTCTGAAGAGAACATATCTATCATTTTATTATTTTGAATGTCAGGTGGTATTTTGAAAATTTTTGTGAAGCCCTAGGGTCTCCTCATGCTTCAGCCAACTCCAGGCTGTGCCAATCAGACACTATGTGGTCTCCTCCTTCTGATGACACATCCAGGCTCTGTCATTGTGCTGACATGTGACTGCTTGTTAGAATTGGTCCTTTGTACCCACACGCCGGGGCCCGGGCCACTAAAACTTGTGAGTTAAAAGTTCCATTTCAAAAACCTCAATTTCAATTTCAAAATCTTAGATTTCTATTTAAAATTATTGTATTTCAATGGTCCCCTCATGCTTCAGCCACCTTCATGCTGTACCATTCAGACACTTCATGGGCTCCTTATGCTTTCCCCACCTCCAGGCTGTGTCATTCAGCCAATATATTGTTTTCTGATGCTACTGGGACTGGAATATTAACTCCAAATATGTTCTGGTAGCACTAGCTAACATAAATGTTTAATTGAGATTTCAAGATTGATCTTTCAATGTAAGGGGTTATGAAACCCTCTTGGGTACTGCTGATGCCTGTTCCTGACTGCTCCTGAGTCTTTCAGGAAATACTTGGCTTACTGATGCTTCAGGGTTTGGGCTTTAAATTTTTGGATGTTTTGCACTAGCTTACATACATGCTTAAATGAGATTTCAACATTGATCTTTCAATCTAAGGAGTTATGAAATACTCTTATGTACTGCTGATGCCTTTTCCTGACTGTGTCTTTCAGGACCTACTTGGCTTACTGATGTTTCTGGGCTTGGGCCTTAAATTTTTGCATGGTAGCACTACCTAACATGCATCTTCAATAGAGATTTCAACATTCACCTTTTAATTTTCGGGGTTGTAAACCCCTCTTGTGTACTCATGCTGCTTCCTGCTCCACTCTGTCAGCCCGTTGGTCCTGTGACAGTGTGCGACAAGGCCTCCTCATCCTCCAACGTATCCTCAGCCTCCAATGCCCGGACAAGTCTCAGTGGTCCTACAGCATACCATGTGTGCAGTGCATGGCGGTGTCACGTTGTTCCTCACATGGTTTGCCTTGGCGAAAACTGTTGGAAACAATGGCTGGTCATGGCAATGGAGATGTTGCGCCTAAATCTCACGGCCACATGAGCCCTGTGGGGGCTTGTTAGATTTGGCCCTTTGTATCCACACGCCAGGGTCCAGGACACTGAAACTTGGGAGTTAAAAGTTCAATGTAAAAATCATTAAATCATTAAATTTAAATAAAAAAAAAATCATACATTTCAATGTTCTCCTCATGCTTCAGCCAACTTCAGGCTGTGTCATTCAGGCAATATATGGTTTACTAATGCTGCTGCTGGGCCTGGGTCTGTGAATAAAAATGTTATGAAAGGTAGCACTAGCTATCCAAAATCTTCATTTTAAATTTCAAAGATTCTTGTGTTTTTTCTTAGGGATTGTGAAGCCCTGGTGTGTACTCATGCTTCAGCCAACTCCAGGTTCTGTCATTCAGGCAATATATGGTTTACTGATACTGCTGCTGGGCCTGGGAATAAAAATGTTGTTATGGTAGGTAGCACTAGCTATCCAAAATCTTCGGTTTAAATCTCTGAATTGCTCTTTCTGAGTGTTGCTGTGTAAGAGGGGGCGTGAAAGAGGAGTTTCAAAAACTGTGATTATCTGTTGTGCGGAGTGAAACTGTGGAGTGGGTGCGACTGTCTATAGTCCACATTCATATTTTGGGGGGAGGAGGAGTAGATTGGGCACAGGTGTATAAATCTTAGCTTGGGACTCTTATTGAGAGCTTGCTCTTTCTGAGTGTTGCTGTGTAAGAGGGGGCGTGAAAGAGGAGTTTCAAAAACTGGAGTTTGAAAGCAGGAGGTTGAGATCGCTGTGAGTTTTAATTTTTGAACCCACAAGGTCTACAAAAAATTTTAAGTGTAATTTTGACTGTCTGTTTTTTCCTATACATTTGTGAAATCCCCATAACTAGATGGCCTCCATGTTGGAAAATGCAGTCCAATGTACATCCTGTTCAATGTATGCAATCCTTGAACAACAGTTTGAGGGTGCATATTGTTGTGCGAGATGTGTGCTAGTTGTCCGTTTGGAAGCCCAGATCCTGCATCTAGAGGGGCGACTGGCAACAATGAGAAGCATTAACAACATGGAGAGGAGTCTCCTGCTCACTGAGCAGGCACTCTCGGGAATAGAGGTGGGGGAGGACAGTGGGACGGAGTTGCAGGACAATCAGGCAGTTAGCTGGGTTACAGTTAGAAAGAGGGGTAGGGGAAAAAGTGTCAGGGAGGCTAGTCCTGAACTGGCACACCCCAACAAGTTTGCCCGCTTGGCAGATGAGGGGGATGCCATTACAGAGCTAACAGAACTGCAGCAGGATACCGCCTCTGACCGCCAGGGGGGTGTCTGCTCCAGTAAGGAGGGAGGGAGGAGTACAGGGCAGGCCAGACAGGTACTAGTGGTGGGGGACTCAATTATAAGGGGGACAGACAGGGCAATCTGTCACAAAGACCGGGATCGCCGAACAGTGTGTTGTCTGCCTGGCGCACGAGTTCGGCACATCGCGGATCGGGTTGACAGGTTGTTGGGCGGGGCTGGAGAGGACCCAGCAGTCATGGTACATATTGGCACCAATGACAAAGTAAGAGGTAGGTGGAGTGTCATTAAAAATGATTTCAGGGACTTAGGCCGCAAGCTTAAGGCAAGGACCTCCAAGGTAGTCTTTTCTGAAATACTACCAGTACCACGAGCCGCACCAGAGAGGCAGCGGGAGATCAGGGAGGTAAAGAAGTGGCTCAGAAGCTGGTGTAGGAAGGAAGGGTTTGGGTTCATGGAGAACTGGGCTGACTTTGCTGTCGGTTACCGGCTCTACCGTAGGGACGGGCTGCACCTCAATGGGGAGGGTGCAGCTTTGCTTGGGGAGAAGATGGCTAGAAGGGTGGAGGAGTGTTTAAACTAGGGACTTGGGGGGAGGGAACCTACAGCAAAGAGGGGGAAGATAGTGTAGATAGAGAGGTGGGAATTATAAATGTACCTGGGGGTGGAGCGGAGGGAGGGGTTAGAATAGTTAATAGGAATAAGCTTCATAGGAAAATAAAACTTACACCCTTGAATCCCATTAACCCCAATAACATAAGGGATGGAAATGTAAAGTGTATGTTCACAAATGCCAGAAGCCTAGCAAATAAAATGGGGGAGGTTGAGGCCTTGATACTGGAGGAACATATTGATATAGTTGGGGTCACTGAGACATGGCTGGACTCCTCGCATGACTGGGCTGTCAATCTGCAGGGGTTTACATTGTTTCGCAAGGATAGAATGAACAGAAAAGGTGGTGAAGTCTGTCTGTATGTAAGAAGTGGTATGAAAGTCAGTGTGAACGATGCCATAGTGTGTGATGATTCTGAGGATGTGGAATCATTGTGGGTAGAATTACAAAAGGAGGGAAATACTGAAAAAATAGTATTTGGTGTAATCTACAGACCCCCTAATATCACTGAAGAGATAGAAGTTCGGCTTCATAAACAAATAGAGAGGGCCGCCCGGGCAGGTACAGTGGTAATAATGGGAGATTTTAACTATCCAGATATAGATTGGGGTCCGGGGTTGGCTAAAACTACAAAGGGGCGACAATTCCTAAATTTATTGCAGGATAATTTTATGGGCCAGTTTGTGGAGGACCCAACAAGAAGTGATGCCTTGTTGGATCTGATCATTTCCAACAACGCAGAGCTGGTTGGTAATGTAACTGTGTGGGAAAACCTTGGTAATAGCGACCACAATATAGTTACTTTTGACTTAAAATGTAGAAAACAAAGACAGGCGGGGAAGGCAAAAACATATAACTTTAAAAAGGCAAATTTCCCTGGGCTGAGGGCTGCACTACAGGACATAGACTGGGGGGAGGTGTTGTCAAATACTGATACAGAAGGTAAATGGGACATTTTTAAATCAACTCTAAATAACTATACAGCTAAATATATACCAAAGGGGAACAAATATAAACGATTAAAACTAAATCCTACATGGCTGACACATGATGTTAAAAGAGCAATACACAACAAAAAAATAGCCTTCAAAAAATACAAATCTGATGGGTCAGCTATAACATTTAAACAGTACAAGGAGCTTAATAAAATCTGTAAAAATGTAATAAAACAGCAAAAATTCAAAATGAGAGACAGGTGGCCAAAGAAAGCAAAACTAATCCTAAATATTTTTTTAGATATATAAATGCAAAAAAACCAAGGACAGAGCATGTGTTACGCCTAGCGCTCCGGGTCCCCGCTCCTCCCCGGAGCGCTCACGGCGCCTTTCTCCCTGCAGCTCCCCGGTCAGCGCTGACCGGGAGCGCTGCCCTGTCATGGCCGTTGGGGATGCGATCCGCACAGCGGGACGCGCCCGCTCGCGAATCGCATCCCAGGTCACTTACCCGTTCCCGTCTCCTGCGGTCATGTGCTGGCGCGCGCGGCTCCGCTCTCTAGGGCGCGCGCGCGCCAGCTCCCTGAGACTTAAAGGGCCAGTGCACCAATGATTGGTGCCTGGCCCAATTAGCTTAATTGGTTCCCATCTGTTTCCTGACTATATCTAGTCTCCTCCCTTGCACTTCCTTGCCGGATCTTGTTGCCCTAGAGCCTAGTGAAAGCGTTTTTGTGTGTTTATACCCTGTGTACCAGAACTTTGCTATCTCCCCTGACTACGAACCTTGCCGCCTGCCCCCGACCTTCTGCTACGTCCGACTTTGCTTCTGCCTACTCCCTTGTACCTCGCCTATCTTCAGCAGCCAGAGAGGTGAGCCGTTGCTAGTGGATACGACCTGGTCACTACCGCCGCAGCAAGACCATCCCGCTTTGCGGCGGGCTCTGGTGAAAACCAGTAGTGGCTTAGAACCGGTCCACTAGCACGGTCCACATCATCCCTCTCTGGCACAGAGGATCCACTACCTGCCAGCCGGCATCGTGACAGTAGATCCGGCCATGGATCCCGCTGAAGTTCCTCTGCCTGTTGTCGCCGACCTCCCCACACTGGTCGCCCAGCAAGCCCGACAGATTGCCCAACAAGATCACCAGCTGTCGTACTTGACCACCATGACTCAGCAACTCCAGTCGCAGCTACAGCAGATTCAGTCTCAGCTACAGCAGCAGCAACCATCTCCTCCGCCAGCTCCTGCACCTCTTCCGCAGCGAGTGGCCACTCCTAGCCTCCGCCTGTCTTTGCCGGACAAATTTAATGGGGACTCTAAGTTTTGCCGTGGCTTTCTTTCCCAATGTTCCCTGCATCTGGAGATGATGTCGGATCAGTTTCCTACTGAAAGGTCTAAGGTGGCTTTCGTAGTCAGCCTTCTGTCTGGAAAAGCCCTGTCATGGGCCACACCGCTCTGGGACCGTGATGACCCCGTCACTGCCTCTGTACACTCCTTCTTCTCGGAAATTCGAAGTGTCTTTGAGGAACCTGCCCGAGCCTCTTCTGCTGAGACTGCCCTGCTGAACCTGGTCCAGGGTAATTCCTCCGTTGGCGAGTACGCCATACAATTCCGTACTCTTGCTTCTGAACTTTCCTGGAATAATGAGGCTCTCTGCGCGACCTTTAAAAAAGGCCTATCCAGCAACATTAAAGATGTTCTGGCCGCACGAGAGACTCCTGCTAGCCTGCATGAACTCATTCATCTAGCCACTCGCATTGACATGCGTTTTTCTGAGAGGCATCAAGAGCTCCGCCAGGAAAAAGACTTAGATCTCTGGCCACCTCTCCCACAGTCTCCACTGCAATCTGCGCCTAGGCCTCCCGCCGAGGAGGCCATGCAAGTGGATCGGTCTCGCCTGACCCTGGAAGAGAGGAATCGCCGTAAGGAAGAGAATCTTTGTTTGTACTGTGCCAGTACTGAACATTTTCTGGTGGATTGCCCAATCCGTCCTCCACGTCTGGGAAACGCACGCTCACACTCAGCTCTCGTGGGTGTGGCGTCTCTTGATGCCAAGTCGGCTTCTCCACGTCTAACGGTACCTGTTCGGATTTCCACTTCAGCCAGCTCTCCCCTCTCAGCCGTGGCCTGTCTGGACTCTGGAGCTTCTGGAAATTTTATTCGGGAGTCCTTTGTGAATAAATTCCATATTCCGGTGACCCGTCTTGTCAAGCCACTCCGCATCTCCGCGGTCAACGGAGCCAGGTTGGACTGTACCATACGTTTCCGCACGGAGCCCCTTCTTATGAGCATCGGATCTCATCACGAGAGGATTGAACTTTTGGTCCTCCCCAATTGCACCTCGGAAATTCTCCTTGGACTTCCCTGGCTTCAACTTCATTCCCCAACCCTGGATTGGTCCACTGGGGAGATCAAGAGTTGGGGGTCCTCTTGTGCCAAGAACTGTCTAAAACCGGTTCCCAGTATCCCTTGCCGTAACTCTGTGGTTCCTCCTGTATCCGGTCCCCCTAAGGTCATTAAGGACTCTGCCTGCCACAGGAAATGCCCCTCCCCCCCTCCCAGGCAAGCTTCTGTGTCCCCTCATGGCCCTCGTCCTGGTGTCACACTGCCCCGTGCCAGGTCTCGCCCTCTGCCCTCTCTCCCCATTCCTACTCCTGCGGTTCTGCCTGCCGTTGAGGAATCCCTCCATCCTTTCCCGGTGTCCTCATCCCAGGGGAGGCAGTTACCCGATAAAGAGAAGGGGAGACCTAAGGGGGGGGGTACTGTTACGCCTAGCGCTCCGGGTCCCCGCTCACGGCGCCTTTCTCCCTGCAGCTCCCCGGTCAGCGCTGACCGGGAGCGCTGCCCTGTCATGGCCGTTGGGGATGCGATCCGCACAGCGGGACGCGCCCGCTCGCGAATCGCATCCCAGGTCACTTACCCGTTCCCGTCTCCTGCGGTCATGTGCTGGCGCGCGCGGCTCCGCTCTCTAGGGCGCGCGCGCGCCAGCTCCCTGAGACTTAAAGGGCCAGTGCACCAATGATTGGTGCCTGGCCCAATTAGCTTAATTGGTTCCCATCTGTTTCCTGACTATATCTAGTCTCCTCCCTTGCACTTCCTTGCCGGATCTTGTTGCCCTAGAGCCTAGTGAAAGCGTTTTTGTGTGTTTATACCCTGTGTACCAGAACTTTGCTATCTCCCCTGACTACGAACCTTGCCGCCTGCCCCCGACCTTCTGCTACGTCCGACTTTGCTTCTGCCTACTCCCTTGTACCTCGCCTATCTTCAGCAGCCAGAGAGGTGAGCCGTTGCTAGTGGATACGACCTGGTCACTACCGCCGCAGCAAGACCATCCCGCTTTGCGGCGGGCTCTGGTGAAAACCAGTAGTGGCTTAGAACCGGTCCACTAGCACGGTCCACATCATCCCTCTCTGGCACAGAGGATCCACTACCTGCCAGCCGGCATCGTGACAGCATGTAGGACCCCTTAATAATGATAATGGGGAGGTTGTTACAGGCGATCAAGAGAAGGCAGAGCTACTGAATGGGTTCTTTAGTTCTGTATACACTATGGAAAAAGGAGCTGACATTGGCCAGGTCAGTGCTGGTAACACATCATGTAATATACTGAACTGGCTTAATGTAGAGATGGTACAAGGTAAGTTAAGTGATATAAATGTAAGCAAATCCCCAGGACCGGATGGACTACACCCAAGAGTTCTTAGAGAGGTAAGTTCAGTAATATCTGTACCCCTGTTCATGATATTTAGAGATTCTCTGGTGTCTGGTATTGTGCCAAGGGACTGGCGCAAGGCGAATGTGGTGCCAATCTTCAAAAAGGGCTCTAGGTCTTCCCCAGGAAACTATAGACCGGTAAGTTTAACGTGCATTGTGGGTAAATTGTTTGAAGGACTTATAAGGGATTACATACAGGAATACATAGGGGATAATTGTATTATAAGTGATAGCCAGCATGGGTTTACTAAGGATAGAAGTTGTCAAACCAATCTAATTTGCTTTTATGAAGAGGTGAGTAGAAGCCTTGACAGAGGAATGGCTGTGGATATAGTGTTTCTGGATTTTGCTAAAGCGTTTGATACTGTCCCTCATAGACGTCTGACAGGTAAGTTAAGGTCTTTGGGTTTGGAAATTTTAGTTTGTAACTGGATTGAACACTGGCTCATGGATCGTACCCAGAGAGTGGTGGTCAACGATTCGTACTCTGATTGGTCCCCGGTTATTAGTGGTGTACCCCAAGGTTCAGTCCTGGGACCGCTGTTGTTTAATTTATTTATCAATGATATAGAGGATGGTATTAACAGCTCTGTTTCTATCTTTGCAGATGACACCAAGCTTTGTAGCACAGTACAGTCTATAGAGGATGTGCATAAGTTACAAGATGACTTGGATAGACTAAGTGTCTGGGCATCCACTTGGCAAATGAGGTTCAATGTGGATAAATGTAAAGTTATGCATCTGGGTACTAATAACCTGCATGCATCGTATGTCTTAGGGGGGATTAAACTGGCAGAGTCACTGGTAGAGAAGGATCTGGGTGTACTTGTAGATCACAGACTACAGAATAGCATGCAATGTCAGGCTGCTTCTTCCAAAGCCGGCAGGATATTGTCATGTATCAAAAGAGGCATGGACTCAAGGGACAGGGACATAATACTCCCCCTTTATAAAGCATTGGTACGGCCTCACCTCGAATATGCTGTTCAGTTTTGGGCACCTGTCCATAAAAGGGACACTGCGGAGTTGGAAAGGGTGCAGAGACGCGCGACTAAACTAATATGGGGCATGGAGCATCTTAGCTATGAGGAGCGATTAAAGGAGTTACAATTGTTTAGTCTTGAGAAGAGACGTTTAAGGGGGGATATGATAAATGTATATAAGTATATTAATGGCCCATACAAAAAATATGGAGAAAAACTGTTCCAGGTTAAACCCCCCCAAAGGACGAGGGGGCACTCCCTCCGTCTGGAGAAGAAAAAGTTTAGTCTCAAGGGGCGACACGCCTTCTTTACCGTGAGGACTGTGAATTTATGGAACGGTCTCCCTCAGGAACTGGTCACAGCAGGAACAATTAACAGCTTTAAAACAGGATTAGATACATTCCTGTAACAAAATAAGATTAATGCTTATGAAGAAATATAAAATCTCATCCCTTCCCCAATATCGCGCCACACCCCTACCCCTTAATTCCCTGGTTGAACTTGATGGACATATGTCTTTTTTCGACCGTACTAACTATGTAACTATGTAACTATGTAATCTTAGGGATTGTGAAGGCCTAGTGTCTACTCACGCTGCTGCCAACTCCTGGCTTTGTCATTCAGCCACAAAATGGTCTCCTCATGCTTCAGCCACCTTCAGGCTGTACCATTCAGACACAATATGGGCTCAATATGCAGGCTGTGTCATTCAGCCAATATATCGTTTTCTGATGCTGCTGGGACTGGGATATTAACTCAATATATGTTATGGCAGCACTAGCTAACATAAATGCTTAATTGAGATTTCAACATTGATCTTTCAATGTAAGGGGTTATGAAACCCTCGGGTGTACTGCTGATGCCTGCGCCTGACTGCTCTGCTCCTGTGTCTTTCAGGAATTACTTGGCTTACTGATACTTCTGGGCTTGGGCCTTACATTTTTGGATGTTTAGCACGAGCTAAGTACATGCTTAATAGAAATTTCACCATTGATCTTGCAATGTAAGGGGATATGAAACCCTCTGGTGTACTGCTTATGCCTGGTCTGGACTGCTCCTGTGTCTTTCAGGAATTACTTGGCTTACTGATGCTTCTGGGCTTGGTCCTTAAATTTTTGGGTTGTAGCACAAGCTAACATGCATCTTCAATAGAGATTTCAACATTCACCTTTTAATGTTAGGGGTTGTGAATCCCTTTTGTGTACTTCTGCTGCTGCCTACTCCTGTATGTGTCATATAGGAACTACATGGTTTAGTGATGCTGCTGAGCCTAGGAAATTACATATATATGTTTATGGTAGCACTAGGTACAATACATCTTCAAATGCAGTTTCAAAATTCATCTTTTATTATTAGAGATTGTTATGCCCTATTGTCTCCTCATGCTGCCACCACCTCCACACTGACATTCAGCCAAAATATGGTCTCCTGCTGCCAACACCTCCTCACTGTGTCATTCAGCCACTATATGTCTCCTCATGCTGCCAACACCTCCATGCTGTGTCATTCAGCCACTATATGATCTCCTCATGCTGCCAACACCTCAATGCTGTGTCATTCAGCCACTATATGGTCTCCTCGTGCTGCAAACACCTCCACGCTGTGTCATTCAGCCACTATATGGTCTCCTCATGCTGCCAAAACCTCCACGCTGTGTCATTCAACCACTATATGGTCTCCTCATGCTGTCAACATCTCCACGCTGTGTCATTAAGCCACTATATGGTCTCCTCATGCTGCCAACACCTCAACGCTGTGTCATTCAGCCACTATGTGGTCTACTCGTGCTGCCAACACCTCCACGCTGTGTCATTCAGCCACTATATAGTCTCCTCATGCTGCCAAAACCTCCATGCTGTGTCATTCAGCCCCTATATGGCCTCCTCATACTGATGCCACCTCCAGGCTCTGTCATTGTGCCGCTCTGCGGCAGTGATTCTAAAAGCGATGCCGGTAATCTGCATGTTATTCTGAATTATTTGTATTATAACAGCATTACCCCAGCACACTCCATATGCGTGTTAGAACACAGCAAAGTGTTCTATACCCCTATTGAGGCTCTCTGTAGGCCAGAAATAGCTGTTTTTAATATAGAATCGACGCAAATAAATTCAGATCGAAACTAATATTTTCGGAAAATTTGGCGAATCGAATTTTTGAAAATTTTGCTCATCTCTAATTATGACCCTAAGGATGGGAGCATTTTTTTCAAATCTGACCTCTGTTACTTTATGCATTAATAACTCTGGGATGCTTTTACTTATAAATTTGATTCCGAGAATGTTTTTTCGTGACATATTCTACTTTATGTAAGTGGTAAATTTTCGTCGATAAATTTGAACATTTTGCATTTTTTTTACTTTGAAGCTCTCTGCTTATAGGGAAAAGGGACAAGTCAAATAAATTACATATTGATTCACATATACAATATGTTAACTTTATGTTTGCATCATAAAGTTGACATGTTTTTACTTTTTGAAGACATCAGAGGGCTTCAAAGTATAGCAGCAATTTTCCAATTTATAACGAAAATTTCAAAATCTGAATTTTTCAGGGACCAGTTAAGTTTAGAAGTGAATTTGAGGGTCGTTATATTTGAAATTCCATATGATACATCCCATTACGAAAACTGCACCCCTCAAAGTATTCAAAGTGACATTCAAAAAAATTTGTTAACCCTTTAGGTGTTTCACAGGAATAGTAGCAAAATGGAGGAGAAAGATCAAAATCTAAATTTTTTACACTAAAATGTTATTGTAGCCCCATTGTTTTCGTTTTTACAAGGGGTAAAAGGTAACCCCCCCCCCCCCCCAAAAAAAAAGAACTTGTAATTCATTTTCTCTCAAGTAAGTAAATACCTCATATGTGGATGTAAAGTGCTCCGTGGGAGCACTAAAGGGCTCATAAGGGAAGGAGCGACAATGGGATTTTGGAGAGCGAATTTTGCTGAAATGGTTTTTGGGGGGCATGTCGCATTTAGGAAGCCCTCATGATGTCAGATCAGTAAAAGAAAAAACACATGGCATATTTTGGAAACTACACCCCTCAAGAAACGTAACAAGGGGTAAATTTAGTCTTTATACCCCACAGGTGATCGACAAATTTTTGTTAAAGTGGGATGTGAAAATGAACAATTAGATTTGTAACACTAAAATGCTGGTGTGACCCCAAACTTTTCATTTTCACAAGGAGTAATGGGAAAAAAAGCCCCCCAAAATTTGTAACCCCATTTCTCTTGAGTAAGGAAATACTTCATGTGGATGTAAAGTGCTCTGTGGGTGCACTAGAGGGCTCAGAAGGGAAGGAGCTACATTTGGCTTTTGGAGAGAAAATTTTGCTGAAATGGCTTTTGAGGGGCATGTCACATTTAGGAAGCCTCCATTATGCCAGAACAGTAAAAAAAAAAATTGAAACTACACCCCTCAAGGAAGGTAACAAGGGGTAAAGTGAGCCTTAACACTCCACAGGGGATTGACGAACTTTCATTAAAATGGGACAGAAGAAAAAGCCCCAAAAAATGTGTAACCCCATTTTTTCAGAGTATGGTAAAACCCCATATGTGGAGGTAAAGTGCTCTGCTGGTGAACTACAATGCTCAGAAGAGAATGAGCGCCATTGGGCTTTTAAAGAGAATTAGGCTGGAATTGAAGGCCATGTGCGTTTACAAAGCCCCCATGCTGCCATAACAGTGGACCCCCCCCCCACATGTGACCCCATTTTGGGAACTACACCCTTAACGGATTGTAACAAGGGGTGCAGTGAGCATTTACACCCCAAACGTGTCTGACAGATCTTTGGAACAGTGGGCTGTGCTAATGAAAAATTTAATTTTTCATTTTCACGGACCACTGTTCAAAAAATCTGTCAGACACCTTTGGGGTGTAAATGCTCACTGCACCCCTTGTTACAATCCATTAAGGGTGTAGTTCCCAAAATGGGGTCACATGTAGGGGGGTCCACTGTTCTGACAGCATGGGGGCTTTGTAAACACACATGGCCTTCAATTCCAGTCTAATTCCTAATTCCAACGTGTGGCAACGTCACAAATCAGACTATGTTGGGGGATACCGTTCTGACGCTGCAGCTCAAGGAGGGTGTGCTTTGCGGTGTACGAGTGGCTGAAGTGCATGCAAACTTTCCTTCCCATATTTGGGATGTCTTGCAAATGGGGGGAACACTTCGGGAGCTGCTTCACAACCATATTAAACACGTGTGCCATGCAGGGCGCATGGCTTAGCCTTCACAGTCGCAGCGCATGCAAGATGTTCTTCCCATTGTCAGCCACCATGGTTCCCATTTCCAGTTTTTGTGGAGTAAGCCATACTCCGATTTCTTTTTGATTGACTTTTAGCAATTCATCCCCTGTGTGACAGTTTTCGCCAAGGCAAACCATGTGAAGAACAACGTGACACTGCCGTGCCCTTCACGCATGGTATGCTAAAGGACCACTGAGACTTGTCTGTGTAGTGGAGGCTGAGGACATGGTGGAGGATGAGGAGGCGGAGTCGCACACTGTCACAGCACCAACGGGCTGAGAGCGTGGAGGAGGCGTGGCTGTGTAGGAACCACATTCACCCAGTGAGCTGTAAAGGACATGCATTGTCCCTTACCATAGTTACAGCTCCAGATGTTGGCACTGCAGTGCACTTTGGTACACACTGACAGGCTCAAAGACTGACCCACCTTCTCTTTCACAAAATTGTGCAGGTTTGGTACTGCCTTCTTTGCAAAGAAATGACGGCTTGGCACTCTCCCCCTCGGCTCGGCACAAGCCGTCAGTTCTCTGAAAGGTGCCGAGTCCACCACTTGAAAAGGGAGAGACTGCAGCACCAGCAACTTTGACAGGAAAACATTCTGCTTCTGCACCGTTGGATGAGTGGGCACATGCTGTTGTCTCTTGGACATGGCTTCGCGTATGGATTGTTGGTGGAATGGCTAACTAAAAGTAGGAGGTGCAGGAGCATCTTGGGCGACAGCCTTCTGCTGAGGTGGTGGAGCCTTGGCTGGCTGAAAGAGGGAGCGGAGTGCCACTGGGTGATGCAGCAGGCTGGACCACTACATCGGAGCCACGGTTCTCCCAGGCCGCTTTATGGTGGCAAAGCATATGTTGACGCAGGGCCGTGGTGCCAACATTGGGTCCCTGGCCCCGCTTCACCTTCTGCCGACATATCTTGCATGTGGCTATGTGAACCTCCTCCGGAAGCTTGATGAAAAACTGCCACACCGCCGAGTAGCTGATTTTCCCACCAACAGTCCGCACTAATTGACTGCTACTGGCGCCGTCTCCAGGAACCCCTGTTCCACTACCTCCCAGGTAGGTAGGCTGCCACGAAGCAGGTGGTCTCCCCCGGGCACATTTGGCTCCAGAATTTCCACTTCTGACACCATGCTGACTGCCAACCATGCTACCGCATTGCCGGCTCAGATGCTGCCTCACAGGTAACCTGCAACTCTTTTCTCCTGATGATGATGAAGGCCCTTCTGCACCCGGCTCCCAATTGCGATCGGCATCATCATCATCATCAACAAGTGTCTGCACGTCACTGATGTCCTCCTCAGGTTACTCAACAGTGTCTGCTTCAAGACCCTGAACCCTGGCAACACAGCCTCCCACGTCACTCTCCTCATCACTACTTGCCCAGCTAGCGGAGAAAGCGGCGGATGTCTCCTCCACTTCTTGGCTGGGCAGTAGCTGCTGACTGTCCTCTATTAGATCGTCCTCAGTGAATAGTGGAGCTGAACCCACAACATAAGATATTTCTGTAGGGGAGGGAACAGAGGACAGAGGCAGTGGGAGGACAGGGTCTGCTCCCAAGCCATGCCTACTGAGGGTTGTGTATGAGGAACCCACCGACTGTTGACTAGGAGTGTCAGATGTCTCTTGTGATGAAGTGGATAACCTTGTTAACCAACCGATGATGACAGATGGGTTGCTGGTCGAGACACGACTACTAGCTGATAACGGGAGCTCAGGCCTCTCACTGCAACTCCTGCTGCCACTTGCCCCTAGTCTGCTGCGACCTCTGCCTGAAGGATTTAAGCCTCTGCCACTCCTCTGTGCACATCCTGGCACTTCTCTGCGTGACATACTTAGTGCGTATATGAGGGGAGTACAATACGGTTTACTATGCTTAAAACAGTATTTATCAGGGGCGCGGCCTGGACGCGCTGGTGATGAGCCGTACCTAATGTGAGCTCCGTGCAGGATCGCGAGTTAAGGGTTTTATTCCCCTGTTATGGGAGGCAAACACCGGGGAAAGAAGAAAACTGTCCCTCACCACCTCCGAGAACCCTCTACACGGAATTCCTGCCTACTTTCAGCGGTCACTCAGCCAGCCTGCTCAGCTGCAACCTCCGGCCTTGCTTCCGCCATTGCTGGGTGAGAGCGCTCTCCTCACACTGCCGCTGACTCCTCCCTCCGCCTCACACACTCTTATGGCTACCGCTTTGGACCCCCGAGCTGGGGACAGGAAAGAACGGGATACATCCCTCATGCCTGCGACGGACAGTGCTGCGTGCGGAACAGGGAGACCACATCAGACTTTGCAGCGCCTCAAATGAGGGGTGGGGGGGACAGCGACCACGCACACTGCAGTGACCCAGGAAAGTTTGACCTCCGCCCCGTTTGTTACAACCTTGACAGAGAGTGGAGGCCCCCCTGGCACTTCACCTCAGCCCACTACGAGGACGGAACCTTCAGCAGCAAGCGATACCACGGACTAGAGGAGTTTGTCCTCCTCCCTGCTTGTGTCACCAATGGCAGGGAGTGGAGGCCCCCCTGGCCCTCCACCTCAGCACCACGCCACATCGGAGACCGGGACTGCACGGTATATTACAGCCCAGGGGAGTTTTACATCCTCCCTGCTTGTTACACCTATGGTAGGGAGTGGAGGCCCCCCTGATGCCCCTACCTCTCTCTCGACTGTGCCTGGCTCTAAGATCAATGTGACTCCCAATGATCCCCCCCTCTCCTCCTCAGGGACCCAAGCCTGCAATGGTGTTATCCTGGATCATCCACCCTCCCACCCCCATCTCTCTGAGCTGGGTGACACTTCTATCCATGTCTCTGGACATTCACGTACTGTGGATCCCCACCACATGCCTGGGGTAGTCTCCTATGCCCTAGCCACTGTGACACCCCCTCTAGAGAAGAGACAGAGGGATCCCAGCTGTCGCACGTCCTCCACGGCGAACTCCCCTACCCTACGTCCCTCTGTTCCTATGGGACTGTCACCACCGTTGCTCCAACTGCCTGTTCCAGGCCCGCCTGCCCAGGATGTCACTGATTGGTCAATTGCTATGGACTCGGGGTCTGCAAAAAAGACCCTCTTCAGAACTCCTCTTAAGCAAACCACTGGATCATCTGCCATCTCCGGCCACTCTTCTTCTGATGACACTGACGGACTTTAGACGCCCTGCATGCCGTTCTCAAATGGCAAGTAGTGCTCCCTCTCCTCCTTTGATCCATCTGGCGCCTAACCTGCCTACACCTGAGGCTGCTGCTACTACACTACAGATCTTTCCGGAACTACAGGCTCTACTTGCCTTGCTACCCATCAAATTGGACATGCAAACGATGTCCTCTGACCTCAAAGCAGCCTGGCGCCAAGATCTTAAGCCTGTAAAAGCGGAAGTCGCACACCTGCGTGACCGTGTAAAAATCCTAGAAGAATTCCGTACATCCATTACCTCTCAGATTCATTCCTTGAGAGATACTACAGTAGCTCTACAATCCCAACAATTGCAGGAGATTGAACACTTGGACGATTTAGACAACAGAAACCGGAGGAACAACATCCGTGTTAAAGGTTTACCAGAATATGTTCAACCCAAGGACATTACTGTTACCCTACAGAAACTTTTTAATGAGGTTCTTCAAAGGCAAGTCCAAGACACACCTCTGGAACTGGATAGAGCCCACCGTGCCCTCAAAGCAAAAGATCCTGACCCTAAGAAACCGCGGGACGTAATTTGAAGAGTCCACCACTATCTTGTGAAAGACGAACTTATGCGGAAGGCAAGAGATCTGAAAAACATCTCCTATAATGGCTCTCCAGTTTCTGTATACCCTGACTTGTCACTACGCATGCTCAGATTGAGAACTGCTCTCAAGCCTCTCCTTCATCTCCTGCAGGAATTGTCTATAGGTGGGGCTTTCCTTTTTCTCTGCACGCCAAATATGGAACCACGTCAGCTACACTTCGGCGCCCGGAGGACTTGCCATCTTTCCTTCACACTTTCAAATTGCCTCAGGTTCCTCTACCTGACTGGGTCCGTCTGTTCCAACCCTCTCTCACAATGCCCCCAATGACGCCCACCCAACGGCCTCGTAATGGAGAAGCCAGACCCTCCTGAGTGCCCGAACCACCTCCTCTTGTTGGCAAATGCAAGACCTGAGTTTACTCTGCCCTGCTTGCCACCGTTATGTCGAAGAACTGACTTACTCTTAGGTCTCCTACTAAGTCTCACTGGACTTAAACCTTGAGTAGCCATTGGATTCGGGACTATGTCTCGCACAGATTGCTGTTTTTGTGTGCTTTCTGATGGTTTTCATGTTTACTTTTTCATAAGCTACGACTATTCACCTACACTTATACATTATACATCACTTCCCCTCCATAGATAGTCTATTTTGCTACCTTTGCCTCCCAACAGTCACATTACTAGGCGGTCTCTTGACTGTCTTCTGCTTGATTAGCCCTCACCTTCTGCTACCATGTTCCGACTTAAGATCAGCGGAACACGGTTACACATAGCTACATGCTCGTATCCTGTACTTACCCTCTCACATACTATCTTAGTTATTACACATGACTAGTACTCCTACCACGTTTTCCCCCACTAGTATACTGGTTAGGCTGGCCCTAATCCTGTCACTGACCCTTATGGTCGCTCCTTGTAGGCCCCTTGTGGCCACACACTTGTGGCTGCTATTTACTTCTTTTTACCCTATTACTATTCCGTTCTTCTCTCCTCTTTTCCCCCTTTTTCTTTGCAGGTTTATTGACTACTCCGTCCTCACATCGCGAGGCCTTGGGATTCCTTTCCTCTGTGACCCCGCTGGTAAGTGGACCACACCACATTCCTCTCACCATGGCAGCTGACATTAAAATGGCCTCCCTTAATGTTAAGGGTTTTAATACTCCTGAAAAACGAGCCAAGATTCTTTACTCCTTTCATAAACAGAGAATACAGATCTTGTCGCTCCAAGAGTCCCACTTTTAGGATGGCCATTTGCCCTCCATCTCCTCAAAGTACTACTCACACTGGATTCATGGAGTTAACCAGGACTCCAGAATCAAAGGTGTCTCCTTAGCATTTCATAGATCACTCCCGGTCTCGATTACTGCAACACACATAGACCCACAGGCCCGCTTTGTCTTTGCTAACTGCACGATTGCTGGCCTACCACTCTCGGTTGCAACGATCTACGCTCCTTACCAAGATCAGATACCTTTCCTTCTCAGGGTTCTGGACGCCCTGACATCCTTTGCCACGGGTCCGATTCTGCTCAGTGGGGATTTTAACCTCCCGCTGTCCCCACGTGTGGATACATCTACTGGCTCCTCCACCATGTCACACAACAAGCTTCACTCTATGCAGCTCAGCAATGTCTGGCAGTCCCTACACCCACAGGACAGGGACTACACGTTCTACTCCCACCCGTGCCAGATGTATAGTAGACTAGATTACATCTTCTGCCGCATCACCTCCTGCCATCCATCTTGCATGCTCAGATAGGTACCATCACCCTCTCAGACCATGCTCCGGTGTATTGCTAGCTGACTCTTCCCACTTTTTCCAAGCCCCATTCTAAGTGGAGATTGAATGACTCTTTCCTCCGTGACTCTCTATGTCTGCAAGAACTGCTATAGACCACTTTCAACAGGATCATGTCTCGGACCCCTCTTCTCCCATGGTCAAATGGGAAGCACTTAAATGTGTGCTTAGGGGCATCCTGATGCAACATGGTTCCCGGTTAAAGAGGGAAAGGTCAGCCAAATTTCACACCCTCCACTCCAGATTAGCTACACTTGAATCTCTTCACAAACAATCTCAGCTAGATAGCACCTTCCGCGACCTTATCCGCACTCGAGGAGAGCTCCTGGAACTTCTCTCTTCTCAACATAGGTACTACTCTCAGCTAACTGTGAGACTCTACTACGAGTGGAGAAATAAGGCAGGAAAGTTGGTTGTCCGAGCTCTGAGAGATCACAAATCCTCCCTTTTCGTCCCTGTGATCAAAACTCCCACAGGCTCACATTGCTCCCTCACCCCTGATATACTTGAGGTTTTCAGACGATACTATCAAGACCTTTATAACCTCCCCGCACCTATCGACTCCTCTGCACAGACCTCCGACCCTATCTCCTTATCCCAATATATCAATGGCACTACCTCGACTACCAGATTCGATTATTCAAGACATGAAGGGGCATTTCACTGTGGAAGAATTGGAGACTGCTATTTCCTCCATGTCTCTGGGAAAAAGTCCGGGCCCTGATGGCTACACGGCTAGCTTTTATAAGATTCTCTGCACGGAACTGTCCCCTCCCTTGCTTGACGCCTTTAACAGCATCGCCCTAGCTTCTCCCCCCCCCCCATGATTTTCTACAGGCCTATATCACTGTTATATCAAAAGAAGGTAAAGATCCCCTCCTCTGCCCAAACTATCGTCCCATCTCCCTCATCAATACTGATGCCAAACTTTTTACTAATTTGATAGCCAATAGACTGGCGATGCACATGCCCTCTCTAGTCCACCCGGACCAAGTGGGCTTTCTACCCGGTCATGAGGCCAGGGATAATACCCTTTTCGGCTATCCATTATGCCAAGAAACATAATTGTCCTCTTGTCCTTTTATCTCTAGATGCCGAAAAGGCATTTGACCGGGTGGACTGGAGGTTCATGTTCAATGTCCTCTCCCAAATTGGCCTGGGACACCGGATGCGTACCTGTATTATGGCTATGTATGCAAATCCCCGAGCACTGATCTGCATTAATGGTGTTTTGTCTGCTCCTTTTCCCATCAAAAATGGCACAAGACAGGGCTGTCCCCTCTCCCCTTTACTATACGCCCTATGTATGGAACACCTACTGGTGGCGATCTGCAATAATCCTGACATCAAAGGTTTGCTTACCCCCACTACGCATTACAAATGTTCGGCGTACGCGGATGACCTTCTTTACATATCCTCCTCTCCCTTCCCTCTCTGATGTCCACGATACGTCAATACTCCTCTTTCAGCAACTTAACCTGAATAAATGTGAGGCTCTCAACATATCCCTCTCCCAACACTCCCTCCGTCTCCTTCAAGTTTATTATCCATTTAAATGGCAAACCCATGCACTCAAATACCTGGGCGTTCAGGGCCCGGTTAATCTTGCCGATTCTTTCAAGCTCAACTTCCCCCCACTCCTCCATTCCCTGAGATCGGATCTGGCTAGATGGGAGAACAAGGACTTTTCCTGGCTGGGCAGGGTTAATATAATGAAAATGAATGTCTTCCCTAGACTCTTGTATTTATTTTCTAGCATGCCATTACACCTTCCCCGTACCTTTTTGCAGGACCTCTCCAAACTTCAATCTGGTTTTGTATGGAAGCATAAACACCCTAGATCGGCATATTCTGATTAGACGAAACAGAAAAGGGGGCTTGCATTACCGCTGTTCTCACAAGAGTCTGTGATTGCTGTAATCGTGATACGGATAAACAGTGGGTGGGCTTAGAGAGGCAGGTTATTGGTGCTGACCCAGCGGCCTTCCTTTGGACTCCCTGTACCTCCCCCTCCAATTACTCCCCTTTCCTCTTGCCACCGGTGCGCCATTCCAAGACGAAGGTATATGTGGAGCCTCCCATTGTTCCCTTCAGATGGTCTGTTGATGCCTCTTTTTGAAAACCCGTCCTCCCACCTGACTGCCTCTGGCGGGTCCTTCCTCACCTACACCAGAGACAATAATATGGTCTTTAGGGACTTCCTGATGCCTACTTCCCTTAAACATGTTTTACGCGATGCCCCTGTAACACCTATACATCTATTTCAATACCACCAACTGACTCATTTTTATAACACCTCTAAAAATAGCCTTAATCTCCATCGCCAACTAACTGAATTTGAACGACTGTGCGTGCTTGCTCAACCGCCCCCCCCCCGGATGATCAGTTTGATATACTCTTTCCTCCTGGACAAAGCAACCTCACGACCTTTGCCTTTTTAGGAATGGCTGGGAAGCGGACCTTGGATACCATATCTCTGATGACGATTGGCATAAAGCCCTTCTTAATTGCCATAGATCCTCCATATCCTGTAAAGCACAGGAAACCAATTATAAGGTTCTCACTAGATGGTATAGAGTCCCGGCTCTACTAGCAACCTTTTACCCGGGGCTGGATGACACGAGTTGGCGATGCCTCGCCTCTGCAGGCACCATGTTACACATCTGGCTGACCTGCCCACTGTTATCAGATTTCTGGTCCAATGTCTTTGCCATAATCTCCCACATCTCCTCGACACATTTACCTGTTACACTGGAGACTGCCTTGTCTATATTCCCACCAGACATACCCAAACCCCGCTCTCGTTTGGCCTCCTTTCTGCTTCTTGCAGCGAGGACGGTGATTCCTCGACTGTGGAAATCTACTGTGTCGCCTACGATATCTTCCTGGCTCCAGGAGGTGACCAACATCCACAGGATGGAAGAACTTCTGGCTGACTCTCCTTCCAAGTTAGCGAAATATGAAACCACCTGGTCCCCCTGGCTATCTTTCCTATCCTCACCGGAGTTTGAAACCATGGGTATATCCCACACCTCCCGAGACCCTACCCTGCCCACCACTCATTCCCTCCTACACGACCTGAGGACGCTACATAATTTCCACACCCTGCACTGCCGTTTTACACTCACACTTACCACGGTCCAGTCGGAGGTTGCGGAGGGATGGATCCAGACGTCTGACCCGGTGTGTATACGGTTTGGTTACCGACCTGCATACTACTTTCTTCTCTGCCTCTCCCTTCTTTGCTACCCCTTCTATCTCTCCCCTTCTGTCGCTTCTTCCCCTTTCCTTCTATACACTACCTGCGCTTGAATGGTGGACCATACCTCCCTACTTTGCCTATGACTACTGTGATTCTCTACACGTTTGCCATTGGGTTTGCTTACTCCCTTTTGGTGACATGCGTTTCTGTCTCTACCATTGATGATCTTCTTCTCTCTTTGAGATTTACCACTGATATTTTCTGCTTTAATATATGAGTGTTTTTGGTTCTATTGAGACACAGTTTTGTCCTCACAACTGTAGTTCATGACTCCCTGCACGAAGCCCAATTTTATGGTCTTCCTTGTTTTTATGGATCTCTGGCCCTCAGGCCTTGTCTGTTTCAATGGTTTAAATGTTTAATAAAACTCTACTTTAACCCCTTAAGGACGCAGGACGTAAATGTACGTCCTGGTGAGGTGGTACTTAACGCACCAGGACGTACATTTACGTCCTAAGCATAACCGCGGGCATCGGAGCGATGCCCGTGTCATGCGCGGCTGATCCCGGCTGCTGATCGCAGCCAGGGACCCGCCGGCAATGGCCGACGCCCGCGATCTCGCGGGCGTCCGCCATTAACCCCTCAGGTGCCGGGATCAATACAGATCCCGGCATCTGCGGCAGTTCGCGATTAAAATGAACGATCGGATCGCCCGCAGCGCTGCTGCGGGGATCCGATCATTCATAACGCCGCACGGAGGTCCCCTCACCTTCCTCCGTGCGACTCCCGGCGTCTCCTGCTCTGGTCTGTGATCGAGCAGACCAGAGCAGGAGATGACCGATAATACTGATCTGTTCTATGTCCTATACATAGAACAGATCAGTATTAGCAATCATGGTATTGCTGTGAATAGTCCCCTATGGGGACTATTCAAGTGTAAAAAAAAATGTAAAAAAATGTAAAAGTAAAAGTAAAAAAAAAGTGAAAAATCCCCTCCCCCAATAAAAAAGTAAAACGTCCGTTTTTTCCTATTTTACCCCCAAAAAGCGTAAAAAACATTTTTTATAGACATATTTGGTATCGCCGCGTGCGTAAATGTCCGAACTATTAAAATAAAATGTAAAATGTAAAATAAAATTCCTACTTTTTTAATTCATTTTATTAAAAAAAAAATTATAAAAAATGTATTAAAAGTTTTTTATATACAAATGTGGTATCAAAAAAAAGTACAGATCATGGCGCAAAAAATGAGCCCCCATACCGCCGCTTATACGGAAAAATAAAAAAGTTATAGGTCATCAAAATAAAGGGATTATAAACGTACTAATTTGGTTAAAAAGTTTGTGATTTTTTTTAAGCGCAACAATAATATAAAAGTACATAATAATGGGTATCATTTTAATCGTATTGACCCTCAGAATAAAGAACACACGTCATTTTTACCATAAATTGTACGGCGTGAAAACAAAACCTTCCAAAAATTGCGTTTTTCGTTTTAATTTCCCCACAAAAATAGTGTTTTTTGGTTGCGCCATACATTTTATGATATAATGAGTGATGTCATTACAAAGGACAACTTGTCGCGCAAAAAACAAGCCCTCATACTAGTCTGTGGATGAAAATATAAAAGAGTTATGATTTTTAGAAGGCGAGGAGGAAAAAATTAAAACGTAAAAATTAAATTGTCTGAGTCCTTAAGGCCAAAATGGGCTGAGTCCTTAAGGGGTTAAAAAAAAATAAATAAAATACAGTATTTGTCTAGAACAGCAGCAGGTGCACACTTTTGGCTGGTCTTTCACAGTATCTAGGCCCTTGACAGATTAAAAGGTACAAAATAATAAACTACTTAGATGTAGGTATGTGGTATGCACTGATCAGGGCAGAAAAATGCTCTACAGTACTTTCACAGTATGTGTTAGGGACGTATCGGGGGACAGTGAGAGTGAGCCCTAAACTGACCCTAAAACCGCTCTCCCTGCCTACTTGCCCACTCGCCCTAAACGTTGAGTCGACAACTGGGCACCGGTCCCTTCCTGAACTAAAGTGCTAGGGCCCAATAAAAAACACATAATAATAAATATTTGGTCACCAACCAGAAAACTAATAGGAAAATACAACTCTATAGTATATGACCTATAGAAGAGAAAAACCTAACCACATAAAACCAACTCCTCAGAAACTATGTATCAGACTTGGAGATATTAGAACAAAATACCAATATAGTCACCTACATGTGCATATAGCACACAAAATAACGTCTCCAAGCAAGTGAATTGTAAAAGTAGATTACTTTATTAATGATTGCAAAAAGCATAAAAAACACATGATAGTATAGATAACACACATGGTAGGGAACAAAAAAGGGGATACTGGGGTGGAGAAAGTAATGTACAGGTAAATAGCTGTATGTCTGTAAATAACAAATGGTGCACTGCAGCAGATAAGTCAAAGAAGTAACTGGAGCCCCCCTAAGTGACAAAAAAAAGGGGGGGAAACCAAGGAGTATAAAGAACCAAGTACAGACGGGTGAGAAACATGCACCCTGACTGGAGGAAAGAGAAAGAAGGCTGGCCTAATAAAGTGAACGAGTACTACAATACAAAAAGCAGCCTAAAAAAGAACTAAATGAGCAGCAATTAATGACCCCATTAATAGATTAGTTTATGATGGGAACACTTTGGCTCCCATTGCAGTACCGCTAATCTGTTGCTAGGTGGCACTGTCATATGTGAAGATTTTTTTTTTTCCAGTACAAACTCAGATCTTTTATGGAAAGAAGATTGCTGCTCCATAAGGTTCCCTGGATATTGTGTTAGATACATGGAGAAAGTTCTTAGTCCAATACCATGGGCTATATTGGTGTAAAGAGAGGTGACATCACAGGTAATACGTTTTCATCCTGGTTGCCACTGCACAACCATAAGTAGCTCTGAAGCACTAGAGGAATTATCCTGGCACATATAAGGAAGATCTAAGAACAATTATTCCAGATTTAGATTTTTTTTATCAATAAATAATAATATAGTAATGTAACATAGAATTAATCTGACATTCTTAAAGGCACTAAGCACATAACATTAACATCAATTGTTTTTTACCTTTCCTACAGCTCCAGCTTAGGAGAATACAGACATATCCTGTCATTTATATTTGCCATTAATGACATTAACAATGACCCAAACATTCTACCAAATATCACCCTGGGATATCACATATATGACTCTTGTGGGCATGTGAATAAAGTTATAAAGGACGTCCTGCAGATAATGTCTGGACACTCAGTGACAGCTCCTAACTATTCCTGTATGGAGCATGGGACGGTAGCCGGTTTTATTGGGGACCTTCAGTCTGTCACCACTCTACCAATGGCCAAGTTTTTGGGGATATATGGATATACACAGGTAAGTAGTGATAGAGAGATTGCAGAGATCATACCAAAACTGCTCCATTTAGTATTTTGCTTTTGCGTTAATTCAAACCAGAGGTTTGCTACAAAATATTTGTTGATATTAAACAAATGTGCTAGTTTACTTTATCATGGACCACGCATTCTATCTACATACATTCTGACCACTTTAAATTAAAGCAGTATTCTTGTGACATACCGTAACATGTATGTTAGTAAATGCATAACCACAGAATATGTAGATTTACAATATATACTATGGTCAATAATAATGATTTCCAGGAGTTTACCTTGTGCCAAAAGGCCAGTACTGGACGTCACATTATATTCAGCTTGTCTCAGGGCCTAATTATATTGAACATCCTGTAACTGCATTGATTGGGCATGTGATTTCCTGATGTTGATGTTTGTTGTGCTCACTCAATCTTTATGTATGCTCTATTGAGCTTTTTCAGTGTTTTAATCTGTATATTCCTCCATGAGTTATAAATAATAGGCTATTGCAATTTACTTACATTACTAACTACTTTTAAAAGATGAAGATACGATCTTGAAATTACTGATGACTGTTACTGCTACTGAAATGCCAAACTGTTACAGCTAAATGGACATTGACTTTTGCTTAGCAAGCAATGATGTATATCGACAGTCAATGTCCCTAACCAAAAAGTGAATGTTCCAAGGTAGAGATCATTACTAAAGTGGTGCCACCTATCTTGATGAATCTTGTATTTTTAGTGAATTTCTCAGGTTGGTAAACCTGTAGGGAGCGAACAAATCCTGAGATGCCAAATATTGCTGGCTAGAAGAATGCTGTCCACATTTCAAGGCATGCATAGCTTCTTCAGCAGTGACATAACTTAATAATAATGTCCATTCATAGAGTTTTTTTTGTATAAAGAAATTACAATGGAATCATAATAAGAAATGTAATGGAAAATGTTTAACTCTTTATTTTAAATGTAACTTTATTCTTTTTTGTGTTTTGTTTTAACTTGTCATACCATCATACATACCATCTCATACATACACATTGAAGTTGACCATAACTAGAGTTGAGCAAGCTTTTTAAAATAATTTGGTTCATGGCAAATAGGTTCTTCACAAACAGGCAATGCAATAAGCCTCATAAGATATGCACAACACTGCAATGTATTCCAGAAGTTTTAGACACTATGGGGGAGATTTATCATTAGGTGTCTATTGTAGACACAGATCTGCCCCTTTACACTGCTTGTCTAATTTACACTCTTGCTCAGAATTTACTAAAGTTGTGCACTCCTTTAATAAATCATATGCAAATATAGAATCGCCCCACCCCCTCGCTCTACCGTGCACTCCTTCTCTACCTTACAGGAAAAGCCGACAGTGGTTCTATTGCTTTGAGGTCGGATTCCATTGAGGTTTTTTGTCCATCATTAAAAAAACGTCAGAAAAACTGTCCCAGCTTTTTCCTGCGTTTTGCATTTTTGCTGGTGTGTGGAAACAAAAAAATGTACAAAACTTTTTTTTTCTCTGAAATTTAGATATGAATGCGGAGGACTATGTCAGATTTTGTGGATTGCGACAATGAACAGCGTTTTTTTAAATGTAAATAAAAGGGTTAATGAGGGCTGTGGGGGGAGTAGTGGAAGGCAACTTGTAGACATAATCTATTACTATGCCGGGGCTTAGCATTAGCCCCCAGTAACAATGGGGAGGGCCAGTAACAATGGTCCTTGCTCACCCTCGTAACGTCAGGCTGTTGCTGCTTGGTTGGTATCTGGCTGATACTGAAAAAATAAGGGAACCACACACGTTTTTTATTTATAAAAAAAAACGCATAGGGTTCCCCCTATTTTTAGTATCCAACCAAGCAGCAACAGCCTGATGTTACCAGGGTGGGAGAGGACCATTGTTACTGGCCCTCCCCAGCCTAAAAAACACCAGCCTGTTACCACCTAGCCCCAGGAGCACCATTTTTGACACTCCGGGCCTGTTGGTACCAGCTCTTCCCAGCACCCCTGTGGCAGTGGGTAATGGGGTAATAATTAGAGGTTAGAATTTGCTGATTTTAGGGCTATTGCTAAGCCCTGGCTTAGTAATGGATTCCGTCTATAAGACAGCTTCCACTACTAACCCTGAAAATTCATTTATAAAAAAACACAACACATTGGAAAAAACTTTTATTTAAAAAAAAAATACTCCCCCACAGCCCTCATTAACCATTTTATTAAAATAACAAAAAAGGTGGTCATTATGCAGTCTACCGAATCTGACGTAGTCCTCTCACGTATCTGAAATGAGAAGAAAAGAAACACAAGAAATATGGGTTAGTAATTTTTTTTTTGCTCTCCTCTGGGAAGAGTGCATATAATGCACTTGTTCCTAAACAAAGAGCCTCCAATTGTTGCTAAACTACAACTCCCATCATGGTGGGCTGTAGTTAAGCAACAGCTGGAGTCTCCCTGTTTGGGAACACACTGCCAGAAAGACTCTGTTCCCATTATGCAAAACACATAATGTGAACAGAAATCTGTCCCTCTGCCCTTGCCCTTCTACTCCTATCATGGGACAGAGCCTGTCCCATGATGGGAGTAGTTGCAGTACCGCAGCGCTGCTGAGGGATGGCACTTGCACATCCCCTGGCTGCAGGACTTTTAGGACTACTCCCATCATGGACAGACTCTGCCCATGATGGGAGTTATAGTCCAGGGGCTGAGGTGCAGATCGCACCGGGTCATTCTGCAGAGACCCACTGCGA
This sequence comes from Hyla sarda, assembly GCF_029499605.1. Classification (NCBI taxonomy): domain Eukaryota; kingdom Metazoa; phylum Chordata; class Amphibia; order Anura; family Hylidae; genus Hyla; species Hyla sarda. Next base: position 22,618,423 of record NC_079189.1, read on the forward strand.
TCCGCATTTAAGTTAACAAGCCAGCTGTACATGCGTCTACACTATGCTAATTCATAATTCCCGCCACCAGGAGAAGGGAGCTCTGATTGGTCAATAGCTATCCACCAATCAGAGCTCCCGTCTCCCGGCGGCAGGGATTATGAATTATGACAACTGTATATAGGAGTCATCGGGGAGCACAATGTAGACGCATGTACGGCCGGCTTGTATAGTTAATAAATGCAGATCGCAATAGATCTCCAGAGAATGATTTGATGTGATCTGCATGTAAGTTAAAAAGCCAGCGGTACATGCAGCTACACTACGCTCCTTTGCTCCTATATACACTGACATAATTCATAATCCCCGACGGAACACTCGAGCTCTGATTGTTGGATAGCTATTGACCAATCAGAGCTCCTGTCTCCCGGCATCGGGGATTATGAATTATGAGCGGTGTATATAGAAGCTGGCGGGCAGTGCATTGTAGAGGCATGTACCGCCGGCTTGTTATCTTAATAAATGCGGATTGCAGTGGGTCTCTGCAGAATGACCCGGTGCGATCCGCCCCTCAGCCCCTGAACTATAACTCCCATCAGGTGTCTGGGCAGCGCCACCCCACAGACACAGCACCAGGGCAGCAATGGATGCCAAACAGCACCGCCCCAGGGGGAACAGATGTAAAAAGCTCATTCATCATGGGCTCCCAGTATGAGACTGGGAGGCTGCCAGAAGGAATAGGGCCCTAATGCAGCTTCCTGCCAATAATATAGGCCTGGGCTGAGTGCAGACCTAGCAAAAACAAAAAAAAGAGGGGTGCTGCGGTGCTGTTTGGCGTACGTTGCTGCCCCGGCACCCCCTTCCCATAGACTTTCGTTGAGGGGGTGGGCGTGATGTCACAAGGGGGCAGGTGTGACATCACGAGGTGGCGGCCTCGAACACGGAAGCCCGCTCACAGCGTTCGGAGGAATAAACTTCAGGACGCTGTGAGCGGAGCTCCGGAAGGCAGGGCAGCGGAGAACCCCTTTAAGTGTGAGAGGAGCTATGATTGGAGGAAGCTTGACAACCCCCCCCCCTCAGCACTTTAGGCTGCACTTCCTGTGTTTGGACTTCTGTCAGGCCAGACGCATGAGATGGGGGAAAATGTGCTCTGAACAAGTAGGGAGACATCTAGTGGCAGCTTTTTTAAACACAAATAAAACATAGAAAACTTTTTTTTTTAAACAAAGTACATTAGAAAGATTTTTTTATTTACCATAAGTTAAGTGCAATAGCAAAAATTTGTTTTAATGAGAGTGCCCATTTATACCATTGTCATCACCTTAAGTATACCAATTTATGGAAATAATTGCATGATGGACCTGCCATTCCTTTATTAAAAAAAGAAATTTATGAATGGACATAATTATTAAGGTATACAGTATCAATGCTAAAAAAGTGGCTTTGTGTGCCTTGAAGTTATTTGTAGTTTACAGACAAATACTAACCATCAAAATTTGGCATCTGGGAACTTTGTTACTTAATTGCCTGCTCCAACTCCACGAGGGTGCCACTGTTGGAAGTAGAAGATCCTCTGTATACACCTAAATGACTAGAGAACTCTCATGCTTGGTCAGCCTGTACAACAGGACAAGCTGACAGGGACCAAGCTTCACTCCACAACGGACATTGTTACAACAACAACAGAATGGTGAAAGGAACATAGTAATAATCTTTCTTCCTGCAGGATTGCCAACCTCAGCACTTCACTAAAGATAGGGCAGGTTTGCCCTTCAACTCTGCAAATGCGTAATACTTACTCAGCCAATATAGTATTCACGATATATCAAACATATCCATCACAGTAATAATTCACGTGTCTGAGTGACATATATTGTCTTCTGGCCTTTGTGCAAATTTTGCCTACAATGGTTTTATCCAGGTATACCTTTGTAATTTACTTATTTTAACCAATCCAACACATAACTGCACATTTAACATAATGATCCATGTTATTTCACATAACTCCGTTGCTAGAATATAACTTTTGGGTAGTGCATCTTATCTGGGTCAACAAGTAACCAGAAGTGATATGCCACTAAAAGACATAAATATGAGCCTTTGGAGGTGAAACTCCAAATCTGTGACCTTTTTAAAGTGGTGAGTTACTCCCAGCCACAGAACAATGTCCACTGGATCTGCTAACAAGAAGTTGTATTCTAGTACTGTGAGGAACGTTGGACAAACAATAAAAACACTGTGTTAACAAAAGTCTAAACTAAGCCTCATGAGCCAGGGCAGTGTGCAAGTATCCTGTACAGAACCCTAAGAGTGACAGCTCCTTAGTATCACAAAGCTGTGGGCACACCAAGTGGGGGAGATTTATCAAAATCTGTGCAAAGGAAAAGCATCCCAGTTGCCCATAGGAACCAATCAGATTGCTTCTTTCATTTTGCATAGGCCTTGTTAAAAATGAAAGAAGCGAGCAGGCAACTTTTCCTCTGGACTGGATTTGATAAATCTCCCCCTATATGTGGAGGTTGTGGAAATAAATCCTCCTTAGGCCGATTTTCCACGAGAATATCACACACATTTTTAAGTCTGTAATGTAGTGCCGCCCTCAAATATGTGACTAAGCTATTTTCATGTTCAGGTTAGTTATGGGGCCAGAGACCCCGCACTCAGTGACAGAAGATTATATCCACATTTCTTTCGTACGGTTCAGAATAATGAAGAGCAATATGTGGCTTTAGTGAAGTTCCTGATATATTTTAAGTGGAACATGGTTTGTATCTTTACTACAAATGATGATATTGGAGAACGGGATCTTCGTCTCCTTACCGCGGAGCTGCAAAAATCTGGAATATGTATTGAACTAGTCTGGGTTTTTACACACAATAAGTTCATAGAATTTTCGGTTATGAATAACTTAAAAGCTGAAGTTGTTATACTTTGTGGTGCAAATAGTGGACTGGCTAAAAATATTATAGGACATTCAGTACAAAGTATCAGAGACAAAACTTTCATCTTTATGACATCTTGGACAAATGATCATGATCTGATAGGTTCTCCTGCTTTTGGAATGCCTGTTAATTGTAGCTTTATGATTAGCCCTATAGCTTATGAGATTTTCGGTTTTGAGGAAAAGTTTTTAAGCGTTCATCCTTCCACACACCCACATGATCCAATTCTGGAGGATATTTGGATCACCTCTTTTTATTGCCTGTCACAAAATGCTTTGAAGAATTCTTTATTACAGGCTACTATTTCTAAACCCCTTCATAACTGCTCTGGTAAGGAACGCTTTACAAAGCGCACACGTTATATAGAGGATGGATTTCCATACAATGTTCTCAAAGCTGTACGAATGATGGCCCAAACATTGCATCATATGCATAAAGCCTTACTAATGAGTAAACTAAACAAGAAAATAAATAAAAATAATGTCTACAGAAAAAAGGTGAGCAAATGGTTTTATATTAGAAGAAAAATTCACTGCACTGGGTTGATCAAACTGTATGGAAATAGCAGAAGTAAGGGTGATGGTGGATTGGTGTTACTAGTAGTATCCAGCATATGGCAAGAGGTGGCAGACTGGTGTTACTATTAGTAGCCAGCATACAGTAGGAGGTGGCGGACTATCAGTGTGCAGCATACAGCAGGAGGAGATGGACTGGTGTTCATTTAAAGTATCCAGCATACAGCAGTAGGTGACAGACTGGTGTTACTAATAGTGGCCAGCAAACAGCAGGAGGCAGCGGATTGAGAGTATCCAGAATAAAGCAGGAGCTGGCAGACTGGTGTTACTATTAGTAGCCATTGGACAGCAGAAGGTGGCTGACTTGTAGTAGCCAATGTACAGCAGTAGGTGGTGGACTGGTGTTACCAGCAGTAGCCAGTGTACAGCAGAGGTTGTGGTAATACTGTCTAATCAGTGGCATCTGGCACAGAAGGTTTGAACTCTTTTGGTCCATGCCTGATTTTTTAGAGCAAATGTAAGTTTTTCCACGTTGCTGGCTGACAATCTTGTTCGTTTAGGGGTGACGTTGCTAGCTGTTAACATTTTCTCTGATGCTACACTGGAGGTTAGACAAAAAAAAAACACCTATGGTAAACTGGGCAAGTTCTGGCCAATGGTCTAATCTGGTGACACAGAAGTCCATGGGGCCATCTGTCAGAGAAAGGGCTCTGCTAAGGTAGTCTATCACAGAGAAGCAGATACAAAGATACAAATATGAACAGACTAGGACAAAGTTCGCTGTAGTTAGAAGTATGTGCTCTTTTAAAACTTAACATTTATTTAGTATGCAATAAAACAAGTGTCCTAAAACACACAAACAAAAAGTCCTACAAACAGTACCATAGTAATGTGCCATTAACACAAAAAAATCCCCAAATCCTAAGTCTAAATTAAGGGCAAGTCGATTATTGCCCCTATGCACATTAGAATGCCGCCTGTAAAAGATGTGCAAGTTTTGTCCTATATATCAGTATATTTATAACACCTAGATACACATAAAGTCCTGACACATTTCCCCCCATAAGCAGATCCTATACCAATGCAAGGGATTCATCAGGGGACAAAGAACTGGAAACAACAGGCATAATAACACAATATGGCAATAGAAAAATCATAAATAGTTGCCAAAATAATGATGGGTAGGTCCAATAATGGACCACTCACTTAGACGCCCTGCATAACTTGATGCTGGTTCTGGAGTGGGACATCCAAGTTAGCAGTCCCACCTGCTCTTAGACCTGTAGAGACCACTTGTTAGACATACCTTATTTCCTTTGGCGCCAAGAACAAACTAGGATGACGTTCCCTAATCCAGTTCACTATACCTCCACCGCGCCAATCACTGATGTGATGCCATGGTAGCGCCAGGCGCATGTGCCCGCCGGCGCCAGGAGAACCGCCCTTGTGGCAGTATAGTACTGTTGACACACGCGCACTGATAAAAACGAGTGCCTATATGCTGGATCTTGAGCATGTGCAGTAGCATGATCTCCGTACTGAGAAAAAAGCCTGAAGATGCGAGCGCACTGGGGAGATATAGCTGTTGATACTAGTAATCCCTTCCCTACTGGCACTAATGATCCCTCCCCAGTGTGGTTAATGACATTAACAAATGCATAATAATAATAATAATAATAATAATAATAATGGGATAATGGCACTGATCAATGTATGATAATAATAATAATAATAATAATAATAATAATAATAATAATAATAAAGGGATAATGGCACTAATCAATGTATGATAATAACATGATACCTGCATCAATAAATGATATTGACATGAACTAGAGATTAAAATGAAAATGAGACTGGATATTTGAGGGTGCAGATGGTAAATAGATAATATTATTTTTTAATTATAAGCTAAGAAATATATATATATATATAGATGGAATATTCAGAGGTATGAATATCTGTGTTCGAGCCTAAAGATGTGTTACACAATTAAAGTGGGGATGGCCAATTCAATAATATTAAGATAAGCATAAATTGAACATGCCAATCCTATACGATCGTCCTTGATATCCAAATATTAATATCCCAACCTCATATCCTGTCCTCATATCCTGTCCTCATATGCTATCCTCATATCCCGTCCTTATGTCCCATCCTCATATCCTGTCCTCAGGTGGGACTGATTTGTGATGAAGATATTGTAAGCTGAAAATAGAAGGGGATGTGGCTTTGTGGGATTGGGCGTGATTTGCAAGCCAGACCGATGCACAAAAAGGGTAGAGAATAAAAGGGGTTTGGCTTAAAAAGTGGGTGTATCTTTGTGAGATGGGGTGTGGTTTGCAAGCCGGACTGACACATTCACCAGGAGATACAGAGAGGAGCTTGTGCTGTAAGGTACTGGAAGTCCCATATACTTGAATGCTTGCAAAAACCCATCTTTTACATAAGGGTGTAGGTAAGGGTTAATTTAAATATCATATCTTTTTCTTTGACATATAAGTAATATTTGTACCAGGTATTATTGAAATATCTCCAGCCGTTTGGAAGTTATGCAGTAACATATTTCCCATAGACTTGTTTGGGGCTTTAACCAAAAACCCTGACCTTGGCAAATGGGGGTGAGTAAGGGTTAAATCACCTATCCTATGTTTGTTGTTGACATATAAGTAACATGTGTGCCAAGTTTCACGTTAATATATTTAGCCGTTTGGACGTGATGCTGGACATTCACACATTCACACATGCACACACACACACACACACATTGGGGACATTTATCATTAGGTGTCTATTGTAAACACACATCTACCCCTTTACACTGACTGTCTAATTTACACTCTTGCTCAAAATTTACTAAAGTTTTGCACGTCCGTTGATAAATTTTGTGCAAATATAGAAACGCCCCCCCCCCCCCCCCCAACTTGCTCTACTGTGCACTACCGAGCTGCACTTCACAGAGATGTGGCATTTTTTAGGCACAAAAAGCATCGACCACATTTTCAAAGAGCTTTGTGCCGCGGTTTACACTGTTCACGTCAGTTTTGTAAAAGTGGGCGTGGCCACATATATTGTCGGCTTTACATGATACTTTGAAAGGGGTGAGAGTCCAGTTTACATCAAAAATTTCACACCAGCTTTTTGATCACAGAAATGGTTGTACTTTTAATGTTTTTGTTATTTTTCTTAGTTTTTTGTGAAAAGGTGTTATTTAAGTAATTATGAAAAAAAAAATTATTTTAGAAAAATGTTTTAAAAAAATATATATCTTTTTTTTTTCTTGGTCACTGCACCTGCACTATCATTTAAGCTCAGAAATGTTTTATTTATACAGTTATCATTTGTTTGGGCACTATTAACCATGGAATATTTTGTGAGATGTTTCTACCAGAAAATTCTGGGATGTAAAATTTGGCACCAAAATTGCAGATTTTGGTGCCAAACTCTGCAATTTTGTCGCAAAAAAAATCAAATATGGCTGCAACAAAAAAAATTTGGGCTGCGAAAAAACAAAAAACAAAAGTGGTGGAAAATGAATTTTCACATATTTTCATATTCTCAAAGCAGCAAAAGAGACCTTTGAAAATGTGAGTAGGAAAAAAAAAAGGTAGTTTTTGAGAATCTCCCCTAAAATGTCTGGGTTTAAAAAAATATATAATTTTGCTTAACAATCTGTCCCCTTACCTCTATATGAGTGTTTACCAACCAGAATGCCTCCAAGTGTTGCAAAACTTGACATGCTGGGGGTTGCAGTTTTGCAACAGCTGGAGGCACCCTGATAGCAGAAATTAGTATGCAACATGAGTATGAAGCATAGCTGAATGTGTGAGTATGTGTAAGCATGACCACACACACTCAACTCTGCTACATACACCTGATCACACACTTAGCTTTGCTACATACACACACTCAGCTATGCTGCATACCCATGATCACACACTCAGCTCTGCTACATACACACTCACACACTCAGCTCTTCTGCATTTACACAACCACACACTCAGTTCTGCTACGTACACACACTCACACACTCAGCTCTGCTACATACACACACTCAGCTCTACCACATACACACAAGCACACACTCAACTCTGCTGCATACACATGATCACACACTCAGCTCTGCTAGATACACACTCACACATTTAGCTCTGCTTCATTTACACACTCACACACTCCGCTCTGCTGCATATATATGATCACACATATACATTGACCTAACAGCCTACCTCCTTCTCCCTCCCTGCACATACAGTGGTATTCTTAGCTGTACAGTCACCATGGTTACATTACACAGGTGCAAAAAGGTTTCGATGGTAAGGGATGTCTTTTTGCTGATGACACAAAGATATGTAACAGGTTTGATGTTCCTGGAGGGATATGCCAAATGGAAAAGAATTTAGGAAAACTAAAAGAATGGTCAGAACTCTGGCAACTGAAATTTAATGTGGATAAGTGCAAGATAATGCACCTGGGGGGTAAAAACCCTCGGGCAGAATATAGAATATGTGAAACAGTCCTGACCTCAGTATCTGAGGAAAGGGATTTAGGAGTAATTATTTCAGAAGACTTAAAAGGTAAGACAATGTAATAGAGTAGCAGAATGCTTGGATGTATAGGGAGAGGTATAAGAGGTAGAAAGAGATAAGTGCTCATGCTGCTGTACAGAACACTGGTGAGACCTCACTTGGAGTATTGTGCACAGTACTGAAGACCATATCTCCAGAAGGATATAGATACTCTAGAGAGAGTTCAGGGAATAACTACTAAACAAGTACATGGATTGCAGGATAAAACTTACCAGGAAAGGTTAAAAGGACCTTAACACGTATAGAAGAAAGAATATACATAGTGGATATGATAGAGACTTTTAAATACATAAAGGGAATCAACATGGTAAAGGAGGAGAGCATATTTAAAAAAAGAAAAACTACCACAAGAGGACACAGTTTTAAATTAGAGTGGCAAAAGTTTAAAAGTAATATCAGGAAGTAGTACTTTACTGAGAGAGTAGTGGATACATGGAATAGCCTTCCTGCAGAAGGGGTCATTGCAAATACAGTGAAGGAGTTTAAACATGCATGGGATAAGCATAATGCTATCCTTCATATAAGACAGGGCCAGGGACTATTGATAGGATTCAGATTATTGGGCAGATTAGATTGGCCAAATGGTTCTTATCTGCCAACACATTCTATGTTTTTATCACCTGCACTCATCAAGAACAGCAGGAGTTTGAATTTTACACAGTTCAAAGTTTGAACTGTGCCAGGAAGTATTTCACCAGCACTATATCCGTTGTATGGGGTTAGACTGCAGGTGAAGGGGTGATCACAAGTGGTCCATAAACATTGCATTGTCTTTAAAAGGTACATGGAAAAGGTTTTAAGTATCCCAGAGATAATCTGACTGCTGCCACACCCCCTTCCATAGACTTGCATTGAGGTGGCAGGGGCGTGACATCACGAGGGGGGCGGGGTCGTGATCGTGATGTCACAGTACCCCGTTCCCTGTATTGCCCATCATCAGCCACGGAGCAAACATAGCTCCAGGCTGTTGATGTATAGGGGTGCAGCAGGAGATATCGTGAAGGTCCCCAGCAGTGGGTCTCCCCGCAATCAGACATATTATCCCCTATCCTTTGGATAGGGGATAAGATGTCTAGGGGAGGAGTACCCCTTTAAGGACCAGAGCATTTTTTGCACATCTGACCACTGTCATCTAAGCATTAATAACTCTGGGATGATTTTCCTAATCATTCTAATTCCGAGATTCCGATATAGTCTACTTGAACACAGTGGTAAATTTTCTTGGTGAAAAATTCCAAAAGTTCATGAAAAAAAATTACATTTTGCATTTTTCTAACTTTGAAGCTCTCTGCTTGTAAGGAAAATAGACATCGCAAATAAATTATATATTGATTCATGTAACACTCACGTTTCTGAAGACAGGAGCTCCGGTGTATGTGGATCTGCTGGACCTCTGTTTTAGATGACTCGGACCGTAACAGGGAGCAGAGTCTAAGGTGCCACTGGTCTTCACCAGAGCCCGCGGCAAAGCAGGATGGGCTTGCAGCTGCAGGCGACACCCAGGTTGCTACCCCTAGCACGGCTCTACCACACAGGTGGCTGAGGAGATGCGAGGCACAGGAGGGATGAGGAAACTCGTAGTCTGGATAGCAGTAGTCAGGACGTAGCAGGAGTTCAGTAGGCAGGTGGCAGAGGAGCAAGGTCAAGTCACAAGAGCAGGAGATCTGGAACACAGCAAGGCGACATAAAGGACCGCTTTCTCTTGGGCACAAGGCAACAAAGATCCGGCAGAGAACTGAGGAGGGTGGAGGAATTTATAAACAAGCCACAGGTGGTTACACTAATGAGCGTACTGGCCCTTTAACTCTTAAAGCTCCAGTGTGCGCACGCCCTAAGGGATGGAGACACGTGCACCGGAGCAGAGAGGTGGAGGCAGAGGCAGTAGAAACACCTGGAAAGTGACGGACTGGGGCTCGCATGCGGGGGCGTCCAGCGTTGCGAGTCCCAGCCCCGTCAGCAGCAGAAGGGGACCATGCGCTCACAGCCAGCGTCTGAGGCCGGAGAGCAAAGTGTAACAATTCACATATAAAATATGTCTATTTTATGTTTGCATCATAAAGTTAACATGTTTTTACTTTTGGAAGACATCAGAGGGCTTCAAAGTTCAGCAGCAATTTTCTAATTGTTCACAAAACTTTCAAAATCTAAATTATTCAGGGACCAGTTCAGTTTTGAAGTGGATTTGAGGGCCCTTCATATTAGAAATACCCCACAAGTTGCCCTATAATAAAAACTGCTAAATGACATTCAGGAAGTTTGTTAACCCTTTAGGTGTTTCACAGGAATAGCAGCAAAGTGAAGGAGAAAATTCAAAATCTTCATATTTTACACTCTCATGTTCTTGTAGACCCAGTTTTTGAATTTTTGCATGGGGTAATAGGAGAAAAAGCCCCACAAAATTTCTAACCCTGTTTCTCTCGAGTAAGGAAATACCTCATATGTGGATGTAAAGTGCTCTGTGGGTGCACTAGCGGGCTCATAAAGGAAGGAGTAACGATGGGATTTTAGGAGAAAATGCCCCCCAAAATTTGTAATCCCATTTCTTTGGAGTATGGAAATACCCCATGTAATGACATAAAATGCTGATAAGAGGAGTCACATTTGGCTTTTGGAAAGCAATTTTTGCTGAAATGGTTTTTGGGGGGCGTGTCATATTTAGGAAACCCCTATGGTGCCAGAAGCGCAAAAAAAAACAAAACACACATGGCATACTATTTTGGAAACTACACCCCTCAAGGAACGTAACAAGGGGTATAGTGAGCCTGAACACCCCACAGGTGATTGACAACTTTTCGGTCGGATATGTAAGGGAAGATATGTTTTCACTAAAATGTTGGCTTTTCCCCAAATTTTACATTTTTACCAGGGGTAATAGGAGAAAAATCCCCCCAACATTTGTAAAAAATTGCTCCCGAGTACAGAAATACCCCATATGTGGCCCTAAACTGTTCCCTTGAAATATGACAGGGCTCCGAAGTGAGAGAGCGCCATGCGCATTGGAGGCCTAAATCAGGGATTTGCATAGGGGTTGACTCGGATTCTACGCCAGTGATTCCCAAACAGGGGTCCTCCAGCTGTTGCTAAACTTCCAGCATGCCTGGACAGGAAATGGCTGTCCAGAAATGCTGAAGGTTGCAACAGCTGGAGGCTTCGTTTTGGAAACTCTGCCATACTATACGTTTTTCATTTTTATTGGGGGGGAAGGGGGGGGCAATGTAAGGGGGCGTATAGGTAGTGTTTTACCCTTCATTTTGTGTAGTGTAGAGTAATGTAGTGTTTCTAGGGTACATTCACATGGGCCGGTGTTTACAGTGAGTTTCCCGCTAGGAGTTTGAGCTGTGGCGGAAAATTTGCCACAGCTCAAACTTGAAGCAGGAAACTTACTGTAAACCCCTGCCAGTGTGGATATACCCTGTACATTCACATGGGGGATAAACCTCCAGCTGTTACAAAACTGCAACTCCCATTATGCACTGACAGACCGTGCATGTAAGGAGTTGTACTTTTGCAACAACTGGAGGCACACTGGTTGGAAAACTTTGATTTAGGTTCTGTTACCTAACTCAGTATTTTCCGACCAGTGTGCCTCCAGCTGTTGCAAAAGTACAACTCCCAGCATGTACTGATCACCAAAGGGCATGCTGGGAGATGTAGTTATGCAACAGATGAAGGCACACAACTACAACTCCCAGCATGCCGAGACAGCCGTTTGCTATTCATGCATGCTGGGAGTTGTAGTTTTGCAAGATTTAGAGGGCCACACTTTAGAAACCACCACACAGTGATCTCCAAACTGTGGCCCTCTGGATGTTGCAAAACTACAAATCCCAGCATGCCCAGACAGCAAACTGCTGTGTGGGCATGCTGAGAGTTCTAGTTTTGCAAGATCTAGAGGGCCACAGTTTAGAGACCACTGCACAGTGATCTCCAAATAGTGTTGAGCGGCATAGGCCATATTCGAATTCGCGATATTTCGCGAATATATGGACGAATATTCGTCATATATTCGCAAAATTCGCATATTCGTAATATACGCGTTTTATTTTCGCATATGCGAAAATTTGCATATACAAAATTAGCATAAGTGAAAATTTGCATATGCGAAAATTTGACAGCCTCACACAGTAGTATTAGAGCCTTCTTTACACCACACAAGCTGGAAGCAGAGAGGGGTGATCACTGTGATGTGTACTGTAAAAAAAAAAAAAAACAATATTCATAATTACGAATATATAGTGCTATATTCGCGAATATTCGCGAATTTGCGAATATGCGATATTCGCGAATAAAATTTGTATTGCGAATATTCGCGAGCAACACTATCTCCAAATAGTAGCCCTCCAAATATTGCAAAACTACAAATCCCAGCACGCCCAGACAGCTGTCTGGGCATGCTGGGAGTTGTAGTTTTGCAACATCTGGAGGGCTACAGTCTAGAGACCACTGTATAGTAGTCTCCAAACTGTAGCACTCCACATGTTGCTAGGCAACAACTCACCAGCTTCTGTAGTCAGCAGGATTGCCGCACCAGGGAGAGGATCACAACCTACCACCGATCGCTGCCGGTAAGTGACCCCCGGCCACTCGCAGCACCGAACTTTAACCCCCACACCCCCGATCTGCTATTGGTTGGTCGCTTCTGACTGACCAATAGAAGGGATAGGAGGGGTGCCACCCCTGCCACCTCACCCGGTCTGAACTGATGGGCGATTTGCGGCCTTCGCCGACATGCGGGGTCTCAGGACCCCCCAGGCGTTGTCAGGAATGATTTCAGCAGGCATCGCGGTCCGGTTCCAGTCCGGCGAGCGGAGGGGGACTGGATTTCCCACGGGCATACAGGTACGCTCTGTGTCCTAGAGGGGTTAAGCACACTGAGGAGGGATCATTAGTGCCAGTAGGGAAGGGATTACTAGTTTGGGCTTTTTTCTCAGTACGGAAATCATGCTACCGTGCAGACGCAAGATCCAACATACCGGCACTTGTTTTTATCAGTGCGCATGCGTCGACAGTACTATACTGCTACAAGGGCCATTCTCCTGGCATCACCGGGCACATGCGCCTGGCACCACGATGCGGAGACACACATCAGCGTGGCGAAAGTATAGTGAACTGGATGGGGTGACATCAGGGTCGCTCCCCTGTAGGGGCAGCATCCTAGCTCGTTCTTGGCGCCAAAGGAAATAAGATTTAACAAAGGTATGTCTAACAAGTGGTCTCTGCAGCTCTTAGAGGAGGGAGGACTGCTATCTTGGATGTCCCCCTCCACAACCAGCAACCAGGTCATCTGAGTGAGTGGTCCATTATTGGACCGACCCATCATTATTTTGGCAACTATTTATTATTTTCCTATTACCATATCATGTTATTATGCCTGTTGTTTCCTGTTCTTTGTCCCCTGATGAACCACTTGCATTGGTATAGGATCTGGATATAGCGGGGAAATGCGTCAGAACTTTCTGTGTATCTAGGTGTTATAAATATACTGATATATAAGACAACACTTGCACATCTTTTACATGCTGCATTCTAATGTACATAGGGGCAATAATAGACTTGCCCATTGATTTAGCCTCAGGTTTTGGGGCCTTCTTGTGTTAATGGCACATTATTATGGTGCTCTTTGTGGCACCTTTTGTGTGTGTATTTTTTTGGGACACTTGTTGTAGTGCATACAAAATAAATGTTAAGTTTTAAATGAGCACATACTTCTAACTTCTGTGACCACTGCCAAGATACTCCTCAACCTGGTTGTTCAGATGCTGGTTTACATCCCTTAGGGGGCAATCCCCCCTGAGTGCTTCATTCCGAGGGTCTAATGTGTCACTATCCAGTACTAATATACCTGTCACTGAGCAAGCACGAAAGCATACAGCTAGCCATCCTTGCCAACTTTTCTAAGGGCCCAGCTTGTTCCTCCTCCTTCCCATACTGCCAAGGTTGGCCATTGTCCTTGTCTTCATCATCTTAATCATCAGTGTTACCTTCAGGGTACACCATCATTGTAGGTTTCTTGTCTTCATCTTCAAATCCTCCTTCACAGGTCCCACTTCCTCATCCCCCTCATCCAACTCCTCCTCCTCACGAAGTCTGTCAGTGCATGCTGGGAAATGTAGTTTTGCAACAGCTGGAGGTTTGTCCCTGTCCCCCATGTGAATGTACAGGGTACATTCACACGGGCAGGTTTACAGTGAGTTCTGCTGCAAGTTTGAGATGCAGAAAATTTTCCGCCACAGCTCAAACTCCCAGCAGGAAACTCATTGTAAACCTCCGCCCATGTGAATGTACCCTATAAACACTACACTATAAATAATAAAGGGTAACACACAACATATAAACATACCCCTACACAGTCCCCCCCCCACTCCAATAAAATAAAATAAAAATGTATTGTACGGCAGTGTTTCCAAAACGGAGCCTCCAGCTGTTATAAAACAACACCTCCCAGTATTGCCGGACAGCCACTGACTGTCAAGGCCCGGGAGTTCTGCAACAGTTGGAGACACCCTGTTTGGGAAATACTGCCGTAGGGTATTTTTGAGTCCTCAAATGCGCATGGCGCTCTCCCACTTCGGAGCCCTGTCGTATTTCAAGGAAACAGTTTAGGGCCTCATATGGGGTATCTCCGTACTCGGGAGAAATTGTGTTACAAATTTTGGGGGGCTTTTTCTCCTTTTACCCCTTATGAAAAGCATGCACAAAAAATTGAGTCATTTACAAAAGAGATATTTTTCATACATATAAATCTTTATTAAACACGGTAAAAAGTTGTGAGGAATCCACCCAGAGGGGGAAAGAACAATGGGTGTCGCTCAGATTGCCATAAAAATGTCTATACAGAAATTCATACTGACATCATAAATCACTGAAAGTGCTATGGAGCTAAGTCCCAAGATAAGAATAGCATATAGCTTATACAGTCAATAGTACACAGCATTAAACATAATACATTACCAAACAATAACACGACAGGCACCGGAGCAACACGACCCCACTGCTGGTGTTTCGGCAAATGCCTTATGAAAAGGTTGGGGTCTACACCTGCATGTTAGTGTAAAAGAAAAAAAATGTTTACACATGCTGGTGTTTTCCCATACTTTTAATTTTCACAAGCGGTAAAAGGAAAAAAAAGACCCCCAAAATTTGAAACACAATTTCTCCTGAGTACAGAACTACCCCATATGTGGGCGTTAAGTGCTCTGTCAGCGCACAACATGGATCAGAAGTGAGTGTGTGCCATGTACATTTGAGGTCTAAATTGGTGATTTGCACAGGGGTGGCTGATTTTACAGAAGTTCTGACATGAACCAAAAACAATAAATACCCAGATGTGACCCCATTTTGGAAACTACACCCCTCACGGAATGTAACAAGGGGTATAGTGAGCACTAACAACCCACAGGTGTTTGACAAATTTCCGTTAAAGTAGGATGTGAAAATGAAAAAAATAAGTTTTTCTCACTAAAATGCTGGTGTTACCCTACATTTTTCATTTTCACAAGGGAGAATAGGAAAAAAGCCCCCAAAATGTGTAGCCCAATTTCTTCTGAGTAAGAACATACCCCGTATGTGGATGTAAGGTGCTCTGCGGGCAAATTACAATGCTCAGAAGAGAAGGAGCGCCATTGGGCTTCTGGAGAGAGAGAATGTGTCCGAAATTGAAGGCCATGTGTGTTTACAAAGCCCCCATAGTGCCAGAACAGTGGAACCCCCCACATGTGACCCCATTTTGGAAACTACACCCCTCACATATTTTAATAAGGGGTACAGTGAGCATTTACAACCCACAGGTGTCTGACAGATTTTTGGAACAGTGGTCCGTGAAAATGAAAAATTTTATTTTTCATTTGCACAGCCCACTGTTCCAAAGATCTGTTAAACACCAGTGGAGTGTAAATACTCACTGCACCCCTTATTAAATTCTGTGAGGGGTGTAGTTTCCAAAATAGGGTCACATGTGAGGGGGTACACTGTACTGGCAACATGGGGGGCTTTGTAAACGCACATGGCCCCCGACTTCCATTCCAAACAAATTCTCTCGCCATAAGTTCAATGGCGCTCCTTCTCTTCTGAGCATTGTTGTTCGTCCGCAGAGCACTTTACATCCATATATGGGGTATTTCCATACTCAGAATAAATGGGGTTACAAATTTTTGGAGGCTTTTTCTCCAATTACCCCTTGTGAAAATGAAAAATTTGGGGTAAAACCAGCATTTTAGTGAAAAAAATCTAATTTTTCATTTTCACAGGGAAATTTGTCAAGCACCTGTGGGGTATTAAGGCTCACTCTACCCTTTGTTACGTTCCTTAAGGGGTGTAGTTTCCAAAATAGTATGCCATGTGTTTTTTTTTGCTGTTCTGGCACCATAGGGGCTTCCTAAATGTGACATGCCCCCCAAAAACCATTTCAGCAAAATTTGCTTTCCAAAAGCCAAATGTGACTTCTTCTTTTCTGAGCATTGTAGTGCGCCCACAGTGCACTTGACGTCCACACATGGGGTATTTCCATACTCAGAAGAGATGGGGGTTACATATTTTGGGGGGCATTTTCTCCTATACCCCTTGTAAAAATGTAAAAGTTGGGGGGAAACCAGCATTTTAGTGAAAAAAAATAAAAATTCATTTACACATCCAACTTTAATGAAAAGTCATCAAACACCTGTGGGGTGCTATGGCTCACTGGACCCCTTGTTATGTGCCTTGAGGGTAGTAGTTTCCAAAATGGTATGCCATGTGGGGTTTTCTGCTGTTCTGGCACCATAGGGCCAAAATAGTATTTGGTGTAATCTACAGACCCCCTTATATCACTGAAGAGATAGAAGGTCAGCTGTATAAACAAATAGAGAGGGCCGCCCGGGCAGGTACAGTGGTAATAATGGGAGATTTTAACTATCCAGATATAGATTGGGGCCGGGGGCTGGCTAAAACTACAAAGGGGAGAAAATTCCTAAATTTATTGCAGAATAATTTTATGGGACAGTTTGTGGAGGACCCAACAAGAAGTGATGCCTTGTTGGATCTGATCATTTCCAACAACACAGAGCTGGTTGGTAATGTAACTGTGTGGGAAAACCTTGGTAATAGCGACCACAATATAGTTACATTTCACTTAAAATGTAGAAAACAAAGACAGACGGGGAAGGCAAAAACGTATAACTTTAAAAAGGCAAATTTCCCTGGGCTGAGATCTGCACTACAGGACATAAACTGGGGGGAGGTGTTGTCAAATACTGATACAGAAGGTAAATGGGACATTGTTAAATCAACGGCAAATATATACCAAAGGGGAACAAATATAAACGATTAAAACTAAATCCTACATGGCTGACAAATGATGTTAAAAGAGCAATAAACAACAATAAAAAGCCTTCAAAAATCTCAAATCTGATGGGTCAGCTATAACATTTAAACAGTACAAGGAGCTTAATAAAATCTGTAAAAATGTAATAAAAACAGCAAAAATTCAAAATGAGAGACAGGTGACCAAAGAAAGTAAAACTAATCCTAAATATTTTTTTAGATATAGAAATACAAAAAAAACAAGGACAGAGCATGTAGGACCCCTTAATAATGATAATGCGGAGGTTGTCACGGGCGATGAGAAAGCGTAGCTACTGAATGGGTTCTTTAGTTCTGTATACACTATGGAAAAAGGAGCTGACATTGGCCAGGTCAGTGCTGGTAACACATCATGTAATATACTGAACTGGCTTAATGTAGAGATGGTACAAGGTAAGTTAAGTAAAGTAAATGTAAGCAAATCTCCAGGGCCGGATGGAATATGCTGTTCAGTTTTGGTCGCCTGTTCATAAAAGGGACACTGTGGAGTTGGAAAGGGTGCAGAGATGCCCAACTAAACTAATATGGGGCATGGAACATCTTAGCTATGAGGAGCAATTAAAGGAGTCACAATTGTTTAGTCTTGAGAAGAGACGTTTAAGGGGGGGATATGATAAACGTATATAAGTATAGAAATGGCCCATACAAAAAATATGGAGAAAAACTGTTCCAGGTTAAATCCCCCCAAAGGACGAGGGGGCGCTCCCTCCATCTGGAGAAGAAAAGGTTTAGTCTAAAGGGGCGACACCCCTTCTTTACCGTGAGGACTGTGAATTTATGAAACGGTCTACCTCAGGAACTGGTCACAGCAGGAACAATTAACAGCTTTAAAACAGGGTTAGATACATTCCTGGAACAAAATAACATTAATGCTTATGCAGAATTATAAAACTACATCCCTTTCCCTTATCCCCATACACCCTTCACTTCAATTCCCTGGTTGGACTTGATGGACGTATGTCTTTTTTCAACCATACTAACTATGTAACTATGTAATAGGGGCTTTCTAAATGTGACATGTGCCCCAAAAACCATTTCAGCAAAATACACTCTCCAAAATCCCATTGTTGCTCCTTCCCTTCTGAGCCCTCTACTGCGCCTGCCGAACACTTGACATACACACATATGAGGTATTTCCTTACTCGAGAGAAATTGGGTTACAAAATTCGGTGGGCTTTTTCTCCTTTTATCCCTTGTAAAATTTCAAAAACTGGGTCTATAAGAACATGCGAGTGAAAAAAATTAAGATTTTGAATTTTCTCCTTTACCTTGCTGCTATTCCTGTGAAACACCTAAAGGGCTAACACACTTTCTGAATGTCCCAGAGTTATTAATGCTTAAAGTCACAGTGGTCAGAATTGCAAAAAAGGGCTCAGTCCTTAAAGGGGTACTCCGGTGAAAACCTTTTTTCTTTTAAATCAACTGGTGGCAGAAAGTTAAACATATTTGTAAATTATTTCTATTAAAAAATCTTAATCCTTCCTGTACTTATTAGCTGCTGAATAGTACAGAGGAAATTCTTTTCTTTTTGGAATGCTCTCTGATGACATCACGAGCACAGTTCTCTCTGCTGATGTTATTATAATAATAATAACGCTTTATTTATTGTTGCCTTAGTGGGATCTGAACCCAAGTCCCCAGCACTGCAAGGCAGCAGTGCTAACCACTGAGCCACCATGCTGCCCTTAGCATACATCGGCTATGCATCTGCTCTGCATGGTTGCTAAAATGGACAGAGATGTCAGCAGAGAGCACCGTGCTCGTGATGTCATCAGTGTTCCAAAAAGAAAGGAATTTCCTCTGTAGCATTCAGCAGCTAATAAGTACTAGAAGGATTAAGATTTTTTAATAGAAGTAATTTACAAATATGTTTAACTTTCTGCCCCCAGTTGATTTAAAAGAAAAAAGGTTTTCACCGGAGTAGCCCTTTAAGGTGAAAAAGGGCTCAGTCCTTAAGGGCTTAAGTACCAAGCATTTTTCCACTTATGATTTTTAAAAGATAAGGAGAAAAAATCAAAACCCTTTCAATTTTGCACCTAAAAATCCATATGATTGCTTTTTTTGTGCCAACAATTCTACTTTGTAATGACATCAATCATTTTACCCAAAAATCTACGGCAAAACGAAAAAAAAAAAAATCAGTGTGCAACAAAATTGAAGAACAATTGCCATTTTGTAACTTTTGAGGGCTTTTCTTTCTATGCAGTCCATTTTTCTGTACAAATGACACCTTATCTTTATTCTGTAGGTCCATACAATTAAAATGATATCCTACTCATAGGTTTGATTTTGTCGTACTTCTGGAAAAAAATCATAATTACATGCACGAAAATTAATATGTTTAAAATTGTCATCTTCTGACCCCTATAACTTTTATTTTTCTGCGTACAGGTGTGAGGGCTCATATTTTGCGCTGTGATCTGAAGTTTTTATCGGTGTCATTTTTGTTTGGATCAGACTTTTTGATTGCTTTTTATTCATGGTATAAAAAGTGACCAAAGATTCGCTATTTTGGACATATATGCCATTGGCCATGCGGTTTAAGTAATGATATATTTTTATAGTTTGGACATTTACGCACGCGGTGATACCACATACTTATTTAAAAAACTTTTACACAATTTTTTTTTTTTTATGGGAAAAGGGGGGTGATTCAAACGTTTATTAGGAAAGGGGTTAAATCACATTAGTGGTTGACCAAGCATGATGACTAGTAAGTAAGATTTACATTATATATACAATAAGCGGCTTGCATTGTGCCCTAGCCGCCGAATGAAAGTAAGCCTATAAAGTGGGCATACCCTGTAAAAAGGTAAGTATGAAAGAATAAATAAAAAAGGGTGGGGAAAGCTGTGATAACGTCAGTGTAGGAAACGACCTGTGTGCTTTAAGTAGGGACAGTAGCCCCTCCTACAACAGGTGTGAAAGCCTAACACACCAGTGACACACTAGATATAATTGAGGATGACGTTCACTGCTGCCTGTGAGTGCAGTGTGAATGAGCTGCCCCTCCCACAAATATGGCTAATTTAACCGAACACTTATTAACTTTTTTTACACTTTTTTTTTGCAATGTTACAGCCCCCATATGGGGCTATAACATGCATTACACTGATTGCAGGCACTGATCAGTGCTATGCCATAGCATGTCATTGATCAGTGTTCTCTGTGTTTGATTGCTCAAGCCTGGATCTCAGGCTTGGAGCAATCAAATGGCGGTTGGACAGTGTGGAGCAAGGTAGGGAACCTCCCGCTGTCCTCTCAGCTTTTTAAGATGCCACAATTTCACCACGGTGATCCCAAACAGCTCCGCTGAGCTTGCTGGCATGGATTGCTCTCATTTTAGATGTCAGAATCAACTTTGAGCGCTGCTTCTAAAGGGTTAATACCAGACATTAGCCCGATCAGCGATGTCCGGTATTAGCCGTGGGTCCCAGTTGCTGATAGCAACTGGGATCCCGTAGATATGAAGCGCGCTCAGCTTCTGAGCGCTTCAAATACTTTTGAGCCTGTATATATTTACGTCTGTGGTCGTTAAGGGGTTAAAAATTGGAAAGGGGGGGTGATTCAAACTTTTTTATGGGAAGGGCTTATTCACATTTAATAACTTTGTTTTAGCCTCCATAGTGGGCTATACCATGATATCTTTTGACTGAATACACTGTTCAATGCCATGCCATAGCATAACATTGATCAGTGTTATTGGTGCTCTGCTGCTCCAGCCTGAACGGCAGGCTTGAAGCAGTAGAAGACCGATCAGACAGCAAGGAGGAAGGTAAGCCCCCTCCTGCTGTCCTCTCAACTGTTTGGGATGCCGCGATTTCACCACGGCGGTCCCAAACAGCCAGCAGAGCTAACCGGCAACAGTTTTCTTCCATTTTAGACGCTGCAATCGACTTTGATCACAGCGTCTAAAGAGTTAATACCGGACATCAGTTCAATCGGCAATGTCCAGTATTAGCCGTGGGTCCTAGTTGCTGATAGCAACCGGGACTCACCAGGTATAAAACTGTGCGCACTTCACATAATGGGAGCCAAGGACATAAATATATGTCTGTGGTCGTTAAGGGGTTAAATTAAAGGTACCCCTTTTTGTTAGAAGATACCTGCTGGTGTTAAAATGCACACTGATTTATTGGAAGATGCAGTGTCTTTTTCCAAGTGTTCCAGAAATGTTTCTCTTTGGGAGTTGCAACAGGAATGGTTTCTCAAAACAGTGAAGAATGGTGGACAGCAGAGGTTGTGCACTAATGATACTTGTAGACAGGCCTTTTGATGCTGTTCCATGTGCTTATATAGAGCCATCATTTCTAAACTTAGACCGTGGCTATGCCTTTTTTATTTTTATTTTTTGCATCTAGTAAGATAGAAAATTATTTTTCAGAGGACAGAATGCAGTTAAGAGGTAGGTACACTACAACTCAACTGTTCCCTCCCTTTTTTCTCAAGCCTACAGTTGCCTTAGTATTGGCGTCACCTGCTCATGAGCTGATCATACCAGCAGGCATATATCTGGTACATTTGACTGAAGTGATGGCATATCTCAGCCAGGTATTTGAATATACAGTATACTATATACACCTCCTTTATGCAACGATATTTCCCAATGGTCACATATACTGATATCATGATATAATGCACATCACAAACTTCCAAGTTACTTAGCTGCTAGTTCTTAATACTCCATATAGTATGCAAGGTATCAATATTCACCTTATGTCCTGTGTTCGTGGCATTTTTCTCCGGTATAGAAATGTCCTGGGAGATTACCTTGCTTGGAACGATCCTATGCTGGGGAAGGAAATCACAATTTCCAAAACGTGTTAGATGCTTTTTGACCCATATCAGCAACTGTAATGATGTCACAAACAGCTGTAGGTCTCTGCAACTTACTACACAATGGAATCAGCTGGTAGAAGACGCTGCTAGCTGGGGCAGTCTCCCAGCGTATGATCGTTCCAAGCAAGGTCATCTCCCAAGACATTTATGTCCAGGAGGAAAACGCCACGAACACAGGAAATATGGTAAATACGGATACCTCACATACTATATGGAGTATTAAAGGGGTATTCCAGGCAAAACCTTTTTTTTATATATATCAACTGGCTCCGGAAAGTTAAACAGATTTGTAAATTACTTCTATTAAAAAAATCTTAATCCTTCCAATAGTTATTAGCTTCTGAAGCTTTCTGTCTAACTGCTCAATGATGATGTCACATCCCGGGAGCTGTGCATGATAGGAGAATATCCCCATAGGAACTGCACAGCTCCCTGGACGTGAGTCATCAGAGAGCAGTTAGACAGAAAACAACAACTCAACTTCAGAAGCTAATAACTATTGGAAGGATTAATATTTTTTAATAGAAGTAATTTACAAATCAGTTTACCTTGATATATAAAAAAAAGTTTTGGCCTGGAATACCCCTTTAAGAACTAGCACCTAAGTAACTTGGATGTTTGTGATGTGCTTATATTGCGGTATCAGTATATGGGACCATTGGGTAATATTGTTGCATATAGGAGTTGTATATAGGTCTAATTGGGGACTGCTAGTAGCATACAATAGCATATATATTCATGGAGTTGAATACACACCCTGGATAGGAACATTAATTCTATTATTACAGCGCTGGCACTTTATATTAATATTTTTAAAATATATATAATGCACTAATCTATGAATAGTATTTAACGATTCTAACAGTCTGATTCACTGTACAGTGGTCCCTCAAGTTACAATATTAATCGGTTCTGTGACGACCATTGTATGTTGAAACCATTGTATGTTGAGACCATAACTCTATGGAAACCTGGTAATTGGTTCTGAAGCCCCAAAATGTCCTCCGAAAATAGGAAAAAGTGAGGATTAAAGAAAAATAAGTAGATAACTATATAGATAATGCAAGTCCTTACATATAAAAGTAAGAAAGATCTGCTGGGAGCTGTAAATCATTGTCTATTTCAGTGTTTCCCAACCAGGGTGCCTCCAGCTGTTGCAAAACTACAACTCCCAGCATGCCCGGCTGGGAGTTGTAGTTTTGCAACAGCTGGAGGCACCTTCTTTGGGAAACACTGGTCTATGTAGAAGTTTCTTCAGGGTCCTGTTCAGAGCACGCAATATCCTCAAAAAAGGTAAAGAGTACATGTAATATCTACATGTACTGTAGGGGGCGCTACCAGACACCAGTCAGTGCATGCACTTCAGTAATACAGGTAAAGTGTACAGAACTGTAGGGGGCGCTACCAGACACCAGTCAGTGGCGCATGCACTTTAGGAATACAGGGGTTTTACCAGTGAAATGTCCATTCTGATTGGTCGGTTCTTCCAGCCATTGACACGTTTCGCAGATTCCATAGCATTGTATGTTGAGTCTGGTTTCAAGTTACAATGGTCCAGAAAAGAACATTGTATGTTGAAACTATTGTATGTTGAGGCCATTGTAAGTTGAGGGATCACTGTACATAGCACCTTACAGTATTAGTCAATATTATAGCCTTTAAAAAAAAAAATAATAATTAATGGTGAATCGACCGAATTGTATTTTTCTAAAATTTGCTAATCTCTAGTTGACATCATCTTCCACTTCATACCTATCCTCCTCTTCATACCCACCATTCCTCTGAGCATGAACGTCTGATGTCTGATTATGGGGCATTTAGGATGCGCTTATCAGGTTCAACTAATGATACCACCCGCCAATCCTCCACTTGTCCTCCTGCTTGTCCTCAGTGTACAGAGCCCTGCTTGTCCTCAGTGTACAGAGCCCTGCTTGTCCTCAGTGTACAGAGCCCTGCTTGTCCTCAGTGTACAGAGCCCTGCTTGTCCTCAGTGTACAGAGACTTGCTTGTCCTCAGTGTACAGAGACCTGCTTGTCTTCACTGCACAGAGCCCTGCTTGTTCTCAGTGTACAGAGCCTTGCTTGTCTGCACTGCACAGAGCCCTGCTTGCCCTCAGTGTACAGAGCCCTGCTTGTTCTCTGTGTACAGAGCCCTGCTTGTCTTCACTGCACAGAGCCCTGCTTGTTCTCAGTGTACAGAGCCCTGCTTGTCCACTCACACTTCCTGTATTTGGGCTCCTCACAGAGACACACAGGCAATAGCTGCAGGGACAAAAATATACACATTTTAACCAATGTATATTACAAATATACATCTAATGGTATTATCTACAATATAAAAAAAAGTTTTTATTAACGAGTGCAATTTAAAGGGGTAGTCCAGTGGTGAAAAACGTATCCCCTATCCTAAGGATAGGGGATAAGTTTGAGATCGCGGGGGGTCCAACCGCTGGGGCCCCCTGCGATCTCTCTGTACAGGGCCCCGGCTCTCCGGCCAGAGAGCGGGTGTCGACCCCCACACGAAGAGGCGGCCGACACGCCCCCTCAATACATCTCAATGGCAGAGCCGGAGATTGCCGAAGGCAGCGCTTCGGCTCTGACATAGAGTTGTATTGAGGGGGCGTGTCGGCCACCCATTCGTGCGGAGGTCGACACGCCCCCTTCCCGCAGGCTGTCGGGGCTCCATACAGGAAATCGCGGGGGGCCCCAGCAGTTGGACCCCCTGCGATCTGCAACTTATCCCCTATCCTTAAGATAGGGGATAAGTTGTTCACCACTGAGTCACCACTGGACTAGTCCTTTAAGGCAAAGTTCTGAGCAAAACTGGGTTCTATGGGAACGTCTCACTCATCTCTATTATTATTTTTTATTGTTGTTGTCTATGAGAACAAATAACTTTGATATATGTTTCTCTGTTTTGTAGGTAAGACATTTTATGAAATTAGGGTGTATACAATTACCTGAAAGGACTGAAATAAAGTGTTTTAACAATAAAGGTGAATTGTCTGAACCACTGGTGATTTCCAATGTAATAAGTAAAGAAAATATGGATTTAGTCATTTATGTACTAAACACCAGACATATTGGAACATTTGATGGATCTTCACAAGATTGGCATCTGAATATGACACCTTCTCCTATAGTATGGATTAATAATAAGGTAAATTATCATATAACATAAAATTTTCCTCCAAAAAAAATAAAAAAAAAACCTGAAGTAATAAGGATATAACATATATATATTTTTTTTGTTTGATCATTAATGTTTTGGCAGAGTGTTCATGGATTTATGTTTCGGCAAATTAACTTCTATTTGGAGACACAGGTACAAAAGTGTGAGGCTATATACACTGCAATTGTTATCAAAAAGAAAAGCTCTTAGTTTTAGAATGATAATTTTTTTTCTGTTGGATTTTAAGTGAATGGGTCAGTATGAAATCAGAGGTCTACAGAGTAACAGCAAGACCATATTATGGCTGTAAAAGAAATTTTACTTTTTTTGTTTTTATTTCTTTTATTATTACTTTGTTGTGGGTTCAGTAAACAATAAAAAAATAAGTGTTACTTACCTACCCGGGCCACCACAGATCCCATTTTAGCTACTTCTAGTCGAATTCTGGTCTTTACTCATTCTAACTTCCAAGACGAGTCATCTCAGCCGGACCTTTACCAATCACCTACTTCTCCATTTATTAAAAAAGAACACAGATCAAAATTAGTGAGCACTTTCAGATATCTGCAAGTTATTGGTGTTAGTATGGCAACTGGTGCTAATTTCCTTAATGATCTGACAAACCCTATTTAACAGGCAGCCTAACTTTCCAGTTTTCACTGACTTTGCAAAAATGGTGTGCCGTTCTAAAGTGACTGAAACCCTCCGGCAGCACGTTGTCGAGATGAAGGACAAATGGGGTGACCGTATCAGCCATAGCAAGAGAAGTTGGTCGTTCCTAAAATATTGCATATTTACAACATCACAAACTCATTCAAGTCCCCCAAGAAGGCTGGTCGCCCTCAAAAGACAAATGCAAGAGAGGACAGGATAATGAAGAGAATCTCCATGGGTAATCATTTTAACACTGCAGCTGGAATTGCTCACCAGTTTAGCACTGAACAGGGTAAGGATCTGTGTCCTCATACAGTGTCTTGATGTTTAAGAGTATTTGGACCGAAAGCCAAACCTCTCATTAGCAGAAAGAATCAAAAGGCTAGACTCATCTTTGCTGCGGAGCATGTTGTGTGTACAGAGGAGAAGTGGTCCAGAGTTAAAGTGTAATCCCCACCATCCTTTTTTTTTTTTTGTCTGTCCCTGCCTATTGCCCATCTATCCCTAACCCCCTCCCTGCCTTTAATTTTTTTTTTTTTTTTTACTATATTAAAAATGGCTTTTTGTCTGCCTGGTAATGTGCTCACTATCAGGCAGACTTCCCCAGCAGGCACTGATGCCTGCTGGGGGGGCCGACTTCCGCCCTTAGTTCATCTACACAGGGTGCCTCCGGCTGTTTTACCACTACAACACCCAGCTTGCCCTGACATCTATTGGCTGTCAGGGCATGCTGGGAGTTGTAGTGGTGAAACAACTGGAGGCACCCTGTGTGGAAATCAATATGTTAGGGCCATGGCTGTGGCGCTACCCCCCCTGTTGAAAACCACGAACCCCCGCTGTTGAAAACCACGAACCCCACTCCGCTCTTCCCCAACCACGCTCTCCCCAAGACATACCCAAGTGCAGAGTGTACTCGGCATGCAGGAGACATCCCTGGCGTGCAGCAGATATAATAGCGTAGAAGACATACCCGGCGTGTGAGGCCAGGGAGCCGATGGGCTCTCAGCGCTCACTCCCGCCTGTCATTGACAGACAGGCAGCGAGCGCAGACTGAATGAATTTGCACCGATTGCCCGGCTGGCATCGGTCCGAATTCATGCTTTACGTCACGCAAGCCTGCAGCCGGCCACTAGGAGGGAGACCCCTAGTGGCCGATTTTAAAAAGTAAAATAAACTATTTTAATGAAAAAAAAATTATGGATGTATATTAGGATATGTTGTAGTACTTAAGTACTACAACATATCAAAAAAGAAGTTTGGTGACAGTGCCCATTTAATTTTAGTGATGACAGCAAGTTTAACCTTTTAAGGACTTAGGGCGTACCTACCCCGGTCCCGGTGGGAAAAATGGGGTCACGCCGTGACCCCGCATCACACCCGGTCGGTCCCGGCTGCTAACGATAGCCGGGACCCTGGGCTAACAGCGCGCTGCATCGATCGTTGTGCCGCGCGCTGTTAACCCTTCAGACGCGGCGATCAAAATTGATCGCCGCATCTGAAAACAAAAGTAAACGGTTCCCGGCAGCTCAGTCAGACTGATCGGGACATCGCAATAAAATCGTGATGTTCCGATCAGCTGGGACGCAGGCGGAGGTCTCCTTACCTATCTCTGCGGCGTCCGATCGGGGATTAATTGCTCCAAGCCTGAGCTACAGGCTTGAGCAATCGAGCCCTTATCTGACTGATCCCTGCAATGCTATGCCAGATCAGTGTGTGCAGTGTTATAGGTCCCTATGGGAGCTATAAAACTGCAAAAAAAAAGTGAAAAAAAAAGTCATTTAACCCCTTCCCTATTAAAAGTTTGAATCACCCTCCTTTTCCCATAAAAAAAAACTGTGTGAATAAAAATAAACATATGTGGTATCGCCACGTGCGAAAATGTCCGAACTATAAAAAGATATCATGAATTAAACTGCACGGTCAATGGCGTGCGCGCAAAAAAATTCCAAAGTCCAAAACAGTGTATTTTGGTCACTTTTTACATCATTAAAAAATGAATAAAAAGTGATCAAAAAGTCCGATCAATACAAAAATGGTACCGATAAAAACTTCAGAAAAAAATTTGTCCTCATACCGGCCCGTACGCGGAAAAATAAAAAAGTTATAGGGGTCAGACGATGAAAATTTTAAACGTATAAATTTTCCTGCATGTAGTTATGATTTTTTTTCCGAAGTACGACAATATCCAACCTATATAAGTAGGGTATCATTTTAATCGTATGGACCTACAGAATAAAGAAGACGTGTCATTTTTACCGAAAAATGTACCACGTAGAAACGGAAGCCCCCAAAAGTTACAAAACAGCGTTTTTTTTTCAATTTTGTCGTACAATTTTTTTTTTCTGTTTCACCGTAGATTTTTGGGCAAAATGACTGATGTCATTACAAAGTAGAATTGATGGCGCAAAAAATAAGCCATCATATGGATTTTTGGGCGCAAAATTGAAAGAGTTATGATTTTTTAAAGGCAAGGAGCAAAAAACAAAAAAGCAAAAACGGAAAAACCCCCGCTCCTTAAGGGGTTAAGGGGTTAATTAATTTGGATCTGATGGAAAACATTATGATCTTCAATAGAGATGAGCAAATTTAAATCGGACAAATCCGAATTTGTTACGAATTTTATGAAAAGTTTGATTTGCAACGCATACAAATATCGTCACGTTTTGATAAAACAAATAAAACAAATCCCTTCATTAAACTCCATTTGGTGCAGTCCAAGCTCCAGGGGATCTTAAATGGCAGCTACACGTGTGAGGACATGGGGCAAGGAACTCTGGGAAGGCGGGTAGGTGGGATCACCCTGAATCACATGCAGGATTCAGCCTATCAGTAGCCAGCCCTGTGATGTCACAGCCTTATATATTCGGCAGCCATCGTTCTAGACAGCGATTGCTGGGAATTTTTCTTGAGAGACCAGGCAGTGTCTGTCTGAGAAAAAAGATCTTTACAGCGGTGAATCAATTCACCTGAAGCCCACATCACTGCAGGCAGGCAGATAGACAGGGACAGGAGAGAGAGAGAGAGTAAACTTTATGTTGTAGCTGTACTGGGGTGTATTACTCTAAGGGAGAGCACTAAAAGTCCTAGTCACCTGCTTTTAACGCCTAATTAAGGTGTAACCATACTGTGGTGTATATTGCTATCCTAAGTGTAATATATACACACTCATCGCTTTTACGTTTTTTTCCTGTTAAACTGATAGGGGCCAGTTATTGTTAAAGGCCAGAAATATACCACACCTGCTTTTAATGCCTAATTCAGGTGTAACCATACTGGGGCATATTTTGCTATCCTAAGTGTTATATCTACGCACTCAGCGCTTTTATGTTTTTTCCTGTTAAACTCATAGGGGCCAGTACTAAGTCCAGAAATACCTACTTTTAATGCCTAATTCAGGTGTAACCTTACTAGGTCAAATTGTCACCACGGCCCTGCGTCAACATATGCAGCGTCACCATCAAGCGGCCTGGGAGAACCGTGGCTCCGATGCAGTGCTCCAGCCTGCTGCAGCAACCGCTGCATCACCCAGTGGCACGCTGCTCCCTGTTTCAGCCAGCCAAGGCTCCCCAACCTCAGCTGAAGGGAGCTGTCTGTCATTCCCATTCTATTTTGGTCCAGATGCTCCTGCTCCTCCTACTTCTAGTCAGTCATTCTGCCAGCAATGCATCACTTAAGTGATGTCCAAGAAACAGCAGTATGCACCCACTCATCCAATGGCGCAGAAGCTGAATGTGCTCCTGTCCAAGTTGCTGCGGCTGCAGTCCCTCACTTTTCAAGTGAACTTTCAATGAACTGATGGCTTGTGCCGAGGTGGAGAGTCCCAAGCTGTCATTTCTTTTAGAAAAAGGCAGTGTCAGCCATGCACAAACATGTAGAACAGAAAGTGGGCCAGTCCATGAGCCTGTCGATGTGTACCAAAGTGCACGGCAGTGCCGTTGTGTGGAGCTGTAACTATGGTCAGGGACAATACATGTCCTTTATGGCCCACTGGGTGAATGTGGTTCCTGAACAGCCACACTTGCAACTTGTCCAGGTCACGCCGCTTCCGTGTCCACTCTCTCACACCATTGGTCCTGTGACAATGTCCGACTCTGCCTCCTCATCCTATCCTCTACCGTGTTCTCAGCCTCCACTGCATGGACGAGTCTCAGTGCCCCTCCAGCATAGATGTATAGATGTTTTTCCCTAAAAGCAATTGTTATAAAAAAAGAAAAGCTCTTAGCTTTAGAATGACACATTTTTTTCTGTTGGATGTTAAGTGAATGTGTCTGTACGAAATCAGAGGTCTATAGAGTAACAGCAAGAGCATATTATGGCTGTAAAATATTTTTGTTTACATTTTTTTTTATTATTACTTTGTTGTGGGCTCAGTAAACAATAAAAAATAAGTGTTACTTACCTACCCGGGCCCCCACAGATCCCATTTTAGCTACTTCTAGTCCCCTTCTGGTCTTTACTCATTCTAACTTCCAAGACAAGTCATCTCAGCCGAACCTTTAACTGATGGCTTGTGCCAAGCCGAGGTGGAGAGTCCCAAGCCATCATTTCTTTTAGAAAAAGGCAGTATCAGCCCTGCACAAACATTTAGAACAGAAGGTCCATGAGCCTGCCAGTCCATGAGCCTGCCAGTCAGTACCAAAGTGCACGGCAGCGCCGACGTGTGGAGCTGTAACTACGGTCAGGGACAATACATGTCCTTTATGGCCCACTGGGTGAATGTGGTTCCTGCACAGCCACAACAGCAACTTGTCCAGGTCAGGCTGCTTCCACGTCCACTCTCTCACGCCGTTGGTCCTGTGACAATGTCTGACTCTGCCTCCTCATACTCTACTGTGTCCTCAGCCTCCACTGCATGGAGAAGTCTCAGTGCCCCTCTAGCATACCATGTGTGCAGGGCACGGCGGTGTCAAGCTGTTCTCCACATGGTTTGCCTTGGCGATCTGAGTCACATAGCGGAGGAACTGCTTAAAGTTATTCGAATCATGGCTTTCTCTGCGACAACTGGAAATGGTTACCATGGTGACCGATAATGGGAAGAACATCATGTCTGAGCTGCGTCAAGGAAGCCTGAGCCATGCCCCCTACATGGCACACGTCTTCAATCTGGTTGTCAAGCGGTTCCTGAAGTGTTCCCTCCATCTGCAAGACATCCTGACAATGGGAAGGATGCATTTCAGCCACTCTTACACCGCAAAGCACATCCTCCTTGAGCTGCAGTGTCAGAATGGTATCCCCCAACATAGTCTGATTTGAGATGTTTTCACCCATTGAAATTCCATCCTCCATATGTTGGACCGACTATACAAACAAAGAAAGGCCATCAATAATTTCTTGATGATCCAAGCAGATAGGGGTACTCCCCTGTGTAACTTCAATGTCAACCACTGGCAGCTCATACGTGACACCTGCCGTTTGCTCAGGCCCTTTGAGGAAGCCACATTATTAGGGAGTCGCCAGGATTACGGGATTAACGACGTCATTCCCCTGCTTCATTTCCTACAACAGATGGTAGAAATGATGGCTGTCAGGGGACGTGGCACCTACATCTTATGGTCACATGATCCCTGTGGGGGCTTAACTGGAAGAGGGGGAGGAGGATGGGGAGGAGGACAGTGGAGCACAGGCAATGTGTAGCAAAATGGGTGGTTTTCATAGTCATCTTACAGGAGAGGAGGAGCAGGAGCAGCCAAAGGAGCTACATGGGGATGAGGAAGATGAGACAGAGGACCCAGACACATTGTGGCAGTGTGCAGTGAAGAAGGAGGCAGGGAGTCCCTCCAAGTTGCACAAATGTCACGATGCATGTTTGCTTTCGTAGTGACTGCCGAATTGTCACCATTTGGCAGCGGGATGACTTCTGGCTCTCCACCTTGTTGGACCCTCGCTACCTGCCCAAAATGGGGGCCTTTTTACACCCACCCAGAGGGAGGACAAACTGACCAACTACAAAGATATCCTACGTAGTCAGTTGGCCAATGCCTTTCTGCACCATCGTCCATCCTCTTGCAGGTCTGACTCAGGGGGCCCTCTGCACTCACATTCCACTGTCATGGCTGCTGGGGAGGGGTGGGGTGGCAGGAGCAGTACCAGCTACATCAGCAGCAGCCCGAGTCTACAGTATCAGATGAGTAGCTTTCTTCACGCGCATAGTGAAGCAACTCATCAGCAGCAAGTAGACCTTGAGCAGGACCTAAACCAGCAGGTGGTGGCATACTTTGACATGACCCCGCTGGACTTCTGGGTAGCCAAACTGGATATTGTGGCCACAACTAGCAGAGTTTGCCTTGGAAAAGCTGTCCTGCCTGGTCACTAGTGTACCCTCAGAGTGGGTGTTTAGTGCATTGGGGGCCATAGTAACCCCAAGAAGATCTCTCCTGTCCACCAAAAATGTGGAGAGACTGACCTTTGTCAAGATGAATCAGGCTTGGATCAGCCAGGATTTCCACCCACCAGTGCCTGATGCATCAGTGTAGATTAACCATGGTGCCACACCAACACTTTACAAATATGGATACAGCCAAAAATATTTAAGGTGCTGCTCCCCAGTTGAAGAAATTACTATGCATCAGACCACATTTAAGTAGTGAGGATATGCATTAGCTAAAACGTAACTTTTCTTAGGATAAAATATATGGACCCAAAATTTTTTAGAAATCAAACAAAAGGAAAGGTGTGCAAAAAACACCACGTGCCACCTACACCACCAAGTATTGATGTGATGCAAAAACCTCTAAAAGGTGGAAGGGAACAACTAGGGATGAGTGAATCGAATCTGACATATCTGAATTCTTTACAAATTTCAGGAAAAAATTCAATTTCCAACGAAAGCGAATATTGCCGCGATTCGATCCACATGTGAGGACATGGGGAAAGAAATCCTGGGAAGACGGGAGCAAGGGTCAGCGGGATGACCCTGAATCACATGCAGAATGCAACCTATCAGCAGTCAGCAACCCCTGTGATGTCACATCAGCATTCTATTCCATAAAGAAAGGGACAGACAGCACTGTGTGTTGCACAGAAAAGAGAGAGAGAGAGAGAGAGAGAGAGAGAGAGAGAGAGAGAGAGAGAGAGAGAGAGAGAGAGAGAGAGAGAGAGATAAAGGAGCAGTGTGTGTTGCACAAAAAAAGCATTTTTACAGCAGTGCAGAGAAAAATAGACAGAGAGCAGTGTGATGCACAGAAAAACTCTTTTACCGCAGGGGTTCACCTAAAGCCCAAATCCAGCCTAGAAGCACTGATAGGGAAGGGAGTGAGATTGATAGAGAAAGTGCTATTTTGGGTGTAGTACACAGTGACTGTGTGCTGCAGCACTGGTGTGTACAACAACTGAAAAGCTAATAGTAGCCAGACAGTTAGGGTGGGCAGAGTGCTAAAAGCGTATTGTCCTCTATTAATTGTAACCTGTGTGTACCATTTTGTTCCGGTTTTAAGCATTCTGGAGCGCATTGTCCTCCCCTCATAAGTGCATACACATACGTACATCTAAGTGGTGTACCAATTTATTCCTGTTAAAGGCTTAAGGGCCTAGACACTGGCAAATATAGGGGAAAAAAAAAAGAAAATGGAGAGGACAGCGCCTTGTGTAATTCCGTGGGTATTATGTCCCATATGACCCCCGTATGATATGCGCTAACCTGGGGTAGGTCTTGGTAAAATTGTGTCACTCCTCGTGTGGGGTCAAACAAGAGATCTCGGGCTGCAGCCTGCGGAGTCTGGCAGAAATAGTCAGGCAGAGGTCGGCAGAGGATATGGGGATATTGGAGGTAAAACATGATCTGCAGTGGCGCTGCCTTTCGGAGACCAAATTCAATTCCAGTCCGGTTTAAAACAAAGTATTCACATTTATTAATGCATACATGTGGTGGACAATCATGCAAGATGCGGTTTGGTAACCATCGACTTGTAGACAGATACAAGATTAGAAAAAGCTAATTATTCCCCACCTAATTGGAACAGTTTAACAGAAACTGGGGTATAGAATTATTAAAATATAACTTTTATTACATTATCTCTAAAAGCTTAAACACCCAAAGATACTGACATAAATAGACTGTCAAGGTCCTAAATAGACACATAAAAGTATATACTTGCACCATTCACAAAAGAATGTACGATCAGATAAATACAAGCTCTAAATAATTAGTCACAAGAAAGATACAATAGAAATAAATGTGAACTAATATTAGTACAACAGAGAGCACATAGGAAATATCAGAAGAGCAGGGGCTCCCGGAGATGATAAGAGCAGGTTGCCGTGTGATATATTGGCTTACCCTATGCTCCCTATTTCTCCCTATAGTGTAGTGCAGGAATACCCTATAACAATCAATCCCTAGCTCGTAGTCTAACAAGGGTGACCCACGTACCTCAGGAACCTGCGTACTACACTACACAATCCATATGTAAACACACAATAAATAGCAACAGATCAAAGTGCAATGTGCAAAGATAAGGTGCAGTCCACACTGTGTACTCATAACCTGTCTCCTACCCGGCGTTTCGCCCTGTGGCTCGTGAGGGAGACTCCTTAAGATACATCAGTCCTGGTTAACGGAAGTGGCAGTGGCGACTAACCTGAAGACCCGGCGGTCTTTTATATCGTCATGCTCCGCCCCACGTCCAGTTTCTACCCCCGTCATCACTACATCAGTGTAGAGAGCCGACACCTGCACATCAGAGGCAGGGGGAATTACCCAGGGCTGAAGTCACGAGAGGCAGTGGCCACAGTAACCTGCGCCGTCCCTCTGCAGCTGCGTCATCAACAGACACTCCCCTGGATCCAGACCGCACCCGCTCTCCACTGAACCTAGCTGGTGACGTGGGAGAGGAGGAGGAGATAGTTGTGAAGGGGACGATCAGCGCATCCCGAGGAGAGACTTACATTCAGCAAGTCTCCCAATGTGATCTCCGGACTTGACAGACGCAATCACAGAAGCAACACATGTTACAAGTAGGCGGCGGGGAGTTTTCCGCTCTGGCAGATTGTCATTTAACTCATGCATTGCTGTTTAGAACTAGGCTGATGTTTCAGCTCCTACAACCAATTATTATAGACATAGATTATTAGCGATACAGAAAGGTTAGTATTGATTGCAGATATATACAGACTTACACAAAACAAGATATCAATTTTGATATCTCTTGATATATATTTTATAGTGTCAAAGACAAAATAACCTCACATACCCTGTCAGATATGTTCAGAGCCCTCAAGATGGATTATAAAGAGATTTAAAAAATATAACAATCTTGATTCTTATACAAAATTACCCCACATCACATATTTAAATAGCGTGGTCAAAAACACCCACTCTACAAATTCCCATAGGTGCATGTTGTATATTTAAAAAAGAAAAAAACGAATATAACAATGATCCTGCTATTTTTCCACATTTAGATCCTATCTATGGGTATACTAATTCTATCTATGTCTCAAAGGCTATCTAACACGAGTACATGCCTTACATCATATCACATCACCCCACACACCGTCTACCATCACTAATTGTATCTTTACCGATCAGTATAGTAGAAGATATTCTGCCAGGTTATTTCCACAGGATATACATCCATATTTTGTGTGTCTATTTAGGACCTTGACA
The DNA here is from genome assembly GCF_029499605.1 of Hyla sarda. Classification (NCBI taxonomy): domain Eukaryota; kingdom Metazoa; phylum Chordata; class Amphibia; order Anura; family Hylidae; genus Hyla; species Hyla sarda. The sequence continues at coordinate 22,654,052 of NC_079189.1, forward strand.
GTCTATTTATGTCAGTGCAATAATTTTTTATCTTTGGGTTTTTAAGCTTTTAGAGATAATTTAATAAAAGTTATATTTTAATAATTCTATACCCCAGTTTCTGTTAAGATTTCTGGGGTTAAGCTACCCCTTTCTCAATTGCAGAATAATAGATGTCTGCATTTTTACAGTACTGTTATATTTAATTAGTAAAAAGGGCATCAAAAACCCAGGACCAGAAGCCAGCCCAGGGTGGTTTGTATAGTGCTTCCATGATATATTTTTATACATAAAAACATATATTTAATAATATTTTGCAAACATACAATAAAATTGGTAGTGGGTGCAATATTTTATATGTCGTGGTTGTTCGTGTAACGGGAAATGAACGTTTTAAAGTACGGGCAATACTTCAGGCTATTCCCGTACTGGATTAACGCTTGTTAATTCATAAAAGTGGCAACCAATCACACGGCTCGAGGGCCCTGACGTAATTTTTCTTGCGGGCGGATCTGGCCGGGAGCTTTGTTTTATATAGTCACATGTGTCGGCTTTCAGCCAATCCATGGTGCTCCATCAGATGTTTTCAAAAGAAAGGAGGCCAATCAGAATGATGCCGACTTGGATGCGTATTAACAGTAAACTGTATTCTTGATGTCATATCAACCAATAGCAAACTTGCCGACGTGAGGGCGCCAAACGATCCATTCAAAAGGAACTAGTCGGCCAATCAGGTTTGGACTGGTTTTCTATGAGAGTAGTTGTATTGTTACATGTGAAAAGGCAACCAATCAGTTGCAACAGGAGAGTAGCCAATCAGTGTGGTGCCTCTCTAATGCTGAATAAAGGGGGGACATTGTAAATTTCAGACATGGTGGAATTAAACAGTGTGTTCGATATATTCGTTCAAACCCAGAGGTTTTAAAGTTTTCAGTTTAAAGATCAAAAAATTCTCTCTTCTACACAGCTGTGTGTAACATCTATGGCAGGTAGATGGGATGTGTTCAATCGGTATCACAGAACAATTGGAGAATGTGCCGCCGTGTTGGGATACACTATATAGATGATAGCCGTTTTAGACATTAGACCTGTGTTTATTTAGTCTGGTGCACAGCATTTGGGTGGTACGTTTCACATATTGGGCAAGGGCATTCCAATAAATAGATAACGTAATTTGATTTGCATGACACAATATAGTTAATTTGGAAAGTTTCACCTGTTTTTTTATGTAAATTCTTTGCACCAATTTTTTATATTTTGGCAGCATTTGCAGTTAGGGGTACAGCAATGGAAGGATCCTGTTGTGGTTTCACTCAAAAAGGTGGATTTTTTAATGTTCTTCAATTTGCTCAGAGCCAGGATATTCTTTAGGGGCATGTTTTTTCTGAATGTGATTTGGGGACGTGATGGTAGAATGTCCTGTAAGAAGGGATCCATCAGGAGTACGTTCCAGTGAAATATTTGTTTAATCATTTTATGATCGGCGGAATATGTTGTGAGGAAATTGTAGAAATGGGTATTGGTTGCAGGTGTGTCTTCGGTGGAGCTGTTTTTTCTGGGTTGGAAAAGAGGTTTTTTGATCCAAGAGACTGGCTTTGAATTTACTGTTTTTGATAATGGATGTTGGATAGCCCCTTGCCTTAAACCTGTTGTCCAAAATTTAGCTCAGGTTATGGAAATCCGCCTCAGATGTGCAATTGCAGCGGGTACATGTCCATAGGGAATGTTTCTTGTCCGTGTCTCGAAATGGCAGCTGGTATAATCTAGTTAACAATTCCTGTCAATGGCCTTGAAGAAAGTTTTGGTTTTGATGTGGTTATGGGCGTTGTGTGAGACCATGACATTTAAGAATTCCGCATTATTGTCGACATGGGTATATGTGAAATAGACTTCCCAAGAACTTTCATTCACAGAGGACATGAATTGTTTAAGAACTGATTTCTTGCTGTCCCTCATAATGCCCTTCTGCTCAACAGGAAGTTTCTGTCCTTCCTGAGTTAGCCTTAGGACACCTGCGTTAAGGTTTGACAGGTGTACCGCCCCATCGATGTATCTGCAGTATGTGATACAAGGCTTGAAGAGGGGGTTCTGATAAATGAGTAGCTTTTCAAAGGCCCCCATAAAAAGGTAAGCCAGGCTGGGTGCTAACCGCGTCCCCATCACCATCCCTCAGTGCTGATGGTAGATGTGGTCATTAAATTTGAAGAAATTGTGTTCCAGGATGAATTTGATGGCTTCAAGTAGAAAAGTTCATTATTTTCCAGGCACGTCTTCATTGCGATCAAGGCAGTGGGACACGGCTGAAATTCCTTTATTGTGTTGTATGATGGTGTATAAGGATGTGATATCCATAGTCAGGAAAGAATAATGTTTCTTCCATTGTAAATCTATAATAGAGTTGATGAAATCTCTAGTATCGCGGGTGTAAGATCGTAGTTTGCAAACATTTTTCCGAAGATGAAAGTTAATGTATTGTGATAAATTTGATGTTAAAGAATGAATTCCAGATATAATTGGGCGGCCGGGTGGATTGGTTGGATGTTTGTGAATTTTTGCTCGGTGGTAAAACAAGGGGATTTCAGGTTCTGAAATCTTTATAAAGTTGAATTCTTGTTCGTTAAGGACTCCATCTCTCAGACAAGTTTCTAGTAGGGTATCCATTTCCTTGGCTTATTTGGATGCCAGATTTTTATCCAGAGTAATGTAAAATGATTTGTCAGAAATAAGTCGGTTTGATTCGGATAAGTATTAATTCCTATCAAGAACCATTATTCTGCCTCCTTTATCTGCCAATTTTATTATAACGGTGTCATCATTGGCTAGAGTTTTGAGGGCTTCTCTTTGTTGAAAGCTGAGTTTAGAATGATTTGTTCTTTCCTTATTATTATTCATACAAAAATGTGAAAAAGAAGTGTGTATGCAAAAACTTAAACTCAGATCCGACTACAAAAATAATAACATAAAATACTGGTTAAAAGAGCCTAACAACCCAAATACAAATAAAGATGTTTTTTTTTTTTTTTTAAATACAAAACAACACAAAAAAAAAACTATACTTGAAAATATAATATTATAAATACCACAAAAAAAACCTCACGCCCGGCTCCTATTCCTCTTAATATCAAACCAATCCCAGCCTTGAGGAAAATCCAGACAACCAGACCACCCCTCAAGATGTCTAATATCACACAACCTCAGATTACAATCACCTCTAAACCCATCCCAGAAGAACTTTTAGAATTCGTCCAAAACTCTGCATCCTCTCTCCCATCCGGACGGTTCCAACCACCACCAATACAGTAGGAAGACATCAACTTCAAAGACTCTGTCATCATGACTCAGGAAGCCTGACAACAATGAAGGAACAAGTCTCTCAGGAGTCCTTGAACCATTTTTCACCCCGTGCACCAACCGCGCAATGGATCAGGATACCAATGAAGATGCCATGTTTGACTTCAACCACACCTTACTTGCCGAGTCTTTTTTAGGACTTCCACCTGTCCTGAAAAGAAAGAGGAAGAAGAGAAGGATTTAAAAAGAAAGAAACTATGAACCAACAAGAGAAACCCTCTGCTTCACTAACTACAGATGCCACGGACACTGAAATTACAATGGATACTGTTAAAATATTTAACTTGTCAAAAAGAGCCTGAAAAACAAGAGAATTGAGCATCCTAGCCAAAGGATTATCCTTTTGTTCCTCGAGACAATCAAAAGACTTTGATTTATTTTTGGATCTGAATGCTTTCATCAGAAAACTTACCTTGAAAATACACTTTAATTTACCAAGAATATAATCAAATGACCAACTGAATGAACCTAATAAAAACGAAATACTTGACCTTACTGGAGCTAACCCCCATGGATAAAGGCCTGAAAGGCAAATCAAGCTTCTTTCCCACCCATCACCAAGGGAACTTTATAGAAACAGTTTTGGCCTGTGTATCTCGAGACTTTGTGAATTTGATTATGAATAATAAGAAAAGAACAAATCATGCTAATCTCAGCTTTCAACAAAGAGAAGCCCTCAAAACTGTAGCCAATGATGAAACTGTTATAATAAAATCGGCAGATAAAGGAGGCGGAATAGTGGTTCTTGATAGGGATCAATACTTATCCAAATAAAACCGACTCCTATCTGACAAATCATTCTACATTACTCTGGATAAAAATCTGGCATCTGAATATGCCAAGGAGATGGATACCCTACTAGTAACCTGTCTGAGAGATTGAGTCCTTAACAAACAAGAATTCAACTTTATAAAGATTTCAGAACCTGACATCCCCTTGTTTTAACACCTGCCAACAATTCACAAACATCCAACCAATCCACCCGGCCAATTATATCTGGAATTAATTCTTTAACATCAAATTTGTCACAATACATTGACTTTCATCTTCAGAAATATGTTTGCAAACTACCATCTTACAACCACGATACTAGTGATTTCATCAACTCTGTTATAGATTTACAATGGAAGGAACTTTATTCCTTCCTGACTATGGATATCACGTCCTTATACACCATCATACCACACAATAAAGGAATTTCAGCCGTATTCCACTACCTCGACCATGATGAAGAGATGTCTGGAAAACAATGAACTTTTCTACTAGAAGCCATCAAATTCATCCTGGAACACAATTTCTTCAAATTTAATAACCAAATCTACTGTCAGCACTGAGGGACCGCGATGGGAATGCGGTTCACACCCAGCCTGGCTAACCTTTTTATGGGGGCCTTCGAAGAGCTACTCATTTATCAGAACCCCCTCTTCAAGCATTGTATCCCATACTGCAGATACATTGATGACATGTTCATTGTATAGGATAGCGGCAAATCAGATCTTAAACATTTCATATCCTCTCTGAATGAAAATTCCTGGAATGTCCATTTCACATATACCCATGTCAACAATAATGTGGAATTCTTAGATGTCGTAGTCTCATATGACGCCCATAACCACAAAAAAAACCAAACTTTCTATAAGGACTTTGATGGGAAGAGTTATCTAGATTATACCAGCTGCCATTTCAAGAAATGGACAAGAAACATTCCCTATGGACAATACAAACTTATACGCCGCAATCCAACATCCAAGACCACAGTAAAATGTGGGACAACAGGTTTAAGGCAAGGGCTATCCAGCATCCATAATCAAAAACATTAAAATTCAAAGCCAGTCTCTTGGATGAAAAATCCTGTCTCCAACACAGAAATACCTGCTCCACTGAAGATATACCTGCAACCAATACCCATTCCTACAATTTCCTCACAACATATTCCACCGATCATAAAATGATTCAACAAATACTTCAGACTCACTGGAACGTACTCCTGATGGATCCCTTCCTAAAGGACATTCTACCATCATATCCCCAAATCACATTCAGAAAAAATGTGTCCCTAAAGAATATCCTGGCTCTGAACAAATTGAAGAACATAATTCTATCTGGATGTCACCAGCGCTGGAATGGAATGAATATGTAATACTAATATATAAAGAATTGAACAGCACCCAAACTAACAGCCTGAATGATGACCAGGACTTCAAAATCAAGATTCCTATTATCACACAATATAATTCACACAGTTTACTATTCTGCAAAATTGTGAAACGGCATTGGAATCACCTTAAGAATGATAAAATAGTGGGAGATCTTACCCCCAGCACTCCTACCTTTGTATATAAAAAAGCACATAATTTAGGAAATAAAATAGCCCCCACCATTAAGGTCCATACAGAAACTAGGAACCCTACAAACATGCCCCTACAATAAAAAAATGGGTTCCATCCATGCAGAAAGTGCAATGTAGGCAAAGCCACAAACAACCATACTCCTACTTTAAAGGGGTACTCCGTTGCCCTGTGTCGGAAGCTCCGCTCCCCAGAGTTCGGAATTTTGGGTGCTGGGTGTGACATCATAAAGGGGGTGGGTGTGACATCACGAGGGGCGGCCCTGAACACGGAAGACCGCACACAGCGTCCGGAACAATAAACTTCCGGACGCTGGGGAGCGGAGCTTCCGACACAGGGCAGCGGAGTACCCCTTTAACAGTGAAAAACCCTACGGATAATAATGAATATAAAATAAAACACCATATACATTTCAAAACCAGTGGAGTGATTTACATTATTATTTGCCCCTGCAATAAAATATACGTAGGATGGACCAAAGACAACTAGGGAAATGTATAAAAGAACATATTTACAACATCCAGAGGTAATATGAGGGACACCCCCTATCCATGCATTATAAGGAGAAACATAAGCAGTCTCCTATAGGTTCCACCTTTTTAAGGCTAGAAAAAATTATACCCCATTGGAGGGGGGTGGGGGGTGGGGGGACTTTATCGCACAGTTATCAAGAGCCAAAACAAAGTGGATTTATAATCTAAATCCAATGAACCCGCATGGTCTTAATTCAGAGTTTGAACTGTTTGGTTTTTTGCAATAACAACACTGGCACTGGGGGATTTACAATTCTGTCCGGACCATCACAGGTTAAAACCTGAAAGTGCACTGATGAGCATAATAGAGGATCCAGCTACCACAGCACCACTCCAGACGAAGGAAACCGCCCCAAGTTTCCGAAACGCGTCAAGGGTATTGTGGACCATAGGAGCTGCCGTAGTGACGTCACTACTCCTCATTTTTTTCTCTCACACAGCACAGCAGCTTGGTTGAGACGCCACCGGCCGGGGCGTTCTCCCACTGCATTTAAGGAGGAAACTCCATGGACACCGAGACGGAATGACCGCGCCAGAATCGGAGGACCCTCCACACCGCCAATGACGGGTAATCAGTGTTACAACTATGTACTATCAAAGTTACACTTGAACTCAGGTAACACTTCTTTACTTGAGACACGCAAGCTCTGTTAACTGCTAGTGCAGGATCGCCGATAGATCTCTGAGCGCATTTGTTAAAGCTACTTATGGCATTCTAACTTAGTTTTTTAGAACTATGTACAGTACACAATAATCCACATATTTGAATGGGCATCACCCACCCATAGCAACTAGCCACAAGGACGACGCTAACACACTCAGCTGACGCTGAGCTGTGTAAGGTAAGGGAACAACACGCCAGCAGTACATCTATAAGCACATTCAGAAGGCAATTTAGACCATTTATTAACAATTACATACTTTGTGTGTGTTTGATTAAGCTCAATCAAGCCTCCAGTTTAACCTCCAGCACTACTCTACACACCTGTTTCATAGTAAAGTGTCAGTATTGAAACACCCTTCTGTCCGAGGGTATGTTCACACTACGGAATTCCCGCAGAATTCTGCGAGTGGAATTCCACGGTGTGAATTTAACATTAGTGTGAATGGGTCTCCACGAGACCCGTTCACACTGCGGAATTTCAGCTGTGGACAAATTGTTCAGCGCAAAGAAAGAACATGTTCATTCTTTGCGCGGAAGCCCGGGAATACAGCATAGCCGTCAATGGTGACGACGCAGTGCTGCACCGTCCTACCGCCGCCGTCGGCTGCCAGTCTGAATCTCTGCTCTGTAGTGTGAACATACCCCTACAGGAACAGGTATGCTTTTCCTTTTCCTTTCTCTGTATTAAAAACACAAAAAAGAAGAATACTCAGGCCTCAGCACAACCACTCAGCTGAGGACTTCTTTTTTACATTCACTTTACTTATTCTCTATTGGGTGAGATAATATCTCAGCTGACATTTTTTTCTGTGAGCTACACTCTTATATTTTTTGTCTTAAAAACACACTCTCTCCAGCAGCGCATACCAACCAATAGTTAAATTGAAGAACATCAAAAAAATCCACCTTCTTGAGTGAAATCATAACAGGATCCTTTCGTTGCTGTACCCCTAACTGCAAATGTTGCCGAAATGTTACTGAAAGCGGGCGGCTTCCAAAGTAAGTAGTACATATTTTAATGTAGCAGAATCGGGTGCTTGCATTGCATAGAAAGTTACTCTTCTCTAGGCACATAGGAAAAAAGAGAGAACGCTGGTGATTCATAATGGATGATGCACAGAAAAAAAGTAAAAAGAAAGTAAGGGAAAAGTTATTTTTATAGTACCTACCTAGTAGCTATAATATGTCTCGGTCCGTATCTCAGCACATATAGCCCGTGGGTAGGCTGTAAACCACATCATCTGCACAGTGTTCAAAGAATGGACAACATATTGATAATGGAATGGCAGATTCAAGTGTTGGCTGGGCTGAATGACACTAATAATACTAATCACCAACAGTATGTAAGATAGAAAATTATAATGCAGCAGTGAGTACCGTAATACTATTCTCAATCATAGAGCACTCTCTCCCTATAGAAGGACTAATGAACTGCAATACCAGCCATATATATTTGGCAAACATGTCATCTTCCATACGTGGGATTCACAAAAAGATAGTTAAAAATAGTTATTCACTTAAAGTGCTTTTTTGCTTAAGTCTAGTATTACTCACTGTTGCATTAGAATTTTCTATCTTACATACTGTTGGTGATTAGTATTATTAGTGTCATTCAGCCCAGCCAACACTTGAATCTGCCATTCTAATATAAATATGTTGTCCATTCTTTGAACACTATGTAGATGATGCGGTTTACACCCTACCCACGGGCTATATGTGCTGGTATACCAGCCAAATTGTATTATAGGTACTACTTACGGATGTTATGGGCAAGTGCAGTCCCTCATTTGCAATTGCTAAATTTATCCTATACATGCTCGTACTACGATGAAACATGCAACTTTGAATTATGACTCTGAGATAAGTCCATTCCGGAGTTTGCGTGTGACTTTGCTATGTGTGCATGATGAAAATAACTTTTCCCTTACTTTCTATTTACCTTTTTTCTATGTATCATTCATTATGAATCACCAGCGTTCTCTCTTTTTTACTATGTGCCTAGAGAAGAGTAACTTTCTATGCAATGCAAGCACCCAAATCTGCTACATTGACATATTTACTGCTTTACTGCGTTTGCATTCAAATCATAGGCAATGCATGCAGGTGCACGAGCTGATATCCATGTCATGTTTTACCTAGTGCTCATGCATCCTTGCAGACGGAACTGTCGTCACACACCAGGAACGATTGGAAAGCATTGCTCTGGTAATCATCACAATTTTATCGTGTGTATATAAGCGAGCACTGTCCTCTGAGTGTTTTTATGCACCTATTATTTTTGTTTTTTGCACCATGTTTTAATTGGATTTATTAAAAGTCAAGTTTTTAACTGGAACCCACGAGGCATGAGAGCTGCACCACCATTCTCTTTCTGCTCATCTGAGTAAAAGCCTGTCTATTACAAATGGAAGAGGTATTTAGCCACAATTTGCCTGCAACCATAGGCTAAGGCATTTCAGCCTCAGATTTCTAACATTTTTCTTATTATGCTAGGGGCACAGTAAAAGTAATCAATAAGTAACATTTTTGTTTCTCTCTTTGGCCATAGGTTCCAAAAAGTCAATGTTCAGAACAGTGTTCTCCAGGCTACAGAAAAGTAGTTAAGGAAGGAGCCCACATTTGCTGCTATGACTGTATCTTGTGCTCAGAAGGAAAAATGTCCAATGTGTCTGGTATTTACCATAGTGATTCCTTAATCTAAATGTACTAAGTCTTAAAAATGCTAAAAAGAGACATACAAACTATATGATCAGTGGGGGTCCCACTACATGGTTTACTAGCAACCATTTCTGGTTGTCAGACAGGCCCTCTTTAGAGCCAACACTATTTTGCTGTTTAACTGTCTTAAAATTATGTTTTACCAATTACATTTCATAATGCCTAGAAATATCTACTGAATATTGTTCCTAAAGTGTTCTTCAGAAATTTTGGGGTTGTTCTGTAGTAATGACAGATTAAGTGACTTACATATTGCTGTATTAGAAGCCTATGGTCAAGGGAAGAGGTGATTAACCACAAATTACCTAGATGGTCATTAACCTCTTAAGGACCCATGACATACCGTTACGTCATAAGTCCGCTACCGATCTACAAGGCGGGGCCACGATGTCTAACAACAGCCGGGACCCGTGGCTAATAGCATGCAGCACTGATCGCAGTGCCGCATGCTATTAACCCTTTAGACGCAGCGTTCGAAGTTGAACGCCACGTCTAAAGTGAAAGTAAAACCATGCCGGTTAGCTCAGGGAGCTGTTCGGGATCGCCGTGGCGAAATTGCGGCATCCTGAACAGCTTACATGACAGCCTGAGGATCCCTACCTGCCTCCATGCTGTCCGATCACCGAATGACTGCTCAGTGCATGAGATCCAGGCATGAGCAGTCAAGCAGCAGAATCATCGATCACTGGTTTCTTATGAGAAACCACTGATCAATGTAAAATATCAGTGTGTGCAGTGTTAGAGCCCCCTATGGGAGCTATAACATTGCAAAAAAAAGTGAAAAAAAAGTGAATAAAGATCATTTAACCCCTTCCCTAATAAAAGTTTGAATCACCCCCATTTTCCTATAAAAAAAACTGTGTAAATAAAAATAAACATATATGGTATCACCACGTGCGGAAATGTCCGAATTATAAAAATATATAATTAATTAAACCGCACGGTCAATGGCGTACACGCAAAAAAATTCCAAAGTCCAAAATAGTGCATTTTTGGTAACCTTTTGATAAGTCCTATCAATGCAAAAATGGTACCGCTAAAAACTTCAGATTACGGCGCGAAAATGAGCCCTCATACCACTCCATACGCGGAAAAATAAAAAAAGTTATAGGGGTCAGAAGATGACAATTTTAAACGTATAAATTGTCCTGCATGTAGTTATGATTTTTTCCAGAAATATGACAAAATCAAACCAACATAATCATATGGACCTATGGAATAAAGATAAGGTGTCATTTTTACCCAAAAAATGTACTGTGTAGAAACGGAAGCCCCCAAAAGTTACAAAATGGCGTTTTTTTTTTCAATTTTGTCTCACAATGTTTTTTTTTTCCATTTCACCAAAGATTTTTGGGTAATGACTAGTGTCATTACAAAGTAGAATTCCTGGCGCAAAAAAATAAGCCATCATATGGATTTTTTGGTGCAAAATTGAAAGAGTTATGATTTTTTAAAGGTAAGGGGGGAAAGGGGGAAAAGGAAAATGCAAAAACGGAAAAACCCCGGGACCTTGAGGGTTAAAACCTTTTTTTCCCCAAACACTGATTTACTGACTGTGTATATACACTTATGGACTTTATTTGATTAGGAACATACGTTACAATCTTGTGATGTGACACCTCACTTGAAAAAGCAAAACACTCTGATTGTATCAAATGGCTGAATGCAATGGCCAATGATAGCCTGTACCAGATAGACTGTCATAGTAGATCTAAACCATTTCTGTAGAGTAAGTCCAAAATGTTTGAGAGACAGGACACACTATATGTTAAAACCTACTGCACAGCCCCCCTCAACATGTTTCACCTCAACTATTGCTTTCTCAGCGGGCCATGGCAAAGACGCCATATTGGGGGTTATATATCCTCCCTTAGAGACCTCATCTTTTAGTAGACCAATCAAAAAACACATAAACATGGAACAAAAGCAAAAGAGACCAATGGATTCTCAGTATTCTTTGTACAGGTTCACACTGAATTACATGCTGCGTGGTCAGATGATTCATTGCACAGAAACTTATACCGAGATCGCAGCCAGAGAGCAGACATGTGCCAAAAAGATGCACTCCACAGAGATGCATACAGACTTAAATTATACTCAACTTAGCCGAACCCGCTGAGCCTGCAAACTTACGCAGCTAAGCTAGACCTTACTGTACATGTGAGAGAGGTTAAGGATGATCAAAAGAAGAAGTAAAGCCTCTTATTAGTAAGATGAAAATAATCAAGAGCTCCTACCTGCGAGTCATTACATGTGCAGACAACTGGTATGGCTCTTTAACTAAGATGCACCATGTATCCTATGACACAAAGTCTCTATAGATGCACACACTAATAGGAGTGTAAACCAACTCTATAGCTATGATTCTGTGTGCACAGCTGATTTATTTGAGGCAGGAGAGTCATACGTGGAGCTGGTCTCTAGGAACTAGTCACTCCCATTTTGAAAGGACTGTCAGAAATTAGAGCAGATTCCAACATGTCGGCTCGAGATTGAAGACTCTGAAACAACAACAGTCCAACATTGTACACCACAGTGCATCCTTAGCTCTTACTTATCCCATGTCAATGTTGCAATCCTGGCTATAGAGGACCAAGAAAATAGGAACAGGTGGAAGAATTTGTGTCAGAGAGGCTTACCCCAGTCCATGCTCATGGAGCCCTTCTACTCCCCGCAAATATATTTCCTTCCTTGCTTGGCTTAGAGAGATCAGCTGGGTTACCATAAAACACATTCACCGAGCACTTCATGACTGCACTGTACAGGGCGACCCACCTCGAGTTATTTATTAATTAATTTTCTTATTAAAGTTTGCTAAAATGGAGAAGGAGGAGGTACAGAAACAAAAGAAGAAGGAGGGGAAAAAACAGACAAAATCATCAATTGGTCCATAATAAAAACACAATAAATCACATTTCGCAGTTACCAAAACTAGAGCCTAAAGCGCAACTGTCATGGATATTATACCCCTCCCCCCAGACTAATAACATGATAGTATAGATTATGACACGTGTAATGCAGCTGTACTTTTGGCTGCTCTTTATCACACTTTTTCAGCAGGAAAATAGTTTTATCGTGCGGTCAGCAACTGTCGGTTAGGCGTGGCTGGGGATCGTATTGCCCCACCTACTCCACGCCTATCCCCTGCAAATGAGTGCTGGGACCACTGTGTGATTGACATATAGGTCCCCATCCTCGATGTTCATGATGTGTGGGCCGGTGTGACTCCTCTGAGCCTATACATATTATGTGCACCTTTATTATATACAGTGCCCGTACTCCTCTTCTCCTGGTGCCGGAGATGTGCTGCTTCTGCTTTCACTAGAGGCACAGAGCTGGTGGCAGACAGCTTTCTCTCTGCCTCTAGTGAAAGCAGAAGCAGTGCGTCTCTGGCACCAGGAGAAGAAAGAAGAGGAGAACGGGCACTGTATTTCATTTATCATAAAGGTGCACATAATATGTATAGGCTCAGTGGAGTCACGCCGGACCGCACATCATGGACATCGGAGGTGGGGACCAGTGTGTCAATCACACAGTGGTCCCAGCAGTTACTCACAGGGGATAGGTGTGGCGGAGGTGCATTACGATCCCAAGCCACGCCTATCCGACTGTTGCTGACTGCACGATAAAACTTTTTTGCTGCTGATAAAGTGTGATAAAGAACAGCCAAAAAGTATAGCTGCATTACAAGTATCATCATCTATACTATCATGTTATTAGTCTGGGGGGTATAATATCCATGACAGTTGCCCTTTAATAGGGGGGGGGAGCATTTTTGAGCCTAGTGTCAGTAATCCTATAGATAACATCAATCACTTTAGTCCAAAAGGGTTGGATCACAGAACAGCTCCACCACACGTGTAGCAAAGAACCCCGTTCTCTGCCACATCACCAACAGGAGTCACAGGTTTCAGGGGAAAATGTATAAAATATCGTAGGAACACGATACCATCGTGTCATGATCTTATCGTTCCTCTCCTGAATCCTGCCAGAGAGTGAGACCTTATGACAAAAAGTCATAGATTTATTCCAGTCTCCAGGAGTAAAACTAAGACCTAGGAGGAGATTTATCAAACCTGCCCAGATGAAAAGTTGCTCATAGCAAACAATCAGATCGCTTCTTTCATTTTTGAAAAGGCCTCTAAAAAATGAAATAAGCAATCTGATCGGTTTTTATGGTGAACTCAGCAACTTTTTTCTCTGGACAGGTTTTGATAAATCTCCCCCTAGTTCCTTTTCCCAATTTGCTATAAAATGTAGAGGAGTGTTAGCTTGCACTGTCTATAATATATCGTAAATCTGAGACACTGTTTTAATAAGGGGTTAAGAGGCACAACACAATGATTCAAACCACAAATTATCTTATTCAGTCTTCTCTCTTACGTGACTCTTTTTAAAGCTGCAAGATAACATGCTCCGCTATTCGTAAAAGGGCATAATTACCAATTTTTCCAAGACCTGACATCTACCGCTCTTGCAAAGCGCCGCCTGCTAAAACTGCTCCTGGAGGCCATGAGAGCAAAGAAAATACTGTTCAGGTGGCTTTACCCCTTTGGCCTGAGTAAACTTTGAAATAGGAAACTGGTGCTAATTCATATACTGTATCTGAAGATCTGCTGGCAGTCTGGAAGAAATCAGAGTCAGACAGAGCTGATTCCTTTCCCTTTCTGGCTGCCATTTATGCCTCTAGAAGATCTGCCTAACCTACTGGACCCACATAACTGGTCTGTGTGACATAAATTTAAATAACCTAAGCAACACAGAGGATATTGCACCTTGAAGATAAAATTCTTGAACTTTTTTTTGCTAAATTTGTGTGGCGGTCCCTTCATCTTGTGGAGTCCTTGTGGTTGTTCTTAATCCACCCTAAACTAATAGCATATGCTAGAAATCTGCCAACAATTTATAGGAAAGGAATTCAACTTATAATCAGATGTATAAAAGAAAAGCATGTAACATATTTATTATAGCTTCAGTTGATGGCTTTTGTCTGTCAGCATTTTAAGAAACTGGAATATATGTATTAGGTTCAGTAGCTTAGATTCCCAACACTTCAAAAGTTTGGTGCTGATCATGTATGGTGGGATGTTAAATTACAGAAACCTCTCAATAAAGACATTAAATGGGTATTCTGAGGTTCTAATACTTTCGTTATATTGCTGAGGTTGTTAAGACAAAAAAGAAAAGAAATGATACTCTCCCCTGGTCCCTCACAGCTCCTGTTGCAGCTACCATTCAGCTCCTTCCATTCCCGATGCTCATTTCTTCTGCATGCTTCTAAAATAGGAGATCAGGGAGCATAAAAAGGATCAAAGGGAGCCCAATGGGGGCTACAGCAGGAGCTGTAGGGGATCTGGGGTATGTAAGTATATATATATATATATATATATATATCGTATTTATCGGGGTATACCACGCACCGGCCTATAACACGCACCCTCATTTTACCAAGGATATTTGGGTAAAAAAAGTTTTTTACCCAAATATCCATGGTAAAATGAGGGTGCGTGTGTGCGCGTGTATACCCCGAAACACCCCCAGGAAAGTCAGCGGGAGAGAGGCTGTCGCTGCCCGCTTCTCTCCCCCTGCCTTTCCTGGGGTCTAAAGCCCTGCTGCCGGCCCTTCTCTCCCCCTGGCTATCATGCGCCGCGCCGTGCAGCGCATAGCAACGACGCAGGGGACGCACGCCGGAGGCTGGCAGCAGCGCGGACCCGACCCCCGCAACAGGTAATTATGCCACCGGGGATGGGGGGAGGCAACGGGGCAGCAGCGCCGGCAATGGGTGCCGCTGCCCCTTCTCTCCCCCTGGCTGTCGGCGCCAATAGCCAGGGGGAGAGAAGGGCCGGCAGCAGGGCTCTAGACCCCAGGAAAGGCAGGGGGAGAGAAGCGGGCAGCGACGGCCTCTCTCCCCCTGCCTTTCCTGGGGGTGTATCGGCGTATAACACGCACATAGACTTTAGGTTAAAAATTTTAGCCTAAAAAGTGTGTGTTATACGCCGATAAATACGGTATTTTTTTTTTTATCAGCCCCAACAATATAATAGATACAGTATTTTATAACACGGGAAAATGCCTTTAAGTATCAGTTATTTATTTAATGGAGTGGGATTATGTATATTATCTTATTAACCTATATTCTTCCTTATTTTTATTACATTTTTTCTTTAAACTTAACTTTTATATTTTATTTTACAGATGCCGACAACTGTAAGAAGTGTTTTAGCACTGAATGGCCAAATGAGACAAGAGACAAGTGTATTCCTAAAATGATGGACTTTCTTTCTTATGAAACTGATGTTGTAGCTTATGTTTTCTTATTATTTTCAACATTATCTTCTATTGTTATTGTATTAATAATTGGAATATTCATATATTTCCGGAATACTCCTGTTGTCCGAGCTAATAACCGTAACCTCAGCTTCATCATGCTTGTTTCCCTCAAGCTTAGCTTCCTTTGTATATTCCTGTACATTGGTAAACCAGAGGACACAACCTGTATGTTCCGTCACATCTCCTTTGGAATCATCTTCACTGTTGTGTTGTCATCTATTTTGGCCAAGACTATCATGGTTTGTATTGCTTTCAAGGCCACCACACCTGGCAGCTACTGGAGACAATGGATTGGTGTTAGACTCCCCAATGCTATAGTGTTGGTCTTCTCATCTCTTCAGGTCCTGAATGGAATATTTTGGTTGTCATTTTCTCCTCCATTCCAGGAGGAAGACATGGACTCATATCCAGGGAAAATCATCATTGAGTGCAATGAGGGTTCAAGACTGGCCTTTTATTGCATGTTTGGTTATATGGGGTTTCTGGCAGGAGTGAGTTTTGTTCTAGCTTTCATGGTGAGGACATTACCTGATATGTATAATGAAGCCAAGTACATCACCTTCAGCATGCTGGTGTTCTGCAGTGTCTGGATCTGTGCCATCCCGGCCTATCTGAGCAGTAAGGGCAAAAATATGGTTAGTGTAGAAGTGTTTGCTATATTGGCTTCAGGTAATGGGATATTGTTTTGTATATGCTTTCCTAAATTATGGTATATACTGACAAAACCAGAACTAAAAACAAGATGTTTATTATAGAAACAAATTGCTTATTTTTTTTCTTATTTGCATTTGCTAAATTGTTAACATTGCTGTTTTGCATCATTGGGTTATGTATAGATTGTGGTATCGTGCAAAAACTGTGGAGTGTGTAATGTCACTTCAGAAAAGAAGATGTGTTTGTGATTTCCATTGGTTCAGTGATTCTAAATACATTAAATAATCCCTAATAAAGAAATTACATCTCCTCCTTCTTCTCATCCTTCTTGGTTATAGAAGTTATAGTTATGATTTAGTCTTTGTAGAAATCTTCTCTTAAAAAGGTTCCTTCACAATTATGGAACCTCAGTGAAAATGTATGTAACTTTTCAATATTCTAATATGTTTATATTCTAGTAGTTCAATTTGCTGTTGATCATTAGGAAAATGTATGCATATGTTTTGGCTATAATTCTGCAGAAACCTCATTTCCTCACAGCTAAGAATGTATACCTTTAGCGCCCAGTCTAAGTAGTTCTTAGTGAGCTAAGCAACCATTTCTTCTGGCTTATTCCACAGTAGCTACATTATTTTGTTAAGAAAAAAAAAACACCTTCTGTAGACTTCTCATAGTCTATAAGTATTAGATTGACTTTTTCATTTTTGCACTTTTGTTTTTTTACCCCCACCTTCTAAAAATCATAATGCTTTCAATTTTCCACCTATAGACCCGTATGAGGGCTTTTTTTTTGTGCCAACCATTTTAATTTGTAATGACATTAGAGCTGCAACGATTAATCGATAAAATCAATTAAATTAGATAAAGGGATTCGTTGTCGACGAATCTCGTTATCAAATAATCGCCAGATTTGTTGTCCGCAGCGGCAGTGAATGAATGAATGAAGCTGACATGTCCCGCATGTAGCCTTCATTCATTCACCGCCGTCGCCCCACATGTCCCTGCTGCTGCTCTACTCCTAGCGCAATTAGCGCAGTGCCGGGACATGTCTATTCTTTGCTGCTCATCTCTGTACCCAACAGAGATTAGCAGCAGAGAATAGACATGTCCTGGCGGTGTGTTGATTGCGCTAGGAGTAGAAAAGCAGCAGGGACATGTCGGGCGGCGCAGTGAATGGAAGTATCGGGCCAATACTAGCAATTTGCATGGTATCGGGGACTCGTCCAGTGCTTCTCCGGTTCTCTCGTCCGCATCCCGTCCCATGGAGGAGCATGTGACACACACGTCACTCCACCTCTTCCCCCCATGCCCAGCGTAACGCTACGGAGGAAGCAGAGTGACGTGTATGTCACATGCTCCTCCATAGGACAACATGATGCGGACGGGAGGACGGGGCAGAGAAAGGGGTGTGGAAATTTAAAAATAAACTACTTGTCCAAGGGGCTAAAGCGGAACACAATCTACTTGTCCCTCAAGAAAATCCACTTGTCCTGGTAGATAAAATAATTTCAACCAAAATAGTACTATGATTCACCCCACTAGACCACCAGGGATGGATATAAGATCCCTTTAGACACTGCTGTCAACTTAGACAGCGGTGATCTAATGGTTTAATAGCTGGTCACGGTGATCGCAGCATGCCAGACTATTAGTGGCGGGAGAGCTGTAGCTAGCTCCTTTTACACCCAAGGCAAGCCCAGAAAATTGCACCCCCCCCCCATCTGACCCCTATAACTCCAATTTTTTCATATACAGGGATGTATGAGGGTAATCTTATGTGCCATGATCTGTAGTTTTTATCGGAACCATTTATTATCTGAACTTTTATAAGGAAAGGGGTTTATTCACATTTATACGCACTTTTTAAAATATTTTAATCACAATTTTACAGTCTTCATAGGGATTCATATATGGAGTCTTTTGATTGGAAAACACTAAACAACGCTGTGTTACTGGCGGTATGTTCTGCTTCTCCAGTTTATGTGGTGCATTTTATTTGCGTTCAGGCTCCATCCATGTACTAGTGACAGGAAACGTATCCTACATACCTATACAAAGATCTAACCCTAGTAGAGTGGTCTGAGTTGTGCCATAACCGCGTAATGAGGGCACGCCTATAGAGGGCATGCCCTATAGTGAAAGAATAAAATAAGGGAGGGTTCCAAAAATGTCACGTGCTCCGCCCCTGTTGGAGAGCGGGAGTTATATACACGCGCCCCCCACCGGTTCCCAATAAGCCCCACCTGGAAATGCAGGAGGCGATAATTACTTCATCCCTCATACAGATACAGCCCTGCGGGCTTAAAACTTGTGTTCAGGCTCCATCCATGTACTAGTGACAGGAGTTGTGCCATAACCAAGTAATGAGGGCACGCCTATAGAGGGCAAAAAGCAATCATGCTAGGATGAATACAATTCCTGAGATAACACATCTTACACCCAGCATCAATCTTCACATACCTGAAGTAGACTATTCCTTGTGTGCTGAAAGAGTAGCCTCGACCAACTAGAGGTGGTAACCATACCTTAGAAACTGTGGTAGTAACAACCGTTTCAAATGGACATTGAAGGGCTAACTTCGTGGCAGGTCTGACAAGCACCAATCCCCTGCTATTTAAGAGGCAAAACTAAACTGACAGGTAAATGACCAGAAATACCTATCTACATTATAGACCGTGTGGGTCATGTCGCCTGACAAGGTTCCCAAAGCCACCTTTCCTGATTGCAATTGTACCGACAGGCGAACCTAACTAGCCAATGTACTGACCCAACTGGACTTGGGAGTGATGACCCGTTGCAGATGAGAGGTCTCTGCGTGAGCAACGTACCTTACCTGCAGACATGACCAGATGAACTATCATGCCTATAGACCTGACATGTCTTTGTGACACCGTCGTGCCTGTACCTGTCACAGGTTCCCGTGAGACCATCGAGCCTGTAGACATAGGTCTTAAAAAAAATCATTGTGCCTTTAACTGTGACAGGTCTTTGTAAACCATTTTTTCGGCAGGGGAGGGGTTAACTGCATCTTCTTTCAGCTCTGCCGGTTAACTGAGTTCAGTCAGCGGGCAAAGCTGCTCGAAGGTGCCAGGGACCCCCCCTCTGTGCGATCAGAGCCCCCTCAGGGAAGAAGATCTGCAGGGACAGAGCAGGGAAAGAATACACTTCAGGGCAAGGTAGGAGTGAGTGTAAAAAAGTAAAAAAAAAAGTAAAAAAAAAAAATCCCCCCCCCTGACCCCCTAATAGGTCCCCAAGGGTCCACCACAAATTTTTCAGTGTGACCCGGGCCCTATGTCCGCAATTTTTTTTCCTCCCTTATATAACGGTGTTTGATTTCTAATCACACACCGTTATATCTAATAGTTACACCAAGCACTCACTACATACATCCCCGCCCCCCCCCCCCCCCCCGCCACCATAGAAAAAGGCGATGGCTCGCCAGGCATTTTCGGCAGCGGAGGCATACGCTTTTCTTGCCTCCGACTCCGAATCTGTCAGTGAGGACGATGAAGATGCAACATTCCTGTGTTCTTCATCGTCCTCCTCATCATCTAGTACTGATGATGAGCCCCCTGCACGGCGGCGGAGATGCCACCAGGCGAGGCCACGCACCCCCCATGAAAGTGGCCCAGTGGCCGGCACTAGTACGAGCGACAATGCCGCTCATACTGGGAGTCCGACCCCCCAGGTGATTTTACTGGAGCCCCCTTCCGGTGAACCTGTCTGGAGACCCCCAGAGGGTTATCAGCCACGGGTTCCGGAGTTTGTTGGCGACTCCGGAATCCGGATTGACATGGCTGGGTTCACTGAATTTTACTTTTTCAGTTATTTTTTCAGTGACAGCCTGGTCAATCTAATGGTGGAGCAGACGAATCTGTACGCCAGGCAGTTCATCGCCCACCACCCTAATTCTTTTTTGGCCAGGTCCAATGAATGGTACACTGTCAGTGCAGCCGAAATGAGGACATTTTGGGGCCTCGTGCTGCACATGGGCCTGGTCAAAAAGCCAAGTGTCAGGCAGTACTGGAGCGGGGACATCCTATACCAGACCCCGCTCTACAGTATGGCCATGGCACGGAAGCGGTTGGAGGCCATTCGGAAATGCCTTCATTATGCTGATAATGAGGCATGTCCACCCCGAGGGGATCCCGCCTGTGACCGACTTTACAAAGTGAGGCCGGTCATCGATCACTTTGGGGCCAAATTTTTGGAGGCCTACGTACCGCTAAGAGACCTCTCTGTAGATGAGTCTCTCATCAGTTTTAAGGGGAGACTCATATTCCGCCAGTATATTCCCTCGAAGTGGGCACGGTATGGTGTGAAGCTTTATAAACTTCGTGAGAGTACCTCCGGGTACACTTACAAGTTTAGGGTGTATGAGGGACGAGATTCCCGTATTGAACCCCCAGATTGTTCCCCACTCTGGGTGTTAGCGGGAAAATAGTTTGGGACCTTATGTACCCATTGCTGGATAAGGGTTTCCACGTGTACGTGGACAACTTTTATACCAGCATCCCTCTCTTCACATCCCTTCCCACCAGATCCACGTCCGCTTGTGGGACCGTGCGGAAGAATCAGAGAGGCCTCCCTCTAAATTTTCTGCAGACACCTATGCCCAAGGGTGAGTCCCGTGCCCTTACCCATGAAAACCTGTTGCTGGTCAGGTATAAGGATAAGAGGGATGTCCTTATGCTGACCACTATTCATGGCAATGGCAGCTCACCTGTCCCTGTGCGAGGTACCACAACAACAGTCCTCAAGCCCGATTGTATTCTGGACTACAATCGGTATATGGGGGAGTTGATCTTTCTGATCAAATCCTGAAGCCATATAACGCCATGCGGAAAACACGTGTATGGTACAAGAAAGTTGCGGTCTACTTGGTACAGGTTGCCATGTACAACTCTTTTGTACTGTACCAGAATGCTGGCAGCACAGGGACATTCCTCCAGTTCCAAGAAGAAGTCCTAAAGGCCCTGATCTTTGCTGATCGGGAAAGAGCAGGCCGGAGTTCAGAAGGAACTGAAGTAATAGGTGCCAGGATCGTCCCAGGCCAACACTTTCCAGGTGAGATCCCCCACACTGGAAAGAAGGGACGAAAGAAGGGACGTGTCACAGGAGGGGGATACGGAAGGATACCACCTATCAATGTGACACTTGCCCCGATCATCCGGGCCTCTGCATTAAAAACTGCTTCAGGGAGTGTCAAACTTCCATGCTGTACTAAATTTGCCCTTTTCATTTAATTTTCCATAATTTGACCCCAATGTACCAAGTCCAGAGTACATTCCAAATTTTAACCCCATAAAACCACTAAATTGCCCCCAAAAAAATTTCAGCAAAAAATTTATAAATAAATAAACTGATAAGACCTCTGGGGGTATTTTGTAAAAAAAAATGGGTCATGGGTCACTGAGTCACTATCATCGGGGACTTTTTATGTTGCCTCAAATGCGCAGCGCTCTCTCTCCACCTGAGCGGGGTGCGCATTTGAGGCAACAGGTTAGGGACGGCCACACACATCACATGCCCAGAATGATGATTCAGAGCATAGGGTTTGGGGTGGGCATATTCTTTAGTTTTGGCTATGCTCTGGGTCATCATTCTGGGAACATAACCTGTTTTATAATTTTATGTCCCACTGTACCCCATTTTAGTAACTTACCTCATGTAACATTTATAATTACCTCATGTAATGCCCCTTGATGGGGGGTCCCACTGGCAGCGATTTCGAAGCTCAAGGCCCCTGACTGCACTCCTGTTCTTCTGTGACCGGTCCAGATATGAGGTATGTCCTTATTCCAAAGAAATGCATTAACAAATTATTTTTTTTTTTTTGCTGTTCTGGCACTAAATGCGACATGCCCCCCCATTTCAGCAAAATTTGCAAATATGACTCCTTCTCTTCTGAGCATTGTAGTGCGCCTGCAGTGCACTTGACGTCCACACATGGGGTATTTCCATACTCAGAGGAGATGGGGTTACAAATTTTGGGGGGCATTTTCTCCTATTACCCCTTCTAAAAATCAAAAATTTGGCAAAAAAATGCATTTTAGTAAAAAAAAAAAAAAAAAAAAAATGTTTACACATCCAAAGTAGTCAAACACCTGTGGGGTGGTAAGGCTCACTGGACCCCTTGCTACGTTCCTTGAGGGGTGTAGTTTCCAAAATAGTATGCCATGTGTTTTTTTTTTGCTGTTCTGGCACCATAGGGGCTCCCTAAATGCGACATGCCCCCCAAAAACCATTTCTGCAAAATGTGCTTTCCAAAAGCCAAATGTGACTCCTTCTCTTCTGAGCATTGTAGTGCGCCGGCAATGCACTTGACGTCCACACATGGGGCATTACCATACTCAGGAGAGATGGGGTTACAAATTTTGGGGGGCATTTTCTCCTCTTACCCCTTGTAAAAATGTAAAATTTTGGGGAAAACCAGCATTTTAGTGAAGCACATTCAACTTTAATGTAAAGTCATCAAACACCTGTGGGGTGTTAAGGCTCACTGTATCCCTTGTTACGTTCCTTGAGGGGTGTAGTATCCAAAATAGTATGCCATGTGTTTTTTTTTT
Source organism: Hyla sarda (assembly GCF_029499605.1). Lineage (NCBI taxonomy): Eukaryota > Metazoa > Chordata > Amphibia > Anura > Hylidae > Hyla > Hyla sarda. Next base: position 22,677,198 of record NC_079189.1, read on the forward strand.
ACTGTTCTGGTACCATAGGGGCTTCCTAAATGCGACATGCCCCCCAAAAACCATTTCAGCAAAATGTGCTTTCCAAAAGCCAAGTGTGACTCCTTCTCTTCTGAGCATTGTAGTGCACCTGCAGTGCACTTGATGTCCACATATGGAGTATTACCATACTCAGAAGAGATGGGGTTACACATTTTGGGGGGCATTTTCTCCTATTACCCCTTCTAAAAATCTAAAATTTGGGGAAAAAACTGCATTTTAGTAAAAAAAAAAAAAAAAAATTTACACATCCAAAGTAGTCAAACACCTGTAGGGTGGTAAGGCTCACTGGACCCCTTGTTACGTTCCTTGAGGGGTGTAGTTTCCAAAATAGTATGCCATGTGTTTTTTTTACTGTTCTGGCACCATAGGGGCTTCCTAAATGCGACATGCCCCCCAAAAACCATTTCTGCAAAATGTGCTTTCCAAAAGCCAAATGTGACTCCTTCTCTTCTGAGCATTGTAGTGCATCTGCAGTGCACTTGACGTCCACACATGGGGTATTACCATACTCAGAAGAGATGGGGTTACATATTTTGGGGGGCATTTTCTCCTATTACCCCTTCTAAAAATCTAAAATTTGGGGGAAAACCAGCATTTTAGTGAAAAATATTTTTTATTTAATTTACACATCCAACTTTAACGAAAAGTCGTCAAACACCTGTGGGGTGGTAAGGCTCACTGGACCCCTTGCTACGTTCCTTGAGGGGTGTAGTTTCCAAAATAGTATGCCATGTGTTTTTTTTTTGCTGTTCTGGCACCATAGGGGCTCCCTAAATGCGACATGCCCCCCAAAAACCATTTCTGCAAAATGTGCTTTCCAAAAGCCAAATGTGACTCCTTCTCTTCTGAGCATTGTAGTGCGCCGGCAATGCACTTGACGTCCACACATGGGGCATTACCATACTCAGGAGAGATGGGGTCACAAATTTTGGGGGGCATTTTCTCCTCTTACCCCTTGTAAAAATGTAAAATTTTGGGGAAAACCAGCATTTTAGTGAAGCACATTCAACTTTAATGTAAAGTCATCAAACACCTGTGGGGTGTTAAGGCTCACTGTATCCCTTGTTACGTTCCTTGAGGGGTGTAGTATCCAAAATAGTATGCCATGTGTTTTTTTTTACTGTTCTGGTACCATAGGGGCTTCCTAAATGCGACATGCCCCCCAAAAACCATTTCAGCAAAATGTGCTTTCCAAAAGCCAAGTGTGACTCCTTATCTTCTGAGCATTGTAGTGCACCTGCAGTGCACTTGATGTCCACATATGGAGTATTACCATACTCAGAAGAGATTGGGTTACACATTTTGGGGGGCATTTTCTCCTATTACCCCTTCTAAAAATCTAAAATTTGGGGAAAAAACTGCATTTTAGTAAAAAAAAAAAAAAAAAAAAATTTACACATCCAAAGTAGTCAAACAGCTGTAGGGTGGTAAGGCTCACTGGACCCCTTGTTACGTTCCTTGAGGGGTGTAGTTTCCAAAATAGTATGCCATGTGTTTTTTTTACTGTTCTGGCACCATAGGGGCTTCCTAAATGCGACATGCCCCCCAAAAACCATTTCTGCAAAAGCATTGTAGTGCATCTGCAGTGCACTTGACGTCCACACATGGGGTATTACCATACTCAGAAGAGATGGGGTTACATATTTTGGGGGGCATTTTCTCCTATTACCCCTTCTAAAAATCTAAAATTTGGGGGAAAACCAGCATTTTAGTGAAAAATATTTTTTATTTAATTTACACATCCAACTTTAACGAAAAGTCGTCAAACACCTGTGGGGTGTTAAGGCTCACTGTACCCCTTGTTACGTTCCTTGAGGGGTGTAGTTTCCACAATAGCATGCCATGTGTTTTTTTTTAACTGTTCTGGCACCATAGGAGCTTCCTAAATGCGACATGCCCTAGAAAAACCATTTCAGCAAAATGTGCTTTCCAAAAGCCACATGTGACTCCTTCTCTTCTGAGCATTGTAGTGTGCCTGCAGTGCACTTGACGTCCACATATGGGGTATTACCATACTCAGAAAAGATGGGGTTACAAATTTTGGGGAGGCATTTTCTCCTATTACTCCTTGTAAAAAATTTAAATTTGGGGGAAAACTAGCATTTTAGTGAAAAAAAAAATATTAACACATCCAAATTTGACATAAAGACGTGAAACACCTGTGGGGTGTGAAGGCTCACTGTACCCCTTGTTACATTCCTTGAGGGGTGTAGTTTCCAAAATAGTATGAGATGTGTTTTTTTTTTTTTTTTTTTTTTGCTGTTCTGGCACCATAGGGGCTTCTTAAATGTGATATGCCTCCCAAAAACCATTTCAGAAAAACTCACTCTTCAAAATCCCATTGTCGCTCCTTGCCTTCTGAGCCCTCTACTGCACCCGCCGAACACTTGTCATACACATATGAGGTATTTCCTTACTCGAGAGAAATTGGGTTGCACATTTTAGGAAGATTTCTCTCCTTATACCCCTTGTAAAAATTCAAAAACTGGGTTTCCAAGAACATGAGAATGTAAAAAATGAAGATTTTGAATTTTCTCCTTCACTTTGCTGCTATTCATGTGAAAACACCTAAAGGGTTAACACACTTACTGAATGTCATTTTGGATGCTTTGAGGGGTGCAGTTTTCATAATTGGGTCATTTGTGGGGTATTTCTAATATGAAGGCCCTTTAAATCCACTTCAAAACTGAACTGGTCCCAGAAAAATTCCGATTTTGAAAATTTTGTGAAAAATTGGAAAATTGCTGCTGAACTTTGAAGCCTTCTGATGTCTTCCAAAAGTAAAAACTTGTCAACTTTATGATGCAAACATAAAGTAGACATATTGTGTATGTGGATCAATGTATAATTTATTTGGGATGTCTATTTTCCTTATACACAGAGAGCTTCAAAGTAAAAAAAATGCAAAATTTTGAATTTTTTCATAAAATTTTGGAATTTTTCACCAAGAAATGAAACAAGTATCGACAAAATTTTACCACTAACATAAAGTAGAATATGTCACGAAAAAACAGTCTCTGAATCAGAATGAAAGGTAAAAGCACCCCAGAGTTATTAATGCTTGAAGTGACAGTGGTCAGATGTTCAAAAAATGGCCGGGTCCTTAAGGTATATTTGGGCTGGGTCCTTAACCCCTTAAGGACACATGACGTACTGGAACGTCATGTGTCCACTCCCGATCTATAACGCGGGGCCACGGCGTGGCCCCGCGTCATAGCGGTTCGGGCCCGGCCTCTAACAACGTCCGGGACCCGTGGCTAATAGCGCGCGGCATTGATCGCTGTGCCGCGCGCTATTAACCCTTTAGACGCGGTGTTCAAAGTTGAACGCCGCGTCTAAAGTGAAACCGAAAGCATGCCGGCTAGCTCAGTGGGCTGTTCGGGATAGCCGCGGTGAAATCGCGGCATCCCGAACAGCTGACAGGACAGCGGGAGGGCCCCTACCTGCCTCCTCGCTGTCCGATCGCCGAATGACTGCTCAGTGCCTGAGATCCAGGCATGAGCAGTCATGCGGCAGAATCATCGATCACTGGTTTCTTATGAGAAACCAGTGATCAATGTAAAAGATCAGTGTGTGCAGTGTTATAGGTCCCTATGGGACCTATAACACTGCAAAAAAAAAGTGCAAAAAAAAGTGAATAAACATCATTTAACCCCTTCCCTATTAAAAGTTTGAATCACCCCCCTTTTCCCATAAAAGAAAAAACACAGTGTAAATAAAAATAAAAATAAACATAAATGGTATCGCCGCGTGCGGAAATGTCCGAATTATAAAAATATATCATTAATTAAACCGCACGGTCAATGGCGTGCGCGCAAAAAAATTCCAAAGTCCAAAATAGTGCATTTTTGGTCACTTTTTATATCATGAAAAAATGAATAAAAAGCGATCAATAAGTCCTATCAATGCAAAAATGGTACCGTTAAAAACTTCAGATCACGGCGCAAAAAATGAGCCCTCATACCGCCCCATACACGGAAAAATAAAAAAGTTATAGGGGTCAGAAGATGACAATTTTAAACGTATAAATTTTTCTGCATGAAGTTATGATTTTTTCCAGAAGTGCGACAATATCAAACCTATATAAGTAGGGTATCATTTTAATCGTATGGACCTACAGAATAAAGATAAGGGGTCATTTTTACCGAAAAATGTACTACGTAGAAACGGAAGCCCCCAACAAAATGGCGTTTTTTTTTTCAATTTTGTCTCACAATGATTTTTTTTCCCGTTTCACCGTAGATTTTTGGGCACAATGACTGACGTCATTACAAAGTAGAATTGGTGGTGCAAAAAATAAGCCATCATATGGATTTTTAGGTGCAAAATTGAAAGAGTTATGATTTTTTAAAGGCAAGGAGCAAAAAACGAAAATGCAAAAACGGAAAAAACCCCGGTCCTTAAGGGGTTAAGGGGTTAAAGGGGTACTCCAGGAAAAAAAAAGTTTTTATATATATCAACTGGCTCCAGAAAGTTAAACAGATTTGTGAATTACTTATATAAAAAATTCTTAATCCTTTCAGTACTTATGAGCTTCTGAAGTTAAGGTTGTTCTTTTCTGTCTAAATCCTCTCTGATGACACCTGTCTCGGGAAACACCCAGTTTAGAAGAGGTTTGCTATGGGGATTTGCTTCTAAACTGGGCATTTCCCGAGACAGGTGTCATTAGAGAGGATTTAGCCAGAAAAGAACAACCTTAACTTCAGAAGCTCATAAGTACTGAAAGGATTAAGATTTTTTAATAGAAGTAATTTACAAATCGGTTTAACTTTCTGGAGCCAGTTGATATATAAAAATTTTTTTTTTCCTGGAATACCCCTTTAACCTGAAGAGGAGTCACGCAACTGGGTAACATCATGAGTATTTCTGACAACAAAACCTGTGTGGAGCTAGCATGTTGCTCTGAAGGCGTGTCAGTAATAACAATGACCAAATTGTGACAAATACCCTAACCAAGATGCAACCTCCATCCAATGTATTTTTTTTCTTTTCTTTTTAATGCCTGCCAGTGAACCTAGGACCGTATGTATGATATGAATGCGATGAACGTATGCACAAATGAATGCTATCAGCAGACAAACAGTATAAAACTATGAGCGTATGTACGGCATGAATTAAGTGAGCATATGACCAACATAATTGCTACAAGCAATATAACAGCACAACGCTATGAGCATATGTACTGCAATGTACCAGCAATTAAGCAGCACACTATGAGCGTATGTACTGTATGAATGTAAAGAACGTAAAACAGCATTGAACCATAAGCATATCGACAGACTAAAGCCATAAGCATAACCAGACTACCTACATAACCACGTGAAATTGGTTGCACCGACAATGAGACAGCCACAACCACAGTTCAACCCCTGATCCTGAAGAACAGAGTCAGGTGACCGGATGGATCAATGATGGAATTGCTCTGAGAACGAGTCAGTAGCAACCGACATTAACCCCTTAACCTAAAGAGGAGTCAGGCAATAGGGCAACATCCTAACCAACCTGTATGAAGCTATGGTATGAATAATGTGCACAAATATACAGTATGAATGCTATATGCACATACATACAGTAAAGCTACGGGAGCATATGTGTAGTGTGGACGATAAGGATGAACATGCTAAATAAATACTATTACCAACATGCAGTAAAACGCTATGGATGTTAGTGCACAGAACATAACAGAATAAAAGCTACAAGTACACAGAATAAATTCTACGGCGTGTCAGCAGAATGACTGCTACAATCTTATAAGCAGAAATAAATGCTGTGAGTGTATGTGTAGTGTATTGCTACAATAATATGTGCAATATAAACGACATGAGCATGTATGTGGTATAACACAATGAGCTTATGTGCGGTATAAATGCTATGAGGGTATATGCGGTATGATACTATGAGCAGTATAATGCTATGAGTATACTTACGGTATCAACGTTAAGAGTGTATGTGCAATATAACACTAAGTGAATATGCAGTATGACTACTACGAGTATACGTATAGTATAACGCCTATTAGCACGTGCAGCCTAAGTGCTACGAATGAATGCGGTATGATTCTATGAGGTATAAATACCATATGCAGTATAATGCTGTATACCTGCTACGAGCGCATGCCACAACTGCATGAAACAGCATGACACTATGTGTGTGAACCCTGAGTGTATGAAGGCCATGAGCGTGTGACCAATTTTAGAACCGTGAGTGTATGACAAATAAAACCATGAGCATGTGAACAAAGTAACTGCCATGAGCGTATGAACCGTATAATTAAGCATGGGCAGCATAATGCCGTAACCAGTATGAAATACCCTTAGCAAATGAACAGTATGAAGTTTGAGCGTGTGAACCAGTAATAAAGTATGAAGCGTTTGGCCATCATGAATGTAACATCGTATGAAATGAACGTACATGCCAAGAACATATGAACAGCATGAAAGTCAAGAGTTTGTGGACCGTATAAAAACAATAAGCGTGAGGAAGAACCACCACCATGAGGTGAACAGAATAAACAAGTTTGCCAAGTATGAATGCTATGAATGTATCGTCCGTAAGTATCTGTACCATATAAATGCTATGGCATATAAAACTGTATAACTACTATGAGCGTGTGAGTAGTGTGCCATAAGCTTATGAATTAAACCATGAGCGTACGGACGATAAGCACATCATGGAGTTTACAAAACGAATATGTTCTACCCGTGTGCACATTATAAAAGTAATGCGTGTATGACCAGTATAAGCCAAAACGTATGAATCGTATGGATACCATGATCGTACAATAATAAGTGTTTATAATCAGCACACTATAAGCATATGCACTGCATGAATGCAATGAGCGTATGAACAGTATCAACTGTAAACGTGTAGACAGCAACGAGAGTGTGAAACAGTATAATATTATGAGCAGATATACAGTATAAGCTACCTATGTATAGGTAAATGCTACGTATGACGTTTACTGTAGTAAAAAGAAAAAGGGGGAGAGCAGAGCTTCCTCTAAGGGTAGACAATTTGGTGATTTGTCATATGGCAGGTACACATGTATAGATGTGAGCTCACCTGGCCGGGTTGTGTGTCAGACACAACCACCATGCAGCGCTTGTTTAAGCAGATCAGCGGAGCAGCCTCCCGGGAATCAAGCTAGGATTCCCTTAGTCGATCAGGAACGTCAGTGAGGAGTGAGGAAAATACCGGGTTATTCCAGGCGCATACCGCAGTGATGAGATGTAGTCAAGATGAAATAAAAGTTTCTTTATTTGGAGCCAATATCAGACGCGTTTCGAGGCTGCTGCCTCTTTTTCAATGAACAAAAGCTTCTAACAAGGAGCATACTGCACGTTATTTAAAACCATAAAAAACCCGCAAACGGGAGGGTGACAGATCGTCCGGTGTGAACTGCCCCCTGGAATGACGTTTTCTCGGCACTCCCACTCTGTGATGTCATGGCCGGTGTGTCTAGTGTTACAAGTTAGAGCGCCGTGCTGGAAATGCACACAGCGCGTCTAACCCATAAGACAAGCAAATTAAAAAACATAACATATAATATAAAACATAATGTAAAAAACAGTGGCAATATGAAAATGCATGTACACTTAAATAATTATGAATGAGAAGCCTTTTTATAATTTGGGTTAAAAAGTAGCTTATTTCTTAAATGAAAGATAAGCCGGGACACTGCATACAATGATGTGTCCAGCGGTATGTTATTCTGAAACTTTCTTGTAGCGCTCATTTGAGAAACCCTCAATGCATCAGCTGATAGGATGTTTCGAATTGAAACTTATTCCTTAATGTATCTATTTGTGTTCAGAACACCGTTCTCTTCAACCTGTCAGGTTGGCTGGCCTGAGCGCTGCGATCACCATAATGGGATCACATGTTCAGTGAGTGATACGGGGAGAGGCTGGTGTGTGGGGCTCCGACAACACCTCTGGGCAGTGCACATGCGCACTGAATGGAAGTCAGGAATCTCATTGATAGCAAGGAGGTCCTTATGATGTTGCAATGTATCAGAGATTATAACCGTTCACAGCGCGTCTGCGCTCTTGGGCAGGATACGGCACCTGTAATATTCTGTGTGGCCGTACGCTCGTACATGGAGAGAGAAGGTAAGTAATGCAAGTGGACTAGGTCAGGTGTTTAATTAGGAAAAGAAGTTCACATAATATTATTCTGAAGGATAGTTCTGTTTGTTATTTATAGAAATCGGTGGCATATATTTGGATGTTAGTGTTCCACAAGGTAGGATTACTTATTGCTTGAGAGGAGCATCTACGCCAGTACCATAGTGATGGATGCACTGTGAGTGGAATGGTCCTGGTAGCAAAAATAAATTTGCATTATTATAGTCTATTGTGAGGATTTTGTAGGTGAAATATGAGTCAAATAAATAGTACAGTGTTTAGATTTAAACTGACCCTGTAAGTACATGCAGTCGTGTGGATGTGGAGATGTAATGTACATGTAAGATGTGTATGGAGTATGGATGATGGATATGATAGATATGATGAATATAATGGGTGTAATTGTAAGGCCTATTAATTGGAGAATGAGGAGATGGATAGAAGGGTTTGTATAAGTTATATGGAAAATGTGTGGATAGATGAAATGATATATGAGAACAATAGCAAGAGATTGATGTAGTAAATGCGATGGGGGATGAGAACTAAGTGGGAATGTTGAATTTCCGTGCAGATTGTTTTCTACGGCTGTTATGTGTGTATGGAAGGAAGATGTTATCTGGGTTGATGTACTATATATTCTCCAAACATTCATTCAATCCTGATGGAAACAAAGTGTCCATTTTGTATATCCAGTATGATTCTCTTTTGCAGAGTATACCGAATCTATTCTCTGTTTCCTCAGATACCTGTTCAAGTGCTGTCACGGTGAAGTCCTTGAACTTGCTCCTATGGGTTTCCATGGCATGCCTCGAAACACTGTGTTTAAGAAATTGGTGAGTTATGTTGTACCTGTGTCCGTTAAACCTACTCCTTAGTTGTTGAGAGGTGCGTCCTATGTATTGTAAACCGCACTTGCATTCGATCATGTATATGATATATGAGGACCCGCAATCTATGTGGGTTTTGATCTGGAAAGTCTCACCTGTATGATTGCTGGTAAATGATGTGACTTTATTCCTGATATTTTCACACAACTTGCAAGATTTCTTGTGGCATTTATAGCAACCTCTATTGCTAGTGATAGTTTTCTGATTCGTGATCTTCTTGAGTCCTCTAAGTCAGCTTGGTGCAATGTTATTTTTTAATGTAGCTGCCCTCCTATAAGTGAATCCAGGTTTTTCTGGTAAGATTTTTTTAAGTATGGGGTCATGTTGTAGGATTTTCCAGTGGGTCCGAATAATGTTGCCAATGGTTTTAAAGCCTGCAGAATAGTCTGAAATGAAATTGAATTTAAAGTCAATCTGTTTGTTTGCTTTTTCAGTTCGGGTCTGTATTCCTGGGCAAGAGGTTAATGCTTTTTTGTAAGCAGTTTTTACTATATTCTTTGGGTAACCTTTTTCACATAACCTTTTTTCAATGGTTTTGCTTTGGGTTACCAAAAGAATATAGTTGTTAGTAATATAATATGTTGTTTTCTAATTGAATGTGTAATGATTTAGCCTATAAATATAGAGGCTTGGTTCACTTGTGTTAAGCTTGAGAAAGACCAGGAGAGCTGGTTGAAACGTCGCTGTAACTTTCACCTGTTATGGAATAAATACACTTTTTTTTTGCACCTATTTGGACTTGTGTGCTGGAGATTTCTACCAATTTATTTATATATATATATATATATATATATATATATGTATATATATATATATATATATATATATTACAAGAGATGGGAGATGCACAGTGTTCAGACCCTTACAAGGGATAGTGGGTGCCCATCCTCAAGCTTGACCAAGGCAAACGTACCAGTAGAAGAAATGGAAGACGGCACTCCGGTATTGGTGTCCAAATTCAAGAAAGGTGGTTTATTGATCCCAATACATACAAAATGATGCAACGTTTCTACCTAACAATAAGGTCTTTATCAAGCACCAGTGCTTGATAAAGACCTTATTGTTAGGTCGAAACGTTGCATCATTTTGTATGTATTGGGATCAATAAACCACCTTTCTTGAATTTGGACACCAATACCGGAGTGCCGTCTTCCATTTCTTCTATATATATATATATATATATATATATATATATATATATATATATATATATAAACTTTCTGGGAAGAAGGACATAGAGCTCTTTGAGCAATCAGTTATAGTGCTGCCTTTTTTGCCTTGATAAAGCAGTTTTTAAATTAAACTCTGGTCTCACCAGTATTCTATAACATTTAGGGAAGAATATGCAGCCTAAAATACCAATACTTGAAGATATTACCGCAAATATTTCTACAAGAACTGTATTCTTCCCAGTAACACTCATATAGGAGGGGATAAAAGCCACCCAGACACTGCAGACAACCAACATGCTGAACGTGATGTTTTTAGCTTCATTAAAACTATCTGGTAAATTTCTGGCCAAGAAAGCAACAATGAAACTAACAGCTGAAAGTAGTCCCATATAGCCCAGGAGTATGGAGAAGGCCAGCATGGACCCTTCATTACACTGGAATATTATCTTGTCTTTATATACGTGAGAGTTCTTTTCTGGGAATGGAGGAGATGTAGATAACCAAATGATACTTATTAGGACTTGAAGAAATGAACAGAAGAAGACAACACAGTTTGTAATTTTCACACCAATAAATTTCCTCCAGAAACTTCCAGGTTTGGTGGCTTTGAAGGCCATGTAGACCATGATGGTTTTAGCCAGAATAGAAGAGATAGCTACTGAGAAGATGATCCCGAATGAAGTCTGACGGAGCATACAGGTGACATGTGTAGGGCGACCCAGGAACAAAAATACACAGAGGAAACTCAACATGATGGAAACCAGGAGAATGAAGCTCAGGGTTTGGTTATTTGCTCTGACCACCGGAGTGTCTCTAAATTGAATGAAGATGCCCAAGATTGTAGATGCTTGGAGAAAACATAAGATTGTAAGTATGTAGACTGTGAGAACTGTGGGGTCACTTTCGTAAGACAGAAATTCAATAGGTTTTGGTACACACTCATTCATGTCATTTGGCAACTGATCTTCAGGACATTTTTTGCATGAGACACTGTCTACAAAAATAAATAAATGATATTTATTTATAGTTTTTCATGAGAGTAAATCATTTTAAAACATGTTAAGGTAACTATATCATAAGGGGCACATGCATGCAGCTCACTAGTGAGGTGATGTGAGCTCCGTGCCAGCCACTCACTAATCAGCACTTTTCAGCGCCCACTGGGCTCCTAAGCTGCAGGAATTTCACCCACTGTCTCCTGAAGATGTCCAGGTCAGCCAGGAAGAACAAGCAGAAACTCGCCCAAAGCCTGTCACAGTCAATTCCTGAATTTTTCCGGACTTTGCTGGCCTCCAAGATGTGGCCTGCTTCTCCCTCACGCTCGGACGTGCCCTCAGTCTACCCTAGAACAGCATCTCAACTTTTGCTCGATTATGCTTGCCCTTCAGTGTGAGCAAATCAAATATAAATGGGGCTTTCCTTTCTCGCTCTCTTTTCAGGTTGGCTCACGTTCCTATGTGGTGCAAGACTTTTATGTTTTGTCTTGTTTTGTTTGTTTAATGATGTGCATACAGGCGTCTTACTCATACCATCTCTCTTGCCTTCATGACGGGTCTTCATGCTGCCTATTTTGGGTTTTGTTGGGGGTTGTAACCACTGCCTTAAATACTTTGTACTGTCTTTATGCATATGTTTTTTTCCATTATGTGTCATTTACTGTCACATAGTGTGAGGGGCTTCAACTCCCCTCCTAAACGTAGGAAGGCTTTTCGGGACTGTGTCCGCCATGTCTCTGATATCCCATGCCTACAGTAGACCCATTTTACCATTCTCCTCCTTCCCCAAACACCTCCATTGTTTGCCCAACCATGCTGTATGCCTGTTCTGGTTACTGTTTTTTACTTATATGCTCTCTTTCTGAGTTCTGGGCTGCATCCCGGATGTGCTGATTTACTTAAAGCTACCTTTTGTTTCCAGAACCTTGATCTGTTTGATACTAAGATAACAATTAGATCATATTTGTCATCTTAGTTACCTAAAAAAACAGGAAGGGGCCGACAGTAACAATGATAATATTGTGAAAATGAAAAGACAAAACTTAAATTTGATTCTTTTACCTGTTTCATTGGATATTTCTCCCTTTGAGCATTTCAAACATTGAAAGCAGCATTTATGTATTCCTGACTTTAAAATTCTCTTATAACCTGGAGGACATTGTTCAGAGCAGGTAGACACCGGGATCTATAACAAATATGAAAATATGAAGAAATAGCAAAGTATTGTGGAAATCAAAAGGCAAATTAAAATATATGCAATATTATGTCAATTTAGTTTGGATTACATGGCATGCCTGTTTGTTTATTTAATTTTACATTCATTTTTTTCAGTTGGTTTCTATTTAACCCCTTAAGGACATCGCCTATTTTAGCCTTGAGGACACAGCCAATTTTGTTTTTGCATTTTAGTTTTTTCCTCCTCGCCTTCTAAGAGCCATAACTCTTTTATATTTCCATCCACAGACCCATATGAGGGCTTGTTTTTTTTTGCATGACCAATTGTGCTTTGCAAAGACATCACTCATTTTGTTTGAAAAAGTTTGTTTAAAATTTTGACCACCTACAACTTTCTAGTTTTTCCGTTTAGGAGCTTTTGAGGGCTAAATTTTTGCATCATGATCTGTAGTAATTTTTTCCTCATTACTTTGCATATCTGGGAATTTTTACTGCTTCTTAATTATTGTTTTTGTCATGTAAGGCAATAATTTCGGACATTTTTTTTTAATTCCTATGCCGTTCACCATAAAGGATCATTTATGTTTGATAGTTTGGACATTTACGCATGTGCCTATACCATATATGTTTGTTAATAATTTTTTTTTCAACACTTTTTTTGGGTAAAAGGGTTCAGGGGTGAAATTTTTATTGGGGAGGGGATTTTTTTCACCACTTTTTATTAATTTTTTACATTTTTAAGTCCCCATAAGGTGCTATTTTTTAGGAATTATTACCGTAGTTATATATATATATATATATATATATATATATATATATATATATATAAAACACAAATTTTTTAAGCAAAAATTTTTAGCTTAAAGTCTATTTGCGCGTTATACTCTTTCTGGCCCCGCAGAAGCCGCTGCGGTTCAATGATTTAAAGCGGCCGCTTTAAATCAAGTAACTGCAGCTGCTTCTGTGGGGCCAGAGTCCCGCCACCGCTGCCCGATTCCCTCCCCATCCCCGGCTTTCATATTTACCTGTCCTGGGGCGTGCACTTTGGCTGTGCGCTGATGAGGGACGTCCTCAACGCGACGAAACCCACCTGTCATTGCAAAGCAACAGCGCAGGATGCTGCTGGAGCCTGCAGGAGAGCCCCCCGTACAGGTAAATATGAAAGCCGGGGATGGCGAGGGAATCTGGCGGTGCCAGTTGGACTCTGGCTTTAATGAGTGCCTATTTAAGGAAATAAAAAATGTTTGTGTTTTCTTTTTTTTTTTTTTATTCTTCTTCAAAGCTGTTTTTTAGTTGTTCAAAACTGTTAAATCCTGATCATGTACATATCATTGTTATGTGTCTATGACCTATATTTCTCTCAGAATTAGCTTTATTTCTGAATTACCTTAACCCCTTAAGGACCACAGGTTTTTCAGTTTTTGCACTTTCGTTTTTTCCTCCTCACCTTTTAAAAATCCTAGCCCTTTCAATTTTGCACCTAAAAATCCATATGATGGCTTATTTTTTGCACCACCAATTCTACTTTGCAGTGACATCAGTCATTTTACCCAAAAATCAACGGCAAAATGAAAAAAAAAATCATTGTGCGACGAAATTGAAGAAAAAATGCCATTTTGTAAATTTGGGGGCTTCCGTTTCTACGTAATACATTTTTCGGTAAAAATTACACCTTATCTTTATTCTGTAGGTCCATACAATTAAAAGATACCCTACTTATATAGATTTGATTTTGTGGTACTTCTGGAAAAAAATCATAACTACATGCAGGAAAATTTATGTTTAAAATTGTCATCTTCTGACCCCTTTAACTTTTTTTTTATTTTACAAGGTATGGGGCTCATTTTTTGCGCCATGATCTAAAGTTTTTAGCGGTACCATTTTTGTATTGATCGGACTTTTTGATCGCTTTTTATTCTTTTTACATGATATAAAAAGTGACCAAAAATACGTTATTTTGGACTTGCGTATACGTCATTGACTGTGCGGTTTAATTAAGGATACAATTTTATAGTTCGGACATTTACGCATGCGGCGATACCACATATGTTTATTTTTATTTACATGTTTTTTTTAATGGGAAAAGGGTGATTTGGACTTTTATTAGGGAAAGGGTAAAATCACATGACCTCGCGTTATATCGCCGGAGCTGGCCAAGGTAGTAAATATACGTCCTTGGTCGTTAAGGGGTTAAAAGACAGAACATAATGATTATTCATTGCTTATCTATAGAAGAACAATAGTTATATTACATCAAAATGTTTCCAAGCTATTTTGTGATTTTTCAACACCATCTGACTTCCTTTTTGAGCCGTTTCATTGAAATATCCAACATCTGTGAAGATCAGTTCTCCTTCAATGAGATATGCGTAGCTAAGGGTGTAATAGAGAGTAGACAATCCTCCTTTCTCATTAAAATGAACTTCTTCTCCTAGAGGATCTCGGAAATGAACTCTTCTTAGGTACTAGGAGAATGAACAATACATTACATGGGATTGACAGTAAATGAAAAACATTTTTCTGATAGGATATTAATGTAGCAATTTAGTATCATGCTTCTACAGGTGTCATAATGTTTGAATGAGCAATTCCATATTTTATGTTAGAGAAGCATTGTTAATGCTTACCCTGGCCTGGGACTAAATTATATTTGTTACTTACCTAGTTTATATTTTTAGTTTCATGTTTTTTTGGGGCGCAGTGGTGGTGGATTGGTGGTAGCTGTAGCCAGCGGACAGCAGGGGTGGTGATAGTACTATCTAAGCAGAAATCCTCAGTGAATTTCTCACTGATCCATGTCTGATTCATTTTAACAAACATGATTTTCCACAATGCTGGCAGACAATCTTGTTCGCTTAGGAGTGACAATACCATCAGCCAAGCTAAAAAAAAAAATCTCTCTGATGCTACATTGGAGGGAGGACAAGACAGAAAACCAATGGCCAACTAAGTTCTGGCAAGTGGTGTAATCTGATGATCCAGAAGTCCATGGGTCTGGGCTGATGGCTACAGAACATCTCTAAATCTTTCTAAAGGTTTCACTTTCTCATCCAACTTCACCTCAACATCCATACTGCAGTGAGCCAGCCCTTGCTCAGTCATCACCTCAAGCATTTGCTCCAGAAGGAATATCGAAAGGCCTAACATCATTAATCTCGCTGTTGTTCCTGCTGGCAAATCTATTTGTCTCCCCAAAA
Source organism: Hyla sarda (assembly GCF_029499605.1). Lineage (NCBI taxonomy): Eukaryota > Metazoa > Chordata > Amphibia > Anura > Hylidae > Hyla > Hyla sarda. Next base: position 22,692,781 of record NC_079189.1, read on the forward strand.
GACCTGAGCATGTGAAAAATGTCTGATCAGATGTCAGTGCATGAGCTAAAAGGCACATTGGCTTCAATAGCTGTCCATCTGCAGCATTAGGTAATCAGTCACTACTGGTATAGGGGGTCCAACATGTGTTTAGTTCGACTGTGTTGGAATATCACAGATTAGGCAATGTTGAGGAAGGCCATTTTGCAGCTGCAAGTCTAGGTGGTAGTGCTTAACCCCTTAAGGACGCAGGTCATTTTCACCTGAAGGACGCAGCCCTTTTTCACAATTCTGACCACCGTCACTTTAAGCATTAACCTCCCTAGCGGTATGATTCCGTCTGGAAATTTGTACCAAAAGCGGTACAATTTTTTGCATTAAAATTCCACATCTCCCCCCCGTCACATTCCCCCTCCCTTGTCACATTTCCCGCCCCCCCCATATCACATTCTCCCCCTCCTTGTCACATTCCCCCCCCTGTCACATTCCCCCCCCTTGATGCATTCTCCCCCCCTGTCACATTCATCTCCCCTGTCACATTCTCCCCCCTTGTTACACTCTCCCCCCCGTCACATTCATCCCCCCCTGTCACATCCCCCCCCTTGTTACATTCCCCCCCCTTGTTACATTCTCCCCCCTCCATGTTACATTCCACTCCCCCCCCTGTCACATCCCCCCTTTGTCACATTCCTCCCCCCTGTCACATCCCCCCCCTTGTCACATTCCCCCCTATGTCACATTCCCCCCCCTTGTCACATCCCCCCCCCCTTGTTACATTCTCCCCTTTGTCACATTCCCCCCTCTGTCACCTTGTCCTGCAGCAGAATACACTAGGTTTGCCGGGCAGATTTCAAACCTAGTGTATTTGCTGCAGAACAAGCCCTTTCCCCTTCAGCCAATCACAGGCTTTACACCACTGCGGCCTGTGATTGGCTGAAAAGGGAAAGGTCCTGTAAGATGAATAGAGCAGGGACCAGAGCGCACGGAGGGGAACGACATCTGCAGGGACCGGGATTAGGTGAGCAAAAGTTTTTTTATTTTCTTCCTTTTTACTTTTACACTTAGTTCAGGGTTTTTCTACCAGGGGGCTTCCAGCTGTTGTGAAACTACTGCTCCCAGCATGCCCGGACAGCCTTTGGCTGTCCGGGCATGCTGAGAGTTGTAGTTTTGCAACATCTGGAGGCCCCCTGGTTGAGAAACACTGACTTTTAGTATATGTCTTTACCTGCTCTGGCCGGCCCCCGCCACGGGAGCCGACCCGAGCAGATAATCACATATTTTCCCGGGGGCTGCATCACTACATCGCAAAAAGCAAAAATCGTGATTTGATTGATTTTGCGATATACTGTGCAGCCCGCACAGCAACTCTGCAATTCTACCCCGAGCGTGACTCGGGGTTACCGCTTCTAGCAGCGAAAATTAACCCCGAGTCACGCTCGGGAATACCGCTAGGCTGGTTAATAACTCTAAGATGCTTTTACCGATTATTCTGATTATGAGATTGTTTTTTCGTGACATATTCTACTTTATTTTAATTGTAAATTTTCGTCGTTACTTGCATCCTTTTTTGGTGAAAAATCCCCAAATGTCATGAAAATTTTGAAAATGTTGCATTTTTCTAACTTTGAAACTCTCTGCTTGTAAGTAAAATTGATATTCCAAATAAATTTTATATTGATTCACAAATACAATATGTCTACTTTATTTTGGCATCATAAAATAGACATATTTTTACTTTTTGAAAAAATTATAGGGCTTTGAATTATATCAGCAATTTTCTAAATTTTCATGATCATCCGATCATCCCTATTTTCCAGGTGATCGGGTCACCAGAGACCCGATCAGCCCGGAATAGCAGAAATTTGCATGTCTGAATTGACATGCGATTTTCTGCGATCGCCGACATGGGGGGGTCTCAGGACCCTCCTCGACGATGTGACGGGATGCCTGCTGAATGATTTCAGCAGGCATCCCGGTCCGGTCTCCAACCGGCTAGCGGCGGGGACCGGAATTTCCACGGGCGTATGCATATGCCCCACGTCCTTAAGGACTCGGGATGCAGGCCGTATGCATACGCCCCACGTCCTGAATAGGTTAAAGGGGTACACCCCTGGAAAACATTTTTTTTTTTTTTTATCAACTGGTGCCAGAAAATGTAAACAGATTTGTAAATCACTTCTATTTAAAAATCTTAATACTTCCAGTACGGATCAGCTGCTGTATACTACAGAGAATGGAATCAGAAACAAAAAAAACTAATAAAAGGAGTGGACAGCCCACTTTCACAGTGCAGCAATTCACGTCCTCTCTGTTAGATGGAAGGTTCTTTAGTGTGAAGACCTTACAATCATGGCCACAGCCGTCCAAAAGACCATTTATTGCACATGGAACAATTAAATATACATAACACAATAAAAGGACCCGCATTGCGGAGCTTCCTCCTTCCTCAGGGGTTCAACCTGGACCCTTAATCAAAGAGAAAGCTCCGCAATGCCTCAGGTCCTTTTAATGTTTTACAGTTTTATGTATATTTAATTGTTTCTTGTGCAATAAATGTTCTTTTGGACAGCTGTGGCCATGAGTGTAAGGTCTTTACACTAAATAACCTTCCATCTAACAGAGAGGACGTGAATATCAGCAAGAGGAAAGAAACAGCTGGAGACGAGTCTGTGAGTGTGACTTGGGAAGCAAGCCGGCACGGGGGGGAGCATAAGTTTTCAGTTTTTTTGCGTCTGATTCCATAAATTCAGGCTGAATTTGTGTGAGGGGGTGGGAATTCCCACACCCCTCGCACCTCTAGGCGGAGCCATGTTAGGGGTATAAAGGAGTATAAAATGTCCCTGCATCATGTAGGTGGGGCGTACATGATGTTTGCGGAAGGACGTCGGCAGTTGGTCCAGTTCTCTGAGCGGGGCCATGTGTGTATGGTGCAGCAGAGGATGAGCGTAGCAGTTCGAGATAGCGTCAGGAGCGGTTCAGTAAGCGCCGGGCTCCGGCAAGGTTTCTTACCTTTTGGCTGGTGTCCTGAGCCGCAGCATTATGCTCCCCGGGACCCAGCGGGCAGCTTCCGGCACCAGTATTGTTCTGGCCTGCTGTGCGGCTGGTCTGCACAGCTGACGCTCCCTTGATAACCGCTTGCAGTCTATTGTTCTATCCCGGGGGTCTCCGGCAGGAGCCGCTCGCTCGTGGCCGCGCTGCTGAGAAGGGGCCGGCGTCCCACGTGCTTTTGCTTATTATGGTGACGGCAGGCTTGGTTGCAGCGGACGGCGTCTGTTTGCCTCAACAGGCCTGCGGTACCGTTTTTTAAGCCGCTTGCAGACGGCAGGTGACGCTGTTGTAAAAAAAAAAAAACAGCCTCTGCCGGCTCTGCCTCAGACCTGAGGATTCGGGAACCTGGAGCGCATACGACCAGAGTATAGTATTATTGTCATAGCGTTACCAGCACAGAATTGCAGAGGGTATTTAGTGTTGTAAGGGGCGGGGGGAAATGTTTGCATGCCGGCAGCATTATATGCTGGACGCCCGTCGCCCTCAGAGCCCCAATGTTGTGTCCTCGGAGGTACTGGAGGGGGGGGGCCTTCTAGCTTCTCGAGGCAATTTGAGCCATGTAATTATAGGGTGCCAGTATGCAAGTAGTTCCTGTGCTCATTTCATACAGGTTGTAGTGTTTCCACGCTTTCATTCACTGCGCCATTACCATAGATTCACTCATAACTGGGCGATCATTATTTGCAAGCCTGCATTCCGCGCATTCTTACAACATATTACATATGTACAGGGTGCATTTTCTGCATTTATACCGTTCATTACGTTCATACCGTGTAGTCACTCATTACGTTCATACCATGCACTCACTTATTACGTTCTTACTGTGCAGTCCCTCACAGCATTTATGCCGTGCAGTCACTCATGGTGTTTACCTGCAGTCACTTATAGTGTTTCACACCGTGCAGTCACTCATAGCGTTTCACATCTTGTAGTCACTCACAGCAGCCATACCGTGCAGGCACTCATAGCGTCCATACCGTGCAGGCACTAGTAGCGTTCATACCGTGCAGTCATTCATAGCGTTCATACCGTGTAGTCACTCATAGCATTTCATACCGTGCAGTCACTCATAGTGTTCATGCAGTCGTTCATAACATTCATACTGTACAGTCACTCAAAAAAAATAAAAAAAGCGTATATATAGTACATACATGCGTTGTAGTATCATATACAGAAGGTGCAGTTACAGTGTCGTATACAGTACACAAGGTCATAGTAGTGTGCAGTAGGTTACAGGGTTAGGCATAGCACATACGCTCGTGGCGTACTTGCAGTCGGTACGTTGTAGTATCGTATACTGTACATACGCTCATAGTGTTATATTGCAGTGGGTAGTTAGTGTTGTATTCAGTCTATGCGCTCATAGGGTTTTTGCAGTGGGTATAGTTAGTTTGTACACCAGTTTATATGCTTATAGTGTTATTTTTAGGGGTTACACTCAGGTGCTGCATACAGTAAATATGCTCATAGTATCACATGCAGTAGGTACAGTTAGGGTAGTTTGCAGTACATATGTGCAGTGTCATGCAGTGGGTACAGTCACACTGGTATGGTATACAGTGCATACGCTCATAGTGTTATAGGCGGTAGGCACAGTTAGGTGGCATACAGTGCTTATGCTCAGTGTCATATGCAGCAGGTACAGTTAGTGTTTTTGTTACAGTACATACACTCATAGTGTCATATGCAGAACCCTCAGTTAGTGTTGCATACAGTACATGCGCCCATAGTGACTCATGCAGCAGGTAGAGTTACTGTTGTGTACAGTTCAAACGCTCGTTGTGTCACACGTAATGTGTACAGACATAGGGTCATACACTCAGACCTTGAGCACTGTTCGTGTGCTTGTCGTGGTCATATTGTACTTACGCGTGCCGTCCTTTCCATACATACGCAGGTCGCTGTCCAGTACATATGCTCATAACTATTGTATCTAGTTTCATACGGTCTTACCATACACACGCTCATAGCTTGCACTATTCATACGCCCATGGATTCACATGGAATATACTATACATACGTTCGTACTTTCATACTTTACAGATGCTCATAGCTTGTTCTCTACAATCATTAATAGTTACAGCAAACATACCTCTGATACGTTTAAGTTTGCACTGAACATATGTTTGTAGCATACGTTTGCAGTTTGTGGTCAGCATCAATCTGTTTAGTTCATTCAGGTCAACATCACGCGAGCGTCCACCACGTCCACAGCTTTATTCCAAAGTCCTGTCACGTCTACAGGTACGAGGTTTGATTTAGTTGGTCTTGTTACAGCCACGATGATTTCGCAAAGACCTGTCACATCTACAGGCACGAGGATACGCAAGACCTGTCTAATCTACAGGTACAATAGGCACGCAGAGACCGATCATGTCTACGGACACAATGCTTGTGTTAAGTACAGCAGGTACAGTTAGTGTTTTGTTTACAGTACGTACACTCATAAGTGTCACATGCAGGAGCCACAGTTGGTGTTGCATATAGTACATGCACTCATAGTGTCTTAGGCAGCAGGTACAGTTACTGTTGTGTACATTTCATGCGCTCGTTGTGCTATATGCAATGTGTACAGACAGTGTTAGACACTCAGGCCTTGAGCACTGTTCGTGTGCTTGTCGTGGTCATATTGCACTCACGTGTGCCGTCCTTTCCATGCATACTCGGGTTACTATCCAGAAACATATGCTCATAACTGTTTTCGTATCTAGTTTCGTACTGTCTTACCATACACATAGCTCGCACTGGTCATACGCTCATGGATGCATACGGAGTATACTACACATACGTTTGTAGATTTCATACTGTACAGATGGTCATAGCTTGTACTCTACAATCACAACTAGTTACACTGCACATACCTCTGTGCCAGTATACTTCGCATACGTTTAAACTTGCACTGAATATACGGTGGTAGCAGTCCACGGTGCGTACGTCTGTAGTTCGTGGTCAGCATTAATCTGTTTAGTCCAGTGATGTCAACATCACGCGTACATACTTCACGTTCTCAGGCTTACTCAAGATCTGTCACGTCCAAAGGTACGAGGTTTGAGTTAGATTGTCTTGTTACGAGCACGATGATTACACAAAGTCCTGCCATATCTACAGGCACGAGGGTACGCAGGACCTATCTAATCTACAGGTACGATAGGCACGCAGAGACCGATCATGTCTTTAGACACAATGCTTCTGTTGATACCTGTCACGCGTTCATGTACGACAGTCTATAGGCGCAATTGTTACACGAGTTCTGTCAAATCTACAGGAATGTGCATGACAAGGAGACCCATCATTTGCTGCAGGTCATCACTCCTCAGAACTTATTTATGACGACATGTTGGGCAGGTGAGGGTATGGCTCACTGTTCAGTCGAGTCAACTCTTCAGGTAGGTTGCTTATCGAGGCTTAATTGGTATAGGCGTCATGCCAATGTAAGGTCATTGTTACCAAAGGTCGGTTATTGTGCCAGGTTGCGTATCACTTGACTAACAGCTGAAACTTTGCCACTTATTAGCAGGGACTCGAGTATGTTATGCCTGGTAAGTTTATTGGTTCCATCTTGCTGCATTTGTCACAGTAAGTACATCAATAGGCTTGAATCAGCCAGTATGTAGTCAGGTCCTGTTCCAGCATCAGGCCGTCCGTAGTAGGCGGCTATACCGTTACTTCTCAGGGTCAGGTACTGCCAATGTGGTCGGGAGCCGGCAGGCTCAACTCTTTTTTGATTGCTCGAGGTCAGTTAGTTCAGTTAGGGGTAGAGAGATATGACTAATGGGGTGTGGGTTATCTTGATCAGGAGCAATGTTATCAATCTTATGTCTGAGTTTTTTGCCCTCTTCAGGCGTGCCCTCATACGCGGTTATGGGCACAATTCAACCGCTGAGTTAGTCATTCTCATTGGTATAGGTTTAGGTCTGTCTGTAAGGTGTAATCTCAGGTATGGAAGAACTCTAACCTCTTGGTAAGTCAATATGTGTTTATGTATAAATTGATAGTCAACTCTTGCAACCATGTGCACGAATGAAAGCCCTGAGCACAAGTGGGAAGCCTATCAGGCTGAATTTGTGTGAGGGGACGGGAATTCCCATACCCCTCGCACCTCTAGGCGGAGCCATGTTAGGGGAAGGAGTATAAAATGTCCCTGCATCATGTAGGCAGGGAGTACGTGACGTTTGCGGAACCCTCCCAACCCTCCCTTATTGTTATCAACTCATCATAGGGCATGCCCTCTTCAGGCGTGCCCTCATATGCGGTTATGGGTACAATTCAACTGCTGAGTTAGTCATTCTCATTGGTATAGGTTTAGGTCTGTCTGTAAGGTGCAATCTCAGGTATGGAAGAACTCTAAACTCTTGGTAAGTCAATATGTGTTTATATATATAAATCAGTAGTCAACTCTTGCAACCACGTGCACGAATGAAAGCCCTGAGCACAATATATATATATATATATATATATATATATATATATATATATGTATAAATATCAGAAGAGAGCGACTCCCATTCTGAAAGAAGTGTAGTGGACAGAGCGGTTATTTACTGTTGATACGCATTGTGTAAGTGGCCAGTTCGGGGACCATTCTCTAAGTGTAAGTTACACTACTAAATATATGTGAGTCATACTCTGAATATGTTAAAAGATCCGAGGCTGCTCACTTGATTTTTTCTCTGTCTCCATGTCTCCCCCAACCGTGCTACCACCTTGCTGGCTCAACTGCTGCCTCACGGGCAACCTGCAACCCTCTTCTTCTGATGATGAGGATAATGAAGCCCCTTCTGCACTCAGCTCCCAATTGCGTTCGGCTTCATCCTCATCAACAAGTGTCTGCACGTCTCCGGTTCCTCAACAGTGTCTGCTTCAGGACCCTGAAGGCTGGCAACACCACCTCCCACGTCACTCATCTCATCACTACTTGCCCGCCTTGCGGAGGAGCGGATGTCTCCTCCCCTTCTTGGCTGGGCAGTAGCTGCTGACTGTCCTTTATAAGATCATCCTGAGCCCACAGCATAAGATACTTCTGTAGGGGAGGGAACAGCATAGAACAGAGGCAATGGGAGGACAGGGACTGCTCCCGGGCCATACCAACTGAGGGTTGTGTCTGAGGAACCCACCGACTGTTGACTGGGGGGTGTCAGATGTCACTTGTGATGAAGTGGATGACTATGTTGACCAATCAATGATGGCAGATGGGTTGCTGGTCGAGACACGACGCTAGCTAATTCCAGGAGCTCAGGCCTCTGGCTGCGACTCCTGCTGCCACTCGCCCCTAGTCATCTGCGACCTCTGCCTGAGTCTGATGAATTTAGGCCTCCCACTGTCTCTCCCATTCAGCCAGATGGTATGGCAGTGATTGCACCACCAGCAACTTGTCCAGGTATGTATTCAACCACATGACAACTGGTTGACTAGGTACATACAGTTGTTTGCAGGTTATTGATTCCATAAGAGATAATGGATGTGAAGGAGGAGGAACATTTGACAGTAATGACGAGAACATTGAGACTGTACTGCCTTGTATTCACACAAAGAGTATCCAGCACAGCATATCTGTCTCCACCATGATCATACCCAATGTCACCCCCACGCCTACCACCACTAGTCCCACTAGTGCTATGGTTGGCCACTGCTTCCACCTGCACCACCTCTGCAACATACTCCAAAGGCTGACTGTAATTACACAACTCCTTCTCATGACTATCCTTCTCATTGACCCTAAGGGGAAGCATAAACAGAGATGATGGTTAGAGATGAGTGAAGTAACTGATTTGATTCGTCATGAACCTCGCGACTCGGCGGTTGCTGACTTTAGCCTGCATAAATTAGTTCAGCTTTCAGGTGCTCCGGTGGGCTGGAAAAGATGGATACAGTCCTATCAGACTCACCTAGGACTGTATCCACATTTTCCAGACCACCGGAGCACCTGAAAGCTGAAGTAATTTATGCAGGCTAAAGTCAGCAACCGCCGAGCCACGAAGTACGTGAAGAATCGAATCACTAATTTCGCTCTTTAATGATGGTGGGACAGACATGCTAGAAAGGTCTCATGCACTGTGCCACGTAACTCTTCAGGGTGAGGAATCCACTTGCACATGGCTCAATATAATACCATAAGACTTCCTCTGTCTGAGATTACCAAGAAAAAGATATCCAGTCCGCAATGGTCACATCATCCTTCAAAAAAAAACACGATTTCTGGAGGAAAACATTTGGCTTGCTGATGCTGCCAGTACTACCAGACACATGGCTGCTGCTACTTGTACTGGGCCTGGGCAAATGGCTGTTGCTCACAGTGCTGGTACTGATACCAACATGCTTACTGACAGAGGACATAGTATGGGTGATCTTAACTCTACTTTGTCTTTTCCCAACCATTCACTTAACAGGCATTTTATGGGGGATTTTAAATGGGAATTTCATTGGACATTATGATGGATATACTTAATTTTTTTCTTAACTCATAAAATCAAAGGTTTTGGGGTGATCACCCTCAATGCAAGTGCCACATAATGTGTCAATCATGTCTTAATTAAACCATGACTGTAACACTCACATTTCAGAAGACAGGAACTCCGGTGTATGTGGATCCGCTGGACCTGTGTGGCAGATGACTCGGACCGTGCCAGGGAACGGAGTCTAAGGTGCCACTGGTCTTCACCAGAGCCTGCCGCAAAGCAGGATGGGCTTGCTGCTGCAGGCGACACCCAGGTCGTAACCCCCGGCAACGGCTCGATCACACAGGCGGCTGAGGAGATGCGAAGTACAGGAGGGATGAGACAACTCGTAGTCAGGATAGCTGTAGGTCAGGGCAGGCAGCACAGTAGCGTAGTCGGGACGTAGCAGAAGTTCAGTAGGAAGGCGGCAGAGAAGCAAGGTCACAAGAGCAGGAGATCTGGTACACGGCCGGGCAATGCAAAAGAAAGCTTTCTCTAGGGCACAAGGCAACAAAGATCCGGCAGAGAACTGAGGAGGGTGGAGGAATTTATCAACAAGACACAGGTTGTTGCACTAATGAGCGTACTGGCCCTTTAAATCTTAAAGCTCCTGCACGCGCACGCCCTAAGGGACAGGGACATGTGCGCCGGAGCAGAGACGTGGAAGCAGAGGCAGGGGAAACACCCGGAGAGTGACGGACTAGGGCTCGCATGCGGGTGCGTTCCGCAGTGCGAGTCCCAGCCCCGTCGGCAGCAGAAGATAAGGGGACCATGCGCTCACGGCCAGCGTGTGAGGCCGGAGCGCATAGCGTAACAATGACCAACATGTTAAATAAACTGACAACAAATTGTTTTTTGGATGATGTTTCATTAACTAATAAAGAATGTGTATATATACAATTGACTTGAATATGTAGCAGTGTTTATTTTGCAATTTGTTTTCTCAGCTCAGACAAATTTTTCCCATGTATATGTTTGTGCCACTAGCAAACACTAGCACTTGAATATGATCTTGAACAACTGTGCGCAAATATGACACAAAACCCTTGCTTCCACACCTTTTCCCCTCAGTGTGTCACAATCAAAATTACTCTTTACCCCCTTAAGGACTGAGGTAATTTTGGCCATAAGGACAGGAGCATTTTTTGCTCAGCTGACCACTGTCACTCTAAGCATTAATAACTCTTGGATACTTTTACTTATGAATTTGATTCCAAAAAGGTTTTTCGTGACATATTCTACTTTATCATAGTGGTCAATTTTTGTCGATACTTGCATCATTTCTTGGTGAAAAATTCCAAAATTTCATGAAAAGTTAGAAAATTTAGCATTTTTTTAACTTTGAAGCTCTCTGCTTGTGAGGAAAATAGACATACCAAATAAATTATATATTGATTCACATAAACAATATGTCTACTTTATGTTTGCATCATAAAGTTTACATGTTTTTACTTTTGGAAGACATCAGAGGTAGAGATGAGCGAACTTTTCAAAACTTTGATTTGGCCGATTCGCCAAATTTTCCTGAAAGTTCATTTCGATCTGAATTTGTTTGCGGCGAATCGATATTAAAAAAAGGCTATTTCTAGCCTACATACAGCCTCTATAGGGGTATAGAACACTTTGCTGTGTCGTAAAACGCATATGGAGTGTGCTGGGGTAGTGAAATAATACTGTTATTCAGAATAGCATGCAGATTACCGTCATCGCTCTTAGAATCACTGCCGCACAGCAGCACAATGACAGAGCCTGGTGGTGGCATCAGTGTCAGGAGACCATATAGTGACTGAATGACATAGCGTGGACATGTTGGCAGCAAGAGGAGACCATTTAGTGGCTGAATGGCACAGCGTGGAGTTTGCTGATGCACTAGTACACTACACACCAGGGCTTCACAATCCCCCCCCAAAAAAACAACACAATATATGAAATTTTTGACAAAGATTTCTCATTGGTAGCACCCGCTATCCAAAATTTTTAAATGAACAGACCCAGGCCCCACCTCTGCGGCATCAGGAATAGTGTTGAGCGGCATAGGCCATATTCGAATTCGCGAATATATGGACGAATATTCGTAATATATTCGAGAATATTTGCATATTCGTAATATTCTCGTTTTATTTTCGCATATGCGAAAATTTACATATGCGGAAATTAGCATATACAAAAATTAGCATATGCGAAAATGCGCACACCAGTATCACACAGTAGTATTAGAGCCTTCTTTACACCACACAAGCTGGAAGCAGAGAGGGATGATCACTGTGATGTGTACTGTGAAAAAAAAAAAAAAATATTCGTAATTCCGAATATATAGTGCTATATTCGCGAATATTCGCGAATTCGTGAATATGCGATATTCGCGAATAAAATTCGAATTGCGAATATTCGCGAGCAACACTAATCAGGAACCCATGTATTGCCTGAAGGACACAGCCTGGAGTTGGCTGATGCACCAGTACACAACCGGGCTTCACAATCCCCTCCAAAAAACAACAACATTTTAGAAATTTTTTAAAGAAATACCTTTGTGTAAGAACAAGCGCATATCCAACAGTTCACAAGACTCTATAATGCAGGACGGTGGACCACCCAAAGACATTCTTCTCAAAAATAATAAACCACACAATGTTTGAATTTTTTTTACAAAAACTAATTCAATACGTGTGTAAGCGCATCTGTCTCCAAAAGATCAGATCACCAAAGGACTTTTTTCGCCCAAAATCATTAAAAAATCACACGCAACAAGCGTTCCATTGTGTAACGATTAGCATTCTGGAAAATTCAATTGTATTACCGATAAAATTATCATTAAATAAAAAAAAAAAACACTACCCAAGAGCGTTTAATTACCCCATACATTACATCAGGAGCAGTCAGGAGTAGGCCTCAGCAGTACCCAAGAGGCTTTAATAACCCCCTACCTTTGCACAATCAGTTGCGAGATCGAGCAATACCAGGTGTGTTATGCCTTCAGATTTCCGAGGCCGCAGGCGCGCTCCACTGAGCGGATTAGCGTGTCTCTATCTTTCTTTTTTTTTAAACAGTAGAAGTTTATTGTAAATATTCAGTATAAACAGTACGAACACTGTGTAAGGCACATGTACAGTCTAACACACAGGATAAGATAAGCAAGAAATACATGCGTGTCAAGAACCGTAAAAAGAATCCTAATCATATGTAATGAAAGCTCCACCGTAAAGGTAGCGAGGGACTGTCCCAGCTAGATCTCAACTGAGTAGGTATGATGGAGCGCTGCGTCAAAGAGTTAAAGAGGAGGACAGAAAGAAAAGGAAGGTGGGGTAGAAAGAAAGATAGACAAATGAGAAGAAAGCTAGAGTAGAAGGCAGCAGATGAGAGCGAAGAACAAAGGTATAGGAAGGAGAAGGCTTACCTCACAACAGGGCGCACAGGCTAAGACTCTCTGACATGGCATGTCGATTTCAGGTAGGTATTAGATATTGAGGAAGAGAAGGGCGTGAGTATCCCTCAAGTTTGCAGTCAACTTGGGGGGCCCAGATGTTCCATGTTTATAGACCTATATTCAGGGGAAGACATGAAAGAGACCCAAGGTCCCCAGATCAGATGGTGCCTGTCCATTGATCGTCTGGAATCAGCTATTAACTCCTTCATCCTATGGAGATGCGAGAGTTCTCGCAGCCACGATGAGAAAGAGGGTGGGGAAGTGGATTTCCACAGTCTGGGAATGACTGTCCTAGCCGCTAGTAGCATGAATCTAGCTAGTTGGGCGGGCCATTTAGGGAGGAGGGGGGGGGGGGGAATGGATAGTAGTAGGGGTCCCGGGTCTTTATCCAGTCTTATGGATGTTAATCTATGGATCACATCCAGCACCTGGGTCCAGAAGGTGCAGAGTCTTGGGCATTTCAACCATATATGAGTCATGGTGCCCCCCGTCTCTCCACATCTCCAACACACATCCGGGGTCCCCGGGAAAAACTTGGACAGTAGAGCCGGGACCCGGTACCACCTGGTGAGGATTTTGAAGTTAGTTTCCTGGGCCTTACAGGAGGCAGAGACTTTATGGCAGTAGCGTAGGGCTCTGTTTCATTCCTCATCTGAGTATTGAGTCATCAGCTCCCTCTCCCAACCCCTCTTATATGGCAAAGGACCTTTACTGAGTTCATCAAGGATAAGTGAGTAAATACCACTAATCGGACGGGTCGGACGAGAGCCAGACGTGCATAGCTTCTCGAATGGGGATAGAGAGCGATGGAGATGGAGTGTATGGTGATGCTTCAAATAAAAGTGACGCAATTGGGTGTATTGAAAGGAATGCATGAAGGTGGGGGGTGTATCACCCAGTAGGTCATCTAGAGGCCTCAAACCGCTAGGAGTCAGGAGAGTGAGAAAAGTAGGTGAGGTGTGTTTCGACAGGCCAAGGAACGAAGAGGTAGATGAAGTTGAGGGGAATAACGGGTTATTGAACACCGGCGTCAGCGGACCATCTGGGGTAAACAGACGTGAAGTAGATAGGTAAGTGTGTCTTGTCTGAGCCATCGTGGCTAATACTGGGGGCAGGTCAGATAATGTGTGGGAGGAGTGCGGTATGGAGGGACGCCACATAAACGTTTTAGGGTCTAGGGAGCATGAGTCACGTTCCAGGGATATCCAGAGCCTTGTCCTCGCGGAATCCTGACAATCCAAGACCCTAGTGAGGACTGAAGCTAGATGGTAAGCAAGACAGTCTGGAAGGCCTAGGCCTCCCTCAGACTTGCGCCTAGTTAAAATTGTGCGAGCTAGTCTCGGGCGTTTATGGACCCACACAAAGCCAGACAGGAGCGAAGAGAGTCCCCCAAAGAAGGATCTGGGCAGAAGAGCTGGCACAGTGGAGAATAGATAGAGCAGGTGAGGAAGAACGTTCATTTTCAGCATGTTAATTCTTCCCAGCCAGGAGAAGTCTCTGCGCTCCCATCTAGCCAGGTCGGATCGCAGGAGCTGTAAGAGAGGTGGATAATTAAGCGTGAAAGTGTCAGCTGGGTTAGAAGGGACCTGTGTTCCCAGGTATGTGAGTGATCTATGACACCATTTAAAGGGAAAGGAGGAGCGGAGCTGTGCGACTACATGGGAGGGAAGGGTGATATTGAGAGCTTCACTTTTAGAAGGATTTATCTTGTAGTTGCTGTATTGAGAGTAAGTGTGTATGGTGGAGGGAAGAGAGGAGAGGGTCGTGACTGGAGAGGAAAGGAAGAGCAAAATGTCATCCGCAAAGGCCGAGCATTTGCAATGACATGAGGCAGTCTGCAGGCCCTTAATATTCTCGTTGTCTCGGATCGCGTTGAATAGGTGTTCCATGCAGAGCACGTAGAGGATTGGTGAAAGAGGACAGCCCTGCCTCGTGCCATTGCGAATGTTAAATGGAGGGGATAACTGACCATTGACTCGGACCTGCGCTTGGGGGTTGGAATAAAGAGCCATGATTTGAGCCTTCATCATAGGGCCCAGACCTATCTGGGACAGAGCATCATCCAAGAAGTTCCAGTCCACCCGATCAAAGGCCTTCTCGGCGTCAAGAGACAATAGGAAGAGAGGACTAGCGTGTCTACGGGCATAGTGGATAGTGGAGAAAGCCCTCAGGGTGTTGTCTCTAGCCTCTCTTCCTCTGATAAACCCAACCTGATGTGGGTGGACCAAAGACTCCATGTGGATAGCTAGTCTGTTAGCCATTAATTTCGCAAAAAGTTTGGTATCCACATTCAAGAGTGAGATGGGCTGGTAATTCTGGCAAAGTGTGTGGTCCTTACCTTCTTTAGGGATCACTGTGATGAAGGCTCTCAGAAAGGAGGGAGGAGGTTGTGGAAAGTCAGGGATGGAATTGAAGGCCGTGAGGAGTGGGGATGCCAGCTCCGACCGGAGGGCCTTATAAAACTTGGCAGTATATCCATCCGGACCTGGAGATTTACCCGCTGGTAGGCCGGATATAGCAAGTTCTAGTTCCTCCGGAGAGAACGGGGACTCTAGGGAGGAGACAACATCTGGCGAGAGAGTGGGTAGGGCTGTGGAGGAAATATATTGTTGCAGAGACGGGTGCGGAGGGAGGGAGGGGGGTGAGGTGGAAGGTCTTGGCAGATTATACAGGTCTGAATAGTATTGTCTGAAGGCGGATAATATGTCCGGTGTCAGATGGGATAGCGTGTTAGATGAGTTTTTGATGGAGGGGACAAAGAGTGAGGATCTCTTCTCTCTCAAGGCCTTAGCTAGAAGTTTACCCGATTTATTGCCCCATTCATAATAATATCGACCTGTCAGTTGCTTATAGTACCTGTGTTTCGAGTTCAGAACAGACAGGAGTTCCTGGCGGACTCTAATCAGGTCTCTAAGTTTCTGCTCTTGCAGATTTCTCTTGTGTTGAGATTCAAGCGCCAGTTTGGCCGAGTTCTCTCTCTTTAACCTAGCCCCATGCTTGACCAGTACGCCGCGCAGAACACACTTTAGGGCTTCCCACTTAATGAGTGGTGGGGAGTCGTCATTCGCATGGTCAGTCTGGAAATTAGAAATTGTGAGCTTGAGCTTCTGGGAACACACTGTGTCCAGCAGTAGAGCTTCGTTCAGGCGCCAGGTGGCATGAGGCTTGGAAAGAGAGGGAAGTCGAAATGAAAAGAACGAGGGGGCATGGTCAGAGAAGGTGATGGGGCCGATAGAGGCAGAAGTGACATAGGGTAGCAGGTGGTGAGAGCAAAAAGCGTAGTCAATGCGGCTATACATTTGTCTGGGGTGGGAGAAAAAGGTAAAGTCACGGCCCTGTGGGTGTTGAGTGCGCCATGTGTCGCTGAGTTGTAGGGAGTGAAGGTGTTGGCGGATAGCGCGGAGCTGACGGTATGACATGTAGGAGTGACCCGTGGAGGTATCAGAGAGTGGGTGCAGGGGGATGTTAAAATCTCCGCAGAGGATAATATGTCCAACTGCAAAGGAAGAGAGGGTTTCAAGTGTAGTGCACAGAAATGAAGTTTGGCCCTGATTAGGGGCATATATGGAGGCTATGGCGAACTTTTGGTCTGAGATTTCGCAGTTGACAAATAGGTAACGCGCGTTAGGATCGCTCATAGAGTCTAAGATTTTAACGGGAAGAGATTTATGGAATGCCAGTGCCACCCCTTTAGTTTTCGCTTCAGAGTTAGCACTGTTAACCCAGGTTGGGTAGTACCTATTAGTGAACTGCGGAACATGTCCCTCCATAAAATGAGTCTCCTGTAAAGCCAGGATTTGTGTCCTCTGTTTATGGAGGGAATATAAGATTTGGCTATGTTTTTCGGGGCCGTTCAGCCCTTTAACATTAAATGAGGCTACCTTAATTTTGACCGCCATGTGGATCAGAGAGAATGTAGTAGTAGTCTTACCGCCACATGAAGAGTCCGCCTGTGCAGCCACTGTCCGAGGTGGAGATGGATGTCATGAGGTATACCTAGGAGAAAAGGAGTAAGAAGGAAAAAGGGTGAGGTTAGGAAAGAAAAGAACAGCAGCAACCTAAAGGAGATAGCTACACAGGGTCTAACAGTGGTGGTCATAAGGACCATAAACAAGGTCAGTACCTGTCTGACCGTATCCCTAATGGGGGTAAAGTGGAAGGGGCGCCAAAAAAGGAACAGAACTGTCGTCAACATTAACAACCTCGACAGTGGGGAATTCAGAGGGCTCGCTACAAGAGCCTGGATGAGATCAGATGGTGGCTCCCGGAGGGAGAGCCTCACATGGCAAGGGCCGTTGTTAAACAGGGGTGCCAATGGTCACCCATGAAAGCTATGGGCAGGGCGTCATGTCCAAGACATCTATTAGAGGACAACATTCTAACCATATTAGGGTAGTGAACCTATGAACCGTGAACATAAATGTCAATAACAATGCTTTAAGGACCTCGAGGGGACCCAGCCGGGTCAGCATCCGCCTCTAGGGGAACCGCATAGAGAGGCATATCAATGACGTCAGAGTCCTTGGGATGTGAAGGTCAGGTTTTGCGCTTCAGCCGTTGCGGATGAGGTGTAAATGGAGTAGTGTCCATGTTCTGCGGTGAAGACGTCTCATCCCGGACAGATCTAGGGCAGGTCGGATATGAGGGCAGGTAGAAGGACTCCCACTCTGGCAGGGTGATTCGGGGGAGCTTGAAGGTGGACAAGAAATGTGGAAGGTCCCTAGGGGAACGTAGAGTGGCTGTGGTGGAGCCGTGTCTGGCGATCAATGAAAAAGGGAATCCCCATCTATATAGTATGCGGGCATTTTGTAAGGTGTGAAGGAGGGGTTTGAGTGAGGCTCGGAGGCGCAGGGTGCGAATCGAGAGGTCGGGATAGAGTTGGATGGGAGTCCCGTTGTATGTCAAATGTTTGAGATCTCTAGCTTTTCTCATGACCGTGTCTTTGGCGGTGTAGTGATGTACTCGGCATATGACATCTCGGGGTTTGGACGGGTCCGGATTTTTCGCTTTCAGCGCTCGGTGGGCCCTGTCCAGTTCTATCGGATTATCTGCGGGTTTTTGTAGTACTTCATTGAAGATCCGTTGAACCACTCCCTGTAGTTCCTGGGTGGACACCGATTCTGGGAGGCCCTTAATTCGGACGTTGTTACGTCGATTGCGATTGTCAATGTCATCTAAATGGTCGATCATTGTCGCATGAGATGAGTAGAGTGTTGCAGTAGCTGATTTAAGGTCTTTGATGTCAGCAATCATATCCGTATGAGAAGTCTCCAGAACCTGAACTTTGGTAGTTAGACTAGCAACTTCTATTTGTACCGATTCTAGGTCTTTCTGCCAGGCGGTTTTTAGGTCCGCGGCCAATGAGAGCATGTCCATTTTTGTGGGCAATAGGGCCAGAAGTGCCTGTAGTTTCGGGTAGCTTTTTAAAGTGCGTACCGCCATTTCTGGTGTTGTAAGTGTGGGTTCCACAAGGTAAGCGGAGAGATGCAGAGTCAGTAAGCATTACAGGTGGAGGTGAGGATGAAGTGGAGCCAGCATGGCGGCGAGGGCGCTGCTCTCCCCCATGCGCCTCCTCCGAAGAGGAGTAATCTGTGTAGGCTCGGAGTGATGGGGTACCCCTTTGAGGTGTCCGGAACAACTTTTTTTTTGCTGGAGGACTGGCCCCCTAATATTCGGGGGGACTGTCACCCTCAGTGGAGCCCCCGCTTGAGGCTGACGTGCCCGAGTCAGTGTGGTTCTGCGCAGACAGTTCAGGTGGGGGGGAAGGTCCAGACAACAGGGGGTTAATACTGCATGGGGAAGATGTCTGACCAGGCTGATTGTGGGGAGGTGGGGGAGATCGCTTGTCCTGCGGGCCTGGATAGACTGTGGTAGCTGGAGGCGTCTTTAACATTCTCACCGCTTCCAGCTGGTGAGAAGCAGTCTCAGCAGCTGGAGTCATAGGGGCTTTATCAGTCCGGCCGGCAGCCCTCAGCGTGTGGGGCTGTGACAAGGGAGAGGAGGCAGCCGGGGCAGAGCGGTCCGTCATTTGCAGGAGAGCAGCGCTCTGTGTGGGGGCCTCAGCAACAGGTAGGTGTTCACGTCTAGGGGATGGTGTACTTGCCGGTCCTTGAGGTGAGGATCGTGCGGCATCGCCTCCGGTATGGGGAGCTGTAAGGTCCGGCATTGCTGACAGGATGGCGGCGCCTTTTGCATGCAGCGCTTCTGAGGGAGCAGGGTGTAATGGCGCCGGCGTCCATGCGCTGGGCTGCGGCCTCTGACTGTCCGGGCTCTCCTCGGCTCGCCTGGGCTGGAAGAACGCCGTGATTTGCGCCACCGAGGTGAGGGGGAGCTGCTGCGTCTTCTGTCTGCGTTTGTTCTTGTGCTTGTTGCCCATAACCACGCTTTATAGCCCTTGGTAAAAGCGGCTCTGCAGGAGCTCTAAGGAGAAGCAGCCATCTTCCAGCGCGCCCAAGCCACGCCCCGTGTCTATCTTTCATCGACCGATGCTGGTAACCCGCTAACTCCCGGAAAGGTAAGCTGCCGCGAAGCAGGTGGTCTCCCCCGGGCACGTTTGGCTCCAGAATTTCCACTACTGCCACACCACACTGACTGCCAACCGTGCTACCGCCTTGCTGACTCAAGGGCAACCTGCAACTCTCTTCTCCCGATGATGAGCCCCCGTTCTCCTGAGATCGAGCAATAACAGGTGTGTTATGCCCTCAGATGTCCGTGGCCGAAGGCGCGCTCCACTGAACGGATTAGGGTGTGTCCATCTTTTTTGGTAGCACCTGCAATCCAAAAATTTTTAATTCCCAGACCCAGGCCCCTCCTCTGCGGCATCAGGAACCCATAGATTGCCTGAAAGACACAGCCTGGAGTTGGCTGATGCACGAGTACACACCCGGGCTTCACAATCCACATCAAAAATTTTTATTGAAATTGTCTGAAAAAATACCTGTTTTTTTTTAAAACAAGCGCATATACAGCATTTCAGAAGACTCTATAATGCAGGACGGTGGACCACCAATAGACATTCTTTTCAAAAATGATAAACCACACAATATGTTCAAGTTTTTAAAAAAATTGAAATTCCAAGACCAAGGCCCCACCTCTGCTGCATCAGTAACCCATATATTGCCTAACGGACACAGACTGGAGTTGACTGATGCACGAGTACACACTACACACCTGTCAACCGGGCTTCACAATCCACAATCCAAATTTTATTGAAATTGTCTGACAAAATACTTTTTTTTTTTTTAAAACAAGCGCACACACAGCAGTTCAGAAGACTCTATAATGCAGGATGGTGGACCACAAAAAGAGATTCTTCTCAAAAATAATAAACCACACAATGTTTGAAATTTGGTTAAAAAAAATTACTACATGTGTGTAAGCGCATCTGTCTTCAAAAAATCAGATGACAAAAGGATTCTAATCGCCCAAAATGATTAAGCAGAGTTAATCCCTCGACATCTTTTTTTTTTTTTCATAAAAAAATCACACGCAACAAGCGTTCCATTGTGTAACGGTTAGCATTCTGCAAAATTCAATTTTATTACTGATAAAATTACCAGTAAATTTAACAATAACACTACCCAAGAGTGTTTAATTACCCCATACATTGCACCAGGAGCAGTCAGGAGTAGGCCTCAGCAGTACCCAAGAGGCTTTAATAACCCCTCACCTTGCCCGATCAAATGCGAGATTGAGCAATAACAGGTGTGTTATGCCCTCAGATGTCCGGGGCCGCAGGCGCGCTCCACTGAACGGATTAGCGTGTCTCTATCTTTCAAGGACAGGTGCGTGTTGCACGCTGAAACTAGTTTGTGATAGGGATCTGGGATTGCAATTATTTAACCTTAAAACGAGGAATTACCAGTAAGTGAGGGTCATAAGCTGCCGTTGATTAAGTCCCTGCCCTTTGGACACACCGCCCGTCGCTATAAGCAATTGGATTAGTTAGTGAGTTGGTTAGTGAGAGCCCCGGATTGGCCCAGGCGGGGTAGGAGAAGGCCCTGGCAGAGCGCCGAGAATTTAATGATCATTGTTGAAATTTGCATTAAGCATGTATTTAGCTACTGCTAAACATCCAAAAATTTAAGGCCAGAGGCACCAGGGAGGCAAGTAGTTCCTGAAAGACACATAATGAGTCTGGAGCATGCATTTGCAGTACCCAAGAGGTTTTCATAACCCCTTACATTTAAAGATCAATGTTGACATTTGCATTAAGCATGTATTTAGCTACTGCTAAACTTCAAAAAATTATAGGCCCAAGGCCTGAGGTACCAGGGAGGCAAGTAGTTTGTGAAAGACACAGAATGAGTCTGGAGCAGTCATTTGCAGTACCCAAGTGGGTTTCATAACCCCTTACATTTAAAGCTCAATGTTGACATTTGAATTAAGCATGTATTTAGCTACTAGTGTTGCTCGCGAATATTCGCAATTCGAATATTATTCGCGAATATCGCATATTCGCGAATTCGCGAATTTCGCGAATATAGCGCTATATATTCGTAATTACGAATATTCGTTTTTTTTTTTTTTCTTTTTTTTTTTTCTCCACAGTACACATCACAGTGATCATCTCTCTCTGCTTCCAGCTCGTGTGGTGTAAAGAAGGCTCTAATACTACTGTGTGAGACTGGCGTGCGAAAATTCGCATATGCGAATTTGCGCGTATGCTAATTTTGTATTTGCTAATATTCACATATGCTAATTTTCGCATACGCGAATATTCGCATATGCGAAAATAAAACGAGAATATAACGAATATGCGAATATTCGCGAATATATGACGAATATTCGTCCATATATTCGCGAATATTCGCGAATTCGAATATGGCCTATGCCGCTCAACACTATTAGCTACTACTAAACTTCAAAAAATTATAGGCCCAAGACCAGAATCATCAGTTTTCCCCATATTAGGAGCATAGTTGTTCCCCAGATTAGGCAGCATAGATGTCCCCCAGATTAGGAGCATACTTGCCCCCCAAGTAGGCAGCATAGATGTCCCCCAGATTAGGAGCATACTTGTCCCCCAGATTAGGCAGCATAGATGTCCCCCAGATTAGGAGCATACTTGTCCCCCAGATTAGGCAGCATAGATGTCCTCCAGATTAGGAGCATAGTTGTCCCCCAGAGTAGGCAGCATAGATGTCCCCCAGATTAGGAGCATACTTGTCCCCCAGATTAGGCAGCATAGATGTCCCCTAGAATAGGAGCATAGTTGTCCCCCAGATTAGGCAGCATAGATGTCCCCCAGATTAGGAGCATAGTTGTCCCCCAGAGTAGCCAGCATAGATGTCCCCCAGATTAGGAGCATAGTTGTCCCCCAGATTAGGCAGCATAGATGTCCCCCAGATTAGGAGCATACTTGTCCCCCAGATTAGGCAGCATAGATGTCCCCCAGAGTAGGCAGCATAGATGTCCCCCAGATTAGGAGCATACTTGTCCCCCAGATTAGGCAGCATAGTTGTCCCCCAAATTAGGCAGCATAGATGTCCCCCAGATTAGAAGCATAGTTGTCCCCCAGATTAGGCAGCATAGATGTCACCCAGATTAGGCAGCATAGATGTCCCCCAGATTAGGAGCATGCTTGTCCCCCAGAGTAGGCAGCATAGATGTCCCCCAGATTAGGCAGCATAGATGTCCCCCAGATTAGGCAGCATAGATGTCCACCAGATTAGAATCTTAGTTGTCCCCCAGATTAGGAGCATAGATGTCCCCCAGAGTAGGCAGCATAGATTTCCCCCAGATTAGGAGCATACTTGTCCCCCAGAGTAGGCAGCATAGATGTCCCCCAGATTAGGAGCATACTTGTCCCCCAGATTAGGCAGCATAGATGTCCCCCAGATTAGGAGCATAGTTGTCCCCCAGATTAGGCAGCATAGATGTCACCCAGATTAGGCAGCATAGATGTCCCCCAGATTAGGAGCATAGTTGTCCCCCAGATTTGGCAGCATAGATGTCCCCCAGATTAGGAGCATACTTGTCCCCCAGAATAGGCATCATAGATGTCCACCAGATTAGGAGCATAGTTGTCCCCCAGATAAGGAGCATAGTTGTCCCCCAGATTAGGCAGCATAGATGTCCCCCAGATTAGGAGCATAGATGTCCCCCGGATTAGGCAGCATAGTTGTCCCCCAATCAGCGCGGGCCGGTCAGAGCCAATCATAGGGCCGTATGTGGCAAGCGGGCCGTACAATGCCCAGGTCTGCCCCAGAGGGTTTCATAACCAACCACAATAAAGAAAATTTTGTTGTAGGAGCATGGTCAATCTACTCAGACCCATCTGTCATTGGTGGCTGGAAATTCTGGCTGATCCATCCCTGATTCATCTTGACAAATGTCAGTCTCTCCACATTTTTAGTGGACAGACAAGTTCTGCTTGGGGTGACTGTGGCCCCGGCCGCACTAAACACCCGCTCTGATGGCACACTACTGGCCGGGCAGGACAGCTTTTCCAGGGCAAACTCCGCTAGTTGCGGCCATAAATTGAGTTTGGCTGCCCAGAAGTCCAGCAGATCTTCAACGGTTGTTGGCAGGGTCATGTTGAGGTAAGCCACCACCTGCTGGTTCAGGTCCTGCTCCATGTCCACCTGCTGTTGATGAGTAGCTTCACTATGCGGCTGAAGGAAGCTACTCATCAGCGACTGTAGACTCAGGCTGCTGCTGATTGAACCGGTACTGCTCCTGCCACCCGCCCCCTCCCCAGCAGCCGTGGCAGTGGAAGGTGAGCGCCCCCCCGAGTCAGACCTGCGAGTGGATGGACCATATGGCCGATAGGCATCTGCCAACCGACTACGTAGAAGCTCCCTGAAGTACGTCAGTTTGTCTTCCCTCTCAGTGGGTGTAAAAAAAGTCCCCCATTCTGGGCCGGTAGCGAGGGTCTAATAAGGTGGAGATCCAGAAGTCATTGCTCTGCATGTAATGACGCGCAATACAGGGGCCGGAGCATCGTTACATCACGGCTCCACCCCTCGTGACATCACGGCCTGCCCCTTTCAATAAAAGTCTATGGGAGGGGGCGCAGCGTTCGTCACGCCCCCTGCCATAGACTTGCATTAAAGGGACGGGCCGTGATGTCACGAGGGGCGGAGCCATGACATCATGTGGCTTCCTCCCCTGTATCGCCCGTCATTACGCACAGAGCGAACTCGCTCTGTGCTTTTCTGATAGCGCAGTGCCGCAGCAGGGATCCCGGGGGTCCCCAGCAGCAGCACCGTGGCGATCTGACATCTTATCCCCTATCCTTTGAATAGGGGATAAGATGTCTAGGGGCGGAGTACCCCTTTAAGCGTATTTGTACTCAGGAAAAAAAAAAATGTATTTAATACACCGGCAGGTGTATAACGTATGGTAGAGCACTGAATTTAGCACAGAGACAGAAAAAAAGGTGGTATATGGTACGTTTTTTGCTTGTATTTAGGCCCTTTGCAATGATAAGGCCACTGTTTATTTTTCTTTAATACACCGGCAGGTGTATAACGTGTGGTATAACACTGAATTTAGCACAGAGACAGAGTAACAGGTGAAAAATAGTACAAAGGCACTAAAGTCCACACTAATATGACTTATTTCTGGACAGCAGCAGGACCCAACAGTGCAGCACCACAAAAAAAAAAAAAAAATCCAGGGATTAAACCCTAAATTGCACTCTGTCACACAATTCTGAGCAGCAGAAGATTTGTGGAGCAAAAAAAAATTCAATTGGGCTGAAAAATTAGGAAATAAGATGCTTCAGAAAGTTCAGGTAGCTTGGAGATCTGTATGAGGCAGCTGACAGCTATCTGCCTCTCTCTGCTGCAATGCTCAATAACGTGAATAGGAGGTTTAGCAATCAATGATCCTTCTCAGTGTTACAGCACAGCACTCTGCACTCCTGTCTTTCCCTAATGCTGATGTGACTAGCAGTTGCAGTGTAACGCTGTGGTATGAGCTATTCACACACACGCAGTCCCGTCCTCTCTATCTGAGTGCATAGATGAAATGAAGAGAGGCAAGATGGCCGTCGATTATATAGGGGCTGTGACATCACAGGGGTCAGTGAACACTGATAGGCTGCATCTCACATGTGATTCAAGGTCAGCCCGCTTACCTTCATTCCCGCCGCTGTTTCCCACCCTCCCATAATCCCCTGCCCCATGTACTCACATGTGGATCCGCCATCTTAGGTCTCCAATAGCCTGGAACGCAGTAAAATGGAGTTTAAGAAGCGATTCGTGCGATAGAAGCGTGGCGATATTCGTATTCATTGCAAATCGAATTTTTCATGAAACAAATTCAGGTTCGTCAACTTCGATTCGCTCATCTCTAATCAGAGGTCTTCAAAGTTCTGCAGCAATTTTGCAGTTTTTCCCCAAATTTTCAAAATCTGAATTTTTGAAGTGACCAGTTCAGTTTTAAAGTGGATTTGAGGGGTCTTCACAATAGGAATACCCCATAAATGACCCATTATAAAAACTGCACCCCTCAAAGTATACAAAATGACATTCAGAATGTTTGTTAACCCATTAGGTGTTTCACAGGAGCAGCAGCAAAGTGAAGGAGATACCGTATATACTCGAGTATAAGCCGAGTTTTTCAGCACGATTTTTCGTGCTGAAAACACCCCCCTCGGCTTATACTCGAGTGAACTCTCCACCCACAGTGGTCTTCAACCTGCGGACCTCCAGAGGTTTCAAAACTACAACTCCCAGCAAGCCCGGGCAGCCATCGACTGTCCGGGCTTGCTGGGAGTTGTAGTTTTGAAACTTCCGGAGGTCCGCAGGTTGAAGACCACTGCGGCCTTCGACATCATCCAGCCCCCTCTCACCCCCTTTAGTTCTGTACAGTACTCGCCTCCGCTCGGCGCTGGTCCGGTGCTGCAGGACTGTCCGGAGAGGAGGTAGTCCGGTGGGATAGTAGTTCGGGGCTGCTATCTTCACCGGGGAGGCCTCTTCTAAACGCTTCGGGCCCGGCCCCAGAATAGTCATTGTCCAGGCAACGCCTCTATTCCGGGCCCGAAGCGCGGAGAAGAGGCGCCCCCAGTGAAGATAGCAGCCCGGAACCACTATTCCACCAGACAACCTCCTCGCCGGACAGCCCTGCAGCACCGGACCAGCGCCGAGCGGAGGCGATTACTGTACAGAACTAAAGGGGGTGAGAGGGGGCTGGATGGTGTCGAAGGCCGCAGTGGTCTTCAACCTGCGGACCTCTGGAGGTTTCAAAACTACAACTCCCAGCAAGCCCGGACAGGCGATGGCTGCCCAGGCTTGCTGGGAGTTGTAGTTTTGAAACCTGTGGAGGTCCGCAGGTTGAAGACCACTGAGGGCGGATGATGACAAGAGGATGATGAAGGGGGGGTGTTGGATGATGACAAGAGGATGATGAAGGGGGGGTGTGGGATGATGAAGGGGGGTGGGGATGATGACAAGGGGATGATGAAGGGGGGGTGTGGGATGATTACAAGGGGATGATGAAGGGGGGTGGGGATGATGACAAGGGGATGATGACAGGTGATGATGATGAGGGTCTGGATGATGACAGGCGGTGATGATGATGAGGATGTTAATGCGCCGAGGAGAGCAGACGCATGTCTGAGTAGCTCCCTCGCAGATCCTGATAAAAGTGGCTAAACCCGGCTAACAACCTAACAAATTCCACCCCAAATCATTCCCTGAGATCAGCGGTAACCTCGGGACTACCTTGAAGCAAGAGCTAGGGGCCCAAGAAGCTTCTCCCCCCCTGCCAGTCTGCGGGAGAAAGGAGCCCGGGAAAGACAACAGCGCCATCTTACCCGCTCCCGCGCCTCCTCCAAGTGAGCGGAGCGCCGACAAGGGAACGGGCGCCTTCCTTCTCCTGCATCTCTTCTACCACACCAGCGGAGTACTATCAGCGCTGCACAGACCTTGGCTCACAGGACATACGGGTGACTCCACACAGCATCTCGCCTCTGGCGCTCGGACTGTGAGTCTGCAGGGAGAGTGAAGCTCAGCTTTGCTCACAGCATCAAACAAGTGAGGTGCCTCTGAGGGACGCAGCCCCCCGACGCTCTGTTACACATTGAGTACCTGTGCAGCCATACAACTCTGCAGCCACCCATATTAACACCCTATCGCACCACCAGTATTGAGACTGAAGTTCTACTGGGACTGCTACAAGTGTCTCCATAGTGCTTAATGCACGGCGCTCCATGGGTGCCTGGACTATTTAGAGCTGCGTCATTCACCTTCCCCGCCATCTTGAGGCTTTCCTGCTGCTGCTCATGCCACCTATGCCATGAACTCCAGCTGTACATGGGTTCAAACCAAGTGATCAGAGATAAGTAATACTTAAATCTGCTGAACGTTTTGCTCCCACCAAGTGAATCTATGCTACACTTTATTGGACTTAACAGAGGAGTTCAATAGATATCACCCTTTAATTCCACCATACACTAGGCAGTGGACTCTTCTACCTTAGTTCTACATCCCTTAACTGTGAGAATTGATATACCAGCAACTTTCTCTGATAATTAACAAACTGTGCTACTTTTCCATCCTGCATGAAGTAACTGCACTGCCTTTCTTCTGCCACTAGGTGGTGCTGTTGTGCAACAAAACGCTGTGACTCCATCTATTACATATATTTTGTACCTCTATTTGATCTCTGCCTATATAAAACTGCCTATATAAAAGTTCTTCCTGCATGACGGGGAGATTAATTATTTCATCTAACCACATTAACTTTATAAACACACTATAAAGACTCTTGCCTAACTGACCAGTGTCTAACTTTAAGCTACCACATTGTACCTCTACTGCCAGTAGGTGGTGCTGTTGCGCAACAAACCGCTGCAAATCCATTCGTCTCATTTGGTTTGTACCTCTTTATGACTTTACTTATACGATCCTGACAACTTTTGATCAAAATCCATCAATGACAAGTTATGCCCTCTCGACGGGGTAAAAAAAAAACACATCCACAAAACTGACCAAATTTTATTCACCCACTTCAGGAGGCATTACATCATTGCCAAGCCCATGCAGTGAGCGCATAGCTCCGTCACCTGCTAAACTGGTCTCATTCTCACCTAAGCTGTCATCTCCTTCAATACAACCAACTACAATGGCATCCCAGCAACCTAAAGATGATTCTACCATACCATCTAATATGGAGGGCGCAATGAGATCCCTTTTTCAAGAATTCAGAGAAAATCTCCAAAAGGACTTTATGACCTCTCTGAGCTCACTGACTAAGGAAGTCGCAGATATTGGCGAGAGAATAGGACACCTAGAAGACAAAATGGGTGAATTTATGGAGGCCCACAATGCTCTAGTGGATGATCAAAACGACTTAAATGAAGACAAGTTGCTGATCTGGAGGATAGGTGACGCCAGAACAACATTCAGTTCTGCGGTATTTCTGAAACCGTGCAAGCGGCGGATCTCAGAGACTTCTTGATTGACTACTTTACTGTCCTCCTTCCCGAAACAGACAACAGGGATATGATTATAGACAGAGTGCACAGGATTCCAAAAGGATTTCAATTGACTGAGGCTATCTACGATTCCAATGGTAAGTACATATAACTAAAATGCTAAATTAATGATAAGAAATTTACACTGATCTCACTTTATGCCCCCAATAGAAAACAAACTAAATTTTTCACCTGACATAATGGAAGTGATTAATAAGCATAAATATGGTTCAGTATTATTGTCAGGTGATTTTCACCAAGTTTTGTCACCAACAATAGATAAGTCCTTTTCTAAACCTTCGGGAAAAAACACTGCCCTCTGCAATATTTTATTTATGGAAGATTTATTTAATGCATGGAGAGTTTACAATGCAAATGATAGGGACTACACCTTTTTTTCCCATCCACATAAAGTCTATTCCCGCATAGATCTCATCATGACGGACAAATGGCTTCTCCAAAAAATTAATTCTGTCACAATAGGAGTCATTGCCTGGTCAGACCATGCCCCTGTCTCGATATCCATCCGTGAAGAATTTAATTCCCCCCCCCCCCCCCGTTTTCACCATGGCGACTCAATAATTTACTGCTTAATGATCTAGCGACTAGATCCACTGTTGAGAGCGATCTAGAATCCTTTTTTCATAATAATACTCCAGAGGATACGAGTATACTCATTAATTGGTGTGCTCACAAAGCAGTTTTAAGAGGAGTATTTATAAAAATAGCTGCAGCTAACAAAAGAAATAGGATAGCCAAAACACAAGAATTACTCAAAAAAATTTGAGATTAAGAAGACTTACACTAACAAAATCAGGACTCCCAGATACTAAAAGAACTTACATCCCTCCGCTTTCAA
Source organism: Hyla sarda (assembly GCF_029499605.1). NCBI lineage: Eukaryota > Metazoa > Chordata > Amphibia > Anura > Hylidae > Hyla > Hyla sarda. Next base: position 22,721,952 of record NC_079189.1, read on the forward strand.
TTGTATCAATCCCTTCAGTATAAATTTGATTACATGTTAAAGAAAACCAAAACCCAATTTTATTGGCATGGGAACAGGGCAAGTAAACTTTTAGCCAACAAATTCAAAACTATGATGGCAAAAACAAAAATCCCATTTATACTTAATGCCCATAATGAAAAAATCATTAACCCTTAAAAGATCTCTGATACATTTGCAGATTACTACACTAAACTATATAATCTAAGAATGGACCCTAATACCCCACAACCCACTAGTGAGATCATTAACAACTTCCTATCCTCCATTAAATTACCGGTGGTTGATGAGGAGTCGCTTGGTTCCATAAATGAATCCATTTCCCTTACGAAAATTCTGTCAGCAATATCATCACTCAAACTTTGTAAATCCCCTGGCCCAGATGAATATTTTCAGAAATTTTCAAGGATTTTGGCACCCCAATTACAATTAGTTTTTAATCATATTTTCCACTCAGGATGCATTCTTCCTGAAATGCTTGAGGCCTTGGTGGTGACCCTTCCAAAGCCCGGCAAAGTCCCAGATAGACCTGAAAACTTTTGCCCCATCTCCCTCTTAAATAACGACCTAAAACTTTATGCGAAAATCATTGCCAACAGACTCAATAAAACATCCTTCCAAATTTAATAAATTGCAACCAAGTCAGATTTGTAAAAAATAGACAAACTGTAGATGGAACACGCAGGTTCATTGACCTTATTCATGAGGCTGAAACCCGGAAGTTGCCTTCTCTGCTGTTGTCTCTAGACGCAGAGAAGGCTTTCGATAGAGTCCACTGGGGTTTCCTTAATTCTGTACTAGCTAAATTTGGGCTTGTGGGCCATATCCAAAAAGCTATAGGTGCCCTATACTCTAATTCAAAAGCTTCAGTTTCTTCATCTGGCTTTCTCTCTTGCAAATTCCCTATTACAAATGGAACTAGACAGGGGTGCCCCCTTTCTCTCTTAATTTTCACTATGCTGATGGAGCCTCTAGCAGAAAAAATTAGATCTGACCCAAACATGAGCGGACTAAATGTTAGAGGCAGGGTTCACCGAATAGGATTGTTTGCAGATGACGTTATTATTTTCTGTTCCAGTCCTGAGTCATCTCTGCCTTCTATTGTTAAAATCATTTCTGAGTTCAGGGATGCCTCGTACTATAAGGTCAACGAATCCAAGTCTCAAATACTGAATTTAGGTATCCCCCACAAAAGAGTTACATTTCTTAAAGCTAAGTTCCCTTTTAGCTGGTCGACCTCGTCCCTGCAATATTTGGGCATTAAACTATCCTATCCTTCATCACGACTCTTTAGTGAGAACTACATTACCTTGTTAAAAGAAACTAAACAATCAGTATCGCACTTGTCTACAGCTGGTATTTCCTGGCTGGGGAGATTGGCAGCAATAAAAATGATCATCCTCTCTAGAATACTGTACACATTCCGTAATGTCCCTATCTTGTTACCACTATCTTATATGAGAAAGTTACAATCTGTTCTGATGAACTATATATGGGGAAATAGAGCACCTAGAGTTAAAGCGGACATATTGTACAAACCCCTCAACAAGGGAGGGGTAGGTTGCCCCTCAGTGTTACAATACTACAAGGCAGTTCTTCTAGATCAACTTAAATGCATTTGGTCTAATGACATATCAAAAAACTGGGTACATATAGAATCTGCTATTATAAGAAGACGCACACTACGCGATCTCTTAACGGCATCATATTTGTTAACGGCATCATATCTGCGACCACTTAATAAACACCCTACATTGGGAGCAATTATTCATTTATGGACCTCATATATACTTCCTAAACAAATATTCCACATGTCAGCTTTTACAGCCTCATGCTCAATCCTTGAGGCTGCTATTCCAAATTTATGCATTGCCTCTTGGATAGCTGGAGGATTAGACTCACTCGCTGATTTTTGGATAGAAAATGTTTTTGCTTCTTTTGAAGACATTAAACTTAAGTTTCATCTTACTAACAAAGAATTTTTTTAAATATTTACAAATAAGGCACCTGTTATCCTCACTTAACATTGAAACCCAGACCCCGCCTTCAGCACTAACCAAATGGTTGAATTCCCCGAACACTGTTATAAAGGGGATCTCCTATTACTACTCTCTTCTCCTAGATTCTTTTATTTCAATACATGATATATATAAATTGAAATGGGAGGAGGAAATTGGTGCTCAATTTTCAGATCGCCAATGGTCTCAAGCCCACTCAATTATACCCTCACTATCTAAATCCATTAATCACCTAGAAAATGCTAAACAATTACTATACAGATGGTATTTAACCCCCCCAGAGAATGGCTCAATTCACTAATACTCCAAACACTTGCTGGAGATGTAATGGAGAAGGCACTCTATCTCATATTTGGTGGTCATGCCCTCCTTTACTGATTTTTTGGAGAAAGATAGGCAGGTTTTTGTCTCAGATTTGTGGATTTCCAGTTATATTGAGCGACTCCTTAGCTATCCTTAATATAAACCTGGACTCCTTCTCTCATTTACACAGCGATTATTTTACATACCATTCTAGTCACTAGGTTGAAGATAGCACATAGGTGGAATTCCTCTACTATACCACCTTTGAAAGAGGTAATTGCCGGAATTAACAACAACTGTTGGCATGAATACAAGATTGCTGACTCTCAGGACAGACTGTCTTCCTTTTTATACAGATGGGACATTTTGCTACATAGCCCTCAAAATACAGTCCAGATTTAGTCCTCTTCAATACTATTGTCACTCCCCAATTTAGCCTCCTACTCTATTTTGATTCACACCCGTGGAGCTTTCACTTTTTACCTTTTATTTTGTGGTTGATTTTTCTTTTTGTGTTGGTTATTTACTCTTTACTAAAATGACCATACAGCTAAACCAAATGGAATGTGATTTGGCTTATTGATTTGTTTTAAATACTGTGAAGCTGATTCATACTTATTTTGATGCCTTTTGTTTGTATTAACTTGAAAAATGTTTAATAAACTTCAAGTTTAAAAAAAAAAAAATTCCCCATGTGTGGATGTAAATTGCCCTGCGGGCGAACTACAATGCTCAGAAAAGGAGCTTTTGGAGAGAGAATTTGTTTGGAATGGAAGTCAGGAGCCATGTGCGTTTAGAAAGCCCCATGCTACCAGAACAGTGGACCTCCCCCCCCCCACGTGACCCCATTTTGGAAACTACACCCCTCATTGAATGTAATAAGGGGTACAGTGAGCATTTACACCCCACCGGTGTTTTACAGACTTTTGGAACAGTGGGCTGTGCAATTGATAAAAAAAAATATATATATATATGTTCACAAACCACTGTTCCAAAAATCTGTCAGACACCTGTGAGGTGTAAATGCTCACTGCACCCCTTATTACATTCTGTGAGGGGTGTAGTTCCAAAATGGGGCCACGTCGGGGGGTTCCACCGTTATGGCACCATGGGGGCTTTGTAGACGCATATGGCCTTCAATTTCAGCCAAATTCTCTCTCCAAAAGCCCAATGGCGGTCCTTCTCTTCAGATGTCTGTAGTTCTCCCGCAGAGCACTTTACATCCACATATGAGGTATTTTTAAGAAATGGTGTTACAAATTTTGGGGGTCTTTTTTCCTATTACCCCTTGTGAAAATGAAAAATTTGGGATAACACCAGCATTTTAGTAAAAAAAATAAAAAATTAAAATTTTCAAAAAAATTCTTCCTACACCTGTGGGTAGTTAAGGGTCATTATACCCCTTGTTACATTCCTTAAGGGGTGTAGTTTACAAAATGGGGTCACATGTTTGTGTATTTTTTTGTGTTTATGGTAGAACTGCAGTAACGATCAGCCACCCCTGTGCAAATCACCTCAAATGTAAATGGTGCTTTCCTGAGCCCTGCTGTGCGCTCGCAGAGCACTTTACGTCCACATATGGGGTATTTACAGTAGTTACACATTTTGGGGGTCTTTTTTTTCTCTTTTTAACTTTTCTTGTGAAAAAAAAAAAAGTATGGTGCAACACCAGCAAGGTAGTGTAAAAAATGTATCTTTTTTTACAATAACATGCTGGAGTAGACCCCAACTTTACTTTTTCTTAAGGGGTAAAAGGAGAAAAAGCCCCCCAAAATTTGTAAGGCAATTTCTCCTGAGTACGGAGGTATCCCATATGTGACCCTAAACTGTTGCCTTGAAATACGACAGGGCTCCGAAGTGAGAGAGTGCCATGATCATTTGAGGCCTGAATTAGGGATTTGCAAAGCGATAAAACAAATATTTCCAAAAGTTCAGACTGAACCCCAGTTCTATGGTTTTGGTTTGCAAAACTCTCGAAAAATCATGAAAATTTAAGGCAAAAAAGGAGGTCCAACCCGATACAAGTAAGTTTTACCTAATGAAGCAGTCAACTAGTGTATATTAACCCATTAAGGACGCAGGATTTTTTCGTATTTGCATTTAAATTTTTTCCTCATCACCTTCTAAAAATCATAACGCTTTAAATTTTTCACCTAAAATTCCATATGATGGCTTTTGTTTTGCACCACCAATTCTACTTTGCAGTGACATTAGTCATTTTACCCAAAAATCCACAGCGAAACAGAAAAAAAATTCATTGTGCGACAAAATTGAAGAAAAAACTTCATTTTGCAACTTTTGAGGGATTCCGTTTCTACGCAGTGCATTTTTTCGGTAAAAATAACACCTTATCTTTATTCTGTAGGTCCATACGGTTAAAATGATACCCTACTTACATAGGTTGGATATTGTCGTACTTTGGAAAAAAATCATAACTACATGCAGGAAAATGTATATGTTAAAAAAAATCTCATCTTCTAACCCCTATAACTTTTTTATTTTTTCCGCGTACGGGCCGGTATGAGGACTCATTTTTTGCGCCGTGTTCTGAAGTTTTTATCGGTACCAATTGTATTGATCGGACTTTTTAATCGCTTTTTATTCATATTTTCATGATATAAAAAGTGACCAAAAATACACTATTTCTCTATTGGCTCCATTGGGGGACACAGACCGAGGGTGTATGCTGCTGTCTCTAGGAGGTATGACACTATGGCAACAAAGAAGTCTGCTCCTCCCAGCAGGATATACCCGCCTCCAGGCCCTGAGCTAATCAGTTTTAGCTTAGTGTCTGAAGGAGGTGGACATGGTCTGGAAGACCAGGTCTTATGTTTTATTATTTTCCTAGTTAGGGAATGTGTTAGTTTTTTGTTCCTTTTTCTTTCATGTTTTAAGGTGGGGACTCAGGAACTGCGGCTCACTGTTTCCCCATTGCAATTGAGGGGGCACAGGCACTGTGTATATGCGCTGTTCACCCCCTCCCACCAACGGTCAGCGCCTTGGGTTGTACCTCATGGGTACGGGTCCCCATATTTCCCTGCTCGCCTCGCTCGCACATGGTAGCTCGGCGTGATGCAGGTGACAAAAAGCTGACTGAAGACTCCACAGAAGACTCCATTAGGTACGTTCTTCTGACTGAGGTGAGTATATTCCTTTCTTCCTAAGGTGCTGACTCGCAACCTCTAGAGACCCTCAGTTTTTGGCCCACCTTTCAAGGTCTAATGGGGCTGGCCTGTGCTAGGGGCTTAATCTTTATTATTCTGGGGAGAGCAGTGGCATATTGGGATGAATGGCTTAGTTTTTTATATGCACTCGTGTGTGTGTGTGTGTGTTACTATGCACTCGTGTGTGTGTGTTACTATGCGGCTGACAGCCGCGGCACTTGTACTGTATGGGCGCATGAATTGCCGACTTACTTTCACTTCGGCAGCAGACTGCATTTCAGTCTTGCCCGCTCACTTCCCCACGAGCGCTATGCGGACGACATGTGCGCTCGGGGCAAGGAGTGGGCGCCATTATTATTCTTCTTCATCGGCATTTTGGGGAGCTATAGCTCCGCCCACAGGGCCGCTGGTGCTTACTGGAGGCGCAAATCGTCCTCCAATCAGTGCTGTCCGCGCGATGCAGGTGGCAGGGGCCAATCAGACAGTGCCCCTGCTCCAGGTACACCCCTCTCCAGCTATTGGCTAGTCTGTTCTCATCTCTGTCTACATAGAGCGGAGTTTCATCACAGCAGCTGCCACAGGGGCCACATAACTGTTACTCCCTCTAAACAGACAACTGGACTGTTAGTCTCCTATTTTGTCTGTATGACATGTAATTCCAAAATGCCTGGTTCTGCTGAACCCACTGGCTCTGCATGCTCCACTGCTCCCCCAGACCCCCTAGCTCCCCCGGATGCTCTTACAGTTCCGGTGGATTCTGCCGCCCCTCCAGCCTGGGTTTCTTCCTATCCCAGTATATGGCTGACTTGACTCAAGTCTCCCATTCGGTGGCTGAGGCCTCCCGTGACGTGGTGTCTGCCTTGAAGAGGTCTGCCCTGCGCCGGCCCTCTAGAGGGTCCCGCTCCTCTTCTCCACAAGCCTCACGCTCTCACAAGCGTACTAGGGGTGCTTCTTCTGACTCTTACATTGAGTCTTACAGTAGACGTGGGCGCTCCCCCCGTGGGTCTCGCCCCCCCCGTGGCATCTGGTCACAAATGTCGCTCCTCCAGAGGACGTTCCCAGAGTCGCCGCTCTGCCTCGCCAGAGCCGCGTACCCCGTCAGGGTCGCCCCCCTCCAGGGCTGCCTCCACTCGTTCACATTCTCCTGGTGAACTGGCGGATGAGGCTTCCGAATCGGCATCTGGCTCAGAGGACCGCTCGGATACAGTTGAAACGGTGAACTCATTGGTTGCGGCCATAAGAGACACCTTTCACTTAGAGGACCCAGGATCTTCGGACGTGACTCCTGAAGTATCCTTTCATTGTGCTAAACCAGCACCTCAAAGGTTTAGCTCTCACGCTGAATTTGACATCCTTCTGGAATCTGTATGGAGACATCCGGATAAGAGGTTCCCGGGAATGAAGAAGGTTCAAGTGCGTTACCCATTAGCCAAGAACCTTGCCTCTAAGGTGGTTTCCCCTCTCTCGGTGGATCCACCAATTTCCCACCACTCTAAGGCTACTACACTGCCGCTAGCAGATGCGGCTGCCTTCAAGGACTCGACAGACAAGAAGGTGGAGTCCTTAGCGAAGTTTGCCTCTGAAGCAGCAGGCTCTTCTCTGCTTCCCACCTTCGCCTCTGCATGGGTGTCCATGGCCCTTTCGGTGTGGTGCTCAAAACTCCGTCAGGGTATCCTGGCGGGATCTTTCTGCTTTGGTTCTCCAATGCTCTAAAGCTGGGGACTTTATGTGCACAGCTTCCATGCAGTCAGTCCATTGTGCTGTCTTTGCTGTGGGTCTCCTAGCGGCCCTCTGCCGCTCCATGTGGCTTAAGGCATGGGATGCAGATGCTGCCTCCAAAAGGTCTCTCACCGAGCTTCCTTTTACTGGTACCCGTCTTTTTGGCAAGCGCCTTGATGAGATTATCTCTGAGGCGACGGGGGTTAAGAGTTACTTGTTGCCTCAAAATAAGGCTTCCTTCCAGTCCTTTCGGACCTTTGGCCCAAATAAGGGGTCTGGGCAGGCGCCTTCGCGGGACAAGAAGGCTCCCTCGTTCCAGGCGCGTCCGTCTTGGAAGTCGGACACCAACCGTTCCGGCCGTTTTGCGGCCAAATCGGGCAACCGCAATCCCACTAACGCATGAAGTGAAGCCCCCACCCACAGATTTTTCTCGGGTGGGAGGTCGTCTCTTACTTTTTCGAGACATCAGGACCACACACATTCAGGACTCCTGGGTCAGAGACGTGGTGTCCAACAGATACCGAATCGAATTTGCCTCCCTTCCGAGGGATCTTTTTTTTCAGTCCCGAGCCCCCCGGTCTCCTTCTCTGGCAAAGCAGTTTCGGGAGGCCCTCCAGTACCTGCTCCTCCAGGGAGTTATTGTCTCTGTTCCTCCAGGGGAACGTTTTTGGGATTTCTATTCCAATCTTTTTGTGGTCCCCAAGAAAGGCGGTTCTGTGCGACCAATTCTGGAATTCAAGCATCTCAACCGTCATCTTCTCTTCTGCCACTTCCAAATGGAATATCTCCGTTCAGTAGTGGCATCCATAGAACAAGGGGACTTTCTTTCTTCGGTGGACATCAAGGATGCCTACCATCATGTTCCAATATTTCCCGGCCATCAGCGGTACCTCCGCTTTGCGGTTCCGGAGGGGCATTTTCAATTCGTAGCCCTACCCTTTGGTCTGGCCACTGCTCCTCGGGTCTTTACCAAGATCCTTGCGCCAGTGAAGGCCCTGTTATGGTCGAGAGGAGTCTCAGTGCTCCCTTACCTGGACGACCTTCTCATCAAGGCTTCCACCAGAGTCCAGACTCTAGAGAATGTGGATCTCACTCTTCAGACCCTGATTCGCTTCGGGTGGATGGTCAACCGGGACAGGTCTGTCCTCTCTCCCACCCAGTCTCTGATCTTCTTGGGACTTCAATTCAACACGGCCTCTGCCCGGATTTGCCTTCCGCCGTACAAACGTCAGGCGCTCCTGTCAGGAGTCCGCTCTCTTCGGGCCCAGGCCCCAGTTTCCATCCGCATTTGCATGGAAATCTTGGGTTGGATGGTAGCGGCCATGGGAGCCGTACCCTTTGCCCAGTTTCATTACCGTCCCCTTCAACTGGCGATTCTCTCTCAATGGGACAGATCTCCTCTGTCTCTCGATCACAACATTGCTCTCCCTCGTCGGATCCGTCAGTCTCTGCTCTGGTGGCTCTGCTCCCCCCTTCTTCTTCAGGGGCGATCATTTATTTCCCTCCACTGGCAGGTAGTTACAACGGATGCCAGTCTGTCGGGCTGGGGCGGTGTGTTCAGGGACTGGATGGTTCAAGGCCTCTGGTCGCCCCGGGAAGCCCTTCCGATAAACATCTTGGAGCTGAAGGCGATTCTTCTTTGTCTTCTTCATTGGGAGTCCTTGCTTCAGTCCCACCCTGTCAGCATCCAGGCGGACAACGCCACGGCCGTAGCGTACATAAGTCGGCAAGGCGGCACTCACAGCATGGCAGCCGTGGCAGAGGTGACAAAGATTCTCATCTGGGCGGAAAACAAGGTTCCGGCCATTTCGGCGATTCACATTCCGGGTGTGCACAACTGGGAAGCGGACTTCCTCAGCCGTTCCTCAGCCGACCCCGGCAAGTGGTCCCTACATCCAGAGGTCTTCGCAGATCTGCGACCTCTGGGGCATTCCAGTCGTGGACCTCTTCGCGTCTCGGCACAATTGGAAGATCCTTCCATTTGTGTCAAAGTCCCGGGACCCCTTGGCTCTAGCCGTGGACGCCCTAGTGATTCCTTGGGCGGGGTTTGCTCTGCCCTATCTGTTCCCTCCCCTTCCGCTCCTTCCCAGGGTTCTGAGGAAGCTCAAAGCGGAGGACGTTCTCGCCATACTGGTAGCTCCAGATGGGCCCGAAGGTCGTGGTACGCTGAAGTGGTCAGGCTCCTGGACAACACTCCACTGCACTTTCCACTTCGTTCGGACCTTCTGTCTCAGGGTCCTCTTTGCCACCCCATTTTACAGTCGCTGCATTTGATGGCGTGGCGGTTGAGACCACCGTACCTGGCGGTCTAATTTCGTTGGTGGGAAGCTCAGGTCTTGTCTCCTGTTACTTTTTCTGTCCCCCGTCTCAGTTGCAGTTGCAGTCGGGATTGGAACTGGGGTTGTCTCTCAGTTCCCTTAAGGGTCAAGTTACGGCCCTTTCTATTCTTTTCCAGCATCCTCTGGCTTCTAGTTCTTATGTCCCGACCTTCCTTCAAGGAGTGACGCATGCTGCCCCTGCTTATCGGTCACCTTCTCCCCCTTGGGACTTGAATCTTGTTATGGGTAGTGTTGCTCGCGAATATTCGCAATTCGAATTTTATTCGCGAATATCGCATATTCGCGAATTCGCGAATATTCGCAAATATAGCGCTATATATTCGTAATTACGAATATTCGTTTTTTTTTTTTATTTTTTTTTTCTTCACAGTACACATCACAGTGATCATCCCTCTCTTCTTCCAGCTTATGTGGTGTAAGAAGGCTCTAATACTACTGTGTGAGACCGGCATGCGAATTTTCGCATATACGAAAATTTGTATAAGCTATTTTTCGCATATGCGAATTTTCACATATGCTAATTTTTGAACATGGGAATTTTCGCTCATGTTAATTTTCGCACACGCGAATATTCGCATATGCGAAAATAAAACGAGAATATTGCGACTATGCGAATATTCGCGAATTTGATGAATATTCGTCCATATATTCGCGAATATTCGCGAATTCGAATATGGCCTATGCCGCTCAATACTAGTTATGGGTGTTCTCCAAGGTGAACCTCTTGAACCCCTTAGGGAAGGTGTCCCTGCGCCTCTTTTCTTGGAAAGTGGCGTTTCTTGTTGCTATCACCTCCATTTGGAGGGTGTCTGAATTGGCAGCTCTCTCCTGCCGTTCTCCGTTTCTGGTGATTCACCAGGACAAAGTTGTCTTCCGACCAGATCCTTCCTTTTTGTCTAAGGTTGTTTCGGCCTCAATGAGGACATTGTTCTTCAGTCCTTTTGTCCCACTCCTTCTCATCCTAAGGAGCGTTTACTCCACAAACTGGATGTGGTTCGGGCTGCTAGGTCTTATCTCTCTATCTCTTCTTCGTTTCGTCAGTGCAATTCCTTTTTCGTCCTTACAGAAGGTCATCGTAAGGCACAACCTGCTTCCAAGGCCACCATTTTTCGGTGGATCCGGTCTGCCATTTCGGAAGCCTATCGCTGTAGGGGGAAGATTCCTCCCTTCAGGGTTGTGGCTCATTCTACCCGTTTCTGTTGGGGCATCCTGGGCTCTCCAGAACAAAGCCTCGGCCTCGCAGATTTGCAAGACGGCAACTTGGTCGTCTTTGCACACTTTCTCGAGGTTCTACCGAGTTCATACCTTCGCATCGGCTGATGCTAGTCTGGGCCGTAAACTGCTGCAGGCGGCAGTGGAACAGCCGTCTGCCTGACTGATTATCTGCCCACCCAAGGGACTGCTTTGGTACGTCCCACGGTCTGTGTCCCCCAATGGAGCCTATAGAGAAAAGGAGATTTTACCGTAAAATCTCTTTCTTGAAGGATCCATTGGGGACACAGCTCCCGCCCTTTTGGGTTTCTCTTTGGTTCTCTGTCCGAGGGTGTGTTCAGTTAAATCTTTTTATCTGGTCCTCGGACAGTTCGTGTTTTTTTCCTTGACCTGTCGGTCCTCTCCTATTGCTCTGGTACTAAAACTGATTAGCGCAGGGCCTGGAGGCGGGTATATCCTGCTGGGAGGAGCCGACTTCTTTGTTGCCATGGTGTCATACCTCCTAGAGACAGCAGCATACACCCTCGGTCTGTGTCCCCCAATGAATCCTTCGAGAAAGAGGTTTTACTGTAAGTGTTAAAAATTCTACTTTTTGAACTTTGGAAATTTTTTTGCGCGCACACCATTGACCGTGTGATTTAATTAACAATATATTTTTATAGTTCGGACATTTTCGCATGTGGTGATACCACATATGTTTGTTTTTATTTTTATTTACACAGTTTTTTATGGGAAAAAGGGGGTGATTCAAACTTTTATTAGGGAAGGGGTTAAATGACCTTTGTTAACTTTTTTTTTCACTTTTTTTTTGTAGTGCTATAGCTCCCATAGGGAGCTATAGCACTGCACAGACTGATCTCCTATGCTGATCCCTGCAAAGCCATAGCTTTGCACGGATCAGTCAGATAGGGGCTCGATTGCTCAAGCCTGTAGCTCAGGCTTGGAGCAATCAATCGATGATCGGACACCGCAGAGACAGGTAAGGAGACCTCCGACTGCGTCCCAGCTGATCGGAACATGGCGATTTTATCGCGATGTCCCGATCAGCCCGACTGAGCTGCCGGGAAGCGTTTACTTTCGTTTTCAGACACGGCGGTCAACTTTGATTGCAGTGTCTGAAGGGTTAACAGCGCACGGCACAACGATCGATGCTGTGCGCTGTTAGCCCAGGGTCCCGGCTATGATTAGCAGCCAGGACCGACCCGGTGTGATGCGGGGTGAGTTAAATATTAAGAAAAGAATAATAAAAAAAATATATATATATATATATATATATATATATATATATATATATATATATATATATATATATATATATATTTATTTGAACCACTTAAGGACCAGGCCCATTTTGTTCTTAAGGATCAGAGCGTTTTTTGCACATTTGACCATTGTCACTTTAAGCATTAATAACTCTGGGATGCTTTTATCTTTCATTCTGATTCCGAGAATGTTTTTTCGTGACATATTCTACTTTATGTTAGTGGTAGAATTTCATCGATACTTGCATAATTTCTTTGTGAAAAATTCAAAAATTTTATGAAAAAATTTAAAATTTTGCATTTTTATTACTTTGAAGCTCTCTGCTTATCAGGAAAATAGACATTCCAAATAATTTATATAGTGATTCACATATACAATACGTCTACTTTTATGTTTGCATCATAAAGTTGACATGTTTTTACTTTTGGAAGACATCAGAGGGCTTCAGAGTATAGCGGCAATTTTCCAATTTTTCACAAAATTTTCAAAATCAGAATTTTTAAGGGACCACTTCAGTTTTGAAGTGGATTTGAAGGGCCTTCATATTAGAAATACCCAATAACTGACCGCATTATAAAAACTGCACCCCTCAAAGTATTCAAAATGACATTCAGTAAGTGTGCTAACCCTTTAGGTGTTTCACAGGAATAGCAGCAAAATGAAGGAGAAAATTCAAAATCTTAATTTTTTACACTCACATGTTCTTGTAAACCCAGTTTTTGAATTTTTACAAGGGGTGAAAGGAGAGAAATCTTCCTAAAATTTGTAACCCAATTTCTCTCGAGTAAGGAAATACCTCATATGTGTATGTAAAGTGTTTGTTGGGCGCAGTAGAGGGCTCAGAAGGGAAGGAGCAACACTGGGATTTTGGAGAGTGAGTTTTTACTAAATGGTTTTTGGGGGGCATGTCACATTTAGGAAGCCCCTATGGTGCCAGGACAGCAAAAAAAAAACACATGGCATACTATTTTGGAAACTACACCCCTCAAGGAACATAACAAGCGGTACAGTGAGCCTTAACACCCCACAGGTGTTTGACCACTTTTGGTTAAAGTTGAATGTGTAAATGAATTGTTTTTTCAATAAAATGCTGCCTTTCCCCCAAATTTTACATTTTTACAAGGGGTAATAAGAGTAAACGACCCGTAAAATGTGTAACCCCATTTCTTCTGAGTTTATTAAGCTTTCGGAGAGTGAATTTGTTTTGGAATGGGAGTCAGGGGCCATGTGTGTTTACAAAGCCCCCCGTAGTGCCAGAACAGTGGACCCCCACATGTGACCCCATTTTGGAAACTACACCCCTCACAGAATTTAATAAGGGGTGCAGTGAGTATTCACACCCCACTGGCGTTTGACAGATCTTTGGAATAGTGGGCTGTGCAAATGAAAAATTAAATTTTTCATTTTCACAGACGATTGTTCCAAAAATCTGTCTGGCATCTGTGGGGCGTAAATGCTCACTGCTCACTGTACCCCTTATTATATTACATGAGGGGTGTAGTTTCCAAAATGGGGTCACATGTGGGGGGGTCCACTGTTCTGGCACTATGGGGGGCTTTGTAAATACACATGGCCTTCAATTTCAGACACATTCTCTCTCTAAAATCCCAATGGTGCTCACTCTCTTCTGAGCATTGTAGTGCACCCGCAGAGTGCTTTACATCCACATATGTGGTATTTTTTTACTCAGAAAAAATGGGGTTACATAGTTTGGGGGCTTTTTTTACCATTTTCGCTTGTGAAAATGAAAAATTTAGGGTAACACCAGCATTTTAGTGAAAACATTTTTTTTTCCATTTCCCCATCCAACTTTAATGAAAATTCTTCAAACACCTGCGGGGTGTTCAGGCTCACTATACCCCTTGTTACATTCCGTGAGGGATGTAGCTTCCAAAATGGGGTCACATGTGGGAATTTTTATTTTTTTGCTTTTATGTCAGAACCGCTGTAAAATCAGCCACCCCTGTGCAAATCACCAATTTCGGCCTCATATGTACATAGTGCACTCTCACTCCTTAGCCTTGTTGTGCGTCCGCAGCTCATTTTACGCCCACATATGGGGTATTTCCGTACTCAGGAGAAATTGCGTTACAAATTTTGGTGGTCTTTTTTTCCTTTTACCGCTTGTGAATATAAAAAGTATGGGGCAACATCAGCATGTTAGTGTAAAAAAGTTTATTTCTTTACACTAACAGGCTGGTGTAGACCCCAACTTTTCGTTTTCATAAGGGGTAAAAGGAGAAAAAGCCCCCCAAAAATTTGTAGTGCAATTTCTCCCGAGTACGGAAATACCCCATATGTGGCCCTAAACTGTTTCCTTGAAATATGACAGGGCTCTGAAGTGAGAGAGCGCCATGTGCATTTGAGGACTAAGTTAGGGATTGCATAGGGTTGGACATAGGGGTATTCTACACCAGTGATTCCCAAACAGGGTGCCTCCAGCTGTTGCTAAACTCCCAGCATGCCTGGACAGTCAGTGGCTGTCCGGAAATGGTGGGAGTTGTTGTTTTGCAACAGCTGGAGGCTCCGTTTTGGAAACACTGCCGTACAATACGTTTTTCATTTTTATTGGTGGGGGGGACAGTGTAAGGGGGTGTATATGTAGTGTTTTACCCTTTATTATGTGTTAGTGTAGTGTTTTTAAGGTACATTCGCACTGGCGGGTTACGGTGGGTATCCCGCTAGAAGTTTGCGCTGCGGCGAAAAATTTGCCGCAGCCAAATCCACCCGTGTGAATGTACCCTGTACATTCACATGTGGGGGGGGGGGGGGGTCAATCCTCCAGCTGTTTCAAAACTACAACTCCCAGCATGTACTGACCATGCATGCTGGGAGTTGTACTTTTGCAACAACTGGAGGCACATTGGTTGGAAAACCTTCAGTTAGGTTCTGTTACCTAACTCAGTATTTTCCAACCAGTGTGCCTCCAGCTGTTGAAAACTATAGCTGTTGCTATAGTTTAGAGACCACTTGACAGTGATCTCCAAACTGTGGCCCTCCAGATGTTGCAAAACTACAAATCCCAGCATGCCCAGACAGCAAACAGCTGTGCGGGCATGCTAGGAGTTGTAGTTTTGCAAGATCTAGAGGGCCATAGTTTAGAGATCACTGCAAAGTGATCTCCAAACTATAGCCCTCCAGCTGTTGCAAATCTACAACTCCCAGCATGACCAAACAGCTGTCTGGGCATGCTGGGAGTTGTATTTTTGCAATATCTGGAGGGCTACAGTATAGAGACCACTGTATAGTGGTCTCAGACTGTAGCCCTCCAGATGTTGCTAGGCAACTCACAGGCTTCCGTAGGATCCAGGGAGCTGCATAGCCGTCCTCTTCTGCCGCCTGCTGCCACCGCCGTCCTCCTCCGTTTCCCTGTCCTGCCCCGCCTATTGTGGGTGGGTTGGACAGGGAAAGCGAAAGTTAACCCCCCGCCCCCGATCTGCTATTGGTCATCGCGTCCTGACGACCAATAGCAGGGATAGGAGGGGTGGCACTCCTGCCATCTCACTCCTATCCCTTCAGGGGGATCGTGGGTGTCTTAGACAACAGCGATCCCCCTTATATTCCGGGTCACCATAAACCTGTATGACCCAGAATAGGAGCAAATCGCAAGTGTGAATTCACTTGCGATTTGCGCCGATCGCCAACATGGGGGGGGTCTGATGACCCTCTGGGCATTTCCGCGGGGTGCCTGCTGATCGATAACAGCAGTCAACCCGGTCCGGTCCCCGCTCAGCGGGGACCGAAATTCCCACGGACGTACGCGTACGTCCTAGGTCCTTAAGTACCAGGAAGCTAGGACGTACGCATACGTCCTTGGTCCTTAAGTGGTTAAAGTCAGAGGGACATTAATTTACAATTTCTCTAAACCATACGTGTACATATATTCCTTACCTTTTTCATCAGTATTAGAATTTCTTTGTATTTGTCTTTTGTGTTTCTAAGCATTTGTAATTGCATCTCGTGCAGAGAATGAGCCATGGCATAGACAGATTTATACACTAGATAAGTGACTCGAAAACTCTCAGTATAATAATCACTTGGATTCATTTCACCGGACTTAATAGTTCTGTTGCATTTATGAAGTTGTTTCACACGTGTTCTCAGAAATTCATTAAGCAATAGATCTGAGGATAAGCAACGAAAATAATATGCAAAGATATACTCCAATAATATGTTATGTGTATGATTTATTGTACTGATATCGTCTAGGAATCTTTTTAAATCTGGAATCTTTTTAGAAGGCAGTAAAAATACCAGACTTTTGTGAAATGATGGTTTTCTGGTTTTGGGTATTAGCATTTGAGAATTCCAACCTGCTGGAATAATGAATGTCTTCTCCTGAGCCTTATTGAGTCTAGACTTAATAAAAAGTTCATTGAAAACAGAAAATTTACCACAAATTACAGTGACCTGTGATGTTGATTTGTTAAGGACTAAAAGGTTTTCATCAAAACGTTGTTTTTTTCCCCCCCATCTATCATATATTTTAATAATATATTCAATACAGATATCATATTTAACCGCCATTGTCTTCAGCTCTTGGCTCTGCTTCTCACCGACATCATCATCAGATGTGATAACACCGATCCACGTCCAGTTATAATGTCTGATTAATTGAACCATTGCCAGGAGTTGAGTTGAGTGATTGGGAAGTGCTTGGAAGAAGGACGGGAAGAGTTTGACATTGCTCAGAATAGGATCCACTGCGCCATAACTGATCTGTATAATATAGTAACAATTTAGGATCAAAAATGATTATAACTACCCTTAATATGTTCTGCTGCATGATAAACATTGCTGTATATAATAGATGTACTGTTAGACAACATACATTGCACCTGGAGACAAACTAATATTATCCATTGTCACGATTCGGCAGGCTTGAAGTGGATCCTCTGTGTCAGAGAGGGATTGGCGTGGACCGTGTCGGTGGACCGGTTCTAAGTTGCTACAGGTTTTCACCAGAGCCCGCCGCAAAGCGGGATGGTATTGCAGCGGCGGTAGCAACCAGGTCGTATCCACTGGCAACGGCTCAACCTCTCTGACTGCTGAGATAAACGCGGTACAAGGGAATAGACAAAAGCAAGGTCAGATGTAGCAGAAGGTCGGGGCAGGCGGCAAGGTTCGTAGTCAATGGTAATAGCAGGAGGTCAGGAACACAGTAGTGGTAAACACAGAGTAGCTTTCTCTAGCCACTAAGGCAACAAGATCCGGCAAGAAAGTGCAGGGGAAGTGAGGTAATAAAGCCAGGGAGCAGGTGGAAACTAATTAGGGTGATTGGGCCAGGCACCAATCATTGGTGCACTGGCCCTTTAAATCTCAGAAAGCTGGCACGCGCGCCCTAGAGAGCGGAGCCGCGCGCGCCAGAGCATGACAGCCGGGGACCGGGACAGGTGAGTGACTTGGGATGCGATTCGCGAGCGGGCGCGTCCCGCTAAGCGAATCGCATCCCCGCCGGCAATGTCAGGGCAGCGCTCCCGGTCAGCGGGTCTGACCGGGGCGCTGCAGGGAGAGAAACGCCGCAAGTGCTTCGGGGAGGAGCAGGGACCCAGAGCGCTCGGCGTAACATCCATGTCATGTACACATTTAAAGGAGTACTCCGGTGCACACTTTTTTCATGTTATCCCGTCCGGGCTGCAAAATAAAAGAAAACGCACTTTCTCTTACCTGCCAACGAGCCCCCGGAGCTCCGGTACAGGAGTTCGGTCCCCGGGTTGTATTCTTCTTACTTCCTGTTAGCTCGGCACATCACACGGAGCTTCAGCCTATCACTGGCTGAGGCGGGACATCGCTGCGGCCAGTGATAGGCTGAAGCTCCGTGTGACGTGCCGGGCTAATAGGAAGTAAGAAGAATACAGCCCGGGGACCGAACACCTGTACCGGAGCTCCGGGGGCTCGTTGGCAGGTAAGATAAAGTGCGTTTTTTTTTATTTTGCAGCCCGGAAGGGAAAACATGAAAAAAGTGTGCACCGGAGTACTCCTTTAAAAGCAGCTTTATCTATCTCCTCTTTTTTTTTTTTGTAAAGACAGAACTCTAATATTTCTTCCATTGACGGTCATATGAGGGCTTGTTTTTTGAGGGACCAATTGTATTTTTTTTCATTGTCAAGCAGACAATTAATTTGATACATTTTAGATATGAGTACGTTTAAGCCATTCATTTTATGTCTGTTTTAAAATATGGGGAGTTGCAACCATACATGTAACATCTTTCACAGCATTTGTGTGCCACATTTGTATGCACACAATATCTCCCTTCTAGAACTAACATATTGTCACCACCGCTTTTGCATGCCATATTTTTGTCCGCATGAGCGCAAAATTTTTTTTCCAAGAATCGACATATTGTAAAACATACATTGTTCTTCCTTTTCTTGAAGTGTGAACATCCAACCATGCCTCGAATGAAAAAGCATTCCCATAAACAAACAACCAACAAGATAATCTAAAGAATCTGAAGAAAAAAGGACATAAACTCTGACAAATAAGAAAACAAAGTGTCTGACTAACAATGAATGGCCAGTCGTGATTGAACGTAGTGAGGGCTTCTGTTCACTGAATTACTAGTAGCATAAAGCTGTCCCTGACATTGCTATAGTAATGTGTCCTCACCTGTGAGTATCCAAAAATGCTTAATATTTGTGCCAAGTTTAAAGATATGTCTGGATTCATATCTCCGATAACACCGACCAAGTTTTCCAACTCTTTGTAACAATTGTAATTGGGAATAGTTTTTCCAGGACCAGATAAAATCTGCAGAACCTTGTCTATAGCGTTATTTACATTGTTACAAGAGTCATACACATGGTATCCCAGGGTCATATTTGGTAATACATTCGGATTCTTGTTAATCTCTTCAATGGCAAAAATAAAAGCCATCAGATATCTGTAGAAACGAGGCATAGGCCTGTAGAAAGGGAAAAAAAAAGACAGGTTTTTATTGGTCGGGGTTTAACCCATTGGGGACGAAGCCCATTATGACTCTAAGGACGGGAGCATTTTTTTTTTCAAATCTGACCTCTATCATTTTATGCATTAATAACTCTGGGATGCTTTTACTTATAAATTTGTTTCCGAGATAGTTTTTTGGGACATATTCTACTTTCTGTTAGTGGTAATTTTCCGTCTATACTTGCATCATTTCTTGGTGAAAAATTCAAAAATTTCAGGAAAATTTTTGAATTTTTCTAACTTTGAAGCTCTCTGCTTGTAAGAAAAAGGGACAAGTCAAATAAATTACATATTGATTTACATATACAATATGTTTACTTTGTTAGCATCATAAAGTTGCCATGTTTTTACTTTTTGAAGACATCTGAGGGCTTCAAAGTATAGCAGCAATTTTTCACGAAAATTTCAAAATCTGAATTTTACAGGGGCCAGTTAAGTTTTGAAGTGAATATGAGGGTCTTTATGTTGGAAATCCCCTATAAACTACCCCATTATGAAAATTGCACCCCTCAAAGTATTCAAAATGGCTTTCAAAAAGTTTGTTAACTCTTTAGATGAGGGGTACTCAACTATTTAGTGAGGGTCCCCTTATTTAGGTCTGCCACTGGTAAAGGTCCGAGCAAAGCGCTGAGGCCTGGTTCACACCTAGTGGCCGCATTGTCATGACGGAAATAGGTAAAATGACTGGAGTCTGTAAATCTACAGTTACCTTTATTTTCTGAATACTGCCAGAGACTGTACCCCTGAAAATAATACTTCCACATACTGTACTCCAGAATAACATACTTCCGCATTGTGTACCCTTGAATAAAATACTGCCGCATTGTGTACCCCTGAATATAATACTGCCACATGCTGTACCCCTGAATATAACTGCCACATCTTGTGCCCCTGAATATATTACTGCAACATACTATACCCATGAATACATTACTGCTACACACTGTGCCCCTGGTATATTACTGCCGCATGCTATTTCCCTGAATATATTACTGCCACACGCTGTGCCCCTGGCATATTTCTGCCACACAATATGTCCCTATTATATTACTGCCACACATTTTGCCCCCACAAAAAGTGATGCCGCTGTGCTCCCAGAATACATAATGTCACTGTGCCCCCAGAATACATAATGCCTCTGTGCCCCCAGAATACATGATGCCTCTGTGCCCCCAGAATACACAATGCTGCTGTGCCCCCAGAATACACGAAGCTGCTGTGCCCCCAGAATACGTAATGTCACTGTGCCTTCAGAATACATAATGCCACTGTGCCCCCAGAATACATGATGCTGCTGTGCCCCCAGAATACACAATGTCACTGTACCTTCAGAATACATAATGCCACTGTGCCCCCAGAATACATGATGCCGCTGTGCCCCCAGAATACACAATGTCAGTGCCCCCAGAATCAAAATGCTGCTGTGTCCCCAGAATACACGTCACTGCCCCCAGAATACTGAAGAGTCACAGGTGCCCCCAGAGAACTGAAGAGTCACAGGTGGGGGAATGACTGGGAAATTAAGAGTGTGGATGGTGTGGGGGTCTGTAGCAGTGTGGAGGATGGGGTCTGTAGCACTGTGGAGGAGGGGGGGCTATAGCAGTGTGGAGGATGGGGGGCTGTAGCAGTGTGGAGGAGGGGGGCTGCAGCAGTGTGGAGGAGGGGGGAGCTGTAGCAGTGTGAAGGAGGGAGAGCTGTAGCAGTGTGGAGGAGGGGGGGCTGTAGCAGTGTGGAGGATGGGGGGCTGTAGCAGTGTGGAGGATGGGAGGTCTGTAGCAGTGTGGAGGATGGGGGGGCTGTAGCAGTGTGGAGGATGGGGGGCTGTAGCAGTGTGGAGGATGGGAGGCTGTAACAGTGTGGAGGATGGGGGTCTGTAGCAGTGTGGAGGATGGGGGGTCTGTAGCAGTGTGGAGGACGGGGGGGGGCTGTAGCAGTGTGGAGGACGGGGGGCTGTAGCAGTGTGAAGGATGCGGGGGCTGTAGCAGTGTGAAGGATGCCTTACCACCATCACCATCCTCCGCACTACTATAGCCCCACATCCTCCCCTTCCCCCATCATCCTCCACACTCCTACAGTGCTCCCCACCCCTCTGCCATGCTAAACTACACATTTCATCCCCAGCCGAAACCAGCCCTTCCCCACCTCCATAGCGTCCGCTGCAGCTCTCAGCGGCAGCGGGATCTCCTTCTGCTGCTTAGCAGCCGAGGCAGGGACACGTCCGTCACGTGGGGCGTGCATATGTGCAGACATTTTAAAGGGACAGCATCCCTGCCCCTGCTCAATTAACTTGGGGCCGGGGGACAAGCCAAAGGCGGGGCATTACTCAAGAGGGGGGCATCATTGAGAGCGGCCAGAGACGCATTTGTTTGTCTTAAAATTGTCTCTGGGCAGATGGACGGCTCCCTGGGAAGCCTATACAAGTGAAGGGGAGTAAGTCGGCGGGCGGGCGGTCCGCATTGCTGTCGGCCGCGGTCCGGATTTGGACCGCGGTCCGCCAGTTGAGTACCCCTGCTTTAGATGTTTCACAGGAATAGCAGCAAAATGGAGGAGAAAAATCTAAATCTCCATTTTTTACACTAACATGTTATTGTAGCCCGATTTTTTCATTTTTACAAGGGGTATAATGTAAAAAGACCCCCAAAACCTGTAATTCATTTTCTCTTGATTAAGGAAATACCTCATATGTGGTTTTAAAGGGCTCTGTGGGTGCACTAGAGGCCACAGAAGGGAAGGAGCGACAATTGCATTTTAGAGAGCGAATTTTGCTGAAATTGTTTTTGGGGGGCATGTCACATTTAGGAAGCCCCCATGATACCAGAACAGTAAAAAAAAACACATGGCATACTATTGTGAAAACTAGAGATGAGCGAATCGAAGTTCACGAACCCGAATTCATTACGAATTTCATGAAAAATTTGATTTGCAACGAATGTGAATATCGCCGCGATTTGATTGCACAAATCGCTTCATTAAACTTCATTTTACAGCGTTCCAGGCTATTGAAGACCTAAAATGGCAGATCCACGTGTGAGTACAAGGGATAGGGGATTATGGGAGGGCAGGAAACAGCGGCGGGAATGAAGGTAGGCGGGCTGACCCTGAACCACATGTGAGATGCAGCCTATCAGCATTCATTTAATATCAAAGCCCCTATATAATCGTCAGCCATCTTGCCTCTCTTCATTTCATCTATGCACTCAGAGATAGAGAGAATGGGACTGTGTGTGTCTGACTAGCTTATACGACAGCCTTACACTGCAACTGCTAGTCACATCAGCATTAGGGAAAGGCAGGAGTGCAGAGTGCTGTGCTGTTACACTGAGAAGGATCATTGATAGTCAAACATCCTATTCACGTTATTGAGCATTGCAGCAGAGAGGGGCAGATAGCTGTCAGCTGCCTCATACAGATCTCCAAGCTGCCTGAACTTTATCAACCATATTACCACCTAATTTTTCAGTACAATTCATATTTTTTTTTTTTTGCTCCACAAATCATCTGCTGCTCAGAATTGTGTGACAGAGTGCAATTTAGGGTTTAATTCCTGTATATTTTTTTTATTGTGGTGCTGCACTGTTGGGTCCTGCTGCTGTTCACAAATATGTTATTTTTCAGCGGACTGTAGTGCATTTGTCTGCCCGCATACGTGCATAACACATGCCTACATCAAAGCTGTCTACTATTCTGTATCTGTAACAAGTCTAGATACAGGGAAAGTCCTGACTCCTTCCAAAAGTAATCAGCTGCTGGTGTTTTTAAAAAATACTTATTTTTTCTGCATATAGTTAAGCATATTACTGTCCTCATCAGTGCATACCACATAGATACATCCAAGTATTGTACCATTTAGTACCTGTTAATCTGTCAAGGTTCTCCATACTGTCAAAGTCCAAACAATAGTATTCACCGGCTGGTGTTTTAAAAAAACACAGAGTATTTTCTACGTATAATTGCGCATATTACTGCCCTCATCAGTGCATACCGCATAGGTACATCCAAGTATTGTTCCATTTAGTACCTTCTAATCTGTCAAGGTGCTTCATACTGTCAAAGTCCAAACAATAGTATTCACCGGCTGGTGTTTTAAAAAAATACAGTTTTTTCTGCATATAGTTGCGCATATTACTGCCCTCATCAGTGCATACCGCATAGGTACATCCAAGTATTGTACCATTTAGTACCTTTTTAATTTGTCAACTTGCTCCATACTATCAAAGTCCAAACAATAGTATTCACCAGCTGGTGTTTTTAAAAAAAAAACAGTTTTTTCTGCGTATAGTTGTGAATATTACTGCGCTCATCAGTGCATACCGCATACGTACATCCAAGTAGTGTACCATCTTGTTAATCTGTAAAGGGCCTACATACTGTGAAAGGACAGCCATAAGTAATCACCTGCTGCTGTTCTAGACAAATACTGTTTAAAGAGTAGTGTTGCGTATTGTAATACCCTCATAAACGCACTAAGTATGTCAGGCAGAGAAGTGCCAGGACGTGCACAGAGGAGTGGCAGAGGCCTAAATACTTCAGGCAGAGTTGGCAGCAGACTTTGGGCGAGTGGCAGCAGGAGTCGCAGCGAGAGGCCTGAGCTCCCGTTATCAGCCAGCGATCGTGTCTCGACCGGTAACCCATCTTATGTCGTCGATTGTTTAACACGCTCATCCACATCATCACAAGTGACATCTGACACCCCCAGTCAACAGTCGGTGGGTTCCTCAGACACAACCCTCAGTTGGCATGGCCCGGGAGCAGTCCCTGTCCTCCCATTGCCTTTGTCCTATGCTGTTCCCACTCCTAGAGAAGTATCTTATGCTGTGGGTTCAGCTCCACTATTTACTGAGGATGATCTAACAGAGGACAGTCAGCAGCTACTGGCCAGCAGAGAAGGGGAGGAGACATGCGCCGGTTGCTCCGTTAGGCGCCCAAGTAGTGATGCGGAGAGTGACGTAGGAGGCGATGTTGCAAGGGTTCAGGGTCCAGATGCAGACACTGTTGGGGAACCTGAGGAGGACATCAGTGACGTGCACACAACTGTTGATGATGATGAAGCCGATCGCAATTGGGAGCCGGGTGCAGAAGGGGCTTCATCATCATCAGGAGAAGAGAGTTGCAGGTTGCCCTTGAGGCAACAAGGTGGTAGCAAGGTTGGCAGTCAGCGTGGTGGCAGGAGTGGAAATTCAGGAGCCAAACTTGCGGATTGCAGGTGGGAAAATCAGCGACTCGGCGGTGAGTAAGGACAGCAACTACCTGCAATTGATAAAGGGAGCTATGACTCCCGAAACGCATCTTGCTTTATTTATTTATTTTCTTTGATTTCTTTATGCTGTGAAAAAGAAATTATTTACTTTATACCAATACCCACGACTTTGGGTTACTTCCTTGGGAGCGCCACTGCAGTTTTTTTCTACAATTCTGCACTAAAAATTTGTAGAGACTGACGTTTGTCAAGATTAATCAGGGATGGATCAGCCAGGATTTCCAGCAACCAATGCCAGATGCCTCAGAATAGATTGACCATGCTGCTACACCAACATTTCCCAATTTTGTTTGGTTATGAAACCCTCTTGGGTTATCAATTAGGGTTATGAAACCCTCTTTGGTACTGCGATTGCCTTCTCCTGGCTCATCCTGTGTCTTTCAGGAACTACTTGCCTCACTGATGCTTCTGATCTTGGGCCTTTAATTTTTGGATGTTTAGCAGTAGCTAAATACATGCTTAATGCAAATGTAAACATTGATCTTTAAATGTAAGGGGTTATGAAACCCTCTTGGGTACTGCGAATGTCTGCTCCTGACTCATTCTGTGTCTTTCAGGAACTACTTGCCTCACGGACGCTTCTGGCCTTGGGCCTTTAATTTTTGGAAGTTTAGCAGTGGCTAATACATGCTTAATGCAAATTTCAACTATGATCTTTAAATTCTCGGCGCTCTGCCAGGGCCTTCTCCTACCCTGCTGGGGCCGATCCGAGGACCTCACTAAACCATCCAATCGGTAGTAGAGACATGCGGTGTGTACAAAGGGCACTTAGTTGGGATTCTTCTTTCCTGACAAATAATTGCAATCCCTGATCCCTATCACGAACGGGGTTCAACGGGTTACCCGCACCTGTCGGTGAAAGATAGACACACGCTGGTCCGTTCCGTGTAGCGCGCGTGCAGCCCCGGACATCTGAGGGCATAACACACCTGTTATTCGCGATTGATCGTGCAATGTAAGGGGTTATTAATGCCTCTTGGTTACTGCTGACGCCTACTCCTGACTGCTCCTGTGTCTTTCAGGAACTACTTAACTTCATGATGCTTCTGGGTTTGGGCCTTTAATTTTAGGATTTTTGAAATACATACATAAATGCTTAATTTAAATTTCAACATTTATGGTGCAATGTATGGGGTTATTAAACACTCTTGGGTAGTGTTTTTTTTCAAATTTTCTGATAATTATTACAGTAATAAACTTGAATTTTCCAGAATAATAACCATTACACCATTGAACGCTTGTTGTGTGTGATTTTTAAGTAAAATTTCTAAAAAAAAAACTACGGAGAGGGATGAACTCTGCTTCTTTATTTCATAAAAAAATATTTTAGAGAAGAATGTCTTTTGATGGTCCACCGTCCTGCATTATAGAGTCTTCTGGACTCTTGGATATGCGCTTGTTCTTAAACAAAGGTACAAAAACCAAAAATGGCCGGTCAGGGCTATGGAGACGTTGCGCCTACATCTTACGGCCACATGAGCCCTGTGGGTGCTTGTGAGATTAGGTCCTTTGAGCCCACACGGCAGGTCTGGGACACAAATTTTGATTTAAATTTCAAATAAAAAAATCTGACATTTCAATGGTCTCCTCATGCTGCAGCCAACTCCAGGCTGCATCTTATTATTTTCATAAAAAATGTTTTTTTTTTTTATTGGGGATTGTGAAGCTTTGGTCACTCAGGCAATATTTGGTTTACTGATGGCGCTGCTAGGCCTGGGTCTGGGAATTTCAAATTTTCTCATAGGTAGCATCCGCTATCCTAAAGTCTTCTTCATAAATTTCTACAATTGTTGTGTTTTTTTGGTGGGATTGTGAAGCCCCTGGTGTGTACTCATGCATCAGCCTACTCCAGGCTGTGTCATTCAGGCAATATATGGGTTACTGATGCCGCTGCTGGTTCTGGGAATTTCAAATTTTCTCATAAGTAGCACCCGCTATCCAAAAGTCTTCTTCATAAATTTCTACAATTGCTGTGTTTTTTGGGGGGGGGATTGTGAAGCCCTGGTGTGTACTCGTGCATCATCCAACTCCAGGCTGTGTCATTCAGGCAATATATGATTTACTGATGCCGCTGTGGGGCCTGGGTCTGGGAATTTAAAATGTTCTCATAGTTAGCACCCGCTATCCCAAATTTTCGGTTTAAATTTCTTAATTCATCTTTTAATCTTAGTGATTGTGAAGGCCTAGTGCCTACTCATGCTGCCAACACCTCCACGCTGTGCCATTCATCCACTATATGGTTTCCTCATGCTGCCAACACCTCCAAGCTGTGTCATTCTGCCACTATATGGTGTCCTCATGCTTCAGCCTCATCCAAGCTGTGTCATTCAGCCACTAAATGTTGTCCTCATGCTGCCAACACCTCCATGCTGTGCCATTCAGCCACTATATAGTGTCCTCATGCTGCCAACACCTCCACGCTGTGCCATTCAGCCACTATATGGTGTCCTCATGCTACCAACACCTCCACGCTGTGCCATTCAGCCACTATATGGTGTCCTCATGCTGCCAACACCTCCACGCTGTGCCATTCAGCCACTATATGGTGTCCTCATGCTGCCAACACCTCCACGCTGTGTCATTCAGCCACTATATGGTGTCCTCATGCTTCAGCCTCATCCAAGCTGTGTCATTCAGCCACTATATGGTGTCCTCATGCTGCCAACACCTCCACGCTGTGCCATTCAGCCACTATATGGTCTCCTCATGCTGCCAACACCTCCACGCTATGTCTTTCAGTCACTATATGGTCTCCTGACACTGATGCCACCACCAGGCTCTGTCATTGTGCTGCTGTGCGGCAGTGATTCTAAAAGCAATGCTGGTAATCTGCATGTTATTCTGAATAACAGTATTATTTCACTGCCCCAGCACACTCCATATGCGTTTTAGAACACAGCAAAGTGTTCTATACTCCTATAGAGGCTATATGTAGGCTAGAAATAGCCTTTTTTAATATAGATGCGCCGGGAAAAAATTTGAATCGAAACAAACTTTTTCGGAAAATTCGGCGAATCGGCCGAATCGAATTTTTGAAAAGTTCGCTCATGTCTAGTGGAAACTACAAGCCTCAAGGAACATAACAAGGGGTAAATTGAGTCTTTATATCCCACAGGTGATTGACGAACTTTTGTTAAAGTGGGACTTGAAAATGAAAAATTTGATTTTTAACACTAAAATTCTGGTGTAACCCCAAACTTTTCATTTTCACAAGGAGTCATAGGAGAAAATGCCCCCGGAATTTGTAACCCCATTTCTCTTGAGTAAGGAAATACTTCACATGTGAATGTAAAGTGCTCTGTGGGTGCACTAGAGGACTCAGAAGGGAAGGAGCGACATTGGGCTTTTGGAGAGTGAATTTTGCTAAAATGTTTTTTGGGGGGCATGTCACATTTAGGGAGCCTGTATGATGCCAGACCGGTAAAAAAAAACAACATGACACACTATTTTGGAAACTACACCCCTCAAGGAACATAACAAGGGGTAAAGTGAACCTTAACACCCCACAGGTGATTGAAGAACTTTCGATAAAGTTCAATAAAACATAAAAAAAAATCATTTTCACAAGGGTTTAAAGGAGAAAAAGTCCCCAAAAATTAGTAACCGTTTCTTAGTATAGAAATTTCTCATATGTGGATATAAAGTGCTCCGTGGGCAAACTACAATGCTTAGAAGAGAAGGAGCGCCATTGGACTTTTGGAGAAAGAATTTGGTTGGAATGGAAATCGGGGACCATGTGCGTTTACAAAGCCCCCCCCCCCCATGGTGCAAGAAAAGTGGATCCTCCCCCCCCCCCCCCCAGCAGTAGTGATCAGAATAAGTACCTGGACGCGAGGTCCCCAACAGGTTAAGTGTTCAGACCCCATCTGATGACAAGATCAAGCCAGGAGAGAACTGGGCAGCCACACTCCCACAATCTGGGAGAGAACGTCATAGGCGCACACTTCTCCCAGCTCCTTCTCATGATCAAGGACATTTCTTTTTTTTTAATGGCAGTGCCCATTTAAGGATATAGTTAATGTGTAGTAATAAAATAACTACATTAGACATTTTACTGACTTGGCTCCGTAACCTCTTCAGGACGCAGGGCGTATGCTTACGCCCTGCATCCTTAGTCCTTAAGGACGCAGGGCATACAGGTACGCCCGTGGGTATTTTGTTCCCCGCCGCTAGACTGGACCGGGATGCCTGCTGAAATACTTCCGCAGGCATCGCTGCACATCGCCGAGGGGGGGGGGGGGTCAATACAGACCAGCGATTTTCTGTGATTCCGGGTCATAAGGGTCTCTGGTGACCCGGAAAATAAGGGGGATCAGGGCTGTCCGACACAGCTCCGGTCCCCCGGAAGGGACAGGAGTGAGGTGGCAGGAGTGCCACCCCTTCTACCCCTGTGATTGATCGGTCAGAAGCAACTGACCAATCGCCGAAAGGGGGTGGGGGGGGGTTAAAGTTCAGTTCCCCCGGTCTGCCCACCCAGAGCGGGGTAACGGTGAATTTCACCAGATCCAGCGGAGATGGCGGCGATGGCTTCATGTGGCGGCGACGGTGGTCATGACAAAGGTGGAACAGCGGCGGCAATCTGGGTAAGTCGCCTGGAGATCTGGAGGACCACAGTTTAGAATCTCTAAACTCTGGCCCTTTAGATCTTGAAGAACTATAACTCCCAGCATGCCCACACAGCCATTTGCTGTCTTGGCATGCTGGGATATGTAGTTTTACAACATCTGGAGGGCCATAGTTTGGAAATCACTGTGCAGTGGTCTCTAAACTGTGGCCCTTCAGATCTTGCAAAACTACAACTCCCAGCATTCCCACAAAGCCATTTGCTGTCTTGGCATGCTGGAATTTGAAGTATTGCAACATCTGGAGGGCCAGAGTTTGGAGATCACTGTGCAGTGGTCTCTATACTGTGGCCCTCCAGATGTTGCAAAACTACAACTACCAGCATGCACGCACAGTCAGTCAGTCCATGCTGAGAGTTATAGTTTTGCAACAACTGGAGAGGCTTGTGCACCCCCCCCCCCTTTTCCCCAATGTGAATGTACAAAGTACATTCACACGGGAGGGGTTTACACTAAGTCCCCCCCCCCTTTTTTTCACTAAAATGCTGGCATTACCCCAATTTTTTTCTATTTTCACAAGGGCTAATAGGAGAAAAAGACCCCCAAAATTTGTAACCCCATTTCTTCTAAGTAAACAAATACCCCATATGTGGTTGTAAAGTACTCTGCGGGCACACTACAGGGCTCAGAAGAGAAGCACCACTGAGCTTTTGGAGAGAGAATTTTGCTGGAATTGAAGGCCATGTGTGTTTACAAAGCCCCCCATGGTGTCAGAACAGTAGGACCCCCCCCCCCCACATGTGATCCCATTTTGGAAATTACACCCCTCACGGAATGTAACAGTGAGCATTTACACCTCACAACTGTCTGACAGATTTTTTGAACGGTGGTCCATGAAAATGAAAACTAAAATTTTTAATTTGCACAGCCTACTGTTCCAAAGATCTGTCAAATGCCAGTGGGGTGTAAATGCTCACTGCACCCCTTATTACATTCCGTGAGGGGTGTCATTTCCAAAATAGGGTCACATGTGGGGAGGGGGGCCGCTGTTCTGCCACCATGGGGGCATTGTAAATGCACATGGCCCAAGACTTCAATTCCAACCAAATTCTCTGTCCAAAACCCAAATGGCCCTGTAGTGCACCAGCTGAGCACTTCATGTCCACAAATGGGTATTTCCTTACTCAGGAGAAGTTGAACTTCAAATTTTGGGGTCCATTTTCTCCTATTACCCCATGTAAAAATGAAAAATTTGGAGTAACACCATCATTTTAGTGTTAAAAATCTAATTTTTCATTTTCACGTCCAACTTCAACGCAAACCTGTCAAACACCTGTGAGGAGTTAAGGCTAACGATACCCTTTTTTACATTCCTTAAGTGGTGTAGTTTTCCAAATAGTGTGCCATGTGTTGTTTTTTTGTTTTTTGCTGTTCTGGCACCATGGGGGCTTCCTAAATGCAACATGTCCTACAAAAAACATTTCAGCAAAATTCTCTTTTCAAAAGCCCAATGGCGCTCCTTCAATTCTGAGACCTGTAGTGCGCCAGCAGAGCACTTTACGTCTACATATGGGGTATTTCCTTACTCAGGAGTAATTGGGTTTAAAATTTTCAGATTCCTTTTCTCGTTTTACCCCATGTGAAAATGAAAAATTTGGAGTAACATCATCATTTAGTGTTAAAAATAAAATTTTTGATTTTCACGTCCAACTTCAACGCAAACCTGTTAAACCTGATTTTTTCCAGAATTAAGACAAAATCAAACCTATATAAGTAGGGTACCATGATAATCGTATGGACCTACAGAATAAAGAAAAGGTGTTACTTTCACGAAAAATTTACTTTGTAATGACAACACTCATTTTACCCTAAAATGTATGATAAACCCCCCCCCAAAAAAAAATTTTTGTTACAAAATTTGAACGAAAATCACAATTTTGATAATTTGGCAGGGTTTTATTTTCGTGCTGTACACTTTACAGTAAATATGACAGGTTTTCTTTATTTTTTGGGTCCATACAATTAAAACGATACCCATGGTTACATACCTTTCTATTGTTGTACTGTATTGTTGAAAATTTCAGACTTTTATTTTACAAAATTAGGACGTTTAAAATTGACCCATTTTGACCACCTCTAACTTTCTCATTTTTCCGTATGTGTGAGGGCTAATTTTTGCGCCATGATCTGTAGTTTTTATCTGTACCATTTTTACATATATATGATTTTAGGATAGCATTTTATTAATTTCTTTGCAATGTGAGGTGACCAAAAAGCAGAAATTTGGGGCTTTTTTCTTTTTAAACGTTTACGCTGTTCACCGTACGGGATCATTAACATAATATTTTTATAGTTCGGACAGTTACGCATGCTGCGATTCCAAATATATTTATTATTTACATTTGTTATGCTTTTTTTATTAAAATGGGGAAAAAGGGTTATTTAAATCTTTAATGGGGAGGGTCTTTTTCCAAAAAAGTTCCACTTTTTTAAAACTTTTTTTGTAATTTATTTTACACTTTAGTCCCCATGGGGAACTATTTATAGCAATCATTAGATTCCTAATACTGTTCAGTGCTGTGCATAGGCATAGCACTGATCAGTCTTATTGTCAATCTTTTACTCTGGTCTGCTGGAAGGCAGATCAGAACAGAGGACCCTGGGAGAGCTTCAGAGGCAGGTGAGGGGACCTCCGTCCGCCATCTTGGCTGATCTGATCCCCCAGCAGTGCCACAGGCGATAAGATAAGCCATTTAAATCAATCCGTATTGATCACAGCATCTGAGGGGTTAATGGCGGACATCAGTGTGATTGCTGATGTCTGCCATTACCAGCGGGTCCCCAGCTGCTGACAGCTGCTGGGACACACCGTGCATGAAGCGAGCGCAGCTCCGGTGCTCGCTTCCTAGCCACGCTGTAAATGTATTCAAAGTAACTTGCTCCAATGCTGTACATTTATGGCGCATGTCCTTAAGGGGTTAAAGGGGTACTCCCATGGAAAACAAATATTTTCAAATCAACTGGTGTCAGAAAGTTAAAGGGGTATTTAAGGATATTTTTCCATTTGACTATGCTACAGGGGCTGTAAAGTTAGTGTAGTTCATAATATAGTGTCTGTACCTGTGTGTGACGGTGGTCTCATAATTCTTCTGTGAATATTGCCCCATTATTTATTTTTTACAGCATCCAAAATTACGCATGGCTCGGAATTTCCCAGGTTGCAGTGCTTCGAGACCTGACATCACTAGTCAGGTGGTCAGAGGGAGCCTATCCTGCTTCAACTTTGAAACAGCTGTAGGCCCCCTGGTCAGAAAACACTGTGTTTCAATGGGTGTGGTGGCTCATGTGTTGGAGGAAGAAAAGTGATCTCAAACTTTCAAGCATGGAACTGTGGGATGTGTAGTATAGAGAACAAAATGCAACAGGAAATACCCAATTCTGGCAAGTAAGTACTAAAATCACCTTATGGTGGATAACCCCTTTAAACAGTTTTGCAAGTTACTTCTATTTAAAAATCTTAATCTTCCAGTACTTATCAGCTGCTGTATACTATAGAGGACATGATTTTCTTTTTTAATTTAATTTCTCTCTGACAACAGTGCTCTCTGCTGACACCTCTGTCTTTGTCAGGAACTGTCTAGAGTTGGACAGTTCCTGACACAGACAGAGGTGTCAGCAGAGAGCACTGTGGTCAGACAGAAAGGAAATTCAAAAAGAAAAGAACTTCCTGTGGAGCATACAGCAGCTGATAAGTACTGGAAGGATTAAGATTTTTAAATAGAATTCATTTACAAATCTGTTAATCTTTCTGGCACCAGTTGATTTAAAAAAATTGTTTTCCATTGAAGTACCCCTTTAACATGTATTCACATAAAACTGGAAAACATAAAGTAACTTATATTATATCAGTATTTTTTATTTTTATTAAATTAAGTGCTCATGTATACAGGAGCAGAAACTGTATCGCTCTGTAGAGCAGCGTCCTACAACCTCCATGTACTGTCCTATAGACTCCAACTTGCATTGTCTGTACAATATATACAGTATATTCTTTACAAATGATGCATCTATGGAAGAATATCCCCAATCATACGGCTTCACTTTCAACTGCAGAAACAAATTGTGCTCACTTAGTTATTATTATTTTTTTTTGTCTGGTTATTTGAATGGAATCTGAGACCTTGGCCCCATGGATCCTCAGGAAAAAAAGTGAACATAAAATGGCAAATAGAAATACGAGCCGTACTTACATGTCACAGTAGAATGAATAGTATTGCTCCGGACAGTTCAATAACTGTGAATAAAAACTGACAGTAAACATCCCCCCGATGATCAGGTCTCCGTCCTGCACATATCTGGCATTAAATAAAGTCCGTTTCTTCTCCATAAAACATTGTGGATTGGAGCTTACATGCCGGCACTGAGCTGGTGAAATGATACAGAGACATAATATTATTAGAAGGAGAGATTCACCGATCATTCCTGCATTATAAAGTATTGGGTTTATTGGTTTCAATGGAAAGATGAAGCACAGATCATGGCACATCCTTGGTGTAGCAGGTCTTGAGTGCTGTGTGCAGTCTAATCCAGTATTATATAGACATGGCAGAGCAAGAAAGACAGATTTATTCATAGATTCTCTTAAGTTGCTTCATTTTTAGTATTTCAGAATTAAAGTATAAAACCTATTTTTAAAGCTACTGCTGTAGGTTCTGCCCTGGATAGTTGTGGCTAAAAGTTAAGTTACTGTGCTGTGAAGGAAGATGTGATATTCATAGTCACTGATAAAAAAAATCATATCATCGAATGAAACTTTCTATGTGTGAATGTAATGATGAAATATGGAAGTGATTACAATATTAGAGGGAAAGGAGAAGTTTATTGTGCAAAACTGTACAATTGAAATGAGGCTTCAGTACCATGTTGGGCGCCATAAAGGGGTACTCCACTGGAAACATTTCTTTTAAATCAAGTGGTGCCAGAAAGTTAAACAGATTTGTAAATTACTTCTATTTAAAAATCTTAATCCTTCCATTACTTATCAGTTGCTGTATGATCCACAGGAAGTTATTTTCTTTTGGAATTTCCTTTCTGTCTGACCACAGTGCTCTCTGCTGACACTTCTATTCATTTTAGGAAATTTCCAGAGAAGGATATGTTTTCTATGGGAATTTTCTCCTAATCTGGACAGTTCCTGACATGGACAGAGGTGTCAGCAGAGAGTACTGTGGTCGCATAGAAAGGAAATTCAAAATGAAAAGAACTTCCTGTGGAGCACTGTAAGGATTAAGATTTTTAAATAGAAGTATTTTACAAATCTGTTTAACTTTCTGGCACCAGTTGATTTAAAAAAATTTTTTTCCAGTAGAGTACTCCTTTAAAGTAAGATGTAATATGGTAGAACATGGAGGCAGAGAGGTTCCATATGGCATCCTGACACATTTCCCCACAGATGTTATAGCTGGGCCTGTAAATCCTGCACACTCATATGTTGCTTCTCCTATCAATGCCCAATGGATGATAAATCCGGAGATTGGGCAGCCAAGGAAAAGTTGCAATCCTTTATGTGTATCACTACTAGGGGTGACTGTCTGCCATGCGCGATGGCTCCACATATCATTACACCAGCAGTAGGGGCAGTGTGTCACTCCACAGCAAAGGCAGGGTTAAAACACTCACAACGAGTCACCTCTACTCAAACCTGATCATCATTGGATCACAAAGAGAACATGGATTTGTTAGTAAGGATGATATGGTTGTAGTCCAGGTTTCTTGTTCATGACACCACTGCAAATTAAGGTGATGGTGGCTGGCTGTTGATGGCAGGACACATAACAGGCACCGTGACTACATATTCGTCTACTGTTGTCCTTTCACCTGGTCAAATATACTGTAGGTCCTTCAAAAAGGGCCAAATATGTCCAAATATGATGCATTTTTATGGAATAAAGACATTAATCTTTTTACTAGGAAATTTGAAGCTACACAAAGTATATAAAAACTGTGACTTTAAATCTGGCTCAGGGGAATCCTCCCACCTCACCCCTGATATCCTGGAGGCGTTTTGACGATACTATTGTATAACTTGCCGAACCCACATGCTGCCTACTCCCCGGGAGTCGTTCCCCCCTCCCTGGCCCAATACATTGCAGACACCGCTCTACCTACTTTGCCACAGGAGGTTGCCACTGACTTGGAAGCCCCCTTCTCCGTGGAAAAACCTGCCACCTGCCTTCTTGAAAGCTTTCATCACAGTAATTCCCAAAGAGGAAAGACCCCCTGCTTTGCTCAAGCTACCACCCGATTTCATTGCTCAACGTTGATGCTAAACTGTTTGTTAAGCTCATTGCAAATAGACTAACAAACCACCTGGGGTCATTGATACACCCGGATCAGGTGGACTTTGTCCGTGGCAGGGAGGCAAGAGATAACACTCTCCGTACTTTCTCCATGGTTCACCTAGCATGTCACCATGACATACCTCTCCTCTTGCTCTCCCTGGATGCGGAGAAGGCCTTCGACCGGGTAGACTGGAAGTTTTTACATGCAACGCTCTCACAAATAGGATTGGGTACTGTGATGATATCTTGCATAATGGAGCTTTACACCAATCCCCATGCACAGGTACATGTGAATAGCCAATTGTCCTCTCCCTTTCATATTGATAATGGCACAAGGCAGGGATGTCCACTCTCCCCCCTCCTGTATGTATTATGCATGGAGCATCTTTTGGTCGACATAAGGCAGAATCCTAACATTAGGGGGGTGTTTCTGTCCTCGTGCCATTATAAATGTTCTGCGTATGCAGACTACCTGCTGCTGTTCCTATCATCCACAATTACCTCCCTCCCTTCCCTCCTCTCCACAATCCGTACATTCTCAGATAATAGTAATTACAAGCTTAACGCTTCCAAGAGCGAGGCCCTCAATATTTCCATTCCAAAAAACATTGTTAGGACACTACAAACCTCATTCCCCTTTAAGTGGCAATCTGGTTCCCTTGAGTACTTAGGAATACGGGTCCCTGCAAACCTGGAAGACACCTATAAAGTCAACTTCCCTCCATTGCTGACTACCTTGCGGTCAGACATGGCCAGGTGGGAACGCAGAGATTTATCATGGATAGGGAGAATTAATGTTTATAAAATGAAAATTCTTCCCCGACTATTGTATCTGTTTGCCTGCATCCCGATACATTTACCCCGCTCCTTCTTTAAGGAGGTCTCTGCCCTCCAAACTGGTTATGTCTGGGCCCATGAACATCCCCGAATAGCTAGATCCATCCTTATCAGACAGAAAATCGAGGGAGGCCTTGCCCTCCCTGACCCTCTCTCGTATTACTTGGCGGCAGTTCTTACGAGAGTATTGGATAGCTTCCACCATAGTCGGGATAAACAATGGGTGACCATAGAACACTCGCTAGCGGGCCTTGATCCCAGATCGCTGCTATGGATCAAGAAATGGTCACCCTGCTCTTGATTGTCCTCCGGCCTTCCGCCCATAACACGCTCCATTTTATATGCTCGCTCGACGTACCTTTTGGGGTCGACGTTATTCTCCTCTAATGCCCCTTTTAACACGAGCACCTTTCCTCCAGCCCAAATGCCCCAGACGTTCCATGCTCTTTCACGTTTAGAGGGCCCCACAATGGGTTCATTGCTCACTCCATCGGGCCTAAAACCACTCTCAGACATCCTTGGAGACAATCCCATTTCCCCCATACATGTTCCAATACTCACAATTGTGTCACTTTTATCATGCCAATAAGCTGAAGCTAAACCTACACCGTCCACTCATGAAACTTGAACAACTTTGCACCGCCCCATCTCCCATTCCCAGTAAGATAAGTGTTTTGTATACCCTCCTACTCAATGATATATCCACAGACTCACTACCTTTCCGGTTCTCGTGGGAGAAGGAACTGGGGCACCCTCTTTCGGATGAGGAGCAAGGCGCTCTCATCATGCCATAAAATGTCCATCTCTTGCAAGACGCAAGAGACGAATTATAAGATCCTTACCAGATGGTACAGAGTGCCGTCCTTATTGTCCCGTATCTACCCCTCTCTTCCTGATGTCTGCTGGAGATGTGCTAGTGGCGGAGGGACATTGATGCCTGTCTGGCTAACCTGCTTAGCACTTGATGAGTTCTGGTCAGGTGTCCTAGATATCATATCACGCCTTGTCTCCATACCGGTCCGAAAGACGCCAAAGTTACTTCTTCTCTCCATCATACCCACATTGTTTCCCCATCACTCCCGCAAACTCCTCCACTTCCTCCTATTGGCAGCCAGGACTGTAATACCCAGGTTATGGAAATCCACGACCCCTCCCTCAATATCGTCCTGGATGCAAGAAGTCTCCCACATCTGTAGGATGGAGGAATTGACAACTGATTCCAAACGACATTATGATAAATTCTATAACGTATGGCAACCCTGGTTAGATTACATGTCTACTTCTGACTTCCTCCAGGCACACTAGACAACTGGCCCCTCTAAGTAGACTACATATCTCCTACACTCAAGTCCTTTATGTGGTGTCGCCCGGGTCAGGGGGTCCCTCTGTTGGGCATCCGGTTTGCAAGGTAAGTCCCTCCCTTAAGCCTGTGATACTTTTCTCACCTCTCCTACCTCCCCGCTTTCTCTTACTGACCTCTCTCTTTTTCTTTTCTTCTTTTCTTTTTCCCTCTCCTCCACATTCTTTGTACTGCCAGTTTTTGCCATTATATGAGTCACACTTATTTTCTCTTAAGGTTTATGTATAGTTGATGGTGCGAGTGTCCGGATGCTCTCCAACATTAAATATTGTTACGGACACTTGATCCTTGTCGATACCCGGTTATTCTCATCATTTCCAAAATGTACTACTCAGATGGTTTCCCATTCTGACTGTCTGGGACGTGCTGTCTCCTGATTGCTGCCCTGTTTACTTTTCTTGCATGTTGATATGGCATTTACCGATGACTGTTACTGACTTGTTTTATTACCATGTGAAATTTAATAAACTTCTACCTTAAAAAAAAAAAAAAAAAAAAAAATATGTGACTTAACCCCTTAAGGACCCGGCCAATTTTTTGCGCATCTGACCACTGTCACTGTAAACATTAATAACTCTGGGATGCTTTTACCTTTCATTCTGATTCTGAAATAGTTTTTTCGTGACATATTCTACTTTATGTTAGTGGTAAAATTTTGTCGATACTTGCATCATTTCCAAAAAAAATTGAAAATTTTGATGAAAAAATTAAAAATTAGCATTTTTTTTTTACTTTGAAGCTCTCTGCTTATAAGGAAAATGAATATTCCAGATAAATTATATATTGATGCACATATACAATATGTCTACTTTATGTTTCCATCATAAAGTTGACATGTTTTTACTTTTGGAGTATCAAAGTATAGCAGCAATTTTCCAATTTTTCACAAAATTTTCCAAATCGAAAATTTTCAGGGACCAGTTCTGTTTTGAAGTGCATTTTAAGTGCATTTTGGAAACTTCACCCCTCAAGGCATGTAACAAAGGGTCCAGTGAGCCTTAACACCCCACAGGTGTTTGACGTTTTTCGTTAAATTTGGATGTGTAAATGATGTTTTTTTTCTCACTAAAATGCTAGTTTTCCCTCAAATTTAACATTTTTAAAAGGGATAATAGGACAAAATGCCCCACAAAATTTGTAACCCCATCTCTTCTAAGTATGGAAATGCCCCATGTGTGGATGTCAAGTGCTCTGCTGTCACATTTGGCTTTTGAAAAGCAAATTTTGCTGAAATGGTTTTTAGGGGGCATGTCACATTTAAGAAGTCCCTATGGTGCCAGAACAGCAAAAAAAAAAAAAAAAAACACATGGCATACTATTTTGGAAACTACACCCCTCAAGGCACGTAACAAGGGGTCAAGGGAGCCTTAACACCCTACAGGTGTTTGACGACTTTTCGTTAAAGTTGGATGTGTAAATGATTTTTTTTTCACTAAAGTGCTAGTTTTCCCTCAAATGTAAAATTTTTACAAGGGATAAAAGGACAAAATGTCCCCCAAAATTTGTAACCCCATCTCTTCTGAGTATGGAAATACCCCATGTGTGGACGTCAAGTGCTCTGCTGGCGCACTACAATGCTCAGAAGAGAAGGAGCGCCATTGAGCTTTTGGGAAAAAAAATGTTAGGAATGGAAATCAGGGGCCATGTGCGTTTTCAAAGTCCCCCGTGCTGCCAGAACAATGGACCCCCCCCCCCCCACATGTGACTCTATTTTGGAAACTACACCCCTCACAGAATTTAATAAGGGGTGTAGTGAGTATTTACACCCCACTGGTGTTTTACCTTTTATTATGTGTTAGTGTAGTGTAGTGCTTTTAGGGTACGTTCGCACTGGCGGGTTACTGTGAGTTTCCCGCTAGGAGTTTGCGCTGCGGCGAAAAATTTGCCACAGCTCAAACTTCAAGCAGGAAACTTACTGTAAAACTGCCCTTGTGAATGTACCCTGTACATTCACATGTGGGGGCAAACCTCCAGCTATTTCAAAATTACAACTCCGAGCATGTACTGACAGACCGTGCATGCTGGGAGTTGTACTTTTGCAACAGCTAGAGGCACACTGGTTGGAAAACCTTCAGTTAGGTTCTGTTAAATAACTCAGTATTTTCGAACCAGTGTGTCTCCAGCTGTTGCAAAACTTTAACTCCCAGCATGTACTGATCCCCGAAGGGCATGCTGGGAGATGTAGTTATGCAACAGCTGGAGATACGCAACTACAACTCCCAGCATGCCGAAACAGCTGTTTGCTGTTTGGGCATGCTGGGATTTGCAGTTTTGCAACATCCGGAGGGCTACAGTTTAGAATCCACTGCACAGTGATCTCCAAACTGTGGCCCTCCAGATGTTGCAAAACTACAACTCCCAGCATGCCCAGACAGCAAACTGTTGTGTAGGCATGCTAGAAGTTGTAGTTTTGTAAGATCTAGAGTTCTACAGTTTGGAGATCACTGTGCAGTGGTCTCTAAATTGTAGACCTCCAGCTGTTGCAAAACTACAACTCCCAGCATGCCCA
Source organism: Hyla sarda (assembly GCF_029499605.1). Lineage (NCBI taxonomy): Eukaryota > Metazoa > Chordata > Amphibia > Anura > Hylidae > Hyla > Hyla sarda. The sequence continues at coordinate 22,761,805 of NC_079189.1, forward strand.
AACAGCTGTCTTGGCATGCTGATAGCTGTAGTTTTGCAACATCTGGAGGGCTACAGTTTAGAGACCACTGTATAGTGGTTTCATACTGTAGCCCTCCAGATGTTGCTAGGCAACTCACCGTCTTCCATAGGATCAAGGGAGCCAGCCGCACGACATCGCCGCCTGCCGATCACCGTCGCCTGCAGCCTCCGCAGATCGGTAAGTGACTTTCGGCGCTGGCCCCTGTCGGTTTCCCCATCCTGCCTCGCCTATTGTGGGTGGGCAGAACAGGGAAACCTAAAGTAAACTCCCCCACCCCCGATCTGCTATTGGTCATCACGTCTATACGACCAATAGCAGGGATAGGAGGGGTGGCACCCCTGCCACCTCAGTCCTATCCCTTCAGGGGGATCGTCAGTGACTTGGATAGACCATAGACCCGTAATGATCCGGAATCGCGCAAATCGCAAGTGTGAATTCACTTGCAATTTGCCGCGATCACCGACATGAGGGGGTCTTATGACCACCCTGGGCATTTGCACGGGATGCCTGCTGAATAATTTCAGCAGGCATCCCGGTCCAATCCCCGCCCGGAGCACGGCGGGGACCGGAATTCTCCATGACTTACGCGTACACCAGGGTGTCATGACAAATGCGTACGTCAAGGGTCCTTAACGAGTTAAAGAGGTACTCTGGTGGGGAAAAAAATTTTTAATCAACTGATGCCAGAAAGTTTAACAGATTTGTATATTACTTCTATTTCAAAATCTTAATGCTTCCAGTACTTTTCAGCTGCTGTATGCTCCAGAGGAAGTTCTTTTCTTTTTGAATTTATTTTCTGTCTGACCACAGTTCTCTCTGCTGACACCTCTGTCCATGTCAGGAATTGTCCAGAGCAGGAGAGGTTTGCTATGGGGATTTTCTCCTGTTCTGGACAGCTCCTGACATGGAGAGAGCACTGTGGTCAGACAGAAAATAAATTCAAAAAGAAAAGAACTTCCAGTGGAGCATATAGCAGCTGATTTTTAAATAGAAGTAATTTTCAAATATGTTTAACTTTCTGGCGCCGGTTGATTTAAAAAAAATGGTTTCCACTGGATGGGTACTCCAGTAGAAAAAAAAAAATTAATCAACTGGTGCCAGAAAGTTAAACAGATTTGAAAATTACTTCTATTTAAAAATCTTAATCCTTCCAGTACTTACCAGCTGCTATATGCATAAGAGAGAACAACAGGTAATTCATTACTCATTTATAAGAACTATGGGATGAGAAAGATCTAAAAAAAAAATAACTTGATCCCTCATTCTCAGATCTTAAACGGAAATCTAATGTCATTCCATATTTGTCAATTTTTTTTACATTTAAGTAACATTGAAGATTATACCTTAATTGTCTTTCACTGAACAACCTTTTTAAGTGATATTGGTATCAAGGCTATTGTTAATTATGTTAGTGGAGATATGGCATCTCTAGGTAATGTTACTAGGAAGGCAGGTTCTGGTCCGCCTATGGTATTGGAAAGTGATGGATGTCTCCAGGAAAACACAACCACTCACATACCATCAGCTGCTTTCCTTGTTTTCAAAAGAATTCAAGCCAAAGCTGTGCCACAAGTGTGTGATCCTACCCATTTCAGTGCTAATTGTACCAAGCAGATATGTATGTGGTGTGGTGTGGAGGGTCATCTGGCTGCCACCTGTGACAAGATTAGGTGTCACCTGTATGGTTACCTCGGTGCTGTGGCCACCCAAGCTGGGGAGAGCCGTGAGGTTGCCTTAGCAGGGGATGGGACCAGCAAAGGAGAAAAAGGACAAGAGCCAGTGAAGAATGGCAAAAACAAGAGCCCCTCTCAGCTTAGGTGGGAGGTGAAGCATAGAAGGAGTGGGGATGCTGTGTGTTTCCAAATATTATGCATAGGCCAGTGTCCTGCTCCTGAAGCCAGCTCAGAAAGACCAGCTAAAGCCCTGGGAGGTTAAACTAGAGGAAGAGATGGGTTAAATGCACAAAGAGGGGGCAAAAGAGGTCAACTCCTCGAGTTCCTCCCATTAAGTTTGGATGAGGACAGAAGGAGATGACAAGAGAAAAAATGCAAAAGCTGCAAAAAAAAAAAAAAAACAACAACAAAAAAGTGGGAAAAAAGGCATCCTCATTCTCTTCTGGGGTTTTAGTGAAGGCTCTTCTCTTTATACAGAGAGGGAGGATAAAAGACTGGCATTTGAGGTGGAGGAGTCTGCTGGAGGTACCAAACCTGTATCTCCTGAGGTAAGAATCAGGAGATGGCCATTTGCTCCATACAACATAGCTGTAGCAAGCTCCTTTTGCGTCTAGGGCGAGAACAAAAAATTGTGGCCACCTCTCATTTCGGCTTGATTAACCTCTCGGAAAAAAATTTGGGAGCACCCCTACCCAATAATTTTTTATATGTTTGCTATGTATATTACAGTGCTGCTTTATCCAGCAACTCACAAATGACGTATTTTCTGATTGGAGTCGTACTCTTGAGCATAGAACCTGCAACACAAAATGGTGAATTATACTAACCAAAAATTGTATTTCTTGGAAGTCTCCATGATAGCACCCTGTAATTGCCTTCTCCTAATTGGGACAGGAAAAACACTTAGAGTTTAAAACCCTACCCGTTCCTCTCCATTTCCAGTATGATACAAAGAACACCGAGTAGAAAGGAAAAAGGGATCACCGAAAGGACCAGACCAGAAAGAAAAGAAAACCAAAAAGGGTGGGTATTATGGGTGCTGTCATGGAGACTTCCAAGAAATACAATTATCGGTGAGTGTAATTTACCATTTCCCCTGTCATCTCTAAGACAGCACTCTGAGATAAATACCAAAGAATAGCATTTTAGGGAGGGACCACAGCACTCAAAACCTTGCGTCCGAAAGCCATGTCCTAATTAGCAAGAACATCTAATTAGAGATGAGCGAATCGAAGCTGACGAACCCGAATTCGTTACGAATTTCATGAAATATTAGTTTCACAACGAATGTGAATATCGCCACGATTCTATCGCGCGAATCGCTTCATTAAACTCCATTTACTTTGGTCCAGGCTCCTGGGCACCTAAAATGGCAGACCCACATGTCAGTACATGGGGCAAGGAACACTGGGAAGGAAGGAAGGAAGGCAAGGTGGAAAGAGAAGTAGGAGGGATGACCCTGAATCACATGCAGGATCAGCAGCCAGTGATCCCTGTGATGTCACAGCCCTATATATTTGGTAGCCATTTTGCGGCTCGTCATATTATTCATTACACTGCATAGAGATAGGACAGACATCGCTGTGTGTGTGTTACACAGAATAGCTCATTCCTGCAGAATTTCACATCCTAATCACATCAGTGTTCTGGTGGACAGAGAGCAGTGTTTTATTCACTGAAAATGATTTTTATTGAAGCCATTAACCTCCCAGTCACTTTCTTCAGCATTGTATTACAGAGAGGGGCAGATAGCTGTGTTTTGCCTCATACATTTCATCAAGCTGCCTCAATTTCATAAACCTTAGCAGAGGAGGCAGGTCGAATTTTTCAGCGCAATTCTGTATCTTTGTTCCACCACAAATCATCTGCTGGTTATACTAGTCTGTAGACTGTATAATACCCAGCAGTCCTTTCCTAATAGTCTTTGACAAAGGGAAATATTTTGTTTAGTTCACAGCTTTTTTGTGCTGCAGCACTGTTGTGTTCTGCTGGTGTTGTGCAAAAATATGTTTTTTTAAGCGTACTTTACCGCATTTTTCTTTACTGAACTTCTCATAAGTGCATACCACATATGTACATCTAAGTACGTACTATTTTGTACCTTTTAATCTGTCAAGGGCCTAGATACTGTGCAAGTCCAGGCCAAAGTAATCACCGGCTGGTGTTTTTACTAAAATACGTTTTTTAAGCCTACTGTACCACATTTTTCTGCCCTCATAAGTGCATACCACATACCTACATCTAAGTTGTGTACTATTTTGTGCTTGATAATCTGTCAAGGGCCTACAAACTGTGAAAGGACAGCCAAAAGTAATCACCGGCTGGTGTTTTACTCCAATACGTTTATTAAGCGTACAGTAGCGCATTTTTCTGCGCTTATTAGTGCAAACCACATATCTACATCAAAGTAGTGTACTATTTTGTAACTGTTAATCTTTCAAGGTCCTAGATACTATGAAAGTCCACGCCAAAGTAATCACCAGCTGGTGTTTTACTAAGATACTTTTTTTAAGCGTACTGTACCGCATTTTTTTGCCCTCATAAGTACATACCACATACCTACATCTAAGTAGTGTACTATTTTGTACCTGGTAATCTGTCAAGGGCCTACACTGTGAAAGCACTGACAAAAAAAAGGTCTCAGCAGACTGGGGGCGAGTAGTAGCAGGAGTTGCAGCGATGGGCCTGAGCACCCGATATCAGCTAGCGGTCGTGTCTCGACGAGCAACCCATCTGCCCTCATCGATTGGTTAACACGGTCATCCACTTAACCTCAAGTGACATCTGATACCCCCAGTTAACAGTCGGTGGGATCCTCAGACACAACCCTCAGTTAGCATGGCCCGGGAGCAATCCCTGTCCTCCCATTGCCTCTGTCATATGCTGTTCCCTCCCCTACAGAAGTATCTTATGCTGTGGGTTCAGCTCCACTATTCACTGAGGACGATCTAATAGAGGTCAGTCAGCAGCTACTGGCCAGCCAACAAGTGGAGGAGACATCCGCCGCTTCCTGTGCTAGGCGAGACAGTAGTGATGAGGAGAGTGACGTGCGAGGCAGTATTGCCAGGATTCGGGGTCCTGAAGCAGACACTGTTGAGGAACCTGAGGAGGACATCAGTGACGTGCAGACACTTGTTGGTGATGATGAAGCCGATTGCAATTGGGAGACGGGTGCAGAAGGGGCTCTATCATCATCAGGAGAAGAGAGTTGCAGGTTGCCCGTGAGGCAGCATCAAAGCCAGCAAGGTGGTAGCATGGTTGCCAGTCAGCATGGCGGCAGAAGAGGAAATTCTGGAGCCAAATGTGCCCGTGGAGACCACCTCTTTCGCGGCACCCTACCTTCCCGGGAGGTAGTATAACGTTCCTGGAGAAGGCGCCAGTAGCAGTCAATTAGTGCACACTGTTGGTGGGAAAATCAGGTACTCGGCGGTGTGGCAGTTTTTCATCAAGCATCCGGAGGAGGTCCACATAGCCACATGCAAGATATGTCTGCAGAAGGTGAAGTGTGGCCACGGACCCAATGTTGGCACCACGGCCCTGCGTCAACATATGCAGCGTCCCCATAAAGCGGCTTGGGAGAACCGTGGCTCCAACCGTGGCTCCCACTGGCACGCTGCTCCCTGTTTCAGCCAGGCAAGGCTCCACCACCTCAGCCGAAGGGAGCTGTGTGTCATACCCATCTTCTGTCGCTCCAGATGCTCCTGCTCCTCCTACTTCAAGTCAGTCATTCCACCAGCAATCCATCGGCGAAGCCATGTCCAAGAGACAACAATATGCGCCCACTCATCCGATAGAGCAGAAGCTGAATGTGCTTATGTCCAAGTTGCTGGTGCTGCAGTCCCTCCCTTTTCAAGTGGCGGACTCTGCACCTTTCAGAGAACTGATGGCTTGTGCCGAGCCAAAGTGGATAGTCGCCAGCCCTGCACAATTTTGTGGAGCTGAAGGTGGGCCAGTTCTAGAGCCTGTCGGTGTGTACCAAAGTGCATGGCAGTGCCGACATGTGGAGCTGTAAATATGGTCAGGGACAATACATGTCCTTTACAGCCCACTGGGTAAATGTGGTTCCTGCACAGCCACAACAGCATCTTGGACAGGTCACGCCGCTTCCGCCTCCACACTCTCAGGCCCTTGGTCCTGTGACAGTGTGCGACTCCGCCTCCTCATCCTCCACATTGTCCTCGGCCTACACTGCATGGACAAGTCTCTGTGTCCCTCCAGCATACCATGTGTGCAGGGCACGGCGGTGTCACGCTGTTCTTCACATGGTTTGCCTTGGCGAACGTAGTCACATATGGGAGGAACTGCTAAAAGTCATTCATAAAGAAATCGAGTCATAGCTTACTCCATGAATACTGGAAATGGGAACCATGGTGACCGACAACAGGAAGATCATCTTGTCTGCGCTGCGACAAGGAAGCCTGAGCCATGCGCCCTGCATGGCACACATGTTCAATCTGGTTGTCAAGCGGTTCCTGATGTGTTCCCCCTACCTGCAAGACATCCTAACAATGGGAAAGAAAGTTTACATGCACTTCAGCCACTTGTATACCGCAAAACACACCCTCCTTGAGCTGCAGGATCAGAACGGCGTCTCCCAACATAGTCTGATTTGCGACATTTTCACATGTTGGAATTCACCCCTCCATATGTTGGACTGACAATACCATCAGAGAAAAGCAATCACCGATTTCTTGATGATCCAAGCGGATAGGGGGACACCCCTGTGTAATATCAATGTAAACCAGTGGCAGCTCATACGTGACATCTGCCATTTGCTCAGGCCCTTTGAGGAAGCCACATTATTAGTAAGTCGCCAGGATTATTGGATGAACAACATCATTTCACTGCTTAATTTCCTACAACAGGTGTTGGAAACGTTGGCTCGTCAGGGCACTGGAGATGTGGCGCCTACATGTGACGGCCACATGAGCCTTGTTGGGGCTGAACTGGGGGAGGGGGACAGTGGAGAACAGTTTAGGTTATGGGAAATAGGCGGTTTTTCTAGTCATCTGTTAGGAGAGGAGGGGCAGAAGCAGCCAGAGGAGTTGGAGGATTATGAGGAAGACTAGACAGAGAACCCAGACTCTGAGTAGCTTTCTTCACCCGCATAACAAAGCAACTCATCAGCAGCAGGTAGACCTGGAGCAGGACCTGAACCAGCAGGTGGTGGCATACCTTGACATGACCCTGCCAACACACTTTGAAGAGCCGCTGGACCTCTGGGCAGCCAAACTTGATTTGTGGCCACAACTGGAAAAGCTGTCCTGCCTGGCCAATAGTGTGCCATCAGAGCGGGTATTTAGTGCAGCAGGAGCCATAGTAACCCCAAGGAGAACTCCTCTGTCCACCAAAAATGTGTAGAGACTGACTATTGTGAAGATGAATCAGGTATGGATCAGCCAGGATTTCCACCCATCAATGCCTGATGCAGGGTGGGCCATTTATATGGATACACCTTGATAAAATGGGAATGGTTGGTGATATTAAATTTGTTTGTGGCACATTAGTATATGTGAGGGGGGAAAATTTTCAAGATGGGTGGTGACCATGGCGGCCATTTTGAAGTTGGACATTTTGAATCCAACTTTTGTGTTTTCAATAGGAAGAGGGTCATGTGACACATCAAACTAATTGGGAATTTCACAAGAAAAACAATGATGTGCTTGGTTTTAACGTAACTTTATTCTTTCATGAGTTATTTACAAATTTATCTTTGTTTACAGCCATTGACATGTCGTCGAGGTTAACACGTGAGGAGCGGATATAAATTGTGTTGATGTCTGGTGAACGCAGTAACCGGGTCATTGCAGCAGATTTCAATGCAAGACACCCTACGAGACCACCCATCTCCCATGCTACAGTTAGCAAACTGCTTGCTAAGTTTCGTGAAACTGGTTCAGTGTTGGATTTGCCAAAATGTGGACGCATGAAATCTGTCACTAATGAAGAAACATCAGTTGCTGTCCTAGCTTCATTCAGCAAGAGCCCAAAGCGTAGCACTCAACGCATTTCACTGGAGAGTGGCATTAGTCGAACATCCCTTTGGCGCATATTAGCTACTCACAAATGGCACCCTTACAAACTCCAGCTACTGCAGCATCTCAATGAGGATGACCCAGATCATTGCACTGAATTTGCAGAATGGGCAAAACAAAAATTGGAACAGGACCTTCAGTTTACGCAGAAGATTTTGTTCAGTGATGAGGCAAACTTTTATGTGAATGGTGAAGTTAACAAACAAAACCACTGCTATTGGTCTGACACTAACCCACATTGGATAGATCCCTCCAAGACTGTTGGAACACAAACATTTATGGTATGGTGTGGTATATGGGGTACAAAGATAGTGGGGCCATTCTTCATCAATGGAAACCTCAAGGCCACTGGATATGCAAAATTGCTACATGATGATGTGTTTCCCTCTTTATGCACTGAAGCTGGCACGTTCCCTGAGTTTTTCAAGCAAGATGGTGACCACCACATTATGGGTGTCAGGTCCGAGCATTCCTAGATTAACAGTTTCCTGGAAAGTGAATTGGTCGTCGTGGGACAGTTGAATGGCCCCCAAGGTCTCCCGATCTGACCCCCTTAGACTTTTATCTTTGGGGTCATCTGAAGATAATTGTCTATGCTGTAAAGATACGAGATGTGCAGCATCTGAAACTATGGATACTGGAAGGCTGTGCTAGCATTTCTCCTGCAGTGTTGCTATCAGTGTGTGAAGAGTGGGAGAAGAGGGTTGCATTGAAAATCTAACACAATGGGCAGCACATTGAATACATTTTATAAGTGGTCAGAAACTTGGAAACAACTCATGAAAGAATAAAGTTATGTTAAAACCAAGCACATCATTGTTTTTCTTGTGAAATTCCCAATAGGTTTGATGTGTCACATGACCCTCTTCCTATTAAAAAAACTAAAGTTGGATTCAAAATGGCCAACTTCAAAATGGCCACCATGGTCACCACCCATCTTGAAAAGTTTCCCCCCTCACATATACTAATGTGCTACAAACAGGAAGTTAACATCACCAACCATTCCCATTTTATTAAGGTGTAGCCATATAAATAGCCCACCCATGTAGCATGGTAAGATCACGCTCCTGTAACTTTGGACCTGAAACCAACCTCTACACCATGAAAGAACAAGCTATTGGAGGCTAAACGAATCTCTTACTAAGAGAGAACAACATAGAGAAACCTTAGCGACTGGGCTCAGAGACTACTTTGACAGGAACATCAATAGTATTTTCTCTGCTTCCACCGTATGGAAAGCCCACAAAGCAGTCTTTAGAGGTAATTGATCTAACTATGTGATGCCTAAAGGGGGGCTCTATGTGCTGCCTAAAGGGGGCTAAAGCACGTTATTCCAAAGAATTTAGGAATAATAGGTCATTTACCCCCTTTATGGATTAAAACCAGACTCTGCATCAACTATGTAATTTTCCATGGGAGTTTTGCCAAGGATCCCCCTCCAGCACGCCACAGTCCAGGTATTTGTCCCCTTGAAACAACTTTTAAACCACTATTGTGGCCAGAAAGAGTCCCTGTGGGTTTTAAAATTCGCCTGCCCATTGAAGTCAAAATTTTATGTTCGCGACATCACTACTAGAGATTAGGAAGGGGGAAAAGCTGTTAACCTATACAAAACACACATACTACGCTAAAGCCAACAAACCTCACTCCCTGCTCGTGTCCCAACTTAATTTCCAACAAACTAGAAGAACCCCCTTTTCAATGAAAAATTCTAAAGCACAAATTGTGTATGAGCTGGAACAAATAGCTAACTCATTCCATGAGTTTTACACAAATCTTTACATAGTCTTCCATACTATATTATAAGTCCTTCCTTCTGCCCAAATTAAACTCCCACATGCTACCTCTCCAAAACTGCACATCCGCAACGGCACTCATAAGGGATGTCCCCTCTCCCCTTTAGTATTCATGCTGTGTACAGAACCTTTAGCTTCCCTTAATAGCAAATGTCCAGATATTTCAGGTGTTGAGGTGGGACATAAGGAATAAAAAGTCTCGCTTTTTGCAGATGACATATTATTGACTCTTACCAAGCCATTAACATCACTTCCTTCCCTTCACTCGATTTTGGGATTATATGGCCAGATGTCGGGTTACAAAATAAATAGCAATAAAACAGAAGCCATGCCTATTAATTTATCAGACTCAGTACTTAATAATCTGAAAGCGAACTATCCATATAGGTGGCAGGAGTCTTCCCTTAGTTACATGGGTATCCATCTCACACACACCTACCTACTCTACATTATATAAACAGAGTTTCCCCCGTTTCTTTAATGACATTCAATCCCTACTAAGTAAATGGTCTCCTTTCCCCTTGTTGCTTATTGATAGGATCACTGCGATTAAAATGTCTATACTGCCCAAATTGCTATACCTATTGGAAACTCTACCTGTACAGATACCGGGAGGAGCGCTTAGGAGATTTCAATCATCCTTACTTAGATTCATATGGAAGGGAGGTAGACACAGGGTAGCACAATTCAGTTATCACTGCAAAAAAGGAATATGGGGATTGGCTATGCCAGATGCAGTACATCTCAGAAGAATTCCTTCCTGGACCCAATTATTGGCATACAATAAATGGACGGATATTGAGAAGCAATGGATAGCCCCCTCCCATCCATGTTCCTTGATTTGGTTGTCGCCTTCTCCTTCCAGCCCGAGAAATGTATTGGGCCCAATGACATCTACATTAGCCATTTGTAGAAAAATGTCTGATACCTATAGACTGAAATCATCCATATCACCTCTCTCATCTCTTTTATTTAATCCCTTTATACCATATAGTAGTGATCCAGCAGTAATTACACCTTGGGTGGGTGCAAACATTTTCCATCTGGCAGACATGACAGAACCTCTTAAACATCTGATTATACCTTTCCAAACCTTAAGACAATTTCAGTTACCTAATAAAGCGGGTGATTTTTATCGCTCTGCATTGGTTCATTTGGGACTTCCTGCTTTGGACACTCCCTTTCCCCACCCTACTTCACGAGGTCTGATCTCGGAAATGTATAATATTATAAATACATGTGGGAGTCACATTTGGGTGCTCCGGCTACATGGCAGACAATTTGGAATCATACGGTGAAAGCCTCTTCATCACTCATAAAGAGACTCAATATAAGATATTGTTCCGCTGATATCATACCCCTGTGGTTCTTAATTGTTTTTATCCAAATGTGTTTTCCAGTTGTTGGAGTTGTCACTCCAGTTTGGGCACTCTACCGCACATTTTCTGGGATTGTCCTTCACTCAAGCACTTTTGGCTGGAATTGCAGTCAATGGTACTGGCGGTGCTTAGTAAACACATCCCTTTAAATCCTTTAACATACCTCCTTAATCTCCCACCCACAGGTCTGCAGAGAAATGACATCAGACTCTTTCATTATATTTTAATCGCGGCCAAGGGCTTAACTGCTCAAAACTGGAATAAGACAGACATACCTACTGTACAGAACTTGAGGAAGAGAATATTGTTGGTTAGGAGAATGGAGTATATGTCAGCAGCAATTCCACAAAATTTGGAAGGATTGGGATAGTTTCTCAGAATCGGAAGCGACAGTATGAGGGTTGGGGGTCTGGGTAAGGAACCGCGCGGGTTTACTCTTTCTGCCTTTCTGTGCTCTTTTTCTTTTCCCTACTATATCTTATTGTCATCTTTCTTTAAATTTTTCTTATTTTATTTGTCTTAATTATTGGATGTTTTCTTCATTTCATCTCATAGTTCTCACTACCATAATACACTATGGGGCCACATAAACCGAAAGGATTACACCGGTTTCCAGGTTATAGGAGTCTTTTATTGGAACTTATGATAACAGAATTCACTGGATACAAGGAGTTGCTAGTGAAAAATATCTTGTTTCTATCATTGTAAAGGTATCATTGTTTCTATCATTTAAATAACATGGATGCATTTTCTTGAAGATGGATAACTTATGTATGTGCCTTAGACATGCCTTATTGCTATTATATTCCAGACAGACATGTAATGATGGGTATTTATGAGGATTGTCACCAAATGTTTTATTTTCTGTGTTCTTTTAGACCTGTTGTCAAAATTGTTGACGGAACTTTTCATGTAACAGTTTTTTTTTATTTTCTTTTGGAAAATTCAAAAACTTTGAAAAATAAACAAATATAAAATACTTCAACATGAAATATGTTCCATGTTTCATTTCTTCATCATTTTAGAGATTTGCTTTTTGCTGCCAGTGAATAAAAACAGGAGATTGGACTGGATACAATTGTCTCCACTAAGATGAGAGCGGGGACTATATATGCAGGTTTACAGCCCATGTGTTTAATCAACAGGGTTCCCTATCGTCAACAACAAAAGTAATCTTGTAAATTGCTAAAGATTGAAGAAGTATATGAAAAAGTTGTGATGATTTATTTATACACAGATACAACTTTATTGATATAAAACAGGAAAATCTTTCTAGACTTTTGAATTTACTTACATCATACACAAAAAAATTGTTGATACAATATCCCGACTTGGATCAATTAAAGGGGTTCTCCACCAAAAGGTGATTTTAGTATGTACCTGCCAGACAGTAATGGACATACTTAGGAAGGATCTGCACTTGTCTTGGGGCTAAATGGCTATGTTGTGAGATTACAATAACACTGTGGCTAGCTTTTTGTGAACTGGTATTTCCTGTTTGACTTTTTCTTTTCCACCTACAAATCCCATAATTCCATTTTCCTCCCTCCCACACACACATCAGCCACCCCACCCATAGAAATATAATTGAGCTGCATCCATCAAAAGACCTGTGATTTTCAATCAGGGTTCCTACAGCTGTTGCATAGGTAGCAGATTGATCTCTCTCCCACCAAGCGATCACTCCACCCATTGAAGCAGACAGGCTCCCTGTCATCAGCTGACTAGTGAATCAGGTCTCGGCCGCATTGCAAGCTGGGAAAAAATCTGAGATAACAGTCATTTTGTATGCTGTTAAAATAAATATTGGGGTAAAAATCACATACAAATTGTGAGAAAACCGTCACACACAGGTACAGACACTATATCATGAACTACACTAACTGTACAGCCCCTGTAGCATAGTCAAATAAAAAAAAATCCTGGAATGCCCCTTTAAGTCTTCGAGATGGTAGTAAACACTAAAAATCCCTCCGATAATGAAGTCTCCATCCTGGAAATATTCACCATTAATGGTATATACCTTATCACTAATAAAACATCTCGGTCCCCAGCTCAGCTTTTTGGGTTCTGTTTGGGACATGATAAAAAGCAGAAATATAGTTTTATGGAGAAGAGGTTTATATGACATCTCCTTGTTATAGGTTCTTCCACGTATTTCTGATGCAGCAGTACAGATCTGTATCGTGCCAGCTCAGCTTAGTGTACAGGTCTGACAGCTGAATAAATCCAGTGATTTTATACAGGCTTAGAAGAGAGAAAATAAAAAAGAAGAAAATTGTGCATCATGTTTTATTCTGCTTCTCTACTGACAATTGAAATAATAATAATAATAATAATAATAATAATAATAATAATAATATATTAAATTAAAATATAGACTTGTGCACTAGAAACATTTTCGTTTCGTTTTTCGTTTTGGAAAATTTGCGGTTCGGTAATATTTTCGGTTTAGATTTTTCGGCTACATTCGGTATTCGGGTGTTCGGTTTGATTTTTCGGATACATTCAGTATTCGGGTACATTCGGTAAATCTTTTTATTCTTTTTTGGACTTTGGCGATCCTAAAAAATTATGGAGATACCTTTTTTTATTAAAATTTCATAGGGTACCATAAAAAAATAATAATAAAAAAGATACAGTAGAGATGGAAAAAAAATAGTATCTAACAAAATGTATCTTTTTTATTATTAAATGTTTATTCATTTTTAAACAGGGATCAATTTATGTGAGCGGGTAAAGCACTACAAATGTAGCCGGCAATAATAAAAATGTATTGTGTGCGTGATTTTTTTTTGTACATTTTTTAGGTAGTACTACTACTCCCAGCATGAAACACACTCTTCCATGATGGGAGTAGTAGTTACCTGTACTAATTGACAGATCTCCGGGGTCCCTTGCGATCCTCTTGTATAGATGCGGCGGCTGCTCTTCTATGGTCCCCTGCACTCACGTATATGTACACATATTCATATTTCCCGCAGAGCTGTGATTGGCCAGATGGTTCCAGCCAATCACAGCTCTCTGTGAGAAATAGGAATATGTGTATATATACGGCCGTGCAGGGGACCATAGGAGAGCGGCAGTCGCATCCATACATTATACAGGAGGATCACACGGGCGTCAGGAGTGATACCCGCAGTGATCTTTCCTTAACTACAAGTACTACTACTCCCAACATGGAGTACACTCTGCTCCATGCTGGGAGCAGTAGTACCTGCATTAATAGACAGATCGCAGTGGGTGTCAGAAGTTACACTCGCTGCGATATGTCTCTATTAATGCAGGTACTACAGCTCCCAGCATGGAGCAGAGTGTGCTCCATGTTGGGAGTATTAGTACCTGCAGTATGGGACAGATCACAGCGGATGTCACTCCTGCGGACATCCGCTGTGATCCTCCTGATGTGAATGTCGAGATCAGCTGTTCTCAGGGCTACAGAGTCGGGAGAACAGCTGACGCTGAGCCGTAGGTATACATCGTATATCTACTGCCCAGCAAGAACTTACAGTGAGCCTGCAATGTGTATACAGTATACACATTGCTGGCTCACTTAACTCCTTGCTGAGCTGTGCGCTATGCGCAAGCCCAGCAAGGAAAGAGTTAACTTACACTGCTGGATAGTGTAGGTTAACCCTTTGGGCGGTATACACTATATACAGCTATCTAGATAGCTGTATATAGTGTATACAGAAGACGAAGTCCGCTTACTTCCCTCGAGTACCGGGCAGGTCTGTGTAGCTCCGCCCCTAGTGATGATGTCATTAGGGGAGGAGCTATGGAAGGGAACTAGGCTAGTTAATCTGAAGCTCTGTTCACATTGTCCGTTTTGTATAATGTGAACAGACCCTTCTGGCAGTGTCTACCCATACAGGGAGACTTCAGCTGTTGCTAAACTACAACTCCCAGCATGCCCAGACAGCCAAAGGTTGTCTGGGCATGCTGGGAGTTGTAGTTTTGCACCAATTGGTGGCTCCCTGTTTGGGTAGACATTGCATCATGGGTGCTCTCCCCAGCGGACAGCGCCAAAAATGTCATAACCAATTTTTTGTGTTTTTTTTCTTCTCGTTTCAGATCCATGTATGCAGAGGATTACGGCGGATTATTTTTTTTTCTTTTAATAAAATGGTTAACGAGGGCTGTGGGGGAGTGTTTTTTTTTTTTTTTTAAACTTATTTTTATTGAAAAATGTTGTCACAAAAATAGTAACAGCCAAATTGTCGCATACATATGCGACTAAACTGTACAAATCTCAAACAGTTCAAAGTATCAATATAACAATACATGACTGTAATAATAGATTTCCACCGCTTTTACGGGTGGGATAGCAGGGATATATAAAGAACAAAAGAACCACAGGGTATGTGTGACTGCACGGGTTGGACTGGGAAAAGGTAAATGCTTACTAAAGTGTATCAGAGAACAATAAATTATCTAGAGTTGAACAGTATTATGTTCAGATTTCAACCAGACATTCCATCTATATAAGAAGTGCGCTAATCTATCTAGAGATTCGACCACTTTATATTCATACCAACAATTGCTATTGTTATTATCTCCTTTAAGGAGGGTATAACTGACAAGTTTCAATTGTGCGCTATTTTTAAATGTACCATTAATAGTGTATGTAAAATTACTGTCCTATGGGGGTGGGAGTATAGGTTAACATCTATATTTAAAATAGCTAAATAGGCAGTTAAAATAACCGGAAAACCACAAATTTGGGACAGGAATCCGCCCACTCTTCTCCACAACTTCAGTACAGACCAAATGTGAAGGATGGTTCCTTCGCTACCACATCTCCAGCAACAATTAGGAACATTGGAAAACTGGGACAATCTTTGGGGTGTCAAGTACCAGCGGTATAAGAGCTTTTTAGAGTTTTCTAAATGGTTTATACACTTAGATAAAGAGGATACCACTGAGTGAGCTTGATACCACTGTTGGTCTGAGAACTGCGAGCCCAACTCCTCCTCCCATTTTGTTTTATGGATATCAGGAGACATTACATAAGAATCCAGTAACATTGTGTAACAGTAAGATATTCCTTTTTTAGGAAAGGTTGGAGAATCCAGCCAAGTACTTAATAATGAGGGTGGAGTGTTATTGGGGATATTTATAGGCAGTAACAAGTGTCTAATCTGAAGAAACTTATAAAACTCTTTGTTGCTTATGTCATATTTGTTTCTAATATAATCGAAGGGAGCAAACACCCCCCCCCCCCCCCCCCCCACTCCAAAAATCCGAAAGGGTGGACAAACCCTTTTCTCTCCAGAGAGAGATGTTCAAGTCTGGGATAGCCGCTTCTAATACAGTGCTAGGTGAAGTGGGAACATTAACATGGAACAATCATTTGGGAATGACGAAGGTATTCCATATATGGGTGATGGCACCAATAGTCGGATGTTAATATTTAGGACCGTAGCTATAAAGATATGCTGCAGAGAGAATGTCCTTAATAGTGTTTCTGCCTAGTACCTTAGATTCTATGTGTACATAATGTTTTGAGGTATCATCAAGCCAAAGATTACGTAATTGGTCCAATATTACTTCTCTATAATATTAAAGGACCGATAGGCATCCTATTCCCCCCTAGCGAAGTGGTTGATACAAAGTAGCTGCTCTTACCCTAGGCGCTTTATTACCCCAAATATATTTCATTAGAACTGATTGGATATTTTTTAAGTATGAAATTGGGAGTAGAATTGGTACATTCCGGAATACGTATATTATTTTGGAAACAATCATCATCTTAACTGCCGCCAGTCTACCCAACCTTGAAACACCTGTTGATGTTAAATTTGATACTATTCTTTTAATATCTTTAGTAGAGGTGTATAATTATCATGGAAGAGTTGTGATGTAGGAAATGAAAGTTGGATTCCCAGACATTGCATCGAGGAAGATGAACAACTGAATGGGAATTTAGATTTAAGGATGTTAATTGTTTTTGGGGGAATTCCTAGATTTAGAATATGGGATTTGGTTTTGTTTATCTTATAATAAGAAACATCTCTGAATTCTGAAATTATTGTACTTCTAGCAGAGAGAGATCTTTCAGGGTCTGAGCAAATTATAATAACATCGTCAGCGAATAGGCCAATGCAATGTTCCCTGTCACCTATCGTTATACCTGTGAACCCCGGGTCTCTCCTTATTTTTTCGGCTAACGGTTCCATTATCGTAGCGAAGATTAAAGGGGAAAGGGGGCACCCCTGTCTAGTTCCGTTTGTTATTGAAAATTTCTGCGATAAAAACCCTGAGGTGAACACTGAAGCCTTAGGCAAGAATATAGTGCACTAATACCTGTTTGGATATGGCCAATTAATCCAAACTTGGACAGAACAGACCCCAGAAAGCCCCAGTGGACTTGGTCAAACGCCTTCTCTGCGTCAAGTGATAACAACAGAGAAGGCTGACTACGAGTTTCCACTGTATATATTAGATCAATAAATCTGCGAGTACCATCTACCGTTTGTCTATTTTTGACAAAGCCAACCTGATCATTGTTAATCAAGTTAGGTAGGATTTCGTTGAGCCAGAATTTTTGAATATAGCTTCAGGTCGTTGTTAAGTAATGAGATTGGCCTAAAATTTTCGGGCCTATCTGGTGATTTACCTGGCTTAGGCAGAGTGATCACCAGAGCCTTAAGCATCTCAGGGGGGATTTTACCAGTAGTAAAAATATGTTTAAAGGCATGAAGCAAATCATAGGACAGGATGTGTGTAAATTTTTGATAATATTCCCCTGTAAAGCCGTCTGGTCCAGGCAATTCATGTGGTTTAAGGGAAGAAATAGCTAAGGTGACCTCTGAGAGAGTAATGGGCTGGTTTAGGGAGGCCAAGGTATCCCTGCCAACCGCTAGCAGAGAAACGGAAGACAAAAATGCTTGTATGGCTGAGTTAGTAGGTTGAGGGGTAGAAGGATCTGATTTTAGGTTATAAAGATCATCATAATACTCTGCAAATGTATCAGCAATTTGCTGTGGGTTAATAATTGTTTCTCTTTGTTTGTTGATAAGGTATGGAATCTTTGACTTGGCAGGAATGTTTCTAAATTTGTTCGCTAACATTTTACCAGCTCTGTTTCCCTGCCAGTAATAGTGAGTTTTAGTTTTTTTAAACAGGTAATCAAATTTGTAGTGGAGAACCTGGTGTAATTGAAAACGGAGGGATTTGAGTTCAGAAAGCAATTTATGATCGTTAGTTTGTTTATGAAGACCCTCCAAAGTTTTAATATCTTGCATTAATTTTTGTGTTTTTTTTTAGTTTAGCTTTTTTGTTTGCAGCTGCTAATTTAATAAATGACCCTCTTATAACCGCTTTATGAGCGCACCAGTTTATAAGTACATCTGTATCTTTGGGATCATTAACCTCAAAAAATTCCTTTAGATCGTTTTCTATTACATACCTATTAGCTGGGTCATTTACAAGGGAATTATTCAAACGCCAGGGAGAGTACGTTGGAGAGTTAAATTGTTCCTTTATGCTAATGCTAATGATCGGACCAGCTCATAATACCTATTTTCGCAGAGGTCACCTTTTGGAGAAACCATTTATATATATAAGTCCTCTTTAAATAAGGTGGTGTATGTAGTAGTATTTTTCTCATTTGGTTTTTAAATGAATTTATCCATTGAAGGGGACATCACCTGATTAAAATCGCCCGCCAATAAAATAGCACCATATTTGTATTTGTTGATAACGCCCATAACATGAGAGAGAAATTTCCCTTGTTATTTATTAGGGGCATAAAGTGAGACTATGGTAAACCTTTCATTATTAATAATGCAATTTAAAAGAATATACCTGCTATAAGTGTCATAAACTACGTTTACAAACTATTGTGTTTTTTTATAGCGATTAGCACACCCTTCTTCTTGGATTTATTGGGGCTACAAAATATGCTGCCGCTCCACCATGCTATAGGACATGAGGGGCTTTAGTCTCTGCCTCCCGTCCTGCTCCAGGCTCTCGCACTGCTGGCCCGGCCGGCCGACAGGGCGAGCTGCTGAACCGGGATAGGGGCAGGAGGACGGCCCGGCAGGACAAGCGCCTGCTCTGCTCGGGGCCCCGGGCCAGCTCGGGGCCCCAAGCAATTGCTTGGTTTGCCTGTCCTGTAGCGAAGGGCCTGGACGCACAACAATAGCAATATGAAAAATAACGACTTTCAATCACATCATAAATCAGAAAAAAATGTATTAAAAGTGATCAAAAATCAGTATGAAAACAAAATTTTTATTAACAAACATATTCCTATTGCCATATTTTGAAACTCACTTAGGTTAGCACTACAAGGAACAGGTTTCCAGTAAAAAAAAAAAAAAAAGGGCTAAAATATGTTTATCTCTGGATTATAATTTTCTTAGGTAAAAGTGTAATGTTCATGTTTTATTCAAGTTGTTCGTATTTTGTCAGCTTCTTTGAACAGGGAACTTGTTTTAAGATTTTTGAGACATATCTGTTTTCCTAAACAACTTTTTGAATTTAGCTCTGGTCTCATCAGTATTATATAACATTTAGGGTAGAATATGCAGCCCAAAATACCAACACTTGAAGATATTACCGCAAATATTTCTACAAGAACTGTATTCTTCCCAGTAACACTCATATAGGAGGGGATAAAAGCCACCCAGACACTGCAGACAACCAGCATGCTGAACGTGATGTTTTTAGCTTCATTAAAACTATCTGGTAAGTTTCTGGCCAAGAAAGCAACAATGAAACTAACAGCTGCAAGTAGTCCCATATAGCCCAGGAGTATGGAGAAGGCCAGCATGGACCCTTCATTACACTGGAATATTATCTTGACTTGGTATAAGTGAGTGTTCTTTTCTGGGAATGGAGGAGATGTAGATAACCAAATGATACTTAGTAGGACTTGAAGAAATGAACAGAAGAAGACAACACAGTTTGTAATTTTTACACCAATAAATTTCCTCCAGGATCTTCCAGGTTTGGTGGCTTTGAAGGCCATGTAGACCATGATGGTTTTAGCCAGAATAGAAGAGATAGCTACTGAGAAGATGATCCCGAATGAAGTCTGACGGAGCATACAGGTGACGTGTAGGGCGACCCAGGAACAAAAATACACAGAGGAAACTCAACATGATGGAAACCAGGAGAATGTAGCTCAGGGTTTGGTTATTTGCTCTGATCACTGGAGTGTCTCGGAATAGAATGAAAATGCCCAAGATTAGTGATGATTGAAGAAAAAATAAGAAAGAAATAATAGAGACTACAAGAACTATGGGGTCTGCATTGTAGGATAGAACTTCAATAACTTTTGGCACACACTGGTTCCTGTCATTTGGCCACCGGTCCTCTGAACACCGTTGGCATGTTATGCTGTCTGCAAAAAAAAAAAAAGAGTGTGTGATGTTACAAAACTATCTTACTACAGACCACAATATTTGGTAATGGCCCTTGACAACAAAGAGTATATCAATTTAAAAAAAAAGTAAGCATTATCACATGACAAAGTTATCTATGGAGATTGTATTTTCTCCCTGTTTATATATGGATTTCTTACTGTTCTCTGGTTTCCTTTCACACTGTAAATTACAAGTATTTTATAATATTATGCCTTTAGCCATAATGTCTAACTGAGACAATGAAGGAGGAAGAGAGAGCAGGAAGGTGGAAGCTGGAGATTGTGCTGCCGTGGACTGTTTTGCAACAGGGGATATTTTATTAAAAACGAAAACAACAATACACACAACGCGTTTCAAGACCTTTCCGGCCTTTTCATCAGACAAATGTACCACAGACTAAAATCTATAATAAACCGGACTATTAATCATGGTAAAAACTGAGAAATATCACAATATAAATACAAGGTGCATGATTAAGCAGACATGGACAGAGTAGCACTATAACTAATTTGCGTGGTAAAACATAGATAGAGAAGTTCAATCACCAGCAACCAGAGTGCAGCAAAGCTAGAGTTTAAATAGACATACCCGGGTTGCAATTGGCTCAGAGCATTAACTCTTCCAAGGCTAGAAAGAACTACACAGAAACTGTCCAAACACAAAAGCCAGTGTCTGAACAGAACCCAAAAACGGACATTACAGTAACATACGGTTTCCAGGCCAACCAGGAAACTGTATAAATGTGGATTTAAAGGGGTACTCCGGGGGAAAACAATTTATTTTTAAATCTACTGGTGTCAGAAAGTTAAACAGATTTGTAAATTACTTCTATTTAAAAATCTAAATCCTTCCAGTACTTATCAGCTGCTGTATACTACAGAGAAAGTTGTGCAATTCTTTTCAGTCTGATCACAGTGTTCTCTGCTGACACATCTGTCCATGTCAGGAACTGTTCAGAGGAGGATAGGATTGCTATGGGGATTTGCTCCAGCTCTAGACCGTTCCTGACATGGACAGAGGTGTCAGCAGAGAGCACTGTGGTCAGACAGACTGACACAGTCCAGGAGTGTTTGGAGGACGTTGCGACTTTGAGTGGGTGCTTGGGGAATCATGCTCATATTTCTGCAGCTTTTTAGATGCTTACATACTGAGATCTCTTTGGTCCCCAGCCCCCTGTAAATCTGAAGGTTCAGCAGAGTTATACCCTTCATATCTGCACCACCTTGGCGCGATTTCTTGGTCATACTGGCTGAGTAAATTATATAGTGTGAGAAAGCAATGGCACTGCTAGTGTTGTGGAATATAAAATGTCAGTAAAGAAACAGAAGGTAGGAAAAATAAAGTTATGCTGGGAGAAGAACACTGGGGAGCGTCCATATGCAGAATGCTAGATCATGGTATGAAAAAGGACAGAGGGAACAAGACCAGAGGGAATTATAGGGGAAAATGTGAAAAAAATTAAAAAGGTCTACAAAATTTCTAAATGCACTGTATGTCTTTATGGTGTTTACATGAACGGCATAGATGACATTCACTTTTTTGCATGATAATGGTAATGGTTAAATTCCTGTCCTCTGAGCGGTGGTTCAAACTCATGAAGTCTGTGCAGAAGCTAAACTACCCTGGTTCAAAGTATATAGGTTCTTCAGTTTAGCAGGTGGGGTCACAACTAGAGATGAGCGAACTTTTTAAAAATTTGATTCGGCCGATTCACCCGAATTTTTCAAAAATAATTGATTCAATCAGAATTTATTCGAGGCAAAACTATATTAAAAATTACTATTTCTGGCCTACAGAGAGCCTCAATAGGGGTATAGAACACTTTGCTGTGTTCTAACACGCATATGGAGCGTACTGGGGTAGTGAAATAATACTGTTATTCAGAATAACATGCAGATTACCGGCATCGCTTTTAGAATCACTGCCGCAGAGTGGCACAATGACAGAGCCTGGAGGTGGCATCAGTATGAGGAGACCATATAGTGGCTGAATAAAACAGCGTGGAGGTGTTGGCAGCATTATGAGACCATATAGTGGCTGACTGACACAGCGTGGAGGTGTTGGCAGCATGAGGAGACCATATAGTGGCTGAATGACACAGCATGGAGGTGTTGGCAGCATGAGGAGACCATATAGTGGCTGAATGACACAGCTTGGATGAGGCTGAATCATGACGACACCATATAGTGGCTGAATGACACAGTATGGACATGTTGACAGCATGAGGAGACCATAGAGTGGCTGAATGCCACAGCCAGGAGTTGGCAGCAGCATGAGTAGACACTGGGCCTTCACAATCCCTAAGATTAAAAAATGAATTCAGAAAGATTTTGGATAGCTGGTGCTACCTACCATAACAAAATATTTATTCCCAGACCCAGGCCCAGCAGCGGCATCAGTAAACCATATATTGCCTGAATGACAAAGCCTGGAGTTGGCTGAAGCATGAGTACACACCAGGGCTTCACAATCCCCAAGAAAAAACAAAAGAATGTTTAAAATTCTAAATGAAGGTTTTGGATAGCTGGTGCTACCTACCATAACAAAAGTTTCAGTCCCAGACCCAGGCCCAGCAGTGGTATCAGTAAACCATATATTGCCTGAATGACGTAGTATGAGTACATACCAGGGCTTCACAATCCCCCCAAAGAAACACAAGAATTTTTAAAATTTAAAATGAAGATTTTGGTGCTACCTACCATAACAAAAGTTTTATTCCCAGGCCAAGCAGCGGCATCAGTAAACCATATATTGCCTGAATGACACAGCCTGGAGTTGGCTAAAGCATGAGTACACATCAGGGCTTGACAATCCCCAAGAAAAAATACAAGAATTTTTTTTAATTTAAAATGAAGATTTTGGATAGCTGGTGCTACCTACCATAACAAAATTTTCAGTCCTAGACCCAGGCCCAGCAGCAGTATCAGTAAACCATATATTTCCTGAATGACACAGCCTGGAATTGGCTGAAGCATGAGGAGACCATTGAAATGTATGATTTTGAAACTGAACTTTTAACTCTCAAGTTTTAGTGTCCCGGACCCTGGCTTGTGGGTACAAAGGACCTAATCTAACAAGATGTAGGCGCAACGTCTCCATTGCTCTGACCAGCCATTGTTTCAAACACTTTTCGCCAAGGCAAACCATGTGAAGAACAGCGTGACACCGCTGTGCTCTGCACACATGGTATGCTGAAGGGCCACTGAAACTTGTCCGGGCAGTGGAAGCTGAGCACACAATGGAGGATGAGGAGGCTGACTGAGTGAGTACACAGGAGGGGTTCACAACCCCTAAAATTAAAAGGTGAATGTTGAAATCTCTATTGAAGATGCATGTTAGGTAGTGCTATCATCCCAAAATGTAAGGCCCAAGCCCAGAAGCATCAGTAAGCCAAGTAGTTCCTGAAAGACACAGTCAGGAAAAGGCATCAGCAGTACACAAGAGGATTTCATTACCCCTAAGATTGAAAGATCAATGTTGAAATCTCAATTAAGCTAGTGCAAAACATCCATAAATTTCAGGCCTAAGCCCAGAAGCATCAATAAGCCAAGTAGCTCCTGAAACACACAGTCAGGAGCAGGCATCAGTAGTGCACCCGAGGGTTTCATAACCCCTTACATTGAAAGATCAAAGCTGAAATTTCTATTAAGCATGTATTTAGCTTGTGCTAAACATCCAAAAATGTAACCCCTTAAGGACGCAGCCCTTTTTCACCTAAAGAACTGAGCCCTTTTTCGCAATTCTGACCACCGTCACTTTAAGCATTAATAACTAATTCTAAGATGCTTTTGCTGAATGTTCTGATTCTGAGATTTTTGTGACATATTCTACTTTATTTTGGTAGTAAATTTTAGTCGTTACTTGCATCCTTTCTTGGTGAAAAATCCCCAAATTTCATTAAAATTTAGAAAATTTAGCATTTTTCTAACTTTGAAGCTCTCTGCTTGTAAGGAAAATTGATATTCCAAATAAATTTTATATTGATTCACAAATACAATATGTCTACTTTATGTTGGTATCATAAAATTGACATATTTTAACTTTTTGAAAAAAATAGAGGGCTTCAAAGTAGCCTTTGGCTGTCTGGGCATGCTGGGAGTTGCAGTTTGGCAACCACTAGGAAGACCGTAGTAAAGATCGCTTTACTGCCACCTAACTCCACCTCCCCACCCCCCGCCGTCGCCTCCCTACCTGCGCCGTGATCTCCGCTGGATGTCTCTGGTGATCAGAGGTCCCCACGCCATATTCTTTTCAGATACCGGCCTTCATCTTCTCCCTCCGTTCTGCCCGACATCCAGGGGTGGGCATAGCGGGGGGGTTTCCATGGCAACCCCCTGTCATGCGCTGCCATTGGTCAGAATTCATTTCTGACCAATGGCAGGGGATAGGAGGAGATTGCAGCACTGCGACCTCACTCCTATCCCTCAGGATGATCGGGGCTGTCACTGACAGCTCAGATCATTCCTGTTTTCCGGGCGATCGGGTCACCAGAGACCCTATCAGCCCGGAATAGCAGAAAATCGCATGTCTGAATTGACATGTGATTTTCTGCGATTACCGACATGGGGGGTCTCAGGACCCCCCTCGGCGATGTGCCGGGATGCCTGCTGAATGATTCCAGCAGGCATCCTGGTCCGGTCCCCAACCGGCTAGCGTCGGGGACCAGAATTCCCACGGGCGTATGCATACATCCTACGTCCTTAAGGACTCGGGATGCAGGGCGTATGCATACGCCCCACGTCCTGAAGAGGTTAAGGCCCAAGCCCAGAAGCATCAATAAGCCAAGTAGTTCCTGAAACACACAGTCAGGAGCAGGCATCAGCAGTACCCAAGAGGGTTTCATGACCTCTTACATTGAAAGATCAATGTTGAAATTTCTATGAAGCATGTATTTAGCTCGTGCTAAACATCCAAAAATGTAAGGCCCAAGCCCAGAAGCATCAGTAAGCAAAGTAATTTCTGAAAGACACAGGAGCAGTCAGGTGCAGGCATCAGCAGTACACCAGAGGGTTTCATAACCCTTTACATTGAAAGATCAATCTTGAAATATCAATTAAGCATTTATGTTAGCTAGTGCTACCAGAACATATTTGGAGTTAATATCCCAGTCCCATTAGTCCCATCAGAAAACGATATATTGGCTAATTGACACAGCCTGGTGATGGGGAAAGCATAATGAGCCCATGTAGAGTTTGAATGACACAGCCTGAAGGTGGTTGAAGCATGAGGAGACCATTGAAGTACAAGAATTTTTAATAGAAATTTAAGATGTTGAAATTGAGGATTTTGAAATGGAACTTTTAACTCCCAAGTTTTAGTGGCCCGGGCCCTGGGGTGTGGGTACAAAGGACCTAATCTAACAAGGAGTCCCATGTCACATGTCAGCACAATGACAGAGCCTGGAGGTGGCATCAGTAGGAGGAGCACTGCATGGAGAGCAGTATGGTCCGGCACTAAGGAGACTAGCGTGAGTCCGCTGTAGGAGTTGGCAGCAGTGAAAGCTTGCTGACAGTGGATATGCGGTGGTGCAATGTCCGTAAAGGTAGATAACGGTTTAAAAAATAGAAGACACAGGACAGCACTCACCATCCAAGTGAATTTTATTGCCAAGCATTCAGAGGCATCCAAAATAGACCCAGGTGGAGGTGGGGAGCACAGCCGGGAGAGACTGTTTCACACAATTAGCGCTTCCTCAAGCCGGGGTACAACGCACGCTCCACTGGTGACATCCTATATAGGCGGCACAGGTAGCGGCGTCATCAGAAAATGTCTCAGGTAAAAAAATCATGTGATCAAAACAATACCCATAGTGCAACATATGACAATGTGAATCATGTGACACAAAAACAAAACTGCATATAAAATAGCAAAGTATGTGTGCATCTAAGCGCATCACAAGCTGTTTTACTAAACAGCCGTAGTTCACGGAGGTGGGATCAACTGTTTTCGAGACAGAGGTAGACTAGAGGAATGCAACCAATTCGATACGATTGTTTAGTCCCAAGGCTTTAGTGGCTTCAAGTTTAACGATCCAATAGGCTTCCCTGCATAAAAGAACAGTATGGCGATCACCACCTCCTTGGACTTTTTTGACTCTCTCAATGCCAGCAAAGAGCAGAACTTTGGGGTCATTAGAGTGCATTTCCTTTAAGATCGTAGGTGCTCACGGAATCTGAGATGTAGAGGCCAGATTGTCTTGCCCTCGTAAAAGAACCTGGGGCATAAGGGGCATAAAACCACATAAACTACAAATGAGGTTCTGCAGGTTATCAAATCTCTAACACTGTGCATGTAACTACCTAAATGTAAGTTTTTAGTGGAATGAGAACGAAAAAGAGCATGTTCTATATGAAATGTTCCCTTTAGGTGCAATATCTGTGAGCCAAGTAGTCGCATTAGGTTTGGCACTCTGGTTCTGAGTTAAGGGCCTCCTTAACAGGTCACCTAGAGTGGGGTTCTTCCTGTAAGTAATGAGGGTTGCGTTAACCGCTATCTCCTTGTGGTCCGGATCAGACTCTAGAATATACCAATTACTGCTAATCGAATTGGCCACGGTATTGTTAAGGTTAGAATTGGCCAGGGAAACAATTAATCTCTGTGGTTTAGTACTGACTCTGGATTTTGAACGTATTAGTTGGACATGTGGAATTAGAGTAGCTTTCAGAAAGCCTTCTTTTATGCAATTAAGAGGGTATTGTCATTCTAGAAGACGTCTTTTCAGATCAAAAGCTTCACGTGAAAAGGTGTCTTCATTGCTATTTACTTTCCTTAAACAAAGGAAATAAGGTATGCTCTGTTTGACATGGGTGGGGTGAGAGCTATGATAGTGGAGAGCTATGATAGTAGAGTTCCGAGCAATCTTTTTTCGGTAGCCTTCAGTCACTAATGCTCCGTCTATTATTTTGAGGTTGACGTCAAGAAAATTAAGTTCAGACGCTCCGAACTGGTGAGTAAAAAGCATGTTCTCATGGTTGACCTCGTTAAGATAGGAGACCAATTTACTAAAGTCGGCTTCCGGACCCTCCCAAACAATAAAAATGTCGTCCACCTTTCTTACATTTTTTTTGATGTTGCCGACATATGTATTGTTGTGGGGAAAAATGTAACGTCTTTCGAAGGCCGCTAAGAAAAAATTAGCTTAGGTCCAAGAGACCGGGGTGCCCATCGCAGTCCCGGTCTCTTGCCTATACCAAGGGTCTCCATCCCTAAACTCATTATGCGTGAGGATGAATAGAAGGGATTCCGTCACAAAATCGGTGAATGTGTCAGTCTTGTCAGTTTCAGTCAGGATTTCACGGATAGCCTGTGCACCCGCATCGGGGGGGGGGGGGGGGGAATGCGGGTGTACAGGCTCTCTATGTCAATGGAGGTAAGGTGGTGGGTATCTTGCCAGTTGAAGGTGTCAAGATATAACAATGAGTCACCAGTGTGATTTATGTAAGAAGTTGTAGATGTCAACAATGGTTTCAAGAGCCACTCTATATATTGGGAGAGGTATTCGGTTGCAGAGCCGATCCCCGCGACAATGGGACGTTCAGGGGGTCGGCTCTGCGACTTATGTACCTTGGGTAACAGATACCATCTGGCAGCAGATGGACTACGAGGGATGAGGCGTTCGGCTGTTTTTTGGGTGAGTTGACCTGTCTTGCATTTGTTCCACAAAAAAGAACGCCACTGACTCAGGGTATGGCTGGTAGGGTCACCAACCAGTCGTTTGTAAGTAGCCTGATCACTAAGGAGTCGTAATCATAAGACTCAGTGGTCATCAGAACTACACTGCCTCCTTTGTCGGCTTTAACTACACTAAGGTCAGGTTGCGCTCTTAACCATTTAAGTGCTCTCTTTTCTCCATCTGAGAGGTTGTCCCTAACCTGAGGGTAAACTATAGCCCTCACATATTGTTCCACCGCCCAATCAATGGAACAGATCAATGGAACTGCCCGCAGGGACGGGGGGAGAGTATGTGGAAGGGTTGCCACCTCTGAAGGACAGTACCTCCTCGGAGGAAGGAGGGTGAATGGAGAAAGAATCAGATAAATCACAAAGGGTGCTCAAGGTGTGCTGGTTCTCAGGAGCTGCCCCTAAAATAGGGAAAATCCCAAATGACCAATCACAGCCGGTATTTGACCCTTCTTTTGCGTCTCTACATTTGTGGGACTTTTGTGAAACATCTTTTGTAGATTGATTTTACGGGTAGCCTTTAATAGGTCTATTTTAAACTGAACAGGATGAAATTGTTCACATAGTCCATAGTTAAGTCCTTTTGACAGGAGAGACTGACAGTCCTCATCGAGGTGGATGTCTGTAAGATTCACAACCAAATTAGTGTCTGTGATGGGTTCTAGTCCCTCCAAGACACCCCCTTTCTTTTCATCCGGATAAGAGCGCCTTTTTCTCACTCTTCCCCTCCGAGTTCTTTTCCTAAAGGGAGTGAACCTGAGGGGGCATCAGTCTTCAACTGTGTATGAACATGACGGTCAGATCGTGTGGTATCATCAGAGTGACTCACATCAGAATCAGAGGTCCAAAAATCTGATGGTTGACTTTGCGGGTTTCCCCGTCGGCGACTATAAGATTGGCTGTGATTTTTATTCACTTTCTTATTCCAAGTAAATGTTTGCGCTGAGTCATAGTCCATCTTGTCTCTGACAAATTTTTCTCGTTTACATTCTATTATGTCGGACTGTGTGACAGAGACCTTCTTCTCTAGTTTCTTCATGAAGGAATTATAAATGGATTCGCTGACATGTAATAGATGTATCTATGTTTTTTTCATGTAAAATGTTCATTTAGGAGCCATCCCTCCCCCATCTGCTCTCTCCTATCTTGCCCTCACCATTGTGTAGAGGAAGCTGCTGACCACGAGGACAATCCTTCTCCCCATCTGCTCCTTCCAGTCTCACCCCTCCCATCGTGTGAAGCTTTTTGAACAAAGAAGCTCGCCTAACCGTTCCGTAAAGGCATATCTTTCCTCCTAGTAGGGGGTGGGAACTTATGCTAATTACAGAGGTGATATAAAGAAGGGGCCTGCTTAATGAAGATCAGAAGTACTTTACCACTGACCAAGTGTGTGTCTGTGTGAATTACTTGCGGTGCATGCACAAAGACCTTAATGAATTTGGACAGGAGTAGGATACTTACCATATCAAATCCATATCAGAGTTGGCTCCCAACACGTGGGGCACTGTTTTTTTTTTAGGAATCATCGGCTAAGTCGCAATATATGGAGTGGAGAGATTGAACAAAGGCTGGACGGCAGACGGAACTTGATCAACTCCAGGCGTACGGTAGGACATTCTTATACCTAGCCAAAAGTATCCATGTCTCCCATTTGTTTTATCTTGCTGCTCTAAGTCGACTTGCTTGTGACCTAAATAAGGCAGGTAATTCTCACCCAGTGTTTTTTACCCTGTGCCTGTCAATTAAGTGACTATCTACTACCCGAGTGTATGAAGTGTGAGTGAGTGAATAAGTGGAATTGGGACTGTTCCTTGGGGAGTTGAGTTACGGAGTATGTTGTCGTAATTAAGCATTGGGATGTTTAGAACAGAGAATGTCATAAGTAAGCATCATCAGAATGTTTAGGACAGAGTCGTAAATAGATAGTGATCTAAGACGGGTAGGGCGCAGGACGCCTGGTATAGAGTCATAAATAGATCTTATCTAGGACTGGGGGTACAAATGAATTTTCCCGGCAATGACAAATTCCCGGAACTTGTCCCATTGCAACTGATTGATGGATGGATTAATGTTAAGCTAGCTAATGTATTACTAGATCTAGTTCAAAAGTGTTTTTGTTGCTTGAACTCTACTGTATTAGTGTTTTAAAAGAAAATATATCTCCTAAAGTAAAGGGGAGGTTGGGAAGATTCAGTTGTGCAACAGCTGGAGGTCCCACCAAGAAGAAGCAGGAGGAAGGGGGCCCTGTGGGCTCTTGATGAGAGAGGGAGATTCTGAGTGCAGGGCTGAAGTTTACATTGCCTGCACAGCCTCACTGTGTTGTGTTGTAAGAAGAAGGGGGGCTTAGAGGGGGATAGTGTTTGCAACACATAGACAAGAATATTTCATAGACTGGGGTCCCTGCCACGGCAGCTGGAGACAGTGAAGGTTGAGGAGAAGGATAGGGTGAAGGTTTTGGATCTCAAACTGTTGTAATAGCAGAAAGAAAGATGGGGCAGAAGATTGTGAGGCCAGAGAAAGGTTTCTTGGCATGTGACTTGGTGGCAGAAAGAGAGGGGAAGGGGAATGTGAGGAGAATAGATATGCTGCTAAAAGTTTGTGGGATTCCATAGACAGTGGGGGGGGGGGGCACTTACAACCTGAGGTATGGAGGACAGCACTTAGAACTAAGAAAGGAGTTTTAATGGACAGGAAGTTATTCAAGACAGCAGAAGCATGGTTTAATACAGCAAAATTTGTACATAACTAGAGATGGTTAGAGCAAGAAATAGAAAAAGGGGACCAAATTATGGTCTATCATAAATGTGAAAATATAGATGAAATACTGTCTGTACCATCTGTATCCAATGTTGGAGGGTGTAATCAGCCACCACCATATCCTTATTGGTCATGTTTCCATTGTGGTGCTCAAAATCCCTTATGGAATGATGTTGGTTATAGTTACCCCATTGTTACCCCCTAAAATCAGTACCCCCATTGTTTCTTCCTCCATATATCCCATGCTTTCTCCGTATGGAGGTAGCCATGTTACCACTCCCAGAAGTGCAGTTCCTCCCATTTACGCCCCCAGAAGCCATGTTGACTCATTATATACTCCCACTTCTGCCCTTAGTAACCATGTTTCCTTTGCCGGAAGTGAAGTTCCTTCTACTTCCGTCCTTAGTAGACATGTTGACTCACCCAGTATTCCCACTTCCTCTGCTCCCAGCAGCCATTTTGGGACATTCACTGCTCCTACAGTCCCTTCCACTCCTGGCAGCCATCTTGCTACACTCAGAAAACCTGTCCTTATCTACCCTGTACTCAACTTAGATGGTTCCTATCATGTCCCTCCTGTACCTGTTCTCACTCTCTCTACGGATGCGTCAGAAGACATTGAGGGGCAGAAGGATGGGAAAACCAAATATGATGTAGCCAGTGGAGGCATAGATCTGGCAGAAGTGGCCCCAACTCAGCAGTCCCAATCTCTCACATCTACTGCTGAGGTCATCTTCCCTGTGGACCCTTATGGATCCGGACCACGTCCCAAAGGACGAGGGACCCAACTGGCACCTATTTGGCTACAACCAACCACCATGCCTTTTACACCCAAAACTGTCAACAATTCAGCATATGGCCCAAGGAGCCAATCTGAGACCCTTTTTGAAGGCACCCCATCAACTCCAAGGTGGCCCATGGATTATACACAGGGCAATGCCCCTCATGATGCCCCTACTATGTATGTTACCTTTAACCCTTCTCAAGCAGCTACTGTTGTAGCTTAGCTCCTAGACCAAGATAAGCAACCAATGCCCTTTTACCGTAGGATCCGAGAAATCCCTACTCAGCTTCGTTCAAGCATCTACAGAGCTTATGTCAGATTAAGGCTGGAGATGCTTACAATCCAATTATGGAGCCTGATTTAGGAAAGGACACTACCCTGAAGATACCACATACCAGTCAGACACCTATTTCTGTGAATGTAAACATGGAGGAGTGGTCTCAGCACCTTCCCTTAAGTTGCATGTAATCCAAATGAATGGACACCTGATCCACACAGTCTCTAGAAGCCAGTATCTTCAACCTCTTCAGTGCTGCCACGCCAAACAATAACAGCAGATAATATCAAACGAAAAGAAGTAGCGGAGCACTCACCAGGTCAGTAAAAAGGCATCTTTATTGATCACTTTGACCAGTCGAGATACATGCAGGGGAGGATGACATAGACGCGGGGGTATACAAGACCGCAACGGACCGTTTACGCACTGGAGCGCTTCGTCAGGCCGATGCTTCGTATGCCTGACTCAAGCAACTCTTCTATGACCTTGGATTTGAGTTATCCAACAAATCACATTCACAGATGTTGTCTTCTGCTTTTGTCAATGGCCTGAAGGATCCCATAAAGAAGGGCCTTGTACTGTCACGCCCGGAATACAGAGTGTTGACACTTGACACCCTACTCTTAGTTGCAAAAGGGTTTTAGTCCAGCCAAGCTCTCACCAAGAAACCAACCCCTCTTATGATGACTGAGGACCTTCCTACCAGCCTCTCACCGCCTGGACGACGCCAATCTCCAGTCTGTTTCAACTGCCACAACCCTGGGCATTTCCGACGTGAATGCCCAAGAAGATCAGGAGGCCCCAAGGGCCAATACTCAGGCAATTACCAGCACGAGCAACATAATGGACTCCCTTGTGCACCAGACCCCAGGTATTTCCCAAGCCAAGGACAAAGACCCATGCAGAACCATCTGGATCTGCTCCCATAGGATTTGGGCAAGCCTGTGTCTCACTCACCAGCTGTGGCAGTATCATCAAACAACAAAGATGGCCCTATGGCTAGAATTACTCTACCCATCGAGGGACACCCCACCACTTTCCTGATAGACACAGGTGCAGCCAGAAGCGTTATTAGGGCCCAAGATCTACCTGATCCCTCTTTCCTGTCCACCATTGACGTCTCCTGTGTGGGTGTGTGGGTATCCCTAGGAGCAGCCCACTCACAAAGCCTCTACAGATTGCTAATTTTCCTCACTTGCTGGCTAGATTTGTTGTTTCCTCCACCTGCCCACTCAATCTGCTGGGTGCAGACGTCCTGTCAAGACTGCAAGCCACTATCCAATATGGAGAAGATGGTACCATCTCTGTGTCCTCTCCATTAGAGACAGAGGATATCTCCCCCTTGTACTCAATCCCTTTACTTCTGGCCCTGGAACAAGTTTCCCCAACCACTATACCGCCTGAAGTGTTGGCCCGTATACCGGAATATCTGTGGTCAACCGGACCTGAAGACATAGGTCGCCTAAGAGTGCCCCCAGTGACTGTGGTCCTTAAACCAGGAGCACCCCTTCCAAGGAAGCCACAGTACCCACTGAAGAATGCCCAATCTGAAGCAATCTCTAAACAAGTTCAGACCTTTGTCAACAATGGGGCTCTCACACCCTGCACATCTCCATGTAACACGCCTCTGTTCCCAATTAAAAAGAAGACTCTGAAGGGAGAGCCTGAAAAATACAGGATGGTTCAAGATCTGAGAGCTGTCAATGAGGCCACAGTTTGGACACCCCTATTGTTCCCAACCCCCATACGCTGTTATCGGGAGTGCCTCCTACTGCCAAGTATTCCACAGTCATGGACTTATCTAATGCTTTCTTCAGTATACCTCTAGATCTGAAATGCTGGTACCTATTTGCTTTCACTCATGAAGGACAACAATACACCTGGACCGTGATGCCTCAAGGAGCTTAGAACTCCCCTAGCCAGTTTTCCAAGGCCACGACTCTCATCCTGTCCAACTGGCAAGCACAGAACCCATTATGTGGATGATCTCCTTCTGTTTGCTGATGACCTTCCATCTGCTGAAAGACACTCGGAAAGCCTGCTCTGTTACATAGCCAATCAGGGTTGCAAAGCCTCCAAACAGAAGCTTCAATGGTGTTCCACCTCAGTTGTGTTCCTTGGCCATTGCCTTTCACAAGGAACTAGACATTTTACTTAGGACAGAGTGCAAGTAATACACAGCCTTCCAATACCAGCAGGGCCAGAGGCTCTACATGCTTTCCTTGGATTGATCTCGTACTGTTGGTTATGGATCCCAGAAGCCTCTCTATTGATGCAAACACTCTATGACACCTTGAAGACGGACCCCTTCGACCTTCCTGAGGAGGCCATTTCCAACTTCTTCAAACTCAAGACTGCCATCACCTCGGCACCTGCTCTGGGCCTACCAGACTATGATAAGCTTTTTAAACTGTATGTGTCAGAGCGACAGGGACATGCTACTGGAGTCCTCTCTCAGTCTCATGGAAACAAAATGTGACCCATAGGCTACTACTCCTGCAGACCTGATGCTGCGGCCAGAGGAGGCCCATCCTGCCTTAGAGCTGTGTTTGCTGCACAAGCACTCCTGGATAAAACTGCTGACCTAGTTCTGGGACACCAACTCATTCTTCTGGCTCCACATGACATCTCTACTATACTGAACCAGACTCAACCCAAATATCTCTCCACAGCACGGTATCTCAGGCTCCAATGCTCCCTCTTGATACCCGACAACGTCACTCTTCTACGATGCAATGTATTGAATCCTTCCACTCTGCTTCCATTTCCTGAGGGGGGAGATAAAGGAAACGACGATGATGATGATGAAGATGGTCATGAGGATTCCAGTCACACAAAACACTCCATAACCTACAAAATTAGCCCAAAGATATAGTCAAAAAATTCCTCTTTATTATATATACAAAAACAGGTAGAAAAAACACCCATAAAATGACCCACCCTTAAAAAAACCCCAACACAAAGCTAAGCAGGATATCACTGGGATATATACAGTAATCAGTAATGCCATATACAGTCTAGCAGTATTAGTTTGGTCAGCACATGAAAACACAATAACTTAAATCAACACAATACCTAATTGTGACATGCTGACGGCTTCCCAGTGATGATCCTGCAACCTCGACACGTGTTTCGGATGATTCCTTTCTCAAGAGGCGCCTCTTGAGAAAGGAATCATCCGAAACACGTGTCGAGGTTGCAGGATCATCACTGGGAAGCCGTCAGCATGTCACAATTAGGTATTGTGTTGATTTAAGTTATTGTGTTTTCATGTGCTGACCAAACTAATACTGCTAGACTGTATATGGCATTACTGATTACTGTATATATCCCAGTGATATCCTGCTTAGCTTTGTGTTGGGTTTTTTTTAAGGGTGGGTCATTTTATGGGTGTTTTTTCTACCTGTTTTTGTATATATAATAAAGAGGAATTTTTTGACTATATCTTTGGGCTAATTTTGTAGGTTATTGATTAAATTATTAGCCGCATTGGGCTTGTAGGTAATACACAAAACACTCCCATGACTGTTTTGAACTCATGAAAACAGCACACTTGCCAACTGCAAGTGAAACCCTGCTGCCAAATCCAGACCTCACTATGTTTGTGGACGGTTCAAGATTTGCAGACAAACATGGAAGATACCACACAGGATATGCCGTCACGACAGATGATGCAGTACTAAAAGCTGAGGCCCTACCTCCTACCATGTCAGCACAAGAAGCTGAACTCCAAGCCCTGACCACGGTATGCCGCCTGGCAGAAGGAAAAACAGCAAATATCCACACAGATTCGAGATATAGTTTTGGCATTACACATGATTTTGGGGTAATCTTGAGAACCAGAGGCTTTCTGACAGCAGCAGGGACACCAGTGAAACATAGCATGGCCATCAGGGATCTGATGGATGCTTTACTCCTCCCAACTCAAGTGGCGATTCTGAAAGTGAGGGCCCACGGATGATTGAACTCTAGGTAAGCAAAGGGCAATCACCTAGCAGATTCTGCGGCCAAACAAGCAGCCAGAACTCACAGGAAGAGAAGAGCAGAGTGGAAAACACTTTAATGCTGGCTCTACAAGCCCTACCAGTGGACAAATCCCAACTGAAAGAACTTCAAGAGGCAGCAAGTGCTGAAAAAAAAGAAATATGGAAACAGAAGGGGGCAGTGTTGAATAGGAATGGCTTATTTGAAAATAACAGGAAACCCTGCTTACCAAGAAGTATGTATCCAGCAGTGGTACAGTGGGCACATGGTGCCGTTCATCTGTCAAAAACTCTCATGAATGCCCTCATCCAGAAATCACACCACTTACAGACATTTACTGCAAGCCCTGTGCTATTTGTGTAAAATGTAATCCAGGCCGTACAGAGAAGACACCCCAGAAACACCTGACAAAACCATTATATCCATTCCAAAGGATACAGATCGACCACATCCAGATGCCAAAGAGCGGAAGATTTGAATACGCCCTTGTGGTGGTGGACATGTTCTCCGGAGGGCCGGAGGCCTACGCGGTAGTCAATATGACAGCCAAAGCCACGGCCAAGAAACTATTCAATGAAATAGTGTGTCGGTATGGAGTACCAGAAGTAATAGAAAGTGACAGAGGACCTGCATTCACAGCCACATTGACTCAAGAAATCTGGTCTGCACTGGGAGTTACTTTGTTTTTTCACACCCCCTATCATCCCCAGAGCAGTGAGAAGGTTGAAAGGATGAATGGTACCCTTAAAACTCGTATTTTGAAAATGTCCCAAGAAACTGGTTTGCCCTGGTCTGATAGTTTACCCATAGCCCTCTATAGTGTCAGATGCAGCCCTAGAGGAGAACATTTTCTATCCCCCTATGAGATCTTGTTCGGCACTGCCCCTAGATTAGGGTGTTACTATCCACAGCAGCTACAAATGCAATCTGATGCCCTAACTAATTATTAGTGTTGCTTGCGAATATTCGCAATTCGAATATTATTCGCGAAAATCGCATATTCGCGAATTCGCGAATTTCGCGAATATAGCGCTATATATTCGTAATTACGAATATTCGTTTTTTTTTTTTTCACAGTACACATCACAGTGATCATCCGTCTCTGCTTCCAGCTTGTGTGGTGTAAAGAAGGCTGTAATACTACTGTGTGAGACTGGCGTGCGAAAATTCGCATATGCGAAAATTAGCATATGCTAATGTTCGCATATGCGAATTTTTTGCATATGCTAATTTTGTATATGTCAATATTCACATATGTTAATTTTCGCATACGCGAATATTCGCATATGCGAAAATAAAACGAGAATATAACGAATATGCAAATATTCGCGAATATATGACGAATATTCGTCCATATATTCGCGAATATTCGCGAATTCGAATATGGCCTATGCCGCTCAACACTACTAATTATGTGACCCCATTGTCAAGAGAGTTGACTAAGATACATGCCCAAGTGTTTTCTTCTATTCCAGATCCTGAAGCAGATACTGGAACTCACAAGCTATTGCCTGGTGATTGGGTACTAATAAAGAAATTTGTGAGAAAGAACCCTCTCGAGCCCAGATTTGATGGTCCATGCCAAGTCTTGCCGACCAGCCACTTCAGTTAAAGTGGGAGGGAAGAACACTTGGATCCACGCCTCCCACTGCAAGAAGGCATCAGCACCAGAGGATGAAAACGCTACGTTGTCCAGACCATATCCTTTTCCTAGTATCTAGGCACTAGGCCAAGAAGCAGCCATTACTTAAAAAAGTGACCCAACCACATTCTGGCATAATTCCTCAAACATCCATGTGGCATCATTTTTCTTTGATTATTGTAACGTTGTTAGCTGTCCAAACCAGCACTGGCAATGTAGTATGTATCACCCCTCTCAGTCAACTTATATTTGTGTCACCGATAAGAACTGGGGGGATAAGTGTGCCTATTGGGGAGCAGTAGGGTGGAACACAGGGTAGGACTGGAGAAATAAGCCAGAAAGTGCCTTAACCCGATAACGACCACCGACGAGTATAGACGTCCAGGTTGGCGGCCGTTCCCACACCTGGACGTCTATACTCGTCCATTATTCTCGTGGGTGCTGCCCAGTGCACCCACGAGATCGCGGCAGGGACTCGGCTGTATCACACAGCTGGGACCCTGCTGCACTGCCAGGACCGAAGTAAACTTCGGTCCCGGCAGTTTTAACCCTTACAGCCGTGGTCGGAAGTGACCGCGGGCTGTAAGTGTTATGACAGAGGGAGGGAGCTCCCTCTGTCACTCCCGCAGCTCCCCGCATCGCGATCGCGGGGTGCTGTGTGTAATACGCGGCTGTCCGGGACCTGCCGCACTGCCGGGAGTGAAGTTCACTTCAATCCCGACAGTTTAACCCTTACAGCCGCGGTCAGAAGTGACCGCGCGCTGTAAGGAGTTCTGACAGAGGGAGGGGGCTCCCTCTGTCTCTCCTGCAGCACCCCGGAGCATCGCGGGGTGAAAACTGGCAGGCAGCATATAACTGCAATGCTTTGGAATACTAAGTATTCCAAAGCATTAAAAAGTGTAAAAATAAATAAATAAAATAAAAGTGTAAAAATAAATAAAAATGTAATAAAAGTGTAAAAATAAATAAATAAATAAAAAAAAAATAAAAAAATTAATAAAAAAATAAATAAATATAAAAAAAAAAAAAAAATATATATATATATATATATATATATATATACATACATATATATATATTAAAAATACATTTATTAAATGAATCTAATTTAAAAAAATGCATAATGTGTAGGATCGCATTGGCGGACATCCACAGCATGTAATATGCTGCGGATGTCCACCATGTGATCCTACACATTATGCAGCAGTCACGGTAATGAGCTCCCTGCTGCGGCTGGGTAGCTTTGTGTGTCCACTTATAGCGGCGGATTTCCCGCCAGCAGTCATGAGCGGACACACTGAGCTACCCAGCCGCAGCAGTGATGGATATATTCGCCATGAGCGGGTGCTTATTCCCACAACATGGCGGATATATCCATCAGGAGCCTTAACTGTCACAGACAGACGCGTTATACTGCCAGCCGACCAAGGACCAATCAGAGTGGTCCCTGGTGCAGCCAATAACTTGTAGGGGTGCGGTATATAAATGGGGTCACTTGTGGGGGTGGTGGTACTGTTCTGCCCTGAAAGCCAAATGGCGCTCCTCTCCTTCTGAGTCCTACCACGCGGCCAAGGAACCATATATGGCCAAAGCGGGGGTATTTCCGAACATGGGACAAGCAGCTAAATAAAATATAGTGTGCATTTCTTTCAATATCAGAAGTTATGTACAAAAAATATGCCCCCCAAATGATGCATTTGTGAAAAATTGCAAATTTCGAATTTTTAACACTGACTTTGTAATAATTACTGCCAAAAAACTATGGTGTTAAAATACTCACTGTACCCCCTAGCGAATACCTTGAGGGGTCTAGTTTTTAAAATGGGGTCATTTGGGGGGGGTGTTCCTATGTTCTACTACCTTTTAATTTCTGCAAACCTTGCATAGCACACAAAAAAAGATGTACTTTTCAAATTTTTTAAATTTCAAGTTAAATTGTTAGGCTTCTAACTAATTTAAAATGTTAATTAAAAACAAAAAAATGACGTCAAAATAAAGTAGACATCTGAAAGTATAAGTTTCATAAACTATTTGGTCAGTATGTATAAATATATGCAACCTATTAGTGTTAAAATAGCAAAAAATCGTAATTTTTGGTAAAAATTTCATGATTTTTTGCATTGTAAAAAAAAGACTACAAATAATATCGGCTTACTTTTACTATGTACATGAAGGACAACTTGTGACAAAAAAACAATGTCAGAATTATCGTGATTGGCAAAACGTTACCAGAGTTATTCTCTGTTAAAGACAGACATCCCCGATTTGAAAAAAAACAGGCCTGGTCTTTCAGAGGCGTACAGGTTTATTTGTATTGGTCCTTAAGGGGTTAAGGAGAAAGGATTTAAATGGGAAACTACACTTGTTATTCTATCCCAGGAAACCAGGGTAGATTCATGGGGATCCTTAGCAAAGGTTATTGCTCCTCGTAGAGAGAAATAGACAAAACCAATTTACAGAACCAGGTCCAGTTACTAGGGGACATATATTGGTTTTGTGGGGATATGAAACTCAGAACTCGATTAGAAGGGAACTGGACTGGAGAATGCACACTAGCTAAGGTTCTTATGCCCATACACCTTTTCACTACTGAACATACAGAGGAACCCAAATCACACTCTAGAAGTAAACGTGCAGCCCCTGCTGGGAGCCTTGACCCCCAAGTATATATTGATGCTATAGGAGTCCCAAGGGGGGTCCCCAGATTAATTTAAAGCTAGAGATCAAGTAAAAGCTAGATTTGAGTCTATAATACCCCAGATTTCCATAAACAAGAATGTAGATTGGATTAATTATATCTATTATAATCAGCAGTGATTTATACATTTCTCAGTGGATGCTCTTAAAGGTCAGGACGAACAACTAAGAGCCACATCCACTATGACATTCCAAAATCGTATGGCATTAGATATGGTGTTAGCGGAAAAAGGGGGAGTATGTAAAATGTTTGGGGAAACCTGTTTCACCTATATCCCAGCCAACAAAGGACCCAATGGTAAAGTAACCATGGCCATAAAGAAATTAGAAGACCTATCGATAGAACTTAAAAATTATTCTGGAATCTCAGACCCCTGTGATCAATATTTTGATTGGATGGGAGGGTGGAAAAAGACTTTGGCCCAGGTAGGAATAATCATACTTATAATCCTGATAATCCTTGCCTTTGTAGTGTGTTGTGTTTTGCCTTGTTTAAAGAAGATGTGTGAGAAGGTTGTCGAAAATGCAACACCGGTGATGACGAATTTGGACTATGAGACTACAGAAGAGGCCTATACCCCATCTATAAAACCAGTAAATCTTAGGGACAGCATCTGACTCCATTTGTGTAAAGTCTGAGGCTAAGGGGGTCCATGGACAAGCCATGGGTCGTCTAAAGTACAGTGAAACGTTCGAGAAAACACATGGAAATTAGGGAAAGGTAAAATGATCACTTTAGGGGGGCTTGTAATAGATGTATCTATGTTTTTTTCATGTAAAATTTCATTTAGGAGCCACCCTTCTACCATCTGCTCTCTCCTATCTCGCCCCCACCATCGTGTATAGGAAGCTGCTGACCACAAGGATAATCCTACTCCCCCCATCTGCTCTTTCCGGTCTCCCCCCTCCCATCGTGTAAAGCCTTTTGAACAAAGAAGCCTGCCAAACTGTTCAGGAAAGGCATATTTTTCCCCCTAGTAGGGGGTGGGAACTTATGCTAATTACATAGGTGATATAAACAAGGGGCCTGCTTAATAAAGATCTGAAGTACTTTACCACTGACCAAGTGTGTGTCTGTGTGAATTACTTGCGGTGCATACACAAAGACCTTATTGAATTTGGACGGGAGTAGGATACTTACCAGGCTATCTGATTAAATCCATATCAGACTCTAGTGCGTTACTCAGTCTTGGTCTTACCCAACTCTGATGTTGTCGCACTGTATTCTGATTTTTTTTTTATCCAGAACGATTTTAGTAAGTTTTAGAGCATGCTCAAGATGTGCTTGGTCCCACAGGGCCATGAACTGAGGGTCATCCATGAACTGTGATGGGAACTTATATGCACGGAGACCCTGTCGTGCTCGTGTGCTGATGATATATGATTCGAGAGAGTTGATAGTCCAAAATAGATGACATTCTTTGTCCGCTAAAGATGTAATTCGTTGCTCCAATGTTTTGATGCTCCTGATGGATAATTGATCTTTAACATTGCAGGACAAGAAAAATCCATACAGTGCTACATTGGATTACTCTTTTCTGGTCCTGAGCACATGTTAGAGGGTCCCAATATCCAATTCCAGCTGTATAATGGAGACTGAGGAGAATACAGCAGCAGACAAGCCTGAATCCAGCGTACTAGCCAAAAGGGTGGAGGCGGGAGCATTTTTCTTGTCCTGCAATGTTAAAGATCAATTATCCATCATGAGCATCAAAACATTGGAGCAACTAATTACATCTTTAGCGGACAAAGAATGACGTTTATTTTGGACTAGTAGTCCGGGAAGAGCGGGGAAACTGTGCTGGGAGCGGCGCCGGAGGTCCCTTACCCAGAGTGGGTGGTGATCGGCGGCCGGCGGCCCTCCTCTGCAAGCGGCAGCGATCCTGCAACTGAGCGGTGAGTTTTTGCTTAGCAACATTTGGAGGGCCACAGTTTGGAGACCACTATACAGTGGTCTCTAAACTGTAGCCCTCCAGATGTTGCAAAACTACAAATCCCAGCATGCCCGATGCAGGGGACGGGTTGACATCATCCCGGCCCCTGAATTTTTGTAGCGACCACCTAGTCCTGTGTGAGTATTGTTCTGTTGTACTGCTATTAATTACACTATGCACTTTGTTTAGGTATCCTTTATGATTACCAATAGAGATGAGCGAACTTTTCAAAAATTCGATTCGGCCGACAGTCACAATCATACATGGCAAAACCTAATTTTGACAACCCTTTGGCTCCGCCCATTGAACCCCTTGGCAAATATAAGATCAGGGGTAGAATTTAGCCTCATGGTAAATTCTAGACTTGTCCTCCTCCCTACAATTATAACTATACTGCACCTAATGTGGGGGAACTATACTCCACCTAATGTGAGGGAACTATACTTCACCTAATCTGGGGAACTATACTGTACCTAATGTGGAGGAACTGTACTACTAACCTAATGTGTGGGAACTATACTGCCAACCTAATGTGGGGGAACTATACTACTAACCTAATGTTGGGGAACTATACTGCACCTAATGTCGGGGAACTATACTGCACCTAATGTGGGGGACTATACTGCTCCTAATGTGGAGGAACTGTACTACTAACCT
The DNA here is from genome assembly GCF_029499605.1 of Hyla sarda. NCBI lineage: Eukaryota > Metazoa > Chordata > Amphibia > Anura > Hylidae > Hyla > Hyla sarda. The sequence continues at coordinate 22,804,495 of NC_079189.1, forward strand.
AATGTGGGGGAACTATACTGCCAACCTAATGTGGGGGAACTATATTATTAACCTAATGTGGGGGAACTATACTGCACCTAATGTGGGGGAACTATACTGCCAACCTAATGTGGGGGAACTATACTACTAACCTAATGTTGGGGAACTATACTGCACCTAATGTCGGGGAACTATACTGCACCTAATGTGGGGGACTATACTGCTCCTAATGTGGAGGAACTGTACTACTAACCTAATGTGGGGGAACTATACTGCCAACCTAATGTGGGGGAACTATATTATTAACCTAATGTGGGGGAACTATACTGCACCTAATGTGGGGGAACTATACTGCCAACCTAATGTGGGGGAACCTAATGTGGGGGAACTGTACTGCACCTAATGTTGGGGAAGTGTACTACTAATCTAATGTGGGGGAACTGTACTGCACCTAATGTGGGGGAACTGTACTACTAACCTAATGTGGGGGAACTATACTGCACCTAATGTGGGGGAACTATACTGAAAACCTAATGTTGGGGAACCTAATGTGGGGGAACTGTACTGCACCTAATGTGGGGGAACGGTACTACTAACCTAATGTGGGGGAACTGTACTGCACCTAATGTGGGGAAACTATACTGCCAACCTAATGTGGGGGAAATATATTTCCATCCTAATGTGGGAGATTTATACTGCCAACCTAATGTGGGGGAACTATGCTGCCAACCTAATGTGAATACAAAAATATAAAATTGTACTATTCTGATCCCTATAGCACTTTTATTTTTCTGTATATGGGGATGTATGAGGGTCATTTTTAGCACTGTGATTTGTAGTTTTTATCGGTACCATTTTTTTTTTTGCTTTTTAGATATTTGTTATGGTATTTGAAGTGACCAAAAATTTGATAATCTGATTAGTGCACTATTACAACTTTTGGGACCCCACTTCTGATTTTGCCCAGGGCCATGCTAAGCCTAAAACTGGCCATGGATCCAATCCTCCTACACTATGCAAGCAGGAGTGTGTCTGTGTGTGTGTGTATATATATATATATATATATATATATATATATATATATATATATATATATGTACACACACACACATACATAAACACACACGCGTGCGCGGAGTGAGTTTGTGCTTTAAGGTGCACACCCTAATGCAATAGGCTGCGCACGCCTATGGGCAGCATAGTTGTCCCCCAATCAGCGCGGGCCGGTCAGAGCCAATCAAAGGCCCGTATGTGGCAAGCGGGCCGTACAATGCCCAGGTCTGCCCCAGAGGGTTTCATAACCAATCACAATAGAGAACATTTTGTTGTAGGAGCATGGTCAATCTACTCAGACCCATCTGTCATTGGTGGCTGGAAATCCTGGCTGATCCATCCCTGATTCATCTTGACAAACGTCAGTCTCTCCACATTTTTAGTGGACAGACGAGTTCGCCTTGGGGTGACTATGGCCCCGGCCGCACTAAACACCCGCTCTGATGGCACACTACTGGCCGGTCAGGACAGCTTTTCCAGGGCAAACTCCGCTAGTTGCGGCCATAAATCGAGTTTGGCTGCCCAGAAGTCCAGCGGATCTTCAACGGTTGTTGGCAGGGTCATGTTGAGGTAAGCCATCACCTGCTGGTTCAGGTCCTGCTCCATGTCCACCTGCTTCTGAGGAGTAGCTTCATTGTGCGGCTGAAGGAAGCTACTCATCAGCGACTGTAGACTCAGGCTGCTGCTGATTGAGCCGGTACTGCTCCTGCCACCCCTCCCCTCCTCAGCAGCCGTGGCAGTGGAAGGTGAGCGCAGAGGGTCCCCCAAGTCAGACCTGCGAGTGGATGGACCATGTGGCCGATAGACATCGGCCAACCGACTACGTAGAAGCTCCCTGAAGTAGGTCAGTTTGTCCTCCCTCTCAGTGGGTGTAAAAAAGGCCCCCATTCTGGGCCGGTAGCGAGGGTCTAATAAGGTGGAGATCCAGAAGTCATCGCGCTGACGAATTTTGACAATTCGGGGGTCACTACGCAAGCAACTCAGCATGCATCGTGCCATTTGTGACAGTGACTCACTGGGACTACCTTCCTCCATCTCCACTGCATACTGCCACGGTGTGTCTGGGTCCTCTGTCTCACCTCCCTCGTAATAACCATCCAGCTCCTCTGGCTGCTCCTGATCCTCCCCTCCTGTCCAATGACCAGAAACACCGGCCATCTCATCCACCGTAAACTGTGCTCCGCTCTGCCCCTCATCATCCTCCTCCAGTTCATCCCCCACAGGACTCATGTAGCCTTCTGATGTAGGAGCAACATCTCCATTGCCGTGACTAGCCATATTTTCAATAATTTTTTGGAGTAAATGTAGGAGTGGAATTACGTCGTTCATGGCGTAATTCGAGCGACTAACAAAAAATGTGGCTTCCTCAAAGGGCCTCAGCAAACGGCAGGTGTCACGTATGAGCTGCCACTCGTTCACATTGAAGTTACACAGGGGAGTACTCCTATCTGCTTGTATCATCAAAAAATCCGTGATGGCTTTTCTTTGTTCATATAGTCTGTCCAACATATGGAATTCCAACGTGTGGCAACGTCACAAATGAGACTATGTTGTGGGATACCGTTCTGACGCTGCAGCTCAAGCAAAGTGTGCTTGGCGGTGTACGAGTGGCTGAAGTGCATGCACAGTTTCCTTGCCATTGTCAGGACGTCTTGCAAATGGGGTGAAGACTTGATGAACTTCTTGACAACCAGATTCAACACGTGTGCCATGCAGGGCGAATGGTTCACACTTCCTTGTCGCAGCGCGGCCACAATGTTCTTCCCATTGTCGGTCACCATGGTTCCCATTTCCAGATTTCGTGGAGTAAGCCATACTCGGATTTCTTCCCTAATAAACTTCAGCAGTTCCTCGACTGTGTGACTCCGTTCGCCAAGGCAAACCATGTGAAGGACGGCTTGACACCGCTGTGCCCTACACACGTGGTACGATGAAGGGCCACCGAGATTTAGATGTGCAGTGGAGGCCGAGGACACGGGGGAGAAGGAGGAGGCACACACTGTAAAAAGGACCAACTGCCTGGGAGCGAGAGCGTGGAGGAGGAAGTGGTGTGACCTGTCCAAGTTGCTGCTGTGGCTGTGCAGGAGCAACATTTACCCAGTGGGCCGTAAAAAAAAACATGTATTGTCCCTGCCCGTAGTTACAGCTCCACACATCGGCGCTGCCGTGCACTTTTGAACACACCGACAGGCTCAAGGACTGGCTCACCTTCTCTTGTACAAACTTATGCAGGGCTGGTACTGCCTTCTTCGCAAAGAAATGACGGCTTGGGACTCTCCACCTCGGCTCGGCACAAGCCATCAATTCCCTGAAAGCTGCAGAGTCCACCAGTTGGAAAGGGAGGGACTGCAACACCAGCAACTTGGACAGGAGCACATTCAACTTCTGCACCGTTGGATGAATGGGCGCATACTGTTGTCTCTTGAACATGGCTTCGCCGATCGATTGTTGGCGGAATGGCTGACTACGAGCGGAGGAAGCAGGAGCGCAAGAATGATGGTTTGACACAATGCTCCCTTCGGCTGAGGTGGTGGAGCCTTGGCTGGATGACAGAGGGAGCGGATGGCCACTGGGTGATGCGCCAGGCTGGACCACTACCTCGGAGCCACGGTTATCCCAGGCCGCTTTATGGTGGCGAATCATGTGTTGACGCAGGGCCGTGGTGCCGAGATTGGGACCCTGGCCACGCTTCACTTTCTGCCCACAGATTTTGCATGTGACAATGCTAAGGTCCTCCGGATTCTTTATGAAGAACAACCACACCGCAGAGTAGCTGATTTTCCCACCCGTAGAACCCCTCCCTGAATGGTAGCTTGCCGCAAAGCAGGTGGATCCCCCTGGCACGTTTGGCTCCTGAATTTCCACTACTGCCACCACCACGCTGATTGCCAACCATGCTACCGCCTTGCTGCCTCATAGACAAAGAGCAAATCTCTTCTCCTGATGATGATGAAGCCCCGGCTTCTGCACCTGGCTCCCAATTGCGATCGGCTTCATCATCATCAAAAGATGTGTGCACGTCACTGATGTCCTCCTCGTGTTCCACAACAGTGTCTGCCTCAGGACCCTGAGCAATTGAAACACCGCCTCCCCCGTCACTCTCCACATCACTACTTGGCCGCCTTGCGGAGCAAGGGACGCATGTCTCCTCACATTCTTGGCTGCCCATTAGATGTTGACTGTCCTCTATTACATCGTCCTCGCTAAATAGTGGAGCTGAACCCAAAGCATGAGATACTTCTTTGGGAGAGGGAAAAGCATAGGACAAAGGCAATGGGATTACAGGGACTGCTCTCGGGCCATGCCAACTGAGGGTTGTGTCTGAGGAACCCACCGACTCTTGACTGGGCTTGTCAGATGTTGCATTGTGATGATGGGGATGAGTGTGCAAACCAATTGACGAGGAGAGATGGGTCGATGACACGACCGCTGGGTGTTAACAGGAGCTCAGGCCTATTGCTGCGACTCCTGCTGCCACTCGCCCCAAGTCTGCTGCCAACTCTGCCTGACGTATGTAGGCCTCTGCCCCTTCTCTGTGCACGTCCTGGCACTTCCCTGCTTGACATACTTAGTGCGTTTATGAGGGTATAGAACAGCAGCAGGCGATTACTTACGGCTGTCCTTTCAAAGTATATAGGCCCTAGACAGAATGACAGTTACTAAATAGTACACTCCTTTGTTTTATGTATGCCCTTTGCAATGATTAGCGCACTGTTAAGCGTATTTATACACAGAAAAAAACAATTTTTTTGTTGTATACACCAGCCAGTGTCTACTAATGTGTGGAATAGCACTGAATTTAGCACCGAGACAGAAATATAGGTACTAAATAGTACACTACTTGGTTGTATGTACCATATTTTTCGCCGTATAAGACGCATTTTTTCTTCCCCAAAACAGGGGGGAAAAAGTCGGTGCGTCTTATACGGCGAATACACCCCCTATCGCGGCGGTCCCTGCGGCCATCAACGGCCGGGACCCGTGGCTAATACAGGACATCACCGATCGCGGTGATGCCCAGTATTAACCCTTCAGACGTGGCGATCAAAGCTGACCGCCGCGTCTGAAAGGAAAGTGACATTAACCCGGCTGTTCAGTCGGGCTGTTCGGGACCACCGCGATTTCACCGCGGCGGTCCCGAACAGCCCGACTGAATAGCCGGGTTAGTGCTTACAGGACACCGGGGGGGACCTTACCTGCCTCCTCGGTGTCTTCTCCGTTCAGGGATCCCCTGTATGCCGGCGCTCTCCTTCCTCGTCATCACGTCTTCACGTACGTGCGTCGGCGTGCGTAACGACGTGATGGCGGCAACGGAGAGCGAGGATACCCGGCCGGCAGCAGAGACATTCCGGAGCGACAGGGACACGGTGACAGCGATGGAGCGACATCCAGGGCAGCGGTGACGGGTCCGGGACACGTGAGTATTACCTCCTCCTGCAGTGGTCTTCAATCTGCGGACCTCCAAATGTTGCAAAACTACAACTCCAAGCATGCTCGGACAGCCAACGGCTGTCCAGGCATGCTGGGAGTTTTAGTTTTGTAACATCTGGAGGTCCACAGGTTGAAGACCACTATTGGGTTCAAAATCTTTATTTTTTTAGATTTTGCCCCTAAAAATTGGGTGCGTCTTATACGCCGGTGCGTCCTATAGGACGAAAAATATGGTATGCCCTTTGCAATGATAAGGCCACTGTTAAGCGTATTTGTACTCAGGAAAACCTTTTTTTTCTTTAATACACCGGCAGGTGTATAACGTGTGGTATTACACTTAATTTAGCACAGAGACAGAAAAAAAGGTGGTATATGGTACACTATTTGCTTGAATTTAGGCCCTTTGCAATGAAAAGGCCACTGAAAAAGCTTATTTTTATGCAGGAAAACCTTTTTTATTCTTTAATACACCGGCAGGTGTATAACGTGTGGTATAAAACAGAAATACAGGTACTAAATAGTATGCTATTTGCTTGTATGTAGTCCCTTTGCAATGATAAGGCCACTGTTAAGCGTATTTTTACTCAGGAAAAACTTTTTTTTCTTTAATACACTGAATTTAGCACAGAGACAGAAAAAAAGGTAGTATATGGTACGCTATTTGCTTGTATGTAGGCCCTTTGCAATGATAAGGCCACTGTTAGGCGTATTTTTACGCAGGAAAACCTATTTTTTTCTTTAATACACCGGCAGATATATAACGTGTGGTATCACACTTAATTTAGCACAGAGACAGAAAAAAAGGTAGTATATGGTACGCTATCTGCTTGTATTTAGGCCCTTTGCAATGATAAGGCCACTTTTAAGCGTATTTTTACTCAGGAAAAAAAATATTTTTCTTTAATACACCGGCAGGTGTATAACGTGTGGTATAACACTGAATTTAGCACAAAGACAGAAAAAAAGGTAGTATATGGTACGCTATTTGCTTGTATTTAGGCCCTTTGCAATGATAATGCCACTGAAAAAGCGTATTTGTACTCAGGAAAAACTTTTTGTTCTTTAACCCCTTAAGGACCAAGGACGTACCGGTACGTCCTTGGTCCTGCTCTCCCGATATAACGCGGGGTTACACAGTAACCCCGCGTCATATCACGGCGGGCCCGGCGTCATAGTGAAGCCGGGACCCGCCTCTAATAGCGCGCAGCGCCGATCGCGGCGCCTCACGCTATTAACCCTTTAGCCGCACGCTCAGAGCTGAGCCGCGCGGCTAAAAGTGAAAGTGAAAGTTGCCGGCTAGCTCAGTCGGGCTGTTCAGGATAGCCATGTCTAATCACGGCATCCAGAACAGCTGACAGGACAGCGGGAGGGCCCCTACCTGCCTCCTCGCTGTCCGATCGCGGATTGACTGCTCAGTGCCTGAGATCCAGGCATGAGCAGTCATGTGGCAGAATCGTTGATCACTGATTTCTTGTGAGAAACCAGTGATCAGCATAGGAGATCAGTGTGTGCAGTGTTATAGGTCCCTATGGGACCTATAACACTGCAAAAAAAAAGTGAAAAAAAAAAAAGTGAATAAAGATCATTTAACTCCTCCCCTATTAAAAGTTTGAATCACCCCCCTTTTCCAATAAAAAAAAAACACAGTGTAAATAAAAATAAAAATAAACATATATGGTATCACCGCGTGTGGAAATGTCTGAATTATAAAAATATATCATTAATTAAACCACTCGGTCAATGGCGTGAGCGCAAAAAAATTCCAAAGTCCAAAATAGTGCATTTTTGGTCACTTTTTATATCATTTAAAAATGAATAAAAATAAGTCCTATCAATGCAAAAATGATACCGTTAAAAACTTCAGATCACGGGGCAAAAAATGAGCCCTCATACCGCCCCATACACGGAAAAATAAAAAAGTTATAGGGGTCAGAAGATGACAATTTTAAACGTATTCATTTTCCTGCATGTAGTTATGATTTTTTCCAGAAGTCCGACAAAATCAAACCTATATAAGTAGGGTATCATTTTAATCATATGGACCTACAGAATAAAGATAAGGTGTCATTTTTACCGAAAAATGTACTACGTAGAAACGAAAGCCCCCAAAAATTACAAAACAGCGTTTTTTTTTTCAATTTTGTCGCACAATGATTTTTTTTTCCGTTTCACCGTAGATTTTTGGGCAAAATGACTGACGTCATTACAAAGTAGAATTGGTGGCGCAAAAAATTAAGCCATCATATGGATTTTTAGGTGCAAAATTTAAAGAGTTAGAATTTTTTAAAGGCAAGGAGCAAAAAACGAAAATGCAAAAACGGAAAAAACCCCGGTCCTTAAGGGGTTAATACACCGGCAGGTGTATAACGTGTGGTATAACACTTAATTTAGCACAGAGACAGAAAAAAAGGTAGTATATGGTACTCAATTTGCTTGTATTTAGGCCCTTTGCAATGATAAGGCCACTGTTAAGCGTATTTGTACTCAGGAAAAAAAATTCTTTAATACACCGGCAGGTGTATAACGTGTGGTATAACACTGAATTTAGCACAGAGACAGAGTAACAGGTGAAAAATGGTAAAAAGGCACTAAAGTCCACACTAATATGACTTATTTCTGAACAGCAGCAGGACCCAACAGTGCAGCACCACAAAAAAAAAAAAAAATCCAGGGATTAAACCCTAAATTGCACTCTGTCACACAATTCTTAGCGGCAGAAGATTTGTGGAGAGAAAAAAACTCAATAGAGCTGAAAAATGAGGAGATAAGATGCTTCAGAAAGTTCAGGCAGCTTGGAGATCTGTATGTGGCAGCTGACAACTATCTGCCCCTCTCTGCTGCAATGCTCAATAACGTGAATAGGAGGTTTAGCTATCAATGATCCTTCTCAGTGTAACAGCACAGCACTCTGCACTCCTGTCTTTCCCTAATGCTGATGTGACTAGCAGTTGCAGTGTAACGCTGTGGTATGAGCTATTCACACACACACAGTCCCGTCCTCTCCATCTGAGTGCATAGATGAAATGAAGTGAGGCAAGATGGCCGCCGATTATATAGGGGCTGTGACATCACAGGGGTCAGTGAACACTGATAGGCTGCATCTCACATGTGGTTCTGGGTCAGCCCGCCTACCTTCATTCCCGCCGCTGTTTCCCGCCCTCCCATAATCCCCTGCCCCATGTACTCACATGTGGATCCGCCATCTTAGCTCTACAATAGCCTGGAACGCTGTAAAATGGAGTATAATGAAGCGATTCGTGCGATAGAATCGCGGCGATATTCGTATTCCTTGCAAATCGAATTTTCAAGGAAATTCGTAACGAATTTGGGTTCGTCAAGTTCGATTCACTCATCTCTACTGATGGGAAACTGGCTCAGTCTTATGTTGAGATCCAGGAGTTGAGGACTGAGATTGCTGCTAAAAGCGAGTTTCCCAAAATGGTGTCTGGTGTGGCCTCTTCCCATAATTCACAGCCACATTCCACAGCAGATTTACCTTCTGAAAAGGTCTGTGTTTCAAGTGCAAATAAGGGGGCACTAGAGAGTGAGATTGTAGAAATTCCCAGTGTTGGTTTTCAATTGTGTAAGGAACAGAAATCGAATAGCAACAAGGGGAAGTACAAAGCAAATTGGAGCAGTTAAAGAGTTGTTAGAAGTGTCTCTGGCAGTCAAACGGTATAGACCAGCTATGAAAAATGAGACCCAGATAGTAAATACGGCTAAAAGGGTAAAGTCTTGTTTTGCATTTGGTGTTTCAGGCCATATCGCTAGATATTGTAAGGCACATGGTAACAAAACTAAATACTGTTATGCTAAATGTACTACATGTGGTCATAGTGGCCATATCTCCACAAGTTGTTATTCTACTGGAAACATGACACAGAGGGAACCAGGTAAATCCAGAAATATACATTCTTCCTCCAAGCAACGCTTTCCAGAGATACCGCTCAGTTTCCCCAATAAACCTCACTTGTCTATTCCCATGAAAAATGACATTACAAAATACATGTTCCAGGTAAGCTTAGGGAGTTATGTGCACAAGTAGCCATACTCTTACAGGCAGAAACTTCCATGCCCCTTGTTGATCAGGCAAAAGTCACCCAAGCTATTCCATTAAAGGTCGATACTTAGGTATGTGGTAAACTTGGGGGATAAAGCCTTGTGGGGTGTAGGGTAGTTAGGGTGTTGCTGTTCAGAATAATAAAGGGTGCTGTAAATATCACTGGTGATGCCAGGTTGAGGGTTAAATATGGTAGTCTTGATAGGCCTATTGCCACCCTTCCCAAAAGCAATAGGTGAATGTAGAATAAAGGATTGTCCACAACCACTGTTAACTGAAAACTTGCAGGAACTTTTACTGAAGAATTTCCGGACATGCAGCAATGGTAACAGTCCAGATAACAGAGTCTCTATAGAAGTAGCTGAGCAGCGATTGACAGTTGGTTGGGATCAGATAAGCTCAATTTAGCTTCTCAGAGATTTTGTAGTATAGATCCGCTGGATTTAAGGGTGCGTTTAGGTCCAGTGATCTTGCGGGGAGTAGCGGGGAATTGTTTAGTATATCCGCATTGTTATAGGCCAAGGTCGAAAGGCTTTGGCCGAGTAGATTGTCTTGTAAGCTGCGGAGGTCCTACCTCATCCAGAATCCGCAACCCAAGAGAGAAGAGAGTGATCAGGATGGCGCAGCACCCTTATATGGCCAGGGGCTGCCCGTTTTGGATTGGTCCATAACAACTGTCACTCACCGTTACATTGCATTGTGGGTGAACACGACATGAAAATCACCAAAGGTCCTTTAGCAAAACCATAGAGATCTGAACCTAATCACATGACCCATAGGTCCTGCTATGTTGAACAGGTAGGCATTTGAATATATACATATATATATGAAATCCTATACAAATATGAACTAACTAAGGGGTGACGAGGGGATAACTATAGAAGAGGGACCCCGACGTTCCTAGGGACTCTGACTATGGGGACCTCTACAAAGGTACAGTATGAAATACGGTACCGGGACACCACAGGTATCTGCACGGTTAGCAAACGGGGGAAGGGAGACTAACGAGTAAAAATTGCCACCTTCCTTTTGCATGTAAATAATGTTTCACTTGTTTTGCCTTTCAGGAAAAACAATGGAGGCACATAAGCGGCTAAATTTTCTTTTCTGGCCACTAGGGCCATACCATAGGCTTACATGTAAAAATGACAATACTTTTGTTAGTTTGGGTTGACATTTGCAGGAGCCTCCCCAAATTTGTTGGGAAAACGAATTAGTAATAAACTAACTAACCACTTAGATTTTTTCCAAGAGGTGGGGGAGGTTTAGCAAAAGCCATTCCTTGCACTGGAAGGCAATATGCCTAGAGGGACTGAGGTAACACTCACACTCATAAATTAGTTAGCAATGGTTGGAATAATGCTGGGAAAGTTAGTATGGATATGCAGAGTGGAGTTCAACTGTGTCTAGTGTTGGGTTTTACCAAGGTCCACTGATCAGCACGGGCAGAAGAGAATCTCTGATGGGCCTGGAAATACTAAAATTATATTGTTGGAAAGTTACTCTAAATTTGTTTATTTTCCCTTCAGCAGATTAGTGGCAGTGTAACCCAACTCAACCCATGGACCTCCAATCAGAAGAATCCAAGCTCACCACAAACAGATGACCAGATGACCAACGCTTCTAATGGAGTGAAGAAGGCTACCCATTCTTAAACATCGGTGCCGATTGGACAGCTTGGAGCATAGTAAGGAGCCTCCCGCTTTCCTCTCAGATGTTTGGGACACCGGGGCGGTCCCAAACAGCCCGCTGAGCAAACTGGAAACTGCTTTCTCCCATTTTATGCGCCACAATCAACTTTGATCTTGGCGTCTAAAAAGTTAATACTGGACATCAGCCCGATTGGCAATGTCCAGTATTAGCCACGGGTCCTGGTTGCTGATAGCCACTTGAACCTGCCGGGTATGAAGCATGCTCAGCTCCTAAGAGTGCTTCACATAACGGGAGCCGGCCACGGGAATAAATATACATTTGTGGTCATTAAGGGGTTAAAGGGGTATGCCATCCCTAGATATCTAATCCATTAGACATCTTATCCCCTATCCATCTTATCCCCTTATGACCCTCTGTGCAGCACCTGGCAGTCTTAATAGTATTCTTAACAGTATGTTTTAACCACTGTATTCCGGTGGCAGGGGTCGTGACATCACGACACGCCCCCTCGATTTAGGTGACAACAACATCACTTGAGTGCTTTTTCTTGCAAATAAACTCTTATTTGCACTGGAGGTGGGTTTGAAGACCATCTGTACCTACCTCTGACACCATTTCCTTTGTCCCCTTTGTGCCGTTCTGCTCATCAGTTCTGCTATCAATAAATATTGATAAACAGGGCTGTGCAGGCAGGACTCAGGAGATGGTGTCAGAGGTGCATATCATAAAATTGTGCTATATCTCGGGAACGGCTGAACATATTGGAGAAAGGAATGCATAATTTTTCTCAGGATCACCCACACTAACCACCTTTATATTCAGATTAATGGGGTTGATCCATCTGTTATTCTCATCTTACACAAGATATGGAGAAGAGCATATGGTCTAGTTGTAAATATATTTCTTGATCTCTGAGAAGCTTTAAAGGGGCACTACGGTGGATTTTTACATATTTTTTTTAAGTCAACTGGTTCCAGAAAGTTAAACAGATTGATTAAAGGAGTACTCCGGCGCGCACTTTTTTCCTTTTATCCCATCCGGGCTGCAAAATAAAAGAAAACACACTTTTTCTTACCTGCCAACGAGCACCCGGAGCTCCGGTACAGGTGTTCGGTCCCCGGGCTGTATTCTTCTTACTTCCTGTTAGCCCGGCGTGTCACACAGAGCTTCAGCCTATCACCAGCTGAGGAGGGACATTGCTGCGGCCGGTGATAGGCAGAAGCTCCATGTGACGTGCCGGGCTATCAGGAATTAAGAAGAATACAGCCCGGGGACCGAACACCTGTACCGGAGTGTACCGGAGCTCCGGGGGCTCGTTGGCAGGTAAGAGAAAGTGTGTTTTCTTTTATTTTGCAGCCCGGATGGGATAAAAGGAAAAAAGTGAGCGCCGGAGTACTCCTTTAAATACTTCTATTAAAAACTCTTAATCCTTCCATTACTTATTAGCTGCTGTATGCTCCAGAGGAAGTTGAGTTGTCCTTTCCAGTCTGACCACAGTACTCTCTACTGACACCTCTGTCCATGCCAGAAACTGTTCAGACTAAGAGCAAATCCCCATAGAAAACTTCTCCTGCTCCTGATTTTTTTTTTATAGAATAATTTACAAATCTGTTTAACTTTCTGGCACCAGTTGATTTGAATTTTTTTTTTCCACTGGCGTACCTCTTTAAGACCATGTTCCTATAGTCCTCTCAATCCTCACAAATTTAGAACAACATTGATACCACTATTGTAGGGCTTTAAGTTAAGTTTTTTATTATCCTCTAATGCATCACTTCTTTGGCTGCCCAAATTTATTGCCCATTGGGTATTTATGGGACCAGCTGAGAGGACAGTTTCAGCAACATACAGCTGTTACATCTGTAGCCTTACGGAACCTGTATGCTTCCATGTTTTACCATATTTCATCTTGTATCTAGAGCTTCCTTTCAATTGTACAGATTTCCCCAATAAACTTCTCCTTTTTCTCTAATATTGTAATTACTTCCATATTTCATCATTACATTCACACATAGAAAGTTTCATTTGATAATATTTTTTTTCAGTGACAATGAATATCACATCTTCCTTCACAGCACAGCAACTTTACTTTTAGTCACAACTATCCAGGGCAGAACCTACAGCATTAGCTATAAAAATAGGTTTTATTCTTAAATTGGGGAATACCAAAAATGAAGCAATGTAAGAGAATCTATGAATAAATCTGTCTTTCTTGCTCTGCCATGTCTATATAATACTGGATTAGACTGCACACAGCACACAAGACCTGCTACACCAAGGATGTGCCATGATCTGTGCTTCATCTTTCCATTGAAGATAATTGAACCCAATACTTTATAATGCAGAAATGATCGGTGAATCTCTCCTTATAATAATATTATGTATCTGTATCATTTCACCAGCTCAGGGCCAGAATGTAAGCTCCAATCCACAATGTTTTATGGAGAAGAAACAGACTTTATTTAATGCTAAATATGTGCAGAATGGAGACCTGATCATCGGGGGGATGTTTACTGTCAGTTTTTATGCACAGTTATTTAGTGATCAGCTGAAATACTATTCATTCTACTGTGACATGTAAGTACGGATCGTACCTCTATTTGCCATTTTAAGGCTAAGTTCTCATCTGCATCTGAGAATTGATTCGGACCCTTAGTACTGTAAAAACAACAGTACATGGAGATTGTAGGATGCTGTACTGCAGAGTGATACAGTTTCTGCTCCAATGCACATTAGCCCTTAATCTTATATATACACATTACTGATTTAATATTAGTTAATTTGCATTTTCCTATTTTATGTAGGTGTAGGTGATATGGAAGAGTTCTTTACATCCAGAATGCACGCAGGTTGAAGACTAAGTTTCTTTCTGGCATTTTCTTGGAATACTGCCATTGCAGTTTGTGAGCCAAAGCCAGAAGTGTATTCAAAAGGAATGGGAAATATAAAGGAATGACTTGTACTTCTCCTTCCTGTTGACTTTGGCTCAATAACTGCAGTGGCAGTTTATAAAAGAAAAAAATGCCAAAAAAAAAAACATGTGCGGAAACCTAGCCTTACTGTTAGTTCTTTGTTTGCATGTTATCATATTCTTTTTACGGTGGATAAATGAAATGCCACAGGCCCTTAGCCCTTTGAGGACCAGGGGTTTTTACACTTTCATTTTTTCCTCCTTGCCTTTAACCCCTTAAGGACCAAGCCCATTTTGGCCTTAAGGACCAGAGCGTTTTTTTGCACATCTGACCACTGTCACTTTAAACATTAATAACTCTGGAATGCTTTTAATTATCATTCTGATTCAGAGATAGTTTTTTCGTGACATATTCTACTTTAACATAATGGTAACATTTTATGGTAACTTGCATCCTTTCTTGGTGAAAAATCCGTAAATTTGATGAAATATTTGAAAATTTGGCATTTTTCTAAATTTGAAGCTTTTTGCTTGTAAGAAAAATGTATATTACGAATATTTTTTTTTTATTCACATATACAATATGTCTACTTTATGTTTGCATGATAAAATTGACAAGTTTTTACTTTTGGAAGACATCAGAGGGCTTCAAAGTTCAGCAGCAATTTTCCAATTTTTCACAACATTTTCAAACTCAATATTTTTCAGGGACCAGTTCAGTTTTGAAGTGGATTTGAAGGGTCTTCATATTAGAAATACTCCATAAATGACCCCATTATAAAAACTACACCCCCCAAATTATTCAAAATGACATTCAGTAAGTGTTTTAACCCTTTAGGTGTTTCACAGGAATAGCAGCAAAGTGAAGTAGAAAATTCAAAATCTACATTTTTTACACTCGCATGTTCTTGTAGACCCAATTTTTGAATTTTTGCAAGTTGTAAAAGGAGAAAATTTTTACTTGTATTTGTAGCCCAATTTCTCTCGAGTAAGCACATACCTCATATGGCTATGTAAAGTGTTCGGCGGGCGCAGTAGAGGGCTCAGAAGGGAAGGAGCGACAAGGGGATTTTGGAGAGTACGTTTTTCTGAAATGGTTTTGGGGGGCATGTTGCATTTAGGAAGCCCCTATGGTGCCAGAACAGCAAAAAAAAAAAAAACACATGGCATACCAATTTGGAAAGTAGACCCCTCGGGGAACGTAACATGGGATAAAGTGAGCCTTAATACCCCACAAGTGTTTCATGACTTTTGCAAATGTAAAAAAAAAAAATAAATTTTTACCTAAAATGCTTGTTTTCACAAAAAATTTACATTTTTAAAAAAGGTAATAGCAGAAAATACCCCTCAAAATTTGAAGCCCAATTTCTCCCGATTCAGAAAACGCCCCATATGGGGGTGAAAAGTGCTGTGCTGGTGCACTACAGGTCTCAGAAGAGGAGTAGTCACATTTGGCTTTTTGGAAGCAAATTTTGCTCTGGGGGCATGCCACATTTAGGAAGCCCCTATGGTGCCAGGACAGCAAAAAAAAACACACGGCATACCATTTTGGAAACTAGACCCCTCGGGGAACGTAACAAGGGGTTAAGTGAACCTTTATACCCCACAGGTGTTTCACGACTTTTACCTAAAATGCTTGTTTTCCCAAAAATGTAACATTTTTAAAAAGGGTAAAAGCAGAAAATAGCCCCCAAAATTTGTAACACATTTTCTCCCGAGTACGGCGATACCCCATATGTGACCCTAAACTGTTGCCTTGAAATACGACAGGGCTCCAAAGTGAGAGCGCCATGCGCATTTGAGGCCTAAATTAGGGACTTGCATAGGGGTGGACATAGGGGAATTCTACGCCAGTGATTACCAAACAGGGTGCCTCCAGCTGTTGCAAAACTCCCAGCATGCCTGGACAGTCAACGGCTGTCTGACAATACTGGGAGTTGTTGTTTTGCAACAGCTGGAGGCTCCATTTTGGAAACAGTGGCGTACCAGATGTTTTTCATTTTTATTTGGGAGGGGAGGGGGGCTGTGTAGGGGTATGTGTATATGTAGTGTTTTTTACTTTTTCTTTTATTTTGTGTTAGTGTAGTGTAGTGTTTTTAGGGTACAGTCGCACGGGCGGGGGTTCACAGTAGTTTCTCACTGGCAGTTTGAGCTGCGGCAGAAAATTTGCTGCAGCTCAAACTTGCAGCCGGATACTTACTGTAAACCTCTGCCCATGTGAGTGTACCCTGTACGTTCACATTGGGGGGGGGGACATCCAGTTGTTGCAAAACTACAACTCCCAGCATGCGCTGACAGACTGTACATGCTGAGAGTTTTAGTTTTGCAACAGCTGTAGGCACACTGGTTATGTATCACTGAGTTTGTGACCTAACTCAGTGTTTCACAACCAGTGTGCCTCCAGCTGTTGCAAAACTACAACTCCCAGCATGTACGGTGCATGGTGTACGGTGACTGCTGAGAGTTGTAGTTTGCAACAGCTGGAGGCACACCGGTCGTGAAACACTGAGTTACGTAAAAAAAAAACTACAACACTCAGCAGTCACCGACAGCCAACGGGCATGCTGGGAGTTGTAGTTATGCAACCAGCAGATGCACCACTACAACTCCCAGTGTGCACTTTAGCTGTTTGTGCAAGCTGGGAGTTGTAGTTATACAACAGCTGAAGGTTCACTTTTCCATTGAAAAAATGTGCCTCCAGCTGTTCCAAAACCATAAGTCCAAGCATACCCATAAGGGAATGCTGGGAGTTGTGGTTGTCTGCCTCCTGCTGTTGCATAACTACAGCTCCCAGCATGCCCTTTTTGCATGCTGGGAGCTGTTGCTAAGCAACAGCAGGAGGCTGTCACTCACCACCAACGATCCACGCTGCAGGTCAGTCCCTCGCCTCCGCCGCCGCTCCTGGGCCCCCGATCCCAATATTGACGCCGTGGATCGG
This sequence comes from Hyla sarda, assembly GCF_029499605.1. Classification (NCBI taxonomy): domain Eukaryota; kingdom Metazoa; phylum Chordata; class Amphibia; order Anura; family Hylidae; genus Hyla; species Hyla sarda. The sequence continues at coordinate 22,821,520 of NC_079189.1, forward strand.
GGTCCCCAGCTCCCGGGGTCCACGCCCCAAACCCGCTCACGTCCTCCGGAAGAGGGGCGGAGCGGGTTGCGGGAGTGACACCCGCAGCAGGTGCCCTGATTGGTCGTCCGGTAAACCGGCCGACGAATCAGGGCGATCGTGAGGTGGCACCAGTGCCACCTCACCCCTGCTGGCTATGACTGTTCGGAGCCATCAGAGACGGCCAAATGGCTGCGGGGGGGCTGGGAAAGCACATGACGTTCTCATACGTCATGTGTCCTTAAAGGGGTATTCCAGGAAAAAAAATTTTTTATATATCAACTGGTTCCAGAAACTTAAACAGATTTATAAATTACTTCTATTAAAAAAATCTTAATCCTTTCAGTACTTATGAGCTTCTGAAATTAAAGTTGTTCTTTTCTGTCTAAGTAATCTCTGATGACACGTGTCTCGGGAAACACCCAGTTTAGAAGCAAAGCCCCATAGCAAACCTCTTCTAAACTGGGCAGTTCCCGAGACACATGTCATCAGAGATTACTTAGACAGAAAAGAACAACCTAAACTTCAGAAGCTCATAAGTACTGAAAGGATTAAGATTTTTTAATAGAAGTAATTTAAAAATCTGTTTAATTTTTTGGAGCCAGTTGATATATAAAAAAAAGTTTTTTCCTGGATAACCCCTTTAAGGACTCGGAAATGGAGATGTATGAGAACGTCATGTGTCCTTAAGAGGTTAAAAAATCATAAATCTTTTGCACCGAAAAATCCATATTATGACTTATGTTTTCCGCCACCAATTCTACTTTGTAATGACATCAGTCATTTTACCCAAACATCTACGGCAAAACGGGAAAAAAAATCATTGTGAGACAGAATTGAAAAAAAAAACACCATTTTGTAAATTTTGGGGGCTTCTGTTTCTACACAGTACATTTTTCGGTAAACATGACACATTCTTTATATTCTGTAGGTCCATACGATTAAAATGATACCCTACTTATATAGGTTTGATTTTGTCGTACTTCTGAAAAAAATCATAACTAAATGCAGGAAAATGTATAGGTTTAAAATTGTCATCTTCTGACCCCTATAACTTAATTTTTCCGCGTATGGGGCGGTATGAGGGCTCATTTTTTTGCGCCGTGATCAGAAGTTTTTAGTGGTACCATTTTGGATTGATTGGACTTGTTGATCTCTTTTTATTCATTTTTTCAATATAAAAAGTGACCAAAAAATACACTATTTTGGACTTTGGAATTTTTTGCGCGTACGCCATTGACTGTGCGATTTAATTAATTATATATTTTTATAATTTCCGCACGCGATACCACATGTTTATTTTTATTTTTATTTACACTGTTTTTTTTATATGGGAAAAGGGGGGTGATTCAAACTTTTGTTGGGGAAGGGGTTAAATTATTTGTATTGACTTTTTTTCACTTTTTTTTGCAGTGTTATAGCTCCCATAGGGACCTATAACACTGCACACACTGATCTTTTACATCAATGAATGGTTTCTCATAGGAAACCAGTGATCAATGATTATGCCGCTGTACTGCTCATGCCTGGATCTCAGGCACTGAGCAATCATTCGGCGATTGGACACCAGGAGGCAGGTAAGGGGACCCTCCTCGTGTCCCAGAGCTGTTGGGGATGCCGCGATTTTGCCGCGGAAATCCCGAACAGCCCCCTGAGCTGACCGGCAGTGATTTTCACTTTAGACGCGGCGTTCAATTTTGAACGCCGCGTCTAAAGGGTTACTAGCGTGCGGCACTGCGATCATTGCTGCACGTTATTAGCCACGGGTCCCTGCTGTTGTTAGAGGCCGGTCCCAACCCGTTATTAGCCACATTGGGGCCCCATGTTATAGAAAGGGTAAGGACTCAGGACATACCGGTACGTCCTTGGTCCTTAATAAGTTAAAGGGGTACTCCACTGCTCAGCGTTTGGAACAAACAGCCATCACACCCCCTCCCATAGACTTGCATTGAGGGAGCGGGCCGTGACATCATGAGGGGGTGGGGCTATGATGTCACAAGCTCCCAGCTTCAGCTCCAGCATTCAGAACAGTTTGTTCCAAATGCTGAGCAGCGGAGTACCACCTTTAAAAACAACAAGCACATTTATGTTTTCAGTAATTAAACAATAGGTAAAACTTCTGGGGGGTATTGGTAGACAGTAGAGATGTTGCAAATTGTTCGCCGGTGAATGGTTCCCTGCGAACATAGCTTGTTCGCGTTCGCCGCGCCGTAAACTTGCAGTAAACTTTGACCCTGTGTGTCACAGTCAGCAGACACATTACAGCCAATCAGCAGCAGACCCTCCCTTCCAGACCCTCCCACCTCCTGCACGGACTCCATTTTAGCTTCATTCTGAAGCTGCATGGTTAGCGAGAGGAGGGATAGTGAACCTGCTCCTGATTTAATAGGGAAAGCGATAGCTAGGTGGTTTATTCAGGGTCCACTACACTCCTGAAGCACTAATCTAATCTCTGCTGTAAGGAAAGCACCCAAAAAAGCTCTTTATTTAGCAGTCAGTTTCTTTCACACATGTGTTTTGCAACAGCTGAAGGCACCCTGGTTGGGAACCACTGGTTAAAAGGGGTACTCCGGTGGAAAACTTTTTTTCTTCCAAGCAACTACAGTATTCAGTGTCCACAAAAGTCCGGAAGGACTCATCTGATCTCTGCTTTAAGGACAGAACCCAAAAAAGAACTTTTTAGGGCTCAAACATCAGTCTGCATTTATAATTTTTTTCCCCTGTGTACTCTAATAGCATTTGCCTGCCTGGCAACGTGTGTGGCAGGATCGCTCACAAAGTATATTGTGCCCACTTGCCCAGTGGCAGCACTCATATCTGCTGTCACAATAGCTTGCACTATAGCAGTAATATAGCAGTCAGTTTCTTTCACACGTGTGTTTTGCAACAGCTGGAGGCACCCTGGTTGGGAACCACTGGTTAAAAGGGGTACTCTGGTAGAAAACTTTTTTCTTTCAAGCAACTACAGTATTCAGTGTTCACAAAAGTCCTGAAGGACTCATCTGATCTCTGCTGTAAGGACAGCACCCAAAAAAAAGCCCTTTTTAGGACACAAACATCAGTCTGCATTTTTTTTCCCAAAAACACTTTTTTGACTGTGAAATAATAACAGTCAGTTTCCATCACACAAGTGTGTTTCGGGGGCCTGCAAGGGCACAGTGTTACACCAGTGCTACTCATATATGGTGTAACAGTAGTGTAAATTTGAAAAAAAAAAAACTCAAAAACTTTCGGCTGCAAAATAAAATCAGTCAGTTTACAAACACTTGGGAGTTTTTGAGCCTGCAGGGCTCTGTGCACACTAGTGCAAATCATATTTGGTGTAACAGTAGTGTAAATTTGAAAAAAATAAATAAATACCTTTTTGGCTGTGAAATAAAATCAGTCAGTTTACAAAACACTTGGGAGTTTTTGGGCCTGCAGGGCTCATTGTCACACTAGTGCAAGTCATATTTGGTGTAACAGTGTAAATTTGAAAATAAAAATCTTTTTTGACAGTGAAATAAAATCAGTCAGTTCACTTCACACTTGGGAGTTTTTGGGCCGGCAGGGCTCGTGGTCACACTAGTGCAAATCATATTTGGTGTAACAGTTGTGTAAATTTAAAAAAAAAACAAAAAAAAAATGTTCTGGCTGTGAAATAAAGTCAGTCAGTTTACAAAACACTTGGAAGTAGAGATGTCGCAAATTGTTCGCCCTCGAACAGTTCCCGGCGAACTTAGCATGTTCGCGTTCGCATCGCCGGGCGAACATATGTGAAGTTCGATCCACCCCCTATACTTTAACAATGCAGTAAACTTTGACCCTGTGAGTCAGAGTCAGCAGACACATTACAGCCAATCAGCAGAAGTCCCTCCCTTCCAGACCCTCCTACCTCTTGCACGGATGCCATTTTACCCTCATTCAGCATGCTGCAGGCTTAGGAAGTGGAGGGTCAGAGAAGCTGCTCCAGCTGTATAGGGAAAGCGATAGCTAGGTTGTTGCTAGGTGGTGTATTCAGGGTCCAGTTTACTTCTAAAGCACTAGTGTGACATCTGCTTTAAGGACTGCACCCAAAAAAGCCCTGTCTTGCAACAGCTGGAGGCACCCTGGTTGGGAGGGAAACGCTGGTCAAAAGGGGTACTCCAGTATAAAACTTAAGTTCCTTCAAGCAACTAACTACTACAGTATTCAAAGGGCTGAAATATATCAGTCCGTGTGTTTTGCAACAGCTGGAGGCACCCTGGTTGGGGACCACTGCATAAAAGGGGAACTCCGCTGACAAGCTTTTTTTCTTTAAAGGAACTAACTACTACAGTATTCAAAGGGCTGAAATATATTAGTCCGTGTGTTTTGCAACAGCTGGAGGCACCTTGGTTGGGGACCACTGCTTAAAAGGGGAACTCCGCTGGCAAGCTTTTTTTCTTTAAAGCAACTAACTACTACAGTATTCAAAGGGCTGAAATATATCAGTCCGTGTGTTTTGCAACAGCTGGAGGCACCCTGGTTGGGGACCACTGCTTAAAAGGGGAACTCCGCTGGCAAGCTTTTTTGCTCATTGTCACACTAGTGCAAATCAAATTAGGTGTGACAGTTGTGCAAATTAAAAAAAAAAATACTTTTTTGGCTGTTAAATAAAACCAGTCGTCACTGTCAGTTCACGTCAAAGTTACCATTTTTTTTTGCCTGCAGGGCAAATTGTGTCACCCTAGTGCAAATCACATTTGGTGTGACATTTGTGCAAATTTAACCAAAAAAATGACAGGCAGAGGAAGGCTACCCCGCAGGGGCCGTCGTGGTGCTGGGATTCCCTTTGGCCCTAGAATGGCCAGTGTTCAGAGGCCACGTACCCTGAACCCCCAAAGTTCTGAGGACTTAGTTGACTGGCTATCACAAGACACCCAATCTACTACAGCTTCCGCTCGGAACCTTGACGCACCATCTTTCTCCTCCTCTAGCTTAGCTTCGGGCACCTCTCATGCTACCACTTGCCGCCTGCCGCCACCACCAACACTAGCACCACACCAGCTTTACTTGATCTGTCAGAGGAGTTATTTACACATCAGTTTGAAGACATGAATGATGCGCAACCATTATTGCCAGAGGATGTAGTTGACAGGGATATGTCTCAGTCAGGCAGCATTACACACATGGACGTACGGTGTGATGATGATGTTGTACCCGCTTCTGCTTCCTTTCTTGAGGTGTCAGATAGCGGTGAAGGTGTTGATGATGACAATGTGTCCGTGGATGCCACGTGGGTGCCCGCTAGAAAAGAAGAAGAGGGGAAAGTTCAGATGGGGAGACAGAGAGGAGGAGGAGACAAGTTGGAATCAGGGGGAGGTCGTCGCAAGGAGCTAGGGGCACAGTCAGACAGCATGCATCGGCACCCGGGGTCAGCCAGACGAGACGCCAATCAACGCATGCTGTTGCCACCACCAGAATGCCGTCATCGCAGAGCTCAGCAGTGTGGCATTTTTTTGTGTGTCTGCCTCTGACAACAGCGAGGCCATTTGCAACCTGTGCCAGAAGAAACTGAGTCGTGGGAAGTCCAACACCCACCTAGGCACAACTGCTTTGCGAAGGCACATGATGTCACATCACAAACGCCTATTCAATCAACACGTCAGTACAAGCAGCACACAAAGTCAAAGCCGCCATCCTCCTCCTGGTCCAGCATCTTCAGCCAGGTCAACCACTGCTGCCCTCCTTGCCCCCTCTCAACCATCCGCCTCTCCGTCTCTCGCCTTGAGCAGTTCCTGCTCATCTGCCCACAGTCAGGTGCCTGTCAAGGAGATGTTTGAGCGCAAGAAGACAATGTCTCAAAGTCGACCCCTAGCCCGGCATCTGACAGCTGGCTTTTCGGAACTGCTAGCCCGCCAGCTTTTACCATACAAGTGGGTGGAGTCTGAGGCCTTTAAAAAAAATTGTAGCCATTGGGACACCACAGTGGAAGGTACCCGGACAAAATGTTTTTGCACAAAAGGCAATCCCCAACCTCCATTGTGCAAAAGGAAATTATGGCATTTCTGGCACACAGTGTAGGGGCAAGGGTCCATCTGACCACTGATACCTGGTCTGCAAAGCATGGTCAGGGCAGGTATATCACCTACACTGTGCATTGGGTAAACCTGGTGACGGCTGCCAAGCATGGAATGCGTGACTCTGCAGAGGAGTTGGTGACACCACCACGACTTGCAGGAAGGCCTGCTGCCACCTCCTCTACTCCTCCTACTCCATCCTCTTCCATAACCTCCTCGGCCGAGTCCTCTTCCACTGCTGCATCTTGCTCCACATCACCGGCACCCCCCCCCCAGGTGCTATTCCACATCTAGGATACGGCAGTGTCACGCCATCTTGGGGTTGACTTGCCTCAAAGCGGAGAGTCTCACCGCACCACCGTCCTGCATTTTAGAGTCTTCTGGACTCTATGATAATTTAAACTTAAATTTTCAAGAGTACTAACCATTACACAAAGGAACGCTTGTTGCGTGTGATTTTCTAACTTACATTTTCAAAAGTAAAATACAGAGAGGGAAGAACTCTGTTTCTTTATTTGATGAAAAATTTGATTTAGAAAATAATTTCTTTGTCTGTTTCTCCGTCCTGCATTATAGAGTCTTCTGAACTCTTGGATATGCGTTTGTTCTTATATTTCAGCCATGTGTACATGCCTAATTTTTCTGGCCTCTGGTGCTGCACTTTTTCTGCTGCTGCAATTTTTCTGGCCGCTGCTTTCATCTTGATTTGATGAAAAATTTTATTTTGAAAAGGATTTCTCTGTGATGTTCACCGTCCTGCATCATAGAGTCTTTTGGACTTTTGGATATGCGCTTGTTCTTATATTTCAGCCATGTGTACATGCCTAATTTTTCTGGCCTCTGGTGCTGCACTTTTTATGCTGGGCGCTGCTACAGCTGCGGCTGCAACAATACCACATTTTTGAGCCATGTGTACGTGCCTAATTTTTCTGGTACTCTCTGCTAACATCTCTGTCCATTTTAGCAACCATGCATATTAGATGTATGGTAAGGGTAGCATGGTGGCTCAGAGGTTAGCACTGCTGACTTTCAGCGCTGGGGCCTTGGGTTCAAATCCCACGATGTGCTGCCTAAAGGGGGGGCTCTAACTATGTGCTGCCTAATATGGGGGAATCTATGTGCTGACTAAAGGGGGGCTCTAACTATCCGCTGCCTAAAGGGGGGGATATAACTATGTGCTGCCTAATATGGGGGAATCTATGTGCTGCCAAAAGGGTGGATCTAACTATGTGATGCCTAAAGGGGGCTAAAGCACATTATTCAAAACCATTTAGGAATGTTAGGTGATTTATGCCCTTTATGGATTATAACCAGACTCTGCATCAACTATGTAATTTTCCATGGGAGTTTTGCCATGGATCCCACTCCGGCACGCCACAGTCCAGGTGTTAGTCCCCTTGAAACAACTTTTAAATCTCTATTGTGGCCAGAAAGAGTCCCTGTGGGTTTTAAAATTTGCCTGCCCATTGAAGTCAATGGCGGTTCGCGAACTTTTGAGGAAGTTTGCGGTTCACGAACCGAAAATTTTATGTTCCCGACATCACTACTTGGGAGTTTTTGGGCCTGCAGGGCTCTGTGTCACACTAGTGCAAGTCATATTTGGTGTAAAAGTAGTGCAAACTTGAAAAAAAAAAAACAGGTCCGAAGCAGAGGATACGCATCAGGCACCAAATATAGTGCCAATCAACGGAATCAAAAGCCTTATAGATATCCAGGCTGACCACGTAACCAGGGGAGACGCTCTCCTCCGCTGCGGAGATGTTTAGCTGAAGTCTCAGCACAGGCCAGCAAAGAGGGGGTTAATGGAGAAGCAGCAGGATCAACTGTCAGCACCACTCAGGCTCCAGAAAGTCCTGCAGCCAGGACACTTCCTCAGCACGAGAGCCCCACCGTCCCAGCAGCTGGAGGATCGGGAGTTGCCTTGGAGACCTACACTACCTGATCGATACAACATCATACCTGATGTTTTAAAGCACGTTATTCCAAACAATTTAGGAATGTTAGATGATTTATGCCCTTTATGGATTAATACCAGACTCTGCATCACCTATGTAATTTTCCATGGGAGTTTTGCCATGGATCCCCCTCCGGCACGCCACAGTTAGTCCCCTTGAAACAACTTTTCCATCACTATAGTGGCCAGAAAGAGTCCCCGTGGGTTTTAAAATTCGCCTGCCTATTGAAGTCTATGGCGGTTCGCCCGGTTCGCACGTTCGCGAACATTTGCGGAAATTCGCATTCGCCGTTCGCAAAAATTTTATGTTCACGACATCTCTAGTAGACAGCAAGCTCAACCTTAGGGATCAGTGCCAGGCAGAGGAAGGAAGGTTTCACCATCATCTGAGACAGAGATGTTTTACTGTAAGAGCAGTGAGACTATGGAACGCTCTTCCCAATGATGTTGTGATGTCTAACTCAATAAACAAGTTCAATGGGGACCTGAATGCTTTTCAGGTAAATATAATATTACAGGTAATGGATACTAGATTTATGGGAATAGAACGTTGATCCAGGGATTTATTCTTATACATCATATCGCCATCAGCCTCATGCTTTTTTCCATTTCTCTGGATCAACATAGTAGAGTTTTAGGTTGAACATGATGGACTCTTGTCTTTTTTTCAACCTTACAAACTATGTAACTATATAACTGTGTGGATAAAAAAAAGGTTTTGTATTTTTTATCAATTTTTTTCATTCTTATTTACTCAAACTTGGTCCTCTGTATAACAGGTTTCATCTCCATCAAAGTATCATTGGCTTTGTTAGCTGATAGGATAACATTTTATTAGACCACAAAGTCATTTTGATGAGTGAAGTCAATCAAATGTCTATTGTATATTGTATATTTAATTTTGGCTCTTTATATTAATGTTTTCCTTAAATGGGTACTTTGCCCTTAGACATATTATCCTCCTTCTTTTTTTTTTTTTTTTTCTTTCTACAGGCCTGTGCCTCGTTTCTACAGATATCTCATGGCTTTCATTTTTGCCATTGAAGAGATTAACAAGAACCCGGATATATTACCAAATATGACCCTGGGATACCATGTGTGTGACTCTTGTAACAATGTCAATAATGCTGTAGACAAGGTTCTGCAGATTTTATCTGGTCCTGGACAAATTATTCCTAATTACAATTGTTACAAAAAGTTGGGAAACTTGGTCGGTGTTATCGGAGATATGAATCCAGATATATCTTTACACGTAGCACAAATATTAAGCATTTTCGGATACTCACAGGTGAAATAAATTACTACTACTAGTATAACAGTGGCCATTCATTGATGGTTAGCCATTTTGTTTTCTTTAGGGGCTGCTTTCGCAAGCTCTTTTCAGGACATTTAGTTTTTTCTTTGTTGAAGTATACGTGCATTTTTTCCTTAAGATTCTTCAGATTGTTTTGCCACACATTTCTTAAATATTTGTTTATGGGACTGTTTTATCATTCGAGGCATGGTTGGGTGTTCGAACTTCAAGGAAGGGAAGAACATTGTCTGTTTGACAATATGTCAGTTCTTGAAGACGACCAGGTCTGTGCACAAATAGGTAGACACAACGGTGACAATATGTCAGTTCTCGAGAGATATCGCGAGTATGCACGCAAACGTAGCAAACAAATGTTGTGGGTGATGTTGCATGAAATGGTTAAAGATCCCTATATTGTAAAACAGAGTCAACAGACTTAAAAGACTCAAGAGAGTAGTCATTTCCTTCTTTGACAGATTTCAGCAAAATTTTATAGAGTTTTTGATCTAACCCTAATATGTTATAATGTTAAATTTGAGATAAATCTATAAAAGTCCTTATAGAACACACAAGCAGATACAATCCATCCAATTCAAACAGTAGACTTCGCTTCATTTTATTAAAGGGGTACTCCAGAGGGGAAAAAAAAGTTTTCAAATCATCTGGTGCCAAAAAGTTAAACAGATTTGTAAATTACGCCAGTAATAAAGAAAAGAGGTCCGGCAACTCACAGTAAGATGCTAGCTGCTAATCAACACGAGGTCCGTCCATGGGGCAGGAGAAGGTGAGGGAAGCTCAGGAGGCGATTAACCTGTTGATTTCGTGCACATGCACTTCATCCGGCCTCTGAAATTACGTCATTGCAACCCCACTTTTATATCCGGATCAATTCGTTCACGTGACCCAGTATATGTGGAAAAAATCAAAAACTTTATTAAAGTCCTCAAATAATCAAAAAAGTGCAAAAACTTCAAAACATATTCAAAAATAGTTATTCAATAAAAGGTAGTTATTCTATAAAGGGAGAGAGATCAACTTTATCATTCAAGCCTGCCGGCCCTTGAGCTCCGGGGCGAATAATCCACTTGGCTTCTGCACGGATCAACATCGCATCCCGGTCACCACCATTCTCGGGTGGTTTAACTCTTTCTAGGCCTCCGAATCTCAGACGATTGGTATTACTGTTCTGACATTCTTGCATATGTGATATAAAACGGGTTGTACCGCGGCCGGTTCTAATTGTATATAAATGTTCACGAAACCTGGTGTTCAAATTTCATTTTGTTTTTCCAATATAAAATCTCCCACATTTACATAATATGAAATATACTACAAAAGTAGATTTACAAGTTATTACCGTATTTATCGGCGTATAACACGCACTTTTTAGGCTAAAATTTTTAGCCTAAAGTCTGTGTGCGTGTTATACGCCGATACACCCCCAGGAAAGGCAGGGGGAGAGAGGCCGTCATGCGCCCCGCCGTTCAGCGCATAGCAATGACGCCGGGGACGCACGACGGAGGCCTGGAGCAGCGCGGACCCGACTCAGGTAATTATGCCACCGGGGATGGGGGGAGGCAACGGGGCAGCGGCGCCGGCAATGGGTGCCGCTGCCCCTTCTCTCCCCGTGGCTGTCGGCGCCGCTTCTCTCCCCCTGGCTATCGGCGCCGGCACCGATAGTCAGGGGGACAGAACGGGCAGCGGCGCCGATAACCAGGGGGTGAAAAGGGCCGACAGCAGCGCTCTAGACCCCAGGAAAGGCAGGGGGAGAGAAGCGGGCAGCGACGGCCTCTCTCCCTCTGCCTTTCCTGGGGGTATATCGGGGTATACACGCGCACACACGCACCCTCATTTTATCATGGATATTTGGGTAAAAAACTTTTTTTACCCAAATATCCTTGGTAAAATGAGGGTGCGTGTTATAGGCCGGTGCGTGGTATACCCCGATAAATACGGTAATTCCGGAACTTTGTGCATATAACCTCCCAAGGACACTGTTTCAGTAGCTGCGTTAAATTTACAATAACCGCATCCACCACATTTTTTGTTACCTTTCGGTTCATATTTAGTTAACCAGTTCCTTTACGTTTTTTTCTGTATGTAATAATGGGATACTCTTTAGTTATTTCAGCGATGTCGATATCGTTTTGGAGCAAAAACCAATTATTCAAAATAGCACGTCTTATTGCATAATTCATTTGACTATTCTTGAATGCAAAAAAACATCTTTCATTATTTTTATTCTCATTTTTCTTTCTACTTCCCTGTATTAATTCTTTCCTAGAGCAATTATCAATTTTATTCCTTGCTTGTCGCAAAACCTGGTTGGGATAGCCTCTTTTTCTTAATCTGGAAGTGACTTCATTTAGTTGCTGTTCACATTTATTCTCATCTCTATTTATCCTTTTCAATCTTGTCATCTGGCTAAATGGTATAGAGTCTTTTATGTTAGTTGTTTGCGAACTATCGTAATGTAAATATGCATTTTTTGCTATTTCTTTGTGAAAACCTTCTGTTTGAATAACGTTATTTCTGATAGTGATGCGCACATCCAAAAAATCCAAAGTGTTGCCCCCAAATGCACTGGTGAAAGTCATATTTTTATCATTGACCAAATTCAGATAATTAACAAAATCGTCAAACCCCTCTTTTGAACCCTCCCATACAATCAATATATCGTCTACATATCTCATGTAGCCTTTAATATTTCTGATGAATGAATTAGATGTTGTGTATATATATTCACGTTCAAAGATTGCCAAAAATAGATTTGCACAAGTGCAAGATGTAGGTGTCCCCATGGCCTCTCCATATTTTTGTTAACACCAACTACCGTCATATCGAAACGTGTTGTTTGTTAAAATAAACATTAATGCCTCACATATGAAATGTGTAAACTGTGGAGATTTATCAGTCTCAGAAAGGGCTTGTCGAATCGCCTGTATACCCGCACAATGTGGTATGTGAGTATACAGGCTCTCGACATCAATAGAGCATAACTGGTATTCTGGTTGCCAAGGGAAACTACCTAGAAAATCAAGTAAATCTCCCGTATCTTTTAGGTAGGACGGAGTAGTTTCCAAAATAGGGCGCAATATCCAATCTATATACTTAGATAGATACTCGGTCACGCTACCCATACTTGCTACAATTGGTCGACCAGGTGGATTAATTAACGTCTTATGTACCTTGGGCAGTATGTATATTTTAGGTTTCGAGGGATTGAGTGGAATCAATTTCTCAGCTTCTTTTGTATTCAATACTCCTTTACTTACTTGTTCTCTGAGAAAGGTATGTAATTTTTCTAAGGTTTTTTTAATGGGGTCGCTAATTAATTTTTCATAAGTATTCTGGTCACTAAGTTGGCGTGTGACCTCTTTGTCGTATTGTTCAGCGGACAATATAACAATACTCCCGCCCTTATCAGAACGGGTTACTATGATATCAGGTCTCGAGGCAATCCAGTCCAGTGCTTTTTTCTACTGTATGGATAAATTAGGAGTCTGATCAGGGTAAATCAGTGCTTTAACTTCCCTTAAAACTGCATTACCAAATAAATCTAGAGGGGATCCAGGGGCTATTGGAGGGTTAAAGGAGGAGGGTTTCCCTTTAGTAAACCTAGTTCCATCACTCTCGCCATGTGTATTAACATCGGCGGCCATGGTGGAAATTTCACTTTCAGCCAAATTGGCAAGTGCATGTACAGTCTGTAACTCTGAACTGTTAAAGTCATACGAAGGTATAAAACCCAATGGTCCAATAGTGCATGGGACATTATCATTCTTTTTAAAATCTTCACCAGTGCATTTGGAAAAAAACTTCTTAAGATTAATCTTTCTCATAGCTCTAAAAAGATCTATTTCAAATGACACAAAATCAAAATTTTCCCTAATTCCATAGTTCAAGCCTTTAGACAAAACTTCGTAGCACATCTGCGGTATTTCTATATCTGACAGGTTAAGAACTAATCTATCTTCTTCTAATTCCTCCAAGATACCGTTTTGCTTTTGTAATAGGGACAGTGCTGATACATTTCTCTGTTTCTTTCTTCTTTTTCTTTCACCCCTCCTCGTTCTTTTTCTAAAGGGCCACTTGCTCCCTGTTCACACCTTGAGTTAGGGGCGTCTTTAGACGATTCGTCTGAGGTGTCTGACTCAGTGGTCCAATAATCGGGGCTTCTTTTCTTTTTATTATTTCTTTTCCTATAATTAGTGTTCTTTCCTTTATTGTTCATATTGCTTCGCCAAGAAAATTCATTATTAGTGTCATAATTTCTTTTATTTCTAAGAAATTTATCCCTTTTCTTCTCTTTTATTTCTGCTTGGAGTACCAAATTCTTTTTCTCTAGATTTAAAAAAAAATTCTCATATTGACTTGCTGATACTCTTGTTTTATATTCCTTTTTTGATTTAATCAAATCTTCTGTAATATTATTGTATTCTTGTTGGTTCTTCTCCAAAATAATCTTGACTAAATTATTAGCATGAGTAATATGTGCTGATTTCCATGTTGCTATAAATGTGGGATCATTGAGGAATTGTGAAGGTATTTTATATGCTCGTAAACCTCGAGGTGCCCGTCCGCAATCATAATAGGCTTTTAGCGAGTTAATTGTCCAGAATGTACGTATTTCTCTCTCCATAAGATTAAGAATCCTGTGTTCTAGTGCCTTAACACTTAAAATCTGAATTTAATTCTGTGTGTTGCAAACATTTAAAAAAGCCTTCCGCATCTGATCTACCTGCCTCCATGGATGTAGGTGCAGTCAGGACTGTATTAGACTCCTCTATATCCATTATTCTAATTAAGCATAAGACCGAGAGTGCACACGCCCAAATGATCAGAATGTCCAATATTATAAGTAAGTAAAGGAGTATTGAATACAAAAGAAGCTGAGAAATTGATTCCACTCAATCCCTCGAAACCTAAAATATACATACTGCCCAAGGTACATAAGACGTTAATTAATCCACCTGGTCGACCAATTGTAGCAAGTATGGGCAGCGTGACTGAGTACCTATCTAAGTATATAGATTGGATATTGCGCCCTATTTTGGAAACTACTCCGTCCTACCTAAAAGATACGGGAGATTTACTTGATTTTCTAGGTAGTTTCCCTTGGCAACCAGAATACCAGTTATGCTCTATTGATGTCGAGAGCCTGTATATTCGCATACCACATTGTGCGGGTATACAGGTGATTCGACAAGCCCTTTCTGAGACTGATAAATCTCCACAATTTACACATTTCATATGTGAGGCATTAATGTTTATTTTAACAAACAACACGTTTTGATATGACGGTAGTTGGTATAAACAAAAATATGGAGCGGCCATGGGGACACCTACATCTTGCACTTATGCAAATCTATTTTTGGCAATCTTTGAACGTGAATATATATACACAACATCTAATTCATTCATCAGAAATATTAAAGGCTACATGAGATATGTAGACGATATATTGATTGTATGGGAGGGTTCAAAAGAGGGGTTTGACGATTTTGTTGATTATCTGAATTTGGTCAATGATAAAAATATGACTTTCACCAGTGCATTTGGGGGCAACACTTTGGATTTTTTGGATGTACGCATCACTATCAGAAATAACGTTATTCAAACAGAAGGCTTTCACAAAGAAATAGCAAAAAATGCACATTTACATTACGATAGTTCGCATTCAACTAACATAAAAGACTCTATACCATTTAGCCAGATGACAAGATTGAAAAGGATAAATAGTGATGAGAATAAATGTGAACAGCAACTAAATGAACTCACTTCCAGATTAAGAAAAAGAGGCTATCCCAACCAGGCTTTGCAACAAGCAAGGAATAAAATTGATAATTGCTCTAGGAAAGAATTAATACAGGGAAGTAGAAAGAAAAATGAGAATAAAAATAATGAAATATGTTTTTTTGCATTCAAGAATAGTCAAATGAATTATGCAATAAGACGTGCTATTTTGAATAATTGGTTTTTGCTCCAAAACGATATCGACATCGCTGAAATAACTAAGGAGTATCCCATTATTACATACAGAAAAAATGGAACCATTTCTGATTACATCAAAAAGAATAAAAGAAAGAATACTGTGCAAAAAACGCAAAGGAACTGGTTAACTAAATATGAACCGAAAGGTAACAAAAAATGTGGTGGATGCGGTTATTGTAAATTTAACGCAGCTACTGAAACAGTGTCCTTGGGAGGTTATATGCACAAAGTTCCGGAATTAATAACTTGTAAATCTACTTTTGTAGTATATTTCATATTATGTAAATGTGGGAGATTTTATATTGGAAAAACAAAATGAAATTTGAACACCAGGTTTCGTGAACATTTATATACAATTAGAACCGGCCGCGGTACAACCCGTTTTATATCACATATGCAAGAACTGGACTGACCTTGTGTCGATGAGCAGCTAGCGTCTTACTGTGAGTTGCCGGACCTCTTTTCTTTATTACTGGCATTTTTTGTACTGCATTTATTCTGTCCAGGCACCACTGTTACGCAAGACATTTTTCATGTATATGGACTACCACTATACATTTTCTTGGATAATTGTGGGACCTCTTATTATTCTATTCATTGCATTGTTTAACAGACCGTTAGGTGCCATAGCCACCATCTTTTCTCTACTTTATAAGATTTGTAAATTACTTCTGTTTAAAAATCCAAATCCTTCCAGTACTTATCAGCTTCTGAGTGCTTCAGAAGAAGTCGTGTAGTTCTTTTTAGCCTGACCACAGTGCTTAAATAGAAAATAGAGTGTTTCAGCTGTAAAACAGACACAGAAATGTCCCTGTATGACATTTGTGATAAACTGGCCTAAATGTTTTGCCTGTTTTGTGATTTTACCATATTACTCTGCAGTGCCCTGTAATGCTTTTTTATTGTTTGTGTTTTTTATATGATGTTGAGAACTGTATTTCTTCCCTAAATTTACTGCAGTGTTTCACAACCTAGGACTCTCCAACTGTTGCAAAACTACATTTCTCATCATGCCCTGACTACTGACAGTCACACTTGTACCATTTTATTCAAAGTTTTTTGATATAGCAGAGACCATTTAACTGTTTAGGAATTATAGCCATTTTTTACACAGTCCCTCTATTTTCACAGTCCAACTATCAGTTGGAAACATAGGGATTACACTTCACAGTCTGGCTGCCTAGATTCCATCAACAACACTAGATGCTGAAGCTCCCACCCCCCCACCCCCTGCCCCCTTACCGAAGATGCTTTGCCAGATCTTCTCTAATATATATATATATATATATATATATATATATATATATATATATTGCTGCAGGGTGAGGTGTATCCACCAGGCCCCATGTTTCTTCTGTGTACTGCCCTTAGGGTAAGGTAGACAGTACAAATTAATGACTAGCGTCCCGGCTCTGTACTAGCTGTGTCCATGTCTATACGGCCAAAGTACCAGCTAGGACTAAGTAGGAAGTATACATTGTATACTCTATGCCAAGCCAGGAAAGAGTTATCTAGCATTTTTACGCATCACTAATTAACTCTTTTGTGTTTTTTTTAAATGGTTAACGGGGGTTGTGGGGTGTACAATTAAATATGTCAATACAAAGTGCAATTGGTCCCACAAAAAACACGTCCTCATATGGCTCTGTTGATGGACGAAATATCAGTTAAAGGGGTCCTCCACTGGAAAACATTTTTTTTTTAAATCAACTGTTGCCAGAAAGTTAAACAGATTAGTAATCTACTTTTATTTAAAAATATTAATCTACCCAGGACTCATCAGCTGTTGTATACTCCACAGGAAGTTCTTTTCTTTTTGAATTTCCTTTCTGTCTGACCACAGTGCTCTATGTCCAGAGTACAAGCAAAACCCCATAGAAAACCAATCCTGCTCTGGACAGTTCCTAAAATGAACAGAGGTGTCAGCAGAGAACACTGTGGTCAGACAGAAAGGAAATTCAAAAAAGCCATATGCTTCCTGTGGAGCATATAGCAGCTCATAAGTACTGGAAGGATTACGATTTTTAAATAGAAGTAATTTACAAATCTAAGAACAAAGAAAGATGGATGCACTCACCATTCCAAAGACGTAACAAAAGGACTTTATTCGGACATCAGTTGCAGAAACGCTACAAGAAGCGAATAGGACAGGGGGTGCAGGATGCCCCCAGCGTTGAACGCTGGCGGCGTCCTGCACCCCCTGTCCTATACGCTTCTTGTAGCATCTCTGCAACTGATGTCCGAATAAAGTCCTTTTGTTATGTCTTTGGAGTGGTGAGTGCATCCATCTTTCTTTGTTCTTGGATATTGCAATGCGCCTTGTGCTTTAACCTGGGTAGCACCACCACATTAAACGGAAATTCTTGGTCACCATTCACACTGCGGTTGTCTAGAAGAGGGTATAATTGGTGAGCCTGGAGTATCCTGCGGCTGTGCCGAATGGACTCTGTTTCTACTTAATGTCATTTACAAATCTGTTTATCTTTCTGGCACCAGTTGATTAAATACATTTTTTTTTTTCCAGTGGAGTACCCTTTAAGGCTTTTAAAAGGCGAATAACACTGTGGTTTAATGTGTCCAAAAAATTGATTTTGTTACTGTTTGTCTCCAGGCACTATGTATGTTGTATAACAGTATATCTATTTAACCCCTTAAGGACCAAGCCCATTTTGGCCTTAAGGACCAGAGCGTTTTTTGCACATCTGACCACTATCACTTTAAACATTAATAACTCTGGAATGCTTTTAGTTATCATTTTGATTCCGAGAATGTTTTTTTGTGACATATTCTACTTTAACATAGTAGTACATTTTTGTGGTAACTTGCATCCTTTCTTGGTGAAAAATCCCAAAATTTTATGAAAAATTTGAAAATTTTGCATTTTTCTAACTTTGAAGCTTTCTGCTTGTAAGGAAAATGTATATTACAATCAAATTTTTTTTTGATTCACATATACAATATGTTTGCATCATAGAATTGATGAGTTTTTATTTTTGGAAGATATCAGAGGGCTTCAAAGTTCAGCAGCAATTTTCAAATTTTTCCCAAAATTTTCAAACTCGATATATTTCAGGGACCAGTTCAGTTTTGAAGAGAATTTGAAGGGTCTTCATATTAGAAATACCCCATAAATGACCCCATTATAAAAACTAAACCCCCCAAAGTATTCAAAATGACTATTCAGTCAGTGTTTTAACCCTTTAGGTGTTTCGCAGGAATAGAAGCAAAGGGAAGGATAAAATTCAAAATCTTCATTTTTTACACTCGCATGTTCTTGCAGACCCAATTTTTGAATTTTTGCAAGTGGTAAAAGGAGAAAATGTATACTTATATTTGTAGCCCAATTTCTCTCGAGTAAGCACATACCTCATATGTCTATGTAAATTGTTCGGCGGGCACAGTAGAGGGCTCAGAAGCGAAGGAGCGACAAGGGGATTTTGGAGAGAACATTTTTCTGAAATGGTTTTTGGGGGGCATGTCACCTTTAGGATGCCCCTAGGGTGTCAAAATAGCAAAAAAACAAACACATGGCATACCATTTTGGAAACTAGACCCCTCGGGGAATGTAACATGGAATAAAGTGAGCCTTAATACCCAACAGGTGTTTCATGACTTTTGCAAATGTAAAAAAAAAAAAAAATTATAATTAATTTTAAAAAAATTACCTAAAATGCTTGTTTTCCCCAAAATTTTACATTTTTCAAAAGGGTAATAGCAGAAAATAACCCCCAAAATTTTAAGCCCAATTTCTCCCGATTCAGAAAACACCCCATATGGGGGTGAAAAGTGCTCTGCTGGCGCACTACAGGTCTCAGAAGAGGAGTAGTCACATTTGGCTTTTTGGAAGCAAATTTTGCTCTGGGGGCATGCCGCATTCAGGAAGCCCCTATGGTGCCAGGACAGCAAAAAGAAAAAACCAACATGGCATACTATTTTTGAAACTAGACCCCTCGGGGAACGTAACAAGGGGTTAAGTGAACCTTTATACCCCACAGGTGTTTCACGACTTTTGCATATGTAAAAAAAAAAATGCTTGTTTTCCCAAAAATTTTACATTTTTAAAACGGGTAAAAGCAGAAAATAGCCCCCAAAATTTGTAACACAATTTCACCCAAGTACGGCGATACTCCATATGTGACCCTAAACTGTTGCCTTGAAATACGACAGGGCTCCAAAGTGAGAGTGCCATACGCATTTGAGGCCTAAATTAGGGACTTGCATAGGGGTGGACATAGGGGTATTCTACGCCAATGATTCCCAAACAGGGTGCCTCCAGCTGTTGTAAAACTCCCAGCATGCCTGGACAGTCAGTGGCTGTCTGGTAATACTGGGAGTAGTTGTTTTGCAACAGCTGGAGGCTCCGTTTTGGAAACAGTGGCATACCAGACGTTTTTAATTTTTATTGGGGAGAGGGGCTGTGTAGGGGTATGTGTATATGTAGTGTTTTTTACTTTTTATTTTATTTTGTGTTAGTGTAGTGTAGTGTTTTTAGGGTACAGTCGCACGGGCGGGGGTTCACAGTAGTTTCTCGCTGGCAGTTTGAGCTGCGGCAGAAAATTTGCTGCAGCTCAAACTTGCAGCCGGATACTTACTGTAAACCTCCGCCCATGTGAGTGTACCCTGTATGTTCAAATTGGGGAGGGGGGAACATCCAGCTGTTGCAAAACTACAACTCCCAGCATGCGCTGACAGACTGTACATGCTGAGAGTTTTAGTTTTGCAACAACTGTAGGCACACTGGTTATGTATCACTGAGTTTGTGACCTAACTCAGTGTTTCACAACCAGTGTGCCTCCAGCTGTTGCAAAACTACAACTCCCAGCATGTACGGTGCATGCTGGGAGTTGTAGTTTGCAACAGCTGCGAGGCACACTGGTCGTGAAACACTGAGTTAGGTTAAAAAAAAACTGAGTTTCACAACCAGTGTGCCTTCAGCTGTTGCAAAACTACAACTCTCAGCAGTCACCTACAGCCAACGGGCATGCTAGGAGTTGTAGTTATGCAACCAGCAGATGCACCACTACAACTCCCAGCATGCACTTTAGCTGTTTGTGCAAGCTGGGGGTTGTAGTTATACAACAGCTGAAGGTACACTTTTCCATAGAAAAAATGTGCCTCCAGCTGTTGCAAAACTATAAGTTCCAGCATGACCATAAGGGAATGCTGGGAGTTGTGGTGGTCTGCCTCCTGCTGTTGCATAACTACAGCTCCCAGCATGCCCTTTTTGCATGCTGGGAGCTGATGCTAAGCAACAGCATGAGGCTGTCACTCACCACCAACTGCTGCTCCACGCTGAGGCACACAGGTCAGTCCCTCATCGTCGCCGCCGCTCCTGGGGCCCCGATCCCAACAGGGACGCCGGGGATCGGGATTCCCCGCTGCCGGGGTCAACTTTCCACACCCGCTCACATCCTCCGGAAGAGGGGCGGAGCGGGTTGCGGGAGTGACATCCGCAGCAGGTGCCCTGATTGGTCGGCTGGTAAACCCCTGCTGGCTATGGCTGTTCGGCCCCGAACAGCCTGTAATTCCGGTTCACCGGGTCACTGGACACCCGAATGACCCGGAATCGCCGCAGATCTCTGGGCTGAATTGTCCAGCAATCTGCAGCCATCGCCGACATGGGGGGACATAATGACCCCCCTGGGGGATATCCGGTCCCCAACCGGCTAGCGGTGGGGACCGGATTTCCCACGGGCGTATGGATACGCCCTCGGTCCTTAAGGATTCGGAATGCAGGGCGTATCCATACGCCCTGTGTCCTGAAGAGGTTAAAACAGCAATAAAAAAAGTAGAAGAGCCGCACTCCAATCCAAATATATGTGGTTTATTCATTAATTCATGTTACAGAGTGCGACCTTTCAGCCTCACCATGAGGCCTTTCTCCGTGAGTCTTTGACGAGTAAGGTCTCATGAGGAGGCTGAAACGTTGCACTCTGTAACATGAATAGGTAAATAAACCATGTATATTTGGATTGGAGTGCGGCTCTTCTGCATTTTTATTGCTTGGATTTATGTTTTTTGAGTCAAAACCACAGGGAGCAGAGCACCCTCTAATGGACTTAAAGCCCATTTACGTGCCGTACGGTGACGACCTTTGGGACAATTTTTCTTCTGGATATTTTAACCTCTGAAGGATCAGGCCCATTTTGGCATTAAGGACCAGAGTGTTTTTTGCACATCTGACCACTGTCACTTTAACCATTAATAACTCTGGGATGCTTTTACTTTTCATTTTGATTCCGAGATTGTTTTTTCGTGACATATTCTACTTTATGTTAGTGGTAAGATCATTTCTTGGTGAAAATTTCAAAAATTTCATGAAAAGATTTAACATTTAGCATTTTTCTAACTTTTAAGCTCTCTGGTTGTAAGGGAAATAGACATTCCAAATAAATTATAGTTTGATTCACAAATACAATATATATACTTTATGTTTGCCTCATAAAGTTGACATGTTTTTACTTTTGGAAGACATCAGAGGGCTTAAAAGTTCAGCAGCAATTTTAAAATTCTTGACAAAATTTCCAAAATCTGAATTTTTCATGGACCAGTTCAGGGTTGACGTGGATTTGAAGGGCCTTCTTATTAGAAATAACCCATAAATGACTCCATTATAAAAACTGCACCCATCAAAGTATTCAAAATGACATTCAAAAGGTTTGTTAACCCTTTAGGTGTTTCACAGGAATAGCAGCAAAGTGAAGGAGAAAATTCTAAATCTTCATTTTTTCCACTTGCATGTTCTTGTAGACCCAGTTTTTTTATTTTTACAAGACGTAAAGGGAAAAAAAATCCTCTCAAAATTTGTAACCCAATTTCTATCAAGTAAGGAAATACCTCATATGTGTATGTCAAGTGTTCATCGTGCGCAATAGAGGGCTCAGAAGGGAGGGAGTGACAATGGGATTTTGGAGAGTTTTTCTGAAATGGTTTTTGGGGGGCATGTTACATTTAGGAAGCCCCTATGGTGGCAGAACAGCAGGAAACCCCAAACATGGCATACCATTTTGGAAAAAACAACCCTCAAGGCATGTAACCAGGGGTCCAGTGAGCCTTAACACCCCACAGGTGTTTGACAACTTTTCGTTAAGGATGTGTAAATGAAAAAAATAATTTTTTTTCACTAAAGTCCATTTTTTCCCCCCAAATTTACAATTTTTACAAAGGGTAATGGGAAAATGCCCCCCAAAATTTGCAACCCCATCTCTTCTGAGTATGGAAATGCCCCATGTTAGGACATTAAAGGCTCTATGGGCGAACTACAATGCTCAGAAGAGAAGTAGTCACATTTGGCTTTTGGAAAGCAAATCTTGCTGAAATGGTTTTTGGGGGGCATGTCTATGGTACCAAAACAGCAAAAAAAGAAAACACATGGCATGCTATTTTGGAAACTAAACCCCTCAAGGAACATAACAAGGGGTACAGTGAGCCTTAACACTTCACAGGTATTTGATGATTTTTTGTTAAAGATGGATGTGTAAATGAAAAAAAACATTTTTTTTCACTAAAATGCATTTTTCCCCCCAAATTTTACATTTTTACAAGGGATAATAGGAGAAAATGACCACCAAAATTCGTAACCCCATTTCTTCTGAATATGGAAATACCCCATGTGTGGACGTCAAGTGCTCTGCTGGCGAACTACAATGCTCAGAAGAGGAGGAGCGCCATTGAGCTTTTGCAAAGAGAATTTGTTTGGAATGGAAGTCAGGGGCCATGTGCATTTACAAAGTTCCCCGTGATGCCAGAACAGTGAACCACCCCCCCATATTTGACCCCATTTTGTAAACTACACCCCTCACAGAATTTAATAAGGGGTGAAGTGAGTATTTACACCCCACTGGCATTTAACAGATCTTTGGAACAGTGGACTGTGCAAATGAAAAATAAAATTTTTCACTTTCACGGACCACTGTTCCAAAAATCTGTCAGACACCTGTGGGGTAAAAATGCTCACTGTACCCCTTATTACATTACATGAGGGGTGTAGATTCCAAAATAGGGTCACATGTGTGGGGGGTCCATTGTTCTGGCACTATGGGGGCTTTGTAAACTTATGTGGCCTTCAATTCCGGACACATTTTCTCTTCAAAATCCCAATGGTGCTCCTTCTCTTCTGAGCATTGTAGTGCGCCCGCCGAGCACTTTACATCCACATATGGGGTATGTTCTTACTCAGAGGAAATGGGTTTACAAATTTTGGGGGGCTTTTTTCCTATTTTCCCTTGTGAAAATGAAAAATGTTGGGTAACACCAGCATTTTAGTGAAAACATATTTTTTTTTCATTTTCCCATCCAACTTTAATGAAAATTCGTCAAACACCTGTGGGGTGTAAATGCTCACTATACCCATTGTTATGTCCTGTGGGGAATGTAGTTTCCAAAATGGGGTCACATGTGGGTATTTATGTTTTTGCGTTTATGTCAGAACCGCTGTAAAATCAGCCACCCCTGTGCAAATCATGAATTTAGGCCTCAAATATACATGGTGCAGTGAGTATTTACACCCCAAAAATTACATTATTCATTTTCACGGACCACTGTTCCAAAAATCCGTCCGACACCTGTGGGGCATAAATGCTCACTGTACCCTTATTACATTACTTGAGGAGTGTAGCTTCCAAAATGGGGTCAAATGTGGTGGGGGTCCATTGTTATGGCATTATGGGGGCTTTGCAAACACACGTGGCCTTCAATTCCAGACAAATTTTCTCTCAAAAATCCCAATGGCGCTCCTTCACTTCTGAGCATTGTAGTTTGCCCGCAAAGCACTTTACATCTACAAATGGGGTTTTTTCTCACTCAGAAGAAATGGGGTTAAAAATTTTGGGGGGCTATTTTCCTATTTTCCCTTGTGAAAATGAAAAATTGAGGGTAACACCAGCATTTTAGTGAAAAAAATATATTTTTTTTCATTTTCCCATCCAACTTTAACAAAACTTTGTCAAACATCTGTGGAGTGTTAAGGCTCACTATACCTCTTGTTACATTCCATGAGGGGTGTAGTTTCCCAAATGGGGTCACATGTGGGTATTTATTTTTTTGAGTTTATGTCATTACCGCTGTAAAATCAGCCACCCTTGTGCAAATCACCTATTTAGGCCTCAAATGTACATAGTGCGCTCTCACTCCTGAGCCTTGTTGTGCGCCCGCAGAGCATTTTACGCCCACATATGGGGTATTTCCGTACTCAGGAGAAATTGCGTTGCAAATTTTGGGGGTCTTTTTTTCCTTTTACCGCTTATGAAAATAAAAAAGATGGGGCAACACCAGCATGTTAGTGTAAACATTTTTTTTTATAACAGGCTGGTGTAGCCACCAACTTTTCTTTTTCATAAGGGGTAAAAGGAGAAAAAGCCCCCCAAAATTTGTAGTGCAATTTGTAGTAAGGAAATTCCCCATATGTGGCCCTAAACTGTTTCCTTCAAATACGACAGGGCTCCGAAGTGAGAGAGCGCCATGCGCATTTGAGGACTAAATTGGGGATTGCATATGGGTGGACATAGGGGTATTCTATGCCAGTAATTCCCAAACAGGGTGCCACCAGCTGTAGCTAAACTCCTAGCATGCCTGGACCGTCGGTGGCTGTCTGGAAATGCTGGGAGTTGTTGTTTTGCAGGGCTGGAGGCTCCGTTTTTGAAACACTGCCGTACAATACTTTTTTCATTTTCCTTGAGGGGGACTATGTGAGGGGGTGTATATGTAGTGTTTTACCTTTTATTATGTTGCCTCCTTATCGCTGATCGTCGCAGGTGCCCGCCGCTGTCTTCTCCCCCTGCTCTGCCCAACATCCAGGGGTGGGCAGAGCTGGGAGTACCACGGTAACCCCCCCTGCCCCCAACTGCCATTGGTCATTTGTCATAACTGACTTATGGCAGGGGATAGGAAGAGGTGGCACCATTGTCACCTCGCTCCTATGCCTTAGGATGATCTGTGCTGTCTCTGACTGCTCCAATCATCCCTATTTTCCAGGCTATTGGGTCACCAGAGACCAGATCAGCCCGGAACCCCGCAAGTCCTTGTCATTAGTCAATCACTAACTAACTGACCAATGACAACGATCAGCAGCAGGGGACCATTCTGATTAGTCCCCAGCTGCATAGTGTCATTGGTCAGCTGTTCAGAACAGCTGCAATGACGTTTCTATCACCATGCCAACGGACATGGTGATAGAGAATGTATTGGACGTTTATGAACGTCCATTTGCGTTAAGTCACAGGAAAAATGGACGTTCATAAACGTCCATTTGCTTGAAGGGGTTAAACAGCAATGTTTTAATAATTATTATGATCCTCAAATATTACTGTATTATACAGATCAGTTATGGTGCAGTGGATCCTTTTCTGAGCAATGCCAAGCTCTTCCCGTCCTTCTTCCAAGCACTTCCCAATCACTCAACCCAACTCCTGGCAATGGTTAAATTACTCAGACATTATAACTGGACGTGGATCGGTGTTATCACATCTGATGATGATGTCGGTGAGAAGCAGAGCCAGGAGCTGAAGACAATGGCAGCTAAATATGATATCTGTATAGAATATATTATTAAAATATATAATAGATGGGAAAAATTAGAGATTTTTTCAAAAAATCTATTAATTCATAATAAATCCACATCACTAGTCATTGTAATTTGTGGAAAAATTTCAGTTTTCATAAAAAAATTTATTATGTTAAAATTCAATAAGGCTCAGGAGAAGACATTCATTGTACCACCAGGTTGGAGTTTTCAAATGTTAATATCTAACACCAGAAAACCATCATTTCACAAAAGTCTGGTATTTTCAATCCCTTCTAAAAAGATTCCCGATTTGAAAAGATTCCTAGAAGATATCAGTACAATAAATCGTCCACATGACATATTATTGAAGTATATTTTTGCATATTCTTTTCATTGCTTAACCTCAGATCTATTGCTTAATGAATTGCTGAGAACACGTGTGAAACAACTTCATAAATGCAACAGAACTATTAAGTCCGGTGAAATGAATCCAAGTGATTATTATACTGAGAGTTTTGGAGTCACTTATCTAGTGTATAAATCTGTCTATGCTATGGCCCATTCTTTACATGAGATGCAATTACATATGCTCAGAAACACAAAAGACAAATACAAAAATATTCTAATACTGATGGAAAAGGTAAGGAATATATGTGAAGTATACGTGAAGTTCAGAGAAATTGTAAATTGAAGCCCCTCCTCAGACATTTTTTTTAAAATATTTTCTTAATATTTTCTTTATTAGGTACACCTTGAACCCCTTTATGCCTTCATTTTTCTTGACTAGAGTTGGCAAAGCAAACCCATAGAACTTGGGTTTGGTCACAACTTTTGGAAATGTTTGCTTCATTACTTCGATGAACATTGTCTGGTTCATTACAGTGACCAATGACATGTCTGAATAGGAGAAAGGAGGAGGAACACATGGAGTTTGGCACCATATAAATATAGGAACTGTAGGGACACAGAAGTTAGGGTATCCCAGAATACCTTGCAAGATACCTAGATCACAAGATCTCAGGCTAGTCAATAATGGCTTGCATATAGCTTTCAGCCAAATTGTAATGAGACAAAGGTGCCAGATAGGACTATGCAAGCAGCTGTGGCCGCCATTTTAGGCAGAGGAGCTGATGAGAGAAGATCTCAGTGTGTGCACTACAAAGCTCAGCAACAACAGATTCCCTCCTTGCACAACATAAACAAAAGCACAGGAGCTGCTGTTTGTGGGTAGTATTTGTCTTGGCATTTACGGTTCATAAGATTTCAGGGTCAGTCAAGGTGTGCACTACAGAGCCCAGAAGCTATCACTCCTGCATCAGTGTAAATGTTACGCCGAGCGCTCCGGGTCCCCCTCCTCCTCCGGAGCGCTCGCGGCGTTTGGCTTGTAGCAGCGCTCCGATCACTGTCCCTGCCTGCGGTGGGGATGCGATCCGTGTGGCGGGACGTCCCCGCCCGCGGGTCGCATCCCGAGTCACTTACCAGTCGGGTCCTGCTGTGTCTTCCTCCCTATGGAGCGGGGCCGCGCGCACACCGGCTCACTGAAATTTAAAGGGCCAGTGCACCACTAATTGGTGCCTGGCCCAATCAAGTTAAAATGTATATAAACCCACTTCCCCTTCCTGTCCTCGCCGGATCTTGTTGCCCTAGTGCCCTGAGAAAGCGTTTTGTGTATCCCAAGCCTGTGTTTCCAGACCCTTGCCGTTGCCCCTGACTACGATCCATTCCTGTCTGCCCTGACCTTCTGCTACGTCCGACCTTGCTCTTGCCTTGTCCCTGTTTACCGAGCCTGTCTCAGCTGTCAGTGAGGTTGAGTCGCTATCGGATGGAACAACCTGGGGGTTACCTGCCACTGCAAGTCCATCCCGCTTTGCGGCGGGCTCTATTGAAAACCAGTAACCCCTTAGATTCCGTTCCCCTGGTACGACCCACACCATCACCTCACTGACACAGAGGATCCACCAACAGTGTCTTCTCCGCATACCAGTCCGGATCCTGACAGTAGATCCGGCCATGGATCCCGCTGAGGTTCCGCTGCCTAGTTTCGCTGACCTAACCACCGTGGTCGCCCAGCAATCACAGCAGATCGCGCTACAAGGACAGCAGCTGACTTAACTGACCGTTATGCTGCAACAGCTTCTGCCGCAACTACAGCAATCATCTCCTCTGCCAGCTCCTGCATCTCCTCCGCAGCGAGTGGCTGCTCCCAGCTTCCGTCTGTCTCTACCGGACAAGTTTGATGGGGACTCTAAACTGTGCCGTGGATTCCTGTCCCAGTGTTCCCTACACCTGGAGATGATGTCGGACCAATTCCCTACGGAATGGTCTAAGGGGGCTTTCGTGGTCAGTCTCCTGTCTGGAAAGGCCTTGTCATGGGCCACACCGCTTTGGGACCGCAACGATCCCGCCACCGCTACTATCCAGTCCTTCTTCTCAGAAGTACGTAATGTTTTTGAGGAGCCAGCCCAGGCTTCCTCAGCCGAGACTGCTTTGCTGAACCTCGTCCAAGGGAGTTCTTTTGTGGGTGAATACGCCATCCAGTTCCGTACCCTCGCCTCTGAGCTATCCTGGAATAATGAGGCCCTCTGCGCGACCTTCAAGAATGGCTTATCCAGTAACATCAAAGATGTCCTGGCCGCACGAGAAATTCCTGCTAATCTGTCTGAACTAATCCATTTGGCCACCCGCATCGACATGCGTTTCTCGGAAAGACGCCAGGAACTTTGACAGGAAAAGGATCTTGTTCGCACCAGGCGGTTTTTCTCCCCGGCTCCTCTCTTCCAACGTCCTTTGCAATCTGTTCCTGTGCCTTCTGCCGAGGAGGCTATGCAAGTGGATCGGACTCGCCTGACCCTACAAGAGAGGACTCGCCGCTGTAATGAGAATCTGTGCCTGTACTGTGCTAGTACCGAACATTTCCTAAAAGACTGTCCTATCTGTCCTCCGCGTCAGGAGAAACGCACGCACCTACTTCACAAGGGTGAAACGACCCTTGGTGTGAATTCTGCCTCTCCACGTCTGACTGTACCTGTGCGGATTTCTCCTTCCGCCAACTCCTCCTTCTCAGCAGTGGTCTTCTTGGACTCAGGTTCTGCAGGAAACTTTATCTTGGCCTCTTTCGTTAATAGGTTCAGTATTCCAGTAACCCGTCTCGTCAAGCCGCTCTTTATCTCTTCTGTAAACGGATAGAAATTGGACTGCACTGTGCGCTACCGCATTGAACCCCTGCCCATGAGCATTGGACTTCACCATGAAAAAATTGAATTTTTCGTTCTGCCTAACTGCACCTCTGAAGTTCTTCTCGGCCTGCCGTGGCTCCAACGTCATGCTCCTACCCTCGACTGGACCACCGGGGAGATCAAAAGTTGGGGTCCTTCTTGTCACAAATGATGCCTCACATCTGCTCCCACTTGTCAAACCTCTGAGGCTTCACCTTTACCGGGCCTTCCCAAGGCTTACCAGGACTTTTCAGATGTATTCTGCAAAAAGCAAGCAGAGATCTTACCTCCTCATAGACCTTATGATTGTCCCATTGACCTCCTTCCTGGTACCACTCCGCCCCGTGGCAGGATTTACCCTCTGTCAGCCCCAGAAACTTAAGCCATGACGGAGTATATCCCGGAGAACCTAAAGAGAGGTTTTATTCGGAAATCCTCATCCCCTGCTGGAGCGGGGTACTTCTTTGTTTCTATAAAGGATGGATCCTTATGTCCATGTATTGACTACCGCGGTTTAAATAAGATCACCATCAAAAACCGCTATCCCCTGCCTTTGATATACGAACTCTCTGACCCTCTACACGGAGTAAGGATCTTCACCAAACTGGACTTAAGGGGCGCGTATAATCTTATTCACATCCGTAAAGGTGATGAGTGGAAAACCGCTTTCAATACCAGAGATGGACATTTTGAATATCTAGTTATGCCCTTTGGGCTCTGCAACGCCCCTGCAGTCTTCCAGGACTTTGTTACTCAGATCTTTCGGGAATTATTGTATACCTGTGTTGTGGTTTACTTGGATGACATCTTGATTTTTTCCTCTAACTTAGAGGAACACCGTCGTCATGTCCGTCAAGTGCTCCAAAGACTCCGTGAAAACCACCTGTACGCTAAATTTGAAAAATGTCTCTTTGAATGCAACAGTCTTCCTTTCCTAGGTTACCTAGTCTCTGGCCAAGGGATTCAAATGGATCCAGATAAACTGTCGGCGGTTTTGGATTGGCCACACCCTTCTGGACTCCGCGCTATCCAACGATTCCTGGGATTCGCCAACTATTACCGACAGTTTATTCCCCACTTCTCCACCATTGTGGCCCCTATTGTGGCTCTGACCAGGAAGAATGCTAATCCTAAGTCGTGGCCTCCTCAAGCGGATGAGGCCTTCAATCGCCTCAAAGCTGCCTTCGCCTCTGCACCAGTTCTGTCCAGACCTGATCCGTTGAAACCATTCTTCCTGGAAGTAGACGCTTCCTCAGTCGGAGCCGGAGCCATTCTTCTGCAAAAAAAACGCTAAAGGACGTAACATTACTTGTGGTTTTTTTTCTCAAAGGCTTTCTCTCCGGCAGAAAAGAACTACGCTATTGGAGATCGTTAACTTCTGGCCATCAAGTTAGCACTCGAGGAGTGGAGACATCTATTGGAGGGTTCCAAACACCCCATTGTCATTTACACTGACCACAAGAATCTGTCTTACATCCAGTACGCTCAGCATCTGAATCCTCGCCAGGATAGGTAGTCGTTGTTTTTGCCCGCTTCAACTTCGAGATACACTTCCGTCCCGCTGACAAGAATGTCAGAGCTGACGCCCTTTCTCGTTCCTCTGATGCCTCCGAGTCTGAAGCCCCTCTGCAGCATATCATACCGCCTGAGTGCCTGGTCTCCTCTGCTCCAGCCTCACTGGGGCAAACCCCCCCTGGAAAGACTTTCGTTCCCCCACGCCTTCGCCTCAAGATCCTCAAATGGGGGCATTCTTCTCACCTGGCTGGTCATGCTGGCATTAAAAAGTCCATCCAGCTCATTTCCCATCTATATTGGTGGCCTACACTAGAGGGTTACGTTACTGATTTCGTTCGGGCCTGTACTATTTGTGCCAGAAGCCTGCCGGACTCCTACTTCCTTTGCCTGTCCCTGAGCAACCATGGTCCCAAATTGCCATGGATTTCATTACTGATCTTCCCGTATCCCATGGCAACACTGTCATCTGGGTGGTCGTTGATCATTTTTCCAAAATGGCTCACTTCATTCCACTTCCAGGCCTTCCTTCTGCGCCACAGTTGTCGAAGCAATTTTTTCTGCAAATTTTTCGTCTTCACGGGCATCCCACGCATATTGTCTCGGATAGAGGCATTCAATTTGTGTCAAAATTTTGGAGAGCTCTCTGTAATCAATTAAAGATCAAATTAAATTTCTTGTCCTCCTATCACCCCCAATCCAATGGACAAGTGAAAAGAGTAAACCAGATTCTTGGTGACTACTTGCGACATTTTGTCTCCTCCCGCCAAATATATCCTGTTTCGTGTTCCCATCTACAAGCTGGGTCCATGTTACCTTGGACCATTTAAAGTCAAAAGTCAAATCAATCCTGTCTCCTACAAGCTTCATCTTCCTACTTCTCTTTGTATTCCTAACTCCTTTCATGTTTCCCTTCTCAAACCTCTTGTTCTTAACCGCTTTTCCCTCAAGGTCACCGTTCCTGCTCCTGTCTCTGGCTCCTGTGATGTATTTGCGGTACAAGAATTCCTCGCCTCCAAGTTTGTCAGAGGTAAAAGATTTTTTCTTGTTGACTGGGAGAATTGTGGCCCTGAAGAGAGGTCTTCGGAGCCCGAGGGCAATATCCTCGACAAGGTGCTCATCCATAGGTTCCTGGGCTCCAAAAAGAGGGGGAAGACCAAAGGGGGGGTACTATTACGCCGAGCGCTCCGGGTCACCCTCCTCCTCCGGAGCGCTCGCGGCATTTGGCCTGTAGCAGCGCTCCGGTCACTGTCCCTGACCGGGAGCGCTGTCCCCCTGCCTGCGGCGGAGATGCGATCCGCGTGGCGGGACGTCCCCGCCCACGGGTCGCATCCCGAATCACTTACCAGTCGGGTCCTGCTGTGTCTTCCTCCCGGCCCTGAGAAAGCGTTTTGTGTATCCCAAGCCTGTGTTTCCAGACCCTTGCCTTTGCCCCTGACTACGATCCATTGCTGCCTGCCCTGACCTTCTGCTATGTCCGACCTTGCTCTTGCCTTGTCCCTGTGTACCGCGCCTGTCTCAGCTGTCAGTGAGGTTGAGTCGCTATTGGGTGGAAATCAGTAACCCCTTAGATTCCGTTCCACTGGTACGGCCCACGCCATCACCTCACTGACACAGAGGATCCACCACCAGTGTCCTCTCTGCATACCAGTCCGAATCCTAACAGTAAAGTGTAAATTTTTGTGACACATTGAGGGGAAACATTAGCGCTTGAATCTGTTCAAGTGTTTGTGAGTGGCACAAACACATATGTGGGAAACATTGCTCAAAAATATAGCTGACAAAACACATTGCAATATAAACACCGCAACAGATTAACCCCTTAAGGATTGAGGCCTTTTTTGCAATTCTGACCACTGTCACTTTAAACATTAATAACTCTGGAATGCTTATACTTATCATTCTGATTCTGAGATAGTTTTTTCGCTACATATTCTACTTTAACATAGTGGTAAAATTTAGTGGTAACTTGCATCCTTTCTTGGTGAAAAATCCCAAAATTTGATGAAAAAAATAAAAATTTAGCATTTTTCTAACTTTGAAGCTCTCTGCTTGTAAGGAAAATGGATATTCAAAATATATATTTTTTGGATCACATATACAATATGTCTACTTTATGTTTGCATCATAAAATTGATGCAGCAATTTTCCAATTTTTCACAAAATTTTATAACTCGATATTTTTCAGGGACCAGTTCAGTTTTGAAGTGGATTTGAAGGGTCTTCATATTAGAAATACCCCAAAAATTACCCCATTATCAAAACTACACCCTCCAAAGTATTCAAAATGACTATCAGTCAGCGTTTTAACCCTTTAGGTGTTTCACAGGAATAGCAGCAAAGTGAAGGAGAAAATTCAAAATCTTCATTTTTTACACTCGCATGTTCTTGTAGACCCAATTTTTGAATTTTCGCAAGGGGTAAAAGAAGAAAATATACTTATTTGTAGCCCAATTTCTCTCGAGTAAGCACATACCTCATATGTTTATGTAAATTGTTCGGCTGGCGCAGTAGAGTGCTCAGAAGGGAAGGAGCGGCAAGGGGATTTTGGAGAGAACATTTTTCTGAAATGGTTTTTGGGGGACATGTCACCTTTAGGAAGCCCCTAGGGTGTCAAAACAGCAAAAAAAAACACATGGCATACCATTTTGGAACTTAGACCCCTCGGGGAATGTAACATGGGATAAAGTGAGCCTTAATACCCAACAGGTGTTTCATGACTTTTGCAAATGTAAAAAAAAAAAAAAAATTTGACCTAAAATGCTTATCTTCCCAAATAATTTTACATTTTTAAAAAAGGTAATAGGAGAAAATACCCCCCAAAATTTGAAGCCCAATTTCTCCCGATTCAGAAAACACCCCATATGGGGGTGAAAAATGCTCTGCTGGCGCACTACAGGTCTCAGAAGAGAAGGAGATACCATTTTGTAAACTAGACCCCTTGGGGAATGTAACAAGGGGTAAAGTGAACCTTAATACCCCACAGGGGTTTCACGACTTTTGCATATGTAAAAAAAGAAATATATATTTTTTTTACCTAAAATGCTTGGTTTCTCAAAAATGTTACATTTTTACAAAGGGTTAAAGCAGAAAATACCCCACAAGATTTGAAGCCCAATTTCTCCCGATTCAGAAAACACCCCATATGGGGGTGAAAAATGCTCTGCAGGCGCACTACAGGTCTCAGAAGAGAAGGAGTCACTTTTGGCTTTTTGGAAGCAAATTTTGCTCTGGGGGCATGCCGCATTTAGGAAGCCCCTATGGTGCCAGGACAGCAAAAAAAAACACATGGCATACCATTTTGGAAACTAGACCCCTTGGGGAACGTAACAAGGGGTAAAGTGAACCTTAATACCCCACAGGGGTTTCACGACTTTTGCATATGTAAAAAAAAATATATATTTTTTCCTAAAATGCTTGGTTTCTCAAAAATTTGACATTTTTACAAAGGGTTAAAGCAGAAAATACCCCACAAAATTTGAAGCCAAATTTCTCCCGATTCAGAAAACACCCCGTATGTTGGTGAAAAGGGCTCTGCTGGCGCACTACAGGTGTCAGAAGAGAAGGAGTCACATTTGGCTTTTTGGAAGCAAATTTTGCTCTGGGGGCATGTCGCATTTAGGAAGCCCTTATGGTGCCAGGACAGCAAAAAAAAAAAACACATGGCATACCATTTTGGAAACTAGACCCCTTGGGAAATGTAACAAGGGGTAAAGTGAACCTTAATACCCCACAGGGGTTTCACGACTTTTGCACATGCAAAAAAAAAATAAAAATTACCTAAAATGCTTGGTTTCCCAAAAAATTTACATTTAAAAAAAAGGTAATAGCAGAAAATACCCCCCAAAATTTGAATCCCAATTTCTCCAGATTCAGAAAACACCCCATATGGGGGTGAAAAGGGCTCTGCTGGCGCACTACAGGTCTCAGAAGAGAAGGAGTCACATTTGGCTTTTTGGAAGCAAATTTTGCTCTGGGGGCATGCCGCATTTAGGAAGCCCCTATGGTGCCAGGACAGCAAAAAAAAACACACATGGCATACCATTTTGGAAACTAGACCCCTTGGGGAACGTAACAAGGGGTAAAGTGAACCTCAATACCCCACAGGGGTTTCACGACTTTTGCATATGTAAAAAAATATATATATAGTTTTTTACCTAAAATTCTTGGTTTCTCAAAAATTTTACATTTTTACAAAGGGTTAAAGCAGAAAATACCCCACAAAATTTGAAGCCCAATTTCTCCAGATTCAGAAAACACCCCATATGGGGTTGAAAAGTGTTCTGCAGGCGCATTACAGGTCTCAGAATAGAAGGAGTCACATTTGGCTTTTTGGATGCAAATTTTGCTCTGGGTGCATGCCGCATTTAGGAACCCCTATGGTGCCAGGACAGCAAAAAAAAAAAAAACACATCGCATACCATTTTGGAAACTAGACCCCTTGGGGAATGAAACAAGGGGTAAAGTGAACCTTAATACCCCACAGGGGTTTCACGGCTTTTGCATATGTAAAACAATATCTATATTTTTTACCTAAAATGCTTGGTTTCTCAAAAATTTTAAATTTTTACAAAAGGTTGAAGCAGAAAATACCCCACAAAATTTGAAGCTCAATTTCTCCAGATTCAGAAAACACCACATATGGGGGTGAAAAGTGCTCTGCTGGCGCACTACAGGTCTCAGAAGAGAAGGAGTCACATTTGGCTTTTTGGAAGCAAATTTTGCTCTGGGGCATGCCGCATTTAGGAAGCCCCTATGGTGCCAGGACAGCAAAAAAAACACACATGGCATACCATTTTGGAAACTAGACCCCTTGGGGAACATAACAAGTGGTAAAGTGAACCTCAATACCCCACAGTGGTTTCATGACTTTTGCATATGTAAAAAAATATATATATTTTTTACCTAAAATGCTTGGTTTCTCAAAAATTTTACATTTTTACAAAGGGTTAAAGCAGAAAATACCCCACAAAATTTGAAGCCCAATTTCTCCCGATTCAGAAAACACCCCATATGGGGGCAAAAAGTGCCCTGCTGGCACACTACAGGTCTCAGAAGAGAAGGAGTCACATTTGGCTTTTTGGAAGCAAATTTTGCTCTGGGGGCATGCCGCATTTAGGAAGCCCCTATGGTGCCAGGACAGCGGAAAAAAAAACACATGGTATACCATTTTGGAAACTAGACCCCTTGGGGAACGTAACAAGGGGTAAAGTGAACCTTAATATCTCACAGGGGTTTCACGACTTTTGCATATGTAAAAAAAAATAAAAAATTACCTAAAATGCTTTTCCCAAAAATTGTACCTTTTTACAAAGGGTTAAAGCAGAAAATACCCCCTATGGTGCCAGGACAGCAAAACAAAACCCCACATGGCATACCATTTTGGAAACTAGACCCCTCGGGGAACGTATCAGTGTTACAGTGAGTTATTACACCTCACAGGTTTTTTGAACAGTGGGCCATAAAAGTGAAAAATTTGATTTTTTTGCACTATATTGATAGTGTTACCCCAAATGTTTCATTTTCACATTGGGTAATAGGGCAAAAGGCCCCCAAAATTTGTAGAACAATTTTGTCTGAGAAAAAAAAATACCCCATATGTGGATGTAAATTGCTCTGTGGACACACTACAATGCTCAGAATAGAAGGAGTGAAAATTTTGTTGAAATTGAAGTCGGGGGTCATGTGCATTTATAAAGCAAAAAAACAGCAAAAAAAAAAACACATGTGACACCATTTTAGAAACTACACCCCTCAATGAACGTAACAAGGGGTATAGTGGGAAATAACACCTCACACGTTTTTTGAAAAGTGGGACATAAATTGAAAAATTAGATTTTTTTACAGTAAAATGTTGGGGTACCCAATTTTTTTACATTTTCACAATGGGTAATATGAGGAATTGGGTTACAAATTTTGGAGGGCTTTTCCCCCTGACTATAAAAATACATCCACATATGGGGTAACATGCTGGGCAGGCGCACAACAAGGCTCAGAAGTCATAGAGGTCACTTTTTATTTGTGGCCTATGGCATATCAGTAGCTGACGGTTACATACATTCTGAAGAAAATACAAAAATGAAAAACCCACATGTGACACCATTACAGAAAGTACCCACCCTGAGGAATGGGTATAGGGGTAAAGAGGACATTTTGAACGCACAGGTGTTTCCTAAATTTATTTTCCAGGAATGGATGAAGGGTAGCTTTTGAAAATTGCAATTTTCACCCTATGCTCTGTTTCATTTTTCTGGAAACAACTAATATGTGACTCTGAATTGTTGCCTGGAAATACATCAGAGCTCAGCGAGAACTCTTCGCATTTGAGGCGGATGTTTGTTACGGACCTAAAAGTTACATACATTCAGAGGAAAATACAAGAAAGGAACACCCACATGTGAGAATACTACAAACAGTACACCCCCTACGGAAGGTGTATAGGGTGAAGTGGAGATTTGAAACAGACAGGTGTTCCCTTCATTTATTTTCCAGGAATGGATGAAGTGTACTATGGGGGGAAGAAAATTGCAATTTTAG
Organism: Hyla sarda; assembly: GCF_029499605.1. Classification (NCBI taxonomy): domain Eukaryota; kingdom Metazoa; phylum Chordata; class Amphibia; order Anura; family Hylidae; genus Hyla; species Hyla sarda. The sequence continues at coordinate 22,858,565 of NC_079189.1, forward strand.
TACTGATATGCCAATTATTTTCCCAGAATAATGACCCAAAGTTCAGCCAAAAGTAAAAATGATGCCCGCCCCAAACCCTATACTCTGAATCATCATTCTGGGAAGGAGATGTGTGGGGCCGTCCCTGTTCTGTTACCTCAAATGCGCAACCCGCTCAGGTGGGGAGAGAGCGTTGCGCATTTGAGGCAACTGCAAACCTCCAATGCTGTTGACTCTGTGTCCCATGACCCATTTTTTAGGGAAAAGAAATAAAAAAGATATTGGGGTTATTGGGAAAAAGTTTTTTGTTTTTTGGGGGGGGGGGTTTGATATAAAATTTGGAAGACAATGTACTCTAGACTGGTACGTTGGAGTCAAATTTTGAGGAATGAAAATTAGGGCAAAGGATGGAAAAATTAGCACTCCATGGAAGTGTGATACTCCCTGAAGCAGCCTATGCAGAGGCCCGGATGATCGGGGCAAGTGTTGCATTGAGTGGTGGTGTCCTTCCGAATACCCCTCTTTTGACACACTCTGCATTTCTTCTGAGATCGTCCCTTCTTTCCAGTGTGGGGGGTCACACCTGGAAAGTGTTGGTCAGGGACGATCCGGGCGCCCACAATTCCAGAGGTGCTCTGACCCGCTCTTTGGCGGTCCCCATAGATGAGGGCCTTTAGAACTTCCTCTTGGAACTGCAGGTATGTCCCTGTGTTGCCAGCGTACTTGTACAGTACAAAAGCATTGTACATGGCAACCTTTACCATGTAGACCACAACTTTTTTGTACCATACCTTTGTTTTCCGCATGGCGTTATATGGCTTGAGGACTTGATCAGAAAGATCAACTCCCCCCATATATCGATTGTAGTCCAGAATACAATCGGGCTTGAGGACCGGTCCAACGGTACCTCGCACAGGGACAGGGGTGCTGCCGTTCCCATAAATAGTGGTGAGAATAAGGACATCCCTCTTGTCCTTATAGCGGACCAACAACGGGTTCTCATGGGAAAAGGCACGGGACTCACCCCGGGGGATAGGAGTCTGCAGAGGATAGGAAGGAAGGCCTCTTTGATTCTTCCGGACTGTCCCACAAGCGACCGTGGATCTGGCGGTGAGGGATGTGAAGAGAGGGATACTAGTATAAAAGTTATCCACGTAAAGGTGGTAACCTTTATCTAGCAATGGGTGCAAAAGGCCCCAAACAATTTTCCCGCTAACACCCAGAGTGGGGGAACAATCTGGGGGTTCAATGCGGGAATCTTGTCCCTCATACACCATAAACTTGCAAGTGTACCCGGAGGTACTCTCGCAAAGTTTATACATCTTCACGCCATACCGCGCTTGCTTGGTAGGGATGTATTGCCGGAAGCTGAGTCTCCCCTTAAAGCTGATGAGAGACTCATCAATAGCGACCTCCCTTCCAGGGACATAGGCCTCCCAAAATCTGGCCCCGAAGTGATTGATGACCGGCCTGATTTTATACATGCGGTCATATGCGGGATCAGTTCGGGGGGGACATGCCGCATTATCAGCATAATGCAAACATCTCCGATTGGCCTCGAACCGGGGACGTGTCATGGCCATATTGTAGAGCGGGGTCTGGTAGAAAATGTCCCCACTCCAATATTGCCTGACACTGGGTTTTTTAACTAGACCCATATGCAGCGCAAGGCCCCAAAAGGTCCTCATTTCGGCTGCATCAACTGGAGTCCAGCCACTGGGTCTAGCTAAAAGTGAGCCCGGGTTAGCGGCAAAGAACTGTTGGGCATACAGATTCGTCTGTGTAACCATTAAATTAACAAAGTTGTCACTGAAAAAATGACCGAAAAAGTCCTTTTCAGTGAACCCGGCGATGTTAATCTTGTTTCCTGAGTCGCCAACAAACTCAGGAATCACGGGCTCGTGGTCCGCTGGCTCAGCCCAGAAAAGTTCAACGGTACGAGGTACCAGTGACCTTGTCAGGGGGGCTTCACTAGTATGAGCACCAGGGGGACTCATACTAGCATGGGGCACAGGGTCAAGGACAAAGGAGGTTTGCGGCGCCGTCGCCTTGGTGGCTCATCATCAGAACTAGATGATGAGGAGGACGATGAAATAAGGAAGGTGGGGGTCTTCATTGTCCTCTGAGACGCTCTCGGTGTTGGAGGCAATTATGTCATATGCCTCCTCCTCCGAAAACACTCTGCGGGCCATTTCCCTACTCTAATGGGGATACGGGTGTGTGTGTGTGTGTGTGGGGGGGGGGGACTTTAGTGGTGTATGTGCTGTGTGTAGTGTGGTGCGAGACTACCTCCCTAACCCGCCCTAACCCTCCCTAACCTAACTAAACTAACCCGCCCAACAGAAAAAAGCCCTGCACCAAAAAAAAGTGTTTATCTAATCAGTGGTGTGTGCACTGATTAGCGCTTGTGGCGGCAGGGGGCGCAGAAGTCAGTGGAAGGTCCGGCCACTCAGCTCAGAACAGTGGCTGGTGGCTTCTACACAGACCCCCCACCCCTATGGGTGCAAAAAAAAAAATACGCGTTAACCGAAAAAAGTGCCTTTACCACAAAAAAAAAAACGCTGATCAGTGATAAATCCCTAACATCGGTGAGGCACGCCGCACACACAGGTAAGGTCGGGCCACATAGTACACGACTGCTACTGGTGGCACGGACCGTCTATGGGTGCAAAAAAGCGCTAGAAAACGCGAAAAAAAGCGCCGGCACCACAAAAAAAAATGCTGATCAGTACTACGGGACTGATCAGTGGCAGATGGGCTTTAACAAACGGTGGCGGACCACTCTTTTATAACTAAGAGGGTCCGCACACACGCTTAGGAAAAAAAGAAAAAAGATCTGCGCCAAAAAAAAAAGGCTGGCGGCAGACCGCAGCGACCAGCAGGCCCTGAGTCACGCAGCGAAAGGTGCTACGGACCCACGGACATCCACTGAGGTAGAACGAAAAAAAAATGTAAAAACCTTTTTTTTTTTTTTTAACCCTAACCTGTCCCTACCTAAATCTAAAGCTATCCCTGGGGATTTCTGTGCCAAGGGGCCACAGAAAGGGGGCAAAGGGCACTTTTTTTACAGTGAGGGGATGGTGGGCAGCGCTGGGCTACATCCTGCTCGCCAGATCTCTGTGAAATGGCGGGCGGAACGGAGCAACATGCTCCTAGCCCCCACCATCCCCTCCCATTACACTGTGATTGGTGTGGCCACTTTGGCCACCCAATCACAACTGTACTGAGGGGGGTGGCCACAATGTCAGCCCCCAGTACAGCACGGATGGTGATTGGTGGTGTATATTACACCACCAGTCACCATCTATATCCGGGTCACAGGGTCACACGTGACTCTGATGATGCGGAACCGCTGCAGAACGCCGGTAAATAGTTACCGGCGTCCTGCAGCGATCGCCGGTATAGGAGGCCCTCCGGAACTCCTCCGGCACACTGCCAGGATGTCTGCTGAATGAAATCAGCAGACATCTGGCTCCGAATCCCGCCCGGCGAGCGGCGGGTAATTGAAACGCAGCACATTGCTCGTCTGAATTGATGAGCGATGTGCTGCGATCGTGGACATGGGGGGTCATGATGACCCCCCTGGGCGATATGCCGAGATGCCTGCTGAACAATTTCAGCAGGCATCCGGCTCCGGTTCCCAACCGGCTAGCGGTGGGGACCGGATTTCCCACGGGCGTATGGATATGTGCGTCCTGAAGAGGTTAAAATCAAAAGTATACACTCATGTATGTAATAGTGAAACATTGTTACAAAAAAAACTTTTGTTGTCAGTTTATTAAACACATTGTTGGCAGCTGCCTGATTAAAACGTGACTGACTGTCACTTTAAGCGGCACTTGCATTGTTGGGGATAAAGCACCACAAAAACCTTGCAGTTTCTTAAAAAAAAAACATAGTCTATTAATAGTAAAGTCCAATAAAATTCCAATTTAAATTCCCTCTAAAAAATGCAATGAAATGAAAAATGTAAACGAATAGTTGGAAAAGGACATGGTAGAGGAAAACCACCCCTGCCCTGTCCTCTGTCAGTAAACATATCAGTGGCAGTACCAGCACTGTGGGCAGCATCTATTTGCCCTGGCCCAGTACATGTAGCAGCAGTGGCCATGTGTCTGATTGTCGTAACAGCATCAGCAAGCAACATTTTTCAATTCCCCGGTGACAAGAAGGTGACGTCTTTAGAACAGGAGGGTAGTGTTGGCTCTGTCACCTATAAAAATGGAGCCAAAGTAGGGCGAGAGTATTTGTCAAACATTCCAGACATAGGCCTGCTGGTATGATCAGCTCAGGAGTCGATCACTGCTGCTACAAGTGTAGGCTCCAGAAGAAAAAACTTTCAGAAGAAGGGTATGGTCGGGTAGTGATGCACCAACTAGTGCTTTTTGGTACTCTGCCATTTGTTAATTATTTTCTACTTTCCCTGAGTAGCAAAACTAGCCACACTGCCTGACCTGTAAGCAGAAAGTAAGGCATGGCCAGGAACTACAGCTCTTAGTAAGCACGTAAAGCTGCATCACAAGGCTGTATGGGACAGTCGAAATGTGTCACACAATGTGAACAAAACCAGACCTCAGCCACAGGCAGTACAGTCTCAGTGTTCACTGTCATGTACTGTTCCTCTTTCTCCGTCAGTAATCTTAAATGGAATCAACCTGTAAACACTGTATGTACCCACTCATCCAGTTGCCGTGAAGTTGAATTCACACCTGGCCAAGTTGCTGGTGGTGAAATCTCTGCAACACCATCTGGTTGAATCCACAGTCTTTGAGGCAAGTAACAGGGTGCACCAAGCCTAGGTGGCGAATACCCAATCACCATTGTTTCTCTAAGAAAGCTGTGCAATAATGTGGAGCAGACTGTTGGCTACTCCATGCAGATGTGCTACACAATGCATGCTAAAGTAGATACTTGAAGTAGTAGCAATGGCCAGGGTCAATAAATAAGCTTCACATGGCAAGTGAGTCTACATAGAATTCATAACTCACGATTTCTTTGGAAATATTCTTCCGGTTTTATTGCATGATTCCTTATTGCACATAGGTTCGTCTCACAGGACTGAATTAAACAGCATAACAGCAGCAGAAAGTAGCAGCATTTCAGTGAATTCACCAGTCATGGCACAACGTTTCAGGGGTGGACCCCCTTATTCATGCGCATTAACTGCTGGGACACGAACGTCTAAGTAAGAGTACCACAGCTGCAATTAATTACATAAACTTACAAGATTTTTACAAAATGCACATATAACTTCATAAATTTCATTATAGATTCAGCATAATAGTGACATGTTCTAAAATCTGCCAGATGGCAGATTGTAGAACACGTCACTATTCACACTAATGAAAATCTCAATGGAAAACGCTTGTTTCAGAGAGAAACATTTTGGATTACAGAGCTTGAAACATTAATGCCGAGAGGCACGAATGAACATTGCAGTTTTAACGTATTTTTGTAAGACCCATTATGCTGAATCTATAATGAAATGTATGAAGTTATATATGCATTTTGTAAAAATCTTGTAAGTTTATCTAATTAATTGCAGCTGTGGTACTCTTCCTTAGACGTTCGTTTTATCCCATATCCTTTGGATATGGGATAAGATGTATGGTCTCAGGGGTCCTGCCACTTGGCGATGCCACCAAGACGTGACGTCAAGGCCATGCCCCCTCTTGATGTCATGCCACACCCCCTCCATTCATGTCTATGGGAGGGGGCATGACGTCACGTGTCGGTCTCAGAGGCAGTTATTGGCATAGAAATTTGGGGGCTGCACTGAGATCACAGAGTCCCAGCTGCGGGACCCCTGCGATTATACATCTTATTCCCTATTCTTTGGATAAGGGATAAGATGTATGAGGCCGGAATACCCCTTTAATAGAGAGAAGATATGCAGCCAGCTTGTCATGGCTTTCAGACAACAAACACTTGCCGAATGGCATTAATTAATTAAACCTAATGTATTGTTCAATCTCTTAGTACCTAAGAAGAGTTCGTTTTAGAGATCCTCTTGGAGAAGATGTTCAATTTAATGAAAAAGGAGAATTATTTACTCTCTATTATATCCTAACCTATGCACATCTCATTGAGGGAGAATTGATCCTTACAGATGTTGGATATTTCAGTGCAACGGCACAAGAAGGAAATCAGCTGGTGTTGAAAAATCCCAAATTAATTTGGAAAAGATTAGATGTAACATATCTTGTTCTTCTATAGATAAGCAATTTATGTTCTGTCTTTTAAAGAAGATCTATTAGTTCTCCTGACATTACTAGTAGTGGTTGTAGTACATACACCTATCAGCCATAACATTAAAATCAATTACACCTGTCAAGGAGTGAGACATAAATACAGTGGGACACATTTATCAGTGTTTAGGGATTTTATTTTTTTGCTTTTGACAGGCCCACAAATAGTCTGACGTGTGCCTTTTTTGTGGGTATGCATAAAGTTGAAAACAGCCTTAGCTAAATTTCATTTTTTACTCTGTAGAGGTCACAAATGAGAAATACACAGCTAAATCAAAAACAAAATCTACAAATAAGGAGGAACCCTCAAATTTGCACCTTAACCCATAAACCTTTAGCTACACCTCAGTTTTCTATAAAATAATAAAACAATTAAAAAAATGAATGTAAAACTAAATAAACAAAAAAGCATGTCAAGTAAACTCAATTTACATAATAGTTAATATAATTTATTTCAATTTGCACTTTATTCTTCACAATTGTTTTTTTTTTATTTTTTTCATATTTGTAACAGATCCCAGTATCTACCTGCTCTGAACAGTGTCCTCTAGGTTATAAGAGAACTTTAAAGCCAGGAATACATAAATGCTGCTTTCAATGTTTGAAATGCTCAAAGGGAGAAATATCCAATGAAACAGGTAAAAGAAGACAACGTTTTTGTCTTCTAGATTTCACAATATTGTAATTATTACGGTCAGCCCCTTCCTGTTTTTGCAGTAACTAAGACTGCAGTCATGATCTAGTTATCTTAACATGTTTTAAAATTATTTACTCACATAGAAAAGCTATACTACATATATATAATTTTTTTATGTCACTGTGAAGTAAAAATTATCTTTACTCTGTGGGAGGTTCAATTATGGCAATATCCAATTTATAAATATTTTATGTTACTGTCACGTATGGGCAGGGAAGGAGTGCACACTATTCTCGCCCACTCCTGTATCCCTGCCTACTTACGTACCCACCCTAGGCGATGGGTCCTTAACCAAGGTGACAGTCCCTCCCCAGACAAGTCAGGGACGTAACTGTCAAAATAATAAAATACAATAATACAGACTCAGGTGAAGGAACAGTAGAGAACGGATAGACTAACAAAGCAAAACTAACACACTCACGCAATAAGTCAAATGGCCACTATCTGCGTCAAAAGCCAGGAGTTGTAAGAGTACAAAATCGCTAATACCAGAGAGAAGTCGAGAAGACAAGCCAGAAGTCAAAGATGCTTGGTTAACAAGAATAAACAGGGATAATTCGCTAGCTACTGGAGTTGAACTCTTTCACAGGCAATGAATGAGAGCAAACTGACAGGTTAAATAGGCAACCCTGCAGGTGCTTTCATCAAAAGGTCAGCTGACCAGCAAGACAGCTAAGCTTAACCCAGCAACAAAAACAAACAAAGAACCTGTTAGAACCTTTTAACCCTATAGGTTCTGACAGTTACTTTTCCTGTTTCTTTTGTTTTCTCTTTTTTGTGTTTCCATGTTCCAATTATTTTTTGTCCAACTATTTATTCATTTGTTCATTTATCTTGCAGACAGCATCTCATGCCTAAAATGTCTTAAAGATCAATGGCCAAATGACATGAATGAGTGTGTACCAAAACCTATTGAATTTCTGTCTTACAAAAATGACCCCACAGTTCTCACAGTCTCCATACTAACAGTCCTATGTTTTGTCAAAACATCTACATTATTGGGCATCTTCATTCAATTCCGAGACACTCCAGTGATCAGAGCAAATAACCAAACCCTGAGCTTCATTCTCTTGGTTTCCATCATGTTGAGTTTCCTCTGTGTATTTTTGTTCCTGGGTCGCCCTACACATATCACCTGTATGCTCCGTCAGACTTCATTCGGGATCATCTTCTCAGTAGCTATCTCTTCTATTCTGGCTAAAACCATCATGGTCTACATGGCCTTCAAAGCCACCAAACCTGGAAGTTCCTGGAGGAAATTTATTGGTGTGAAAATTACAAACTGTGTTGTCTTCTTCTGTTCATTTCTTCAAGTTCTACTTAGTATCATTTGGTTATCTACATCTCCTCCATTCCCAGAAAAAAACAGTCACTTATACCAAGACAAGATAATATTCCAGTGTAATGAAGGGTCCATGCTGGCCTTCTCCATACTCCTGGGCTATATGGGACTACTTGCAGCTGTTAGTTTCATTGTTGCTTTCTTGGCCAGAAATTTACCAGATCGTTTTAATGAAGCTAAAAACATCACGTTCAGCATGCTGGTTGTCTGCAGTGTCTGGGTGGCTTTTATCCCCTCCTATATGAGTGTTACTGGGAAGAATACAGTTCTTGTAGAGATATTTGCTATAATGTCTTCAAGTGTTGGTATTTTGGGCTGCATATTCTTCCCTAAATGTTACATAGTACTGGTGAGACCAGAGTTAAATTCAAAAAGTGCTTTATCAACGCAAATGAAGGCAACACTATAGATGATTGTGCATCTATGTTCACAGAATTTTTTTCCTAATAACATGTAACCAAGCAGGCACCTTACCATCATATATAGCTCCTAAATTACCTCTAAACACATGCATATATTTAGAATGTTAAAGCTCTGTAAATGTACAATTTTTGTCTACTGTGACCTTAAAAAATATTTCATGTAGACATATGAAATAAAAATTGTTTAGCGCATTGTCCATATGGTGCCTCTGTAATAATTTCATGACAACATTGCTGCGGGGGTTCCTCTGCATTCTAGTAATATGCACATATATAAAGAAGACCTGGGTACCTCAGTGTCCGTGGGGGTTCTATTAAAGGGGTACTTCGGTAGAATTTTTTTTTTAATAAACTGGTGCCAGAAAGATAAACATATTTGTAAATTACTTCTATTAAAAAAATCTTAATGTTTCCAGTACTTATCAGCTGCTGTATAATACAGAGGAAGTTCTTTTCTTTTTCAATTTATTTTCTTTTCTTGAGTACCCTTGAATGTAACTTACTATTCATTTGCACAGTGTCTTTATCCGTGTCTTATTTAAAGGATATGTAGTGTTGTGGGCAGGGGTGAAGGAGGAACTTAACCCCTTTCCTCCCTAGGACATAATAAACACAAGAAAAAATGCACTTTGGGAGCGGTCTCTAGTTCAAAGCATATATGATGAAGACTCTAATTAATTTACTAGCAAAAGAACTTACACTTTGTGAGTGGCCAAAGGAAAAGTGACCACTCACTGTTATAATCAAGCGTGTCTCACTGGAGGTTATTGCGTATCCGCTTGTCTTTCTCCTGGGGAATCCACAGAATTCACCAGCTGGCAAAACTACAAAGAAAAAGAAAAAACTCAGACAGCAGACACACCTCCCTATTCAAACTTCCCTCCAGGACAATTCACGCATCAGCATGTTCACACTTACTTCACCAAGGGGAGTTTTCCCTTTGTTCAGAACTCCCCTCGTGCCGGCAAGCTTGTCGTCCCACTCTGAGGCTCTAGCTGTTGCAAAGCAGGTAAGTTCTCTCTGTGTATCCTCCGTCCACCGACTGTAACAACTTACTGCTACTGTCTAATACTTAAACAAACTGCAATCTCTCACAGGTTAAAGATAAGAGATTACATTTATTATAGACAAGACAAGAAAACAATAAAAACAATTTATTGTTTTTATGTCTTGTCTATAATAAGTGTAATCTCTTATCTTTAACCTGTGAGAGATTGCAGTTTGTTTAAGTATTAGACAGTAGCAGTAAGTTGTTACAGTCGGTGGACGGAGGAGACACAGAGAGAACTTACCTGCTTTGCAACTGCTGGAGCCTCAGAGTGGGACGACAAGCTTGCCGGCACGAGGGGAGTTCTGAACAAAGGGAAAACTTTGTGTGAACACGCTGATGCGTGAATTATCCTGGAGGGAAGTTTGAATAGGGAGGTGTGTCCGCTGTCAGAGCTTTTTCTTTTTCTTTGTAGTTCTCCCTAGGACATATGCATATGTCCAAGTTGCTAGCTAGTTAGCGCAACTGGATGTATGCATACATCCTAGTGATCTCCTTCACAGCAAAATTTCCAGGGTCCTGACACAGCTGCCGAGACCGGGATCGTGCTGGTCTCGCCGGCATTAAACCCATAGATGGCGTGATCAGTCCTGATTACGGAATCTATGTGGTTAATAGGGGAAGGGGGCTCCGCCTGTTCACCAACGGCGCTCCCGCAATGCGACTGCGGGATCCTGTTGGTTGCCATGTCAGCAGGTCAGCTGATGACCTCCTGTCTGCCTAGTATGGCAGCCTGTGAGGTCCAGCCATAGGAGACCTGTTGGCAATCTGTGGGCACTATGACTAATGTGTGGGGGGCTTGCCTGTCTATTCGGACAATATATGGGGTCCTGCTTGTGACGAGGGACTTTACGACGATGTCCAACCCTCCTATTTGTAAATTAATTACCACTGCTGTATACTTGCAATGGGAACAGTGACCACATTTGTGGTTTCCTTGGGGGGCTGAGCTCTCCAACTATGTTCTGTGGTTATTAGAGTCAGAATTGGTGAATTTATTCCTGACCAGGGGCGGATCCAGAGTCCAGTCTCGGGAGGGGCACTATTAGAGTATCATGCGCTGGTCGACACACCCCCTCCCATAGACTTGCATTGAGGAGGTGCCGTGTGATGTCACAAGGGGCGTGGTGATGACATCACAACCCCCGCAGCCTGCACACAGGGTTTGGAACAAAATGTTCAGAATGCCAGGGCACTGGAGTATCCCTTTAAGTATGCATGCAGAATAGTGCCCCCACACTAGGTAGGCAGCATAGTTCCAGTTCCCCCACACTTTGAAGGCAGCATAGTTTCCCCACATTAGGTTGTAGTTCCCCCACATTAGGTTGGAAGTGTAGTTCCCCCACATTAGGTTTGAGTCCCCCCCCCAATTAGGTTGGCAGTATAGTTCCCCCACATTAGGTTGTAGTCCCCCCCCCAATTAGGTTGGCAGTATAGTTCCCCCACATTAGGTTAGCAGTATGTTCCCCCACATTAAGTTGTAGTCCCCCCCCCCATTAGGTTGGCAGTATAGTACCCCCACATTAGGTTGTAGTTCCTCCACATTTGGTTGTAGTTTCCCCACATTAGGTTGGCATTATAGTTTCCCCACATTAAGTTGTAGTCCCCCCCCCAATTAGGTTGGCAGTATGTTCCCCCACATTAGGTTGTAGTTCCCCCCCCCATTAGGTTGGCAGTAAAGTTCCCCCACATTAGGTTGAATTCCCCCCCCCCAATTAGGTTGGCAGTATAGTTCCCCCACATTAGGTTGTAGTTCCCCCACATTAGGTCGGCAGTATGTTACCCCACATTAGGTTGTAGTTCCCGCCCCATTAGTTTGACAGTATAGTTCCCCCACATTAGGTTGTAGTCCCCCCAATTAGGTTGGCAGTATAGTTCCCCCACATTAGGTTGTAGTTCCCCCACATTAGGTTGGCAGCATAGTTGTGAGTATAGTTGTGATGCCCGTGGTGTAGCACGCTGCAGACAATAATTTCCAGTATAATAATCAAATATACCAATTGTCACAGAATGGGAAAGTGCTAAAGAAGTTTTTACCATTTAAAACTACACTTCCCAGTATGACCTAAGTAGTGGTAAGGTTATGCTGGGAGTTGTTGTTTCACCCTTGAAAACTGCAAAACTTACAAGTGACTACAGCTCTGATGGGACATAGTGAGGCGAATACACAAAGATATCAGTGACTGCAGGTGACAGCTTTGATGGTACATACCGCTGTGACTTTGTCAGCTAAATATTCTCTCTGCAGAAAATGACACCCCGATGACTCCTTAATTTGTCAGCGGATTCTGATCCTCTATATGAAAATAATAATTATTATAATACTGCTAAACACCGTATCCTCTGAATTCCCCACACTGCACCCTCTGAATATAATACTACCACACACTGTACTCTCTAAATGTAATACTACCACACACTGCGCTCTCTGAATATAATACTACCACACACTGCACCCTCTGAATATAATACTACCACACACTGTATCCTCTGAATATAATACTACCACACACTGCTCTCTGAATATAATACTACCACACACTGCTCTCTCTGAATATAATACTACCACACACTGTATCCTCTGAATATAATACTACCACACACTGCGCTCTCTGAATATAATACTACCACACACTGCACCCTCTGAATATAATACTACCACACACTGTATCCTCTGAATATAATACTATCATACACTGCACTCTCTGAATATAAAACTACCACACACTGTACCATTTGAATATAACATTGCCGTGCAGTGTACCCTCTGAATACAATACTGTATTCATAAAAATCGGAACAACCCTGAAATTCCTTTATAATATACACCATACCATTAAAATGCAAAACACTCTGTGCCTTCACATTAAGTAATAATGCCCCATAATGTGCCCCAACATATACTAATTATTGCCCCTCCTGCGCCCCCCAAATATTAATAATGTCTGTCCTGTTCCCCCCACATAATAAAAATGCCCTCTGTCCTGTGCACCTCACATATAATGCCACCTATGCTGTGCCATTCACATATAATGCCCCCTGTCCTGTGCCCCTCACATATAATGCCCCCTGTGCTGTGCCCCTTACATATAATGTCCCCCTGTGCTGTGCCCCTTACATATAATGCCCCCCCGTGCTGTGCCCCTTACATATAATGCCCCCTGTGCTGTGCCCCTTACATATAATGCACCCTGTGCTGTGCCCCTTACATATAATGCCCCCGTGCTGTGCCCCTTACATATAATGGCCCCTGTGCTGTGCCCCTTACATATAATGCCCCTGTGATGTGCCCCTTACATATAATGCCCCTGTGCTGTGCCCCTTACATATAATGCCCCTGTGCTGTGCCTCTTACATATAATGCCCCTGTGCTGTGCCCCTTACATATAATGCCCCTGTGCTGTACCCCTTACATATAATGCCCCTTACATATAATGCCCCTGTGCTGTGCCCCTTACATATAATGCCCCCTGTGCTATGTCCCTCATATAATGCTCTCATCATGTGCCCCTCACATATACTGCCCCCTGTCCGGTGCCCCTAACATATAATGCCCCCCAGTGACGTGCCCCTCACATATAATGCCCCCTGTCCTGACCCACAGGGTGCATCATATGTGAGGGACACATGACAGGAGCATTATACCTGAAGGGCACATGATGATGATGGGGCATTATATGTGAGGGGCACAGCACAGGGGGCATTATATGTGAAGAGCACATGACAGGGGACCCCCTGTCATGTGCTCTTCACATATAATGCCCCCCTGTCATGGGCACCTCACATTAAATGTATCCTTTTTTGCACCCCCTAAGTTTTTAAATTGCCCCCTGACCCCAGTGCCTTATAGTTGTGCCAAACAGTTTACAAAAAATACATACACTTCTGTTTCGTTCCCCCGCTGAACAGCTCTCTTCTTCCGTGCACAGACTGTGCAGACAGGTTAGTGCCAAGGCGCAGTGACGGGATCTTCAGGCGCCGGCGCGATAATGTGACATCATCGCGCCGGCCTGCCGTTGATCGCCGATCACGTCCCAGCAAGAAGGGTAAACTAATGAGTGAATGGTGGAGCGGGAGCTGACAGCTCCTGCTCCACCATGTTAGAAATCGGGGGGCAGAAATCTTGGGGGGGGGGGGAAATTGCCCCGTTGCCCCCCCTTGATCCGCCACTGCTCCTGACAAGCTTATTTTTTATGGTGGTGCTGCGCCTGTACGGGACAAGTGGTTCATTTACCGCTACTTCATGTAATGCTGGATCCTCTTCGATGAGGTTCCAGTGCTTGAAGATGACTCTACGGATAGTATTTGCCATATTACTATATTTAGAGGAAAAAGTGAAATGCTGGGTTTTGACATTTCTGTGTTTCTTGTTTTTGTTTTTATTGATGAAGATTATTTCTCGTGAAACCTGCAGTTCGCTCCACTGCTATTTTTGGTATCGATTCCGGATAGCCCCTGGAATGCAAATGAGCTTTTAGATCTCCTACTTGTTTTTCAAAATTTGCTGTTGACTGTTGACTTTCTTAAGGCAAAGGAATTGGCTGAAGGGGAGGGCTTCCTTGGTGTAACGGGAATGGAAGGAGTTATAGTGTAAGTAGAATAATGGGGACGTGGGTTTCCTGAAACCCTCAGTTTCTATCCCTTCTGATTGTATCTTGACAGTAACATCCAAGAAGGTCAATATCACTAAAAACGGAAGTAAAGAACATATTCATTGCATTATTATTGTTTAGGTAGTCAATGAAAGCCTCGAAGACCGTTCTGGAACCTCTCCAAATCTCTTGTAGAACTTAATGTGTTTGGTGAAGTAAACAAAATAAACAAAATGTCATCTATGAATCTAAACCAATGTGAAACCTGACCAAAATACAGCAATGGGTATTCGTGTGCCCCCTCCCACCAACCCAAAAATAGGTTGGCGAAAGAGGGGGGCACAATAGGTACCCATCGCGGTAACGGATACCTGTATATAAAAACGACTGTCAAAAACAAAATAATTGTGGCGAAGAACAAAATCCAAAAGCAGTAAAATAAACAAATCCAAAGCTCTGTCTCCCTCTCTCCTTTCCTCCAGAAAATGTGAGCCCGCTCTAATCCCATGGTATTATACTATATATGACTTAGTGGTGCACTGTGAAAATTAATATGTACACATGTAGTATTCTTTATGCAGGATGTTGGTACTGTTGGTTTAATAAGGACTTATTCACGAGTAACGTGTGGGCCATATGTGTCATATGGGATTATCCCCCCATTTATGTCTATATTCTTTACATCCATAGGTTAAGTGGTTGCATACTATATATAATTAGGTGGTATACTACTAAAAAATAAAATTAAAATTAACGCATACACATATAATATATTTTATGTATGAGGTTGGTACTGCACCTGTCGTCACAATAAGGTATAGTCACGTGTCACGTGAGTTATGAGGTTTCGGAGGGGAATTAGGAGTGCTCATATCAACTGTGTACCGTGAACTTGGGATCCATTGAATACAGGCTGGACACTATGTTTAAGATATACACAAGGTTCTAGTTATTGTGTATATGTGAGTAGGATTTGTGAGTTAAGTGGTATGTTTTGTCTATGGCTATGAGTAAAGTGATTATATGTATTATGGGAGGTGACTATAGTGTGCTGCTGCACAATGGTCCCAGTAGGGAAGATCATACTGAAGGGAATCATGTTTGAATTAATAAATGCGTACATGTTTCTTTGCATAGTATTTGTATTGTATTTGTTGGTATATGAGAACTGTACTATATTTGATGGGACATAAATTATATATGTCTATTGGAGATATCATATGTCATGGAGGCATGAGGTTATGTGTTTATATAAGGATAGGGTGTCTTGATAACAAAAGGGTGCTTTAGTACTTTTTTTGATACATACACTATGGTTGGTGACGCAAATTTTGTGTCTAACTGATAAAGGTTGTCATAATGTATAATGTATGGTTTACTTATATATAATATGTGCAGTAATATTGGTAATTAACTAGACACACTTTATTTTAAATCATTTATATAGATTTTTTTTTGGGTACAATTTAAATTTTTTACATAAATGTCTTTGGTCACAATTTTCTATATGTATGGAGGCTGTGACACTTGGCCGTGTATATGTACAGAGATGAAGAATTGTATGATTGGAATGGGATTTAGTTAGTTATTGTGCCCGGGCGCCTCTGCGCTTGTACATTAAGTATGTGTTGTGGTATTGATGCGCATGCGCGGAGACGCAGAATACTGGATATATGTGGGTCAATTACAGATAACCGGCATGATTGGGCGCACTTTGCGCGTGTGCATGGAGTGATTTGGGAGTATGGAATGCGCAGGCACATTTAGCAAATGTCTTTGATGTGATGTATGCAAGCGTGAGTGACGTATGGTGGAACGGATATGACCTTTACAATACCCGAAAGTGCAAGCGAGTGGTCTCCGGCGCTCGGAAACGAGATAATATGGACTAACAGGTATCTCCTTCCTGCTAATTAATTAATTGATTATGTATAATATATAAAGCAGAGGTGGGGGAATAGAGGCACAACACCCCTGAGGAAGTTTCTGACAGGCAACAGAACACGTGGGGTCCTAGGGGGGGGCACCTGCCTGGTCACTCCATCATCAGCCATCCTGTGTTATTTCCCCCACAAATTATTCATGCTACTACAGGTTGTACATGGGTTATGTGCTTTTGGGGTGAAGCTATCATTGGTATCATTGGTGATGTGGTATTGTTTATCATTAGCATTGTGACGGGTGTCCTTATATTTCAATAGGCAGGTGCCCTAGGTGGGGTTCCCCTGTGTTTTTTGGGGGCTCCCCCTGTTTGTGCAGATGGCCACTTTTGGCCTTTTTTAATTGATTTTAATCATATTGTCTGCTTTCTTATACGTATTACATGTGCAAATAAAGATTATCTGAGATATAGAGACTGTGGGTATGCGCTGTGTTACGTATTTCTTTCTCTTCTTTGATGTTATTCTGCATTTGATACATATGGCAGCACCCTTTGTTTAACCAATAGTGCTGAGCCCACTCACAATTTAGTGTGTAGAGCTACTAACCACAGGAGGCTATCAATAAGTCCGTATTTAGGTGGTACTTCACGCCTTCTAGGCTTCACCCATTGAAACAAAAGACCGGTGGTTTACAATCGAGGTGCCTACAGCTGTTGCATTAGTTGCAGATTGATCCCTCCACCCATTGAAGCAGATAGGCTCCCTGTCCTAAGCTGACTAGTGAGTCAGGTCTCGGCCGCATTGCAAGCTGGGAAAAATCTGAGACAACAGTCATTTTGTATGCTGGTAAAAATAAATAGTGGGGTGAAAATCACAGAAGAATTGTGAGAAAACCGTCACACACAGGTACAGACCCTATATTATGAACTACACTAACTTCACAGCCCCTGTAGCATAGTCAAATAAAAAATTATTCCTGGAATACCCCTTTAAAGTCCCCCATAATAATGACATCACTCTTCTTTGCAGCCCCATCTATTTGTCTTATTAGGTTTTCTGCTGCTTCTATTATACTTGGTGACTTATAACAGACCCTATCAGCATTTTTTTGTTTTTACCCCTTCCCCTTATTTCCACCCATAGAGACTCCACATGATCATTTTCCTCACCTATGTCCTTCGGCAGAATGGGCCTAAGACAGAATTTTTCATATAAGCATAACCCTCCCCCTTTTTTGTCTGTATGGTCATTTCTGAACAGACTGTAACCCTGCAAATGAACCGCACAGTCATAGCTAACATTTCACCATGACTCACCTATCCCCACTATATTGTAGTCTTCTTCCAACATTAATAGCTCCAGTTCCTTCATCTAATTATTAAGGCTTCTGGCATTAGTATACATGCACTTCATGTTTTAAATCATATACCCATTCCTCTTATCACTTACAACTGTTCTAACCCCTTCTGCCACTCCACCTCTAGTTTTATTACCTATCCCCAGCACTCTATTTATACCATCTCCACTATCTTTCCCTCTATACTGTAGTCTCCACCCCCCCCCCATCCCTAATTCCCTAGTTCAAACACTCCTCGACCCTTGCTGCTTAAAGGGATACTCCAGTGGAAACCCTTTTTTTTTTAAATCAACTGGTGCCAGAAAGTTAAACAGATTTGTAAATTACTTCTATGCAAAAATCTTTAGCCTTTCAGTGCTTTTAAGCAGCTGTATGCTACAGAGAAAATTATTTTCTTTTTGAATTTCTTTTTTGTCTTGTCGACAGTGCTCTCTGCTGACACCTGATGCCTGTATCAGGAACTGTCCATAGGTTTGCTATGAGGATTTTCTCCTGCTCTGGACAGTTCCTGAAATGGGCAACAGGTGTCAGCAGAGAGCACTGTGGACAAGACAAAACATAAATTCAAAAAGAAAAGAATTTCCTCTGTAACATACAGCTGCTAAAAAGTACTGGAAGGATAAATATTTTTTTATAGAAGTAATTTATAAATCTGTTTAAATTTCTGGCACCAGTTGATTTAAAAAAATAAATTTTCCACTGGAGTACCCCTTTAAGGCTATGTTAACATACTGGAATGTCCGCATGGAGAATCTCCGTAAGGACATTCCCTACACTGCAAGGCATCAGCATAATAAGCCAGTGATAGGACTGCAAAGGAATGTGCCGTCTCATAGACAGCTATGCAATCCGTGTGGACTCTGAACAAAGAATGAACATGTTCATTCTTTGTGCGGACACGGAAAATGGAAACATCTGGCATGGAAACTCTGCCGTGTGCACAGAGCAGCAGAATCCCATTGAATTCAACGGGACTCTTCTGCAGTGGAATTTCCCTGCGGACATTACAAGTGAAATTCCGCCCAGAAATTTCAACCTGTGAGCATGGCCTAACTCCCTAAAATTATTTCTAAAGGCCTTCATTTACCTCTTGCCAATGTGCACATGACTGCTGTGTCTTAGCCAGCCCCCCCAGTAATCTGTCCACCCGTTCAGCGATGTGCTGAACCCGTGAACCAGGACGACACAACACTGTTTGACGATTCCACTCTGTGTGAGAGATCACCCTGTCTGTCCCCCCCTATTAAAATGCCCTCGCGGTAAATGTTATATAGGACAGACGTCTAGAAATATAAAAACGTGTATTAATGAACACAGTACTGCTATTAGACATCATATCCAGCAAGTATGGTGAAACAACTGTTGCACAACATTTTAAGGATCAGGGACACCAAATATCAGATTTAAGATGGCAGGTGGTAGAACAAGTAACAATTCACACTAATGAAAATCAAAATCGAAAACACTTGCTTCAACGTGAGACGTTTTGGATCACGGAACTGGAAACTCTTGTACCGAAAGGTATGAATGAACAATGTAGCTTTAATGCATTTTTATAAAGTACATCGGGCTGTTTTTTGGTTTAAAATGTGCATGTTTATATCCTAAGATGTTATACTAATTACGAACAGCTGTGAGTGACTTACTTAGAAGCTCTTGTTCCCAGCAGTCTTAGCGCATGAATAAGGGGGTCCGCCCCTGAAATGTTGTGCCATGACTGATGAAAGTACAGATTTTGCTGCTATTTCTTGCTACTTTATGTAACCAAGTCCTGCGAGACTGTCACAGTGCAATATGAAATAAGAAAATAAAGCCGGAAGAATCTTCCTGAGAAATGCGAGTTATTTCATAGTTTTACTCACGCAATATACTGTTTAAAGTTGGAGAGCTGCAAGCACTATTATACACACGTGTTTAATTCAGTTGGTTTATGTGGAGTTGCATGGAGTTCTGAAGGTATGGGCTTTTCTTCCATGAACTGAATACGAAGGAACTCAATTGAGTTTGTGTCTTGGAGGTTAGGGACCCACTCTGACAAGATGGCCTTAACGTGGCGAGTGGGCTTGTACTTTTTGATCAAAATGTATACTAAAAACCTGTTAGTTTTTGAAATTATGCTGAGAAACAAGTAGATCAAAATACAAATGGTGGATGCGTGGCTATGTTTCTCAATTTTTTTGTACAAATCCTATAGCTGTTCATAGGGGGACCTCCTGTCCATTCATACACAAGCCTCATTGTGTACCACAAAGCCAAGCAAGCCCTTAACGATGCAGCTCGTTTTCACTTTAAAGGGGTATTCTGGGAAAAAATATCTTATCCCCTATCCAAAGGATAAATGTATGATCGTGGGGGGCCCCCTGCTGAAACCCCCCGTGATCTCCTTGCAGCACCCTCATTCTATGTGGGTGCTGCATCTCCAGTTTCGGAAACCTCCGAGTGTCCGGGACTGTGGACGTGAAGTCACGCCACGGCCCCTCCATTCATGTCTATGGAAGGGGGCGTGATGGCCATCACACTCCCTCCCATAGACATGAATGGAGGGGGCGTGGTGTGACTTCATGTCCCCAGTCCTGGAAACACAGAGGTTTTCGAAACTGGAGATGCAGCACCCGCATAGAATGCGGGTGCTGCAGGGAGATCGAGGGGGGTCTCAGCAGCGGGCCCACAGCGAAAAGACATCTCTTGGGGATTAAATGTTTTTGCCCGAAAAATCCCTTTAAGGACGCAGGCCTTTTTTTCAAATCTGACCACTGTCAATTTATATACTAATAACTCTGGGATGCTTATACCTTTCATTCTGATTTCGAGATTGTTTTTTCGTGACATATTCTACTTTAACACAGTGGTAAATTTACGTTGTTACTTGCATCCTTTCTTGGTGAAAAATCCCAAAATTTCATAATTTAGCATTCTTCTAACTTTGAAACTCTCTGCTTGTAAGGAAAATAGACATTCCAAATAAATTATATATTGATTCACATATACAATATGTCTACTTTGTATTTGCATCATAAAGTTGACATGTTTTTACTTTTGGAAGACATCAGAGGGCTTCAAAGTTCAGCAGAAATTTTCCAATTTTTCATGAAAATTTCAAAATTGGAATTTTTCAGGGACCAGTTCAGTTTTAAGTGGATTTGAGTAGACTTGTGCACTAGAAAAATTTTCATTTCATTTTGTTTTGTTTTTTCGTTTTGGAAAAAAATTTCGGTTCGGCAATATGTTCGGTTTAGATTTTTCGGATACATTTGGTATTCGGGTTGATTTTTTTCGGATACATTCGGTATTCGGATATATTCGGTAAATCTTTTTATTCTTTTTTTGGACTTTAGCTATCCTAAAAAATTATGGAGACACCTTTTTTATTAAAATTTCGTAGGGTATCATAAAAAATCATAATAAAAAAGATACAGTGGTGATGGAAAAAATTGTATCTAACGAAATGTATCATTTTTATTATGAAATGTTTATTCATTTTTAAACAGGGATCAATTTATGTGAGCGGGTAAAGCACTAAAAATGTAGCCGACAATAGTAAAAATGTAGTGAGTACGTGTTTTTCACTTTTTTTAAAAACATTTTTTAGGTAGTACTACTACTCCCAGCATGGAACACACTCTTCCATGATGGGAGTAGTAGTAACCTGTACTAATTGACAGATCGCAGGGGTCCCTTGCGATCCTCTTGTATAATGTATAGATGCAGCAGCCGCTCTTCTATGGTCCCCTGCACTCACGTATATATACACATATTCATATTTCCCGCAGAGCTGTGATTGGCCAGATGGTTCCAGCTAATCACAGCTCTCTGTGAGAAATAGGAATATGTGTATATATACGGCCGTGCAGAGGACCATAGGAGAACGGCCGCCGCATCCATACATTATACAGGAGCATCACAGCGGGT
This sequence comes from Hyla sarda, assembly GCF_029499605.1. Taxonomy (NCBI): domain Eukaryota; kingdom Metazoa; phylum Chordata; class Amphibia; order Anura; family Hylidae; genus Hyla; species Hyla sarda. The sequence goes on from NC_079189.1 coordinate 22,880,042, forward strand.
GTCAGGAGTGATACCGGCAGTGATCTTTCCTTTACTACAAGTACTACTACTCCCAACATGGAGTACACTCTGCTCCATGCTGGGAGCTGTAGTACCTGCATTAATAGACAGATCGCAGCGGGTGTCAGAAGTTACACTCGCTGCGATATGTCTATTAATGCAGGTACTACAGCTCCTAGCATGGAGCAGAGTGTGCTCCATGTTGGGAGTATTAGTACCTGCAGTAAGGAACAGATCCCAGCGGATCTCCTGACACCCGCTGTGATCGTCCTTATGTGAATGTCGGGATCAGCTGTTCTCAGGGCTACAGAGCCGGGAGAACAGCTGACACTGAGCCGTAGGTATACATCGTATATCTACTGCCCCGCAAGAACTTACAGTGAGCCTGCAATGTGTATACAGTATACACATTGCTGGCTCACTTAACCCCTTGCTGAGCTGTGCGCTATGCGCAAGCCCAGCAATGGAAGAGTTAACTTACACTGCTGGACAGTGTAGGTTAACCCTTTGGGCAGTATACACTTTATACAGCTATCTATAGATAGCTGTATACAGTGTATACAGAAGACGAAGTCCAGCTTACTTCCCTCGGGTCCCGTGCCGGGTTCATGTAGCTCCTCCCCCTAGTGATGACGTCATTAGGGGTGGAGCTACAATAGGGAAAAAGGCTAGTTAATCTGAAGCTCTGTTCACATTGTACATTTTGTATAATGTGAACAGACCCTTCTGGCAGTGTCTACCCAGACAGGGAGACTCCAGCTGTTGCTTACCTACAACTCCCAGCATGCCCAGACAGCCAAAGGCTGTCTGGGCATGCTGGGAGTTGTAGTTTTGCACCAATTGGTGGCTCCCTGTTTGGGTAGACATTGTATCATGGGTGCTCTCCCCAGCGGACAGCGCCAAAAATGTCATAACCAATTTTTTGTGTTTTTTTTCTTCTCGTTTCAGATCCGTGTATGCAGAGGATTACTGCGGATTCGATGGATTATGGCGGATATTTTTTCCTTTGATAAAATGGTTAACGAGGGCTGTGGGGGAGTGTTTTTTTAAATAAAATATTTTTTCCAATGTGTTGTGTTTTTTTTTTTTATTGAATTTTCAGGCTTAGTAGTGGAAGCTGTCTTATTGACGGAATCCATTACTAGGCCAGGGCTTAGTGCTAGCCCCAAAAACAGCTAGCGCTAACCCCCAATTATTACCCCGGTACCCACCGCCACAGGGGTGCCGGGAAGAGCCGGTACCAACAGGCCCGGAGCGTCAAAAATGGCGCTCCCGGACCTAGGCAGTAACAGGCTGGCGTTATTTAGGCTGGGGAGGGCCAGTAACAATGGTCCTCGCCCACCCTGGTAACGTCAGGCTGTTGCTGTTTGGTTGGTATTGTGCTGAGAATGAAAATACGGGGAACCCTATGCGTTTTTTTTATTTATTTAAATAAAAAAAATTATTTTTTTTAAACACATAGGGTTCCCCGTATTTTCATTCTCAGCCAGATACCAACCAAACAGCAACAGCCTGACGTTACCAGGGTGGGCGAGGACCATTGTTACTGGCCCTCCCCAGCCTAAATAACGCCAGCCTGTTACCGCCTAGGCCCAGGAGCGCCATTTTTGACGCTCCGGGCCTGTTGGTACCGGCTCTTCCTTGCACCCCTGTGGCGGTGGGTACCGGGGTAATAATTGGGGGTTAGCGCTAGCTGTTTTTGGGGCTAGCACTAAGCCCTGGCCTAGTAATGGATTCCGTCAATAAGACAGCTTCCACTACTAACCCTGAAAATTCAATAAAAATAAAAAAACACAACACATTGGAAAATTTATTTTATTTAAAAAAACACCCCCCCACAGCCCTCGTTAACCATTTTATTAAAGGGGAAAAAAAAATATTCCGCCGTAATCCATCGAATCCGCAGTAATCCTCTGCATACACGGATCTGAAACGAGAAGAAACAAAACACAAAAAATTGGTTATGACATTTTTGGCGCTGTCCGCTGGGGAGAGCACCCATGATGCAATGTCTACCCAAACAGGGAGCCACCAATTGGTGCAAAACTACAACTCCCAGCATGCCCAGACAGCCTTTGGGAGTTGTAGTTTAGCAACAGCTGGAGTCTCCCTGTCTGGGTAGACACTGCCAGAAGGGTCTGTTCACATTATACAAAACGTACAATGTGAACAGAGCTTCAGATTAACTAGCCTTGTTCCCTTATGTAGCTCCGCCCCTAATTATGTCATCACTAGGGGGCAGAGCTACACGAACCCGGCACGGGACTCGAGAGAAGTAAGCTGGACTTCATCTTCTGTATACACTGTATACAGCTATCTATATCTATATAGTGTATACCGCCCAAAAGGTTAACCTACACTGTCCAGCAGTGTAAGTTAACTCTTCACTTGCTGGGCTTGCACATAGCGCACAGCTCAGTAAGGGGTTAAGTGAGCCAGCAATGTGTATACTGTATACACATTGCAGGCTCACTGTAAGTTCTTGCTGGGCAGTAGATATATGATGTATACCTACGGCTCAGTGTCAGCTGTTCTCCCGGCTCTGTAGCCCTGAGAACAGCTGATCCTGACATTCACATCAGGAGGATCGCAGCGGGTGTCAGGAGAAGTGACATCCGCTGTGATCTGTCCCTCACTGCAGGTACTAATACTCCCAACATGGAGCACACTCTGCTCCATGCTGGGAGCTGTAGTACCTGCATTAATAGACATATTGCAGCGAGTGTAACTTCTGACACCCGCTGCGATCTGTCTATTAATGCAGGTACTACAGCTCCCAGCATGGAGCAGAGTGTACTCCATGTTGGGAGTAGTAGTACTTGTAGTAAAGGAAAGATCACTGCGGGTATCACTCCTGACACCCGCTGTGATGCTCCTTTACAATGTATAGATGCGGCGGCCGTTCTCCTATGGTCCCCTGCACGGCCGTATATATACACATATTCCTATTTCTCACAGAGAGCTGTGATTGGCTGGAACCATCTGGCCAATCACAGCTCTGCGGGAAATATGAATATGTGTATATATACGTGAGTGCAGGGGACCATAGAAGAGCTGCCGCCGCATCTATATGTTATACAAGAGGATTGCAAGGGACCCCGGCGATCTGTCAATTAGTACAGGTAACTACTACTCCCATCATGGAAGAGTGTGTTCCATGCTGGGAGTAGTAGTACTACCTAAAAAATGTTTTTAAAAAAGTGAAAAACACGCACACAATACATTTTTATTATTGTCGGCTACATTTTTAGTGCTTTACCCGCTCACATGAATTGATCCCTGTTTAAAAATGAATAAACATTTCATAATAAAAATGATACATTTCGTCAGATACAATTTTTTCCATCACTACTGTATCTTTTTTATTATGATTTTTTTATGATACCCTACGAAATAAAAAAAAAGGTATCTTCATAATTTTTTAGGATCGCTAAAGTCCAAAAAAGAATAAAAAGATTTACCGAATGTACCCGAATATCGAATGCATCCGAAAAATCAAACTGTATCTGTATCCTTTTTATTATCTTTGTTATCAGAATGAATTATTTATGTTCGTTTATGGATAACGTATGTATTCGTTATTTACAGCATTATTCGGGAAATAACGAATGCATTCGTTACTTTGCTATTCATATTATTGTGGTTATTTGGGAATGTTCAAAATATGTTTTCGTGCATTCGGATCGGTCCGAATGCCCGAAAACGGTAAAATTCGGTAAATTAGTCATTCGTGCCGAACCGAATTGCACATGTCTAGCGGTGGGCCTGGTTTTACCAAGGTTCCCAAGGACCTCTACACTTGGTAGACTCTGCAGGACGAGAGTTGAGTCACGGGGGATCTGTTGGACTACCTACTTCAAAAAAAGGTACCAACCCGTCTACGCCGGTCACAGTGTGACTTTGAATTGAAGAGGTTGTGGCTCCAAAGAAACCGACTGTTTATTCACAATCCAAATCCAAATTCACAAGTGTGAGATATTTTAGTTGTTTGGTGTACTACGTTTAAGGGAGGTAAGTACACTTAAGTTATAAGTTTGAGGTACCATGTGTACAGTAATACGTGAAAGGTCAGTCTTGGTACCCTAAGGGTGGTTTCCCTGTGTAGACCTTTGAGATGGTGTTAGTGGTGGGTGACGGAAATGTTACTCTCAGAGAAGCTGAGAGAGCCACCTACTAGCAACTACTACAACACCTACTATTTACATTTTTTTTCTGTGTACATGTGCACAAGGCTATATTTTTTCGTATACTATAACCATTTACATTTAATTACCTTAGCACAAATATTTATTAAACACTCCAACAGGGTTCAGGTGCATTCACCTGATAAGTGCAATTTGAGCAAAGAAGATTACGTTTCTATTGTGGTATTTACATGTAAACAGACGTGCAAGGATCATCAGTCCACCTGCACTAAGAGTCCAAATATCACGGCTAGCACAGTTAGCCGGGCACACACTTACAAATCTCCTACCGCTAGGAGTCTCTTGGTCTAAGGACCAGGCACAAAAGCTTGATGGTTACGGTTTCAACTGGAACAGTCTTAGCATAGTCCTGCTAGGCACACTTCTTAAACGTTGCAGAAAAGTCTGTGAAGACAAAACTTTGGGAAAACATGAATGTCACTGTTCAGAAGAAACTCTTGCTGTGTTGCCCTGCTCCTCTTCTGGAACCTCTACCCCTCTTAACCTCAGAAACTGGCAAATAATAGATGTGGCTTTCCCACACCACATTAGTGAGGGTAGAGTGGGACACTGTAGGATTGAGATTTATAATTGGTGCTGGTTGAGTCGGCCCCACCTCCTCGTCGGGAGTGGGCCGCAGCACTTTCGTTGGTACCTGGTGGGCAGGCCAAACCTCCGCACCGGGAGTAGGCCTAGGTACTGTGGTTGGTGCCCGCAGTTTAGGCCAAATCTCCTTGGTAGGAGTAGGCCTGGGCACTTTGCAGGAAACAGAAGGAAGTGGCTGCTGCTGTAGAAATTCCTCCTCAGGCTTGTAGGTGGAGGCATCAGAAGCAGGCCATTTTGGCCTCAGCTGTAAGGAGTCCGCCTTCCAATCAGTAGATGGAAAATACTTGAAAGGAAGCTGGTTTGGAGCTGCTGGTCTGGTGACTGAGGTAGCCCACTCTCCTTGCAGGCCTTGGACGGGGGTCTACTCCACTATCTCACCCACCTCCAGGGAATGGAACATTTTGTTGATGTATGGTCTCTGGACAGCTCGATGGTTTACGAGGATGGTATAGCCGGTGTGGCAATCAATGAGGGTACCGTAGCCTCTGACCTTGTCGAACTTGGCCACTGTAGCTCTGTGACGTTCCAAGGGCTTCTCCCCTTCTCGGGGATAATCCCACATGCGAATATGGAGTGCCTCCATTTCTTTGGTGTTTTCTTGGTAGCGGATCCTTTCCTCATGAGGCAGATGAACATGCTTGGGGGCATAAAGTTCTCTGTGTCGGGCCTTTAGTTTCACCATCAATTCGACCATTTCGGCCTCCTGAAGGGCCCTTTCCCTCTGCACTGTAGGGATTGGTGGGAGTGGCTTCCCAGGCAGGGGTTGAAGAACATCATGCATAAATTGAATCAACTCTGGTTCATCCCGGAATGTCCATTTAGGCAAAAGTGGCGAGCGCGGTCGTGCACTTGGCAAATTTAAATTGGACAGGGGTACTTCTGGTTCTGGACTGGAGGAGGAGGAATAGGCAGCTTCTGGTGGGGTACTTACAGAAGACTCCTCCGTCGGGATCTCAGCCCACGAACCCCAGGTCCGGTGGTGAGGGGGCAGTCTCACCGGTGAAGATGTTACAGGTGTCCCAGCAAATTCTCCTGGAGGGGTGTCTGGACATTCGTCGTCATCGTCAGGCAGCGGGGGAAGATTGCAGTCCCCCTCCGCATCCAACGACAACTTCTGCAGACGGTCGGCAAGGTCTTGGAATAGTTGGGCTGCGACTGCCACAACTTTCCTCTGCTCCGGCACCATCTTGGAACTCTCACAGCGTGGAACGCTGCTCTCCGCCATATCTGTACACTCCATCTCTTCCTCGTGCAGACTGAAGAGGTCCCTGTGCAGGGCTCCTTATATAATGGGCTTCTCCAAAATGGCCACCGGCCGGAAGGACGTCATCGGTGCAGCCCCGACTTCCGGTCCCTCGGAAAACAACAGCAGTGAATCTAAGTTCCCTTTTGGCTGCAACACATTTACTTGGTAGCCACGCGGAGCGTGGCGCAGTGTGGCCTTTTTTCACGCGCTTCTCCGGCAACTAGTTAACTCTTGCAGCGCTGACCAGACCAGAGAATCATAGCATGTATTCATCTCGTACTTTACACATCCTTGCAGCAAATAAATCTTCGCCTCCCCCCTTACTTTTCCCGTGCCCTCTTTGCACGCAACACCACACACACAGTCCCGTACACTTGAATGGTGATTTACAGCACATGAATAAAGTCTTTTACCTAGGGGGGAGTACACTGTAAATGGTGGCAACAGCTATAGGCACACACCCGTATCCTGTTCGTCAGACGCCAAAAAGCTATGTGATAGCCTTGGGGAGTAGGGCACATGGGGTGTAGCTGTGTGTTAACTAAAGGGTGTCTGGTTAACCCTTTCTATTCATGACGCAAGGGTGAGGGGTCCTCTGTAATGCTTATCCTACCGCCACCCTTCCCAAGAGCGATAGGGAGATAATTGAATTTCCACAACCGGAGTTTGACAGTGATTGGGACCTTAAGCGTTTTAGAGTCCGTAGACTGATATGCGCTATTCCACTGGATTTAGGGGATTTAGTTTCGGTCCAGTAGTCACGCTAGCTTTAGCAGGGGATTTAGTTTAGGACTCAAGGTTTAGTTTAGGCTGAGGCCGGCAGGTTTTCTGGCCTAGCTTTTCTTTGAAAGTTGCGCAGATCCGTCCTGCTAGTCCGGCATCCATGAGAACAGCAACCCAAGAGAGCGATAATTGGCTACAGCTCCCTTATATGGGCAGGGGCTGGACTAGAGCTAATTGGTCCAATACTTCTGTCAATCATCTTTACATAGAGGTATGGGTAAACATGTGACCTAAGGACCTCCAAAAATCCTCCAACATACCATGGAGGAATTAACATAGTCACATGACTAAAGGTCCTGCGACGCTAACAAGGTAAGTACTCTACTATGCATTATATTAAATATACACATTATTAAATATGTACACATAAACATTATAAAATTAGAAAAGGAGGAGGCGACTAGGGGCTGTCCCACCTGGGGGACCCTACCTGAACGTAGTAACTCTGACTTTGGGGATCACCACACAACGTATGGTATGCAATACGGTACCGTGACACCACACCAGCATGCCTGTAAAGTCTGGACATGCTGAGAGTTGTAGTTTTGCAACATCTGGAAGGACCTCCGCTTCTGCCTCCACTTGCCTGCTGCTTCCTATCAGCCGCTGGTCCATGGTCCCTGGTCCCCGTCGCATCCACGGCCCCTGCACATCGCCACCATTTTCCCCTGCTCTGCCCACACATCAAGGGGCGGGCAGAGTGGGGGAAATGAACAGTCACCCCCGCCCCTGCCCTCCGATTCACTGATCAGTACTTATCGGCCAATCGCAGGGGATAGGAGGAGTCGGCACAGTGGAGGGGGTCACAGTTTGGAGACCACTGTCCTTCCAGAGGTTGCAAAACTACAACTCTCAGTATGCTGAGACTGTCCAGTCATGCTGGGAGTTGTAGTTCTGCAACATCTGGAAGGACAGTGGTCTCCAAATGGTGGCCCAACAGATATTGCAAAACTTCAACTCCAAGCATGCCCAGACAGCCAAAGGCTGTCTGGGCATGCTAGGAGTTGTAGTTTTGAAACTCCTGGAAGCAGCAGTGGCAATTTAAGGCAATCTTCACTGCTGCATCTGGGAATCCGCCGCCTCCACTTGCCTGCCGCCTCCTGTCAGCCGCCGGTCCATGGTCCCTGATCCCTGCGAGAGCCCAGGTAACCAGCCCAGGTAAAATTTTGTTATAAAAAATAAAAATTTTGTTAAATACATTTTTTTTCCCATCCCTACTGCATCCTTTTGAAGGAGCATCGCCCCAAAAAACGCATCTAGACAAACCACAAAAATGATCTAGCCAAGACCATTATTGATAAATAACCCCCGATGTTTCCACCTCCATGCTTTACAGTAGGTATGGTGTTCTTTGGATGCAACTCTGCATTCTTTCTCCTACAAACACGACGAGTTGAGTTTTTACCAAAAAGTTCTACCTTGGTTTCATCTGACCATATGACATTCTACCAATCCTCTTCTGGATCATCCAAATGCTCTCTAGCAAACTTCAGAAATCCAGGACATGTACTGGCTTAAGCAGGGGGACACGTCTGGCACTGCATGGTTTGAATCCCTGTGGCGTAGTGTGTACTCTGGTCCCAGCTCTCTGCAGGTCATTCACAAGGTCCCCCTGTGTGCTTTTGGGATTTTTGCTCACCCTTCTTGTGATCATTTTTACACCCCGCAGTGAGATCTTGCGTGGATACCCAGATCGAGGGAGATTATCAGTGGTCTTGTATGTCTTGCAATTTTGAATAATTGCTCCCACAGTAGACTTTTTCACACCAAGCGGCTTGCATATTGCAGATTCAGTCTTCCCAGCCTAGTGCAGGTCTACGATTTTGTTTTTGGTGCCCTTCGACAGCTCTTTGGTCATGGCCATATTGTCGTTTGGAGTGTGACTGGTTGAGGTTGTAGCCAGGTGTCTTTTATAATGATAACAAGTTCAAACAGGTGGCATAAATACAGGTAGCAAGTGGAGGACAGAGGAGACTTCTAACTCCTTAAGGACGTAGGGCGTACCTGTACGCCCCATGCCCGGTCCCGGTGTTTAAAATGGGGTCACACCATGACCCGGCATCACACCGGGTCAGTCCCGGCTGCTAATGATAGCCGGACCCTGGGCTAATAGAGTGCAGTACCGATCATTGTGCCACGCGCTATTAACCCTTTAGACGTGGCGATCAAATTTGACCGCCGCATCTAAAAATGAAAGTAAACGCTTACCGGAAGCTCAGTCAGGCTGATTGGGACTATCACGATAAAACTGCAATGTCCCGATCAGCTAGGATGCGAGCGGAGACCCCCTTACCTTGCTCCGATCAGCGTTTGATCGCCCCAAGCCTGAGCTACATTAAAAAAAAAATGGTGTAAATAAAAATAAACATATGTGGTATTGCCGCGTGCGTAAATGTCCGAACTATAAAAATATATTGTTAATTAAACCGCACGGTCAATGGCTTACGCGCAAAAAAATTCCAAATGCCAACATAGTGTATTTTTGGTCACTTTTTATATAATGAAAAAAGGAATAAAAAGCGATCAAAAAGTGCAATCAATACAAAAATGGTACCGATACAAACTTCAGAACACGGTGCAAAAAATTAGCCCTCATACCGGCCCGTATGCGGAAAAATTAAAAGTTATAGAGGTTAGAAAATGAGAATTTTTAACGTATATGTCACGATTCGGCTGGCTGGAGGTGGATCCTCTGTGCCAGAGAGGGATTGGTGTGGACCGTGTTGGTGGACCGGTTCTAAGTTGCTACTGGTTTTCACCAGAGCCTGCTGCAAAGCGGGATGGTCTTGCAGCGGCGGTAGCAACCAGGTCGTATCCACCAGCAACGGCTCAACCTCTCTGACTGCTGAAGATAAGCGCGGTACAAGGGAGAAGACAAGAGCAAGGTCGGACGTAGCAGAAGGTCAGGGCAGGCAGCAAGGATCGTAGTCAGGGGCAACGGCAGGAGGTCTGGAACACAGGCTAGGAACACACAAGGAAACGCTTTCACTGGCACAATGGCAACAAGATCCGGCGAGGGAGTGCAGGGGAAGTGAGGTATAAGTAGGGAGTGCACAGGTGAACATACTGATTAAGCCTGCTGCGCCAATCAGTGGCGCAGTGGCCCTTTAAATTGCAGAGACCCGGCGGGCGCGCGCCCTAAGGAGCGGGGCCGCACGCGCCGGGACAAGACAGACGGGGAGCGGATCAGGTACGGGAGCCGGGATGCGCATCGCGAGCGGGCGCCTCCCGCATCGCGAATCGCATCCCGGCTGAGAGTGATATTGCAGCACACCCGGTCAGCAGGTGACCGGGGCGCTGCGAATGAGAGGATGCTGCGAGTCCTTGTGACAAGAAGTACCCCAGTTCTTGATTTCTCCTGTGGACCAATCAAGAGTTGGGGAATGGCGTTGAAGCCACGGTAATCCAAGAAGAATTTCAGACGTGCAGTTGGAGAGGACCAAAAATTAAATTTTTTCGTGATGAGGTCCGATGCACATTAGGAGAGGTTCCGTGTGGTAACGCACGGTACAGTCCAATCTTTCATTGTTAACAGAATTGATGTAGAGGGGTCTGGCGAGACTGGTCACCGGGATGTTGAACCTGTTGATGAGAGAGGCCAAAATAAAATTTCCTGCAGATCCGGAATCCAAGAAGGCCATAGCAGAGAAGGAGAAGGTAGAAGAAGATATCCGCACAGGCACAGTAAGGCGTGGAGAAGCAGAGTTCACATCAAGAACTGTCTCACCTTTGTGCGGAGTCAGCGTACGTCTTTCCAGGCGGGGAGGATGGATAGGACAATCCTTCAAGAAGTGTTCGGTACCGAGACAGTACAGGCAAAGATTCTCCACGCGGCGTCGTGTCCTCTCTTGAGGTGTCAAGCGAGACCGGTCAACTTGCATAGCCTCCACGGCGGGAAGCACAGGAACGGATTGCAGAGGACCAGAGGAGAGAGGAGCCGGGGAGAGAAAACGCCTCGTGCGAACAAAGTCCATATCCTGGCGGAGCTCCTGACGCCTTTCGGAAAAACGCATGTCAATGCGGGTGGCAAGATGAATAAGTTCATGCAGGTTAGCAGGAATTTCTCGTGCGGCCAGCACATCTTTAATGTTGCTGGATAGGCCTTTTTTAAAGGTCGCGCAGAGGGCCTCATTATTCCAGGATAATTCGGAGGCAAGAGTACGGAATTGGATGGCGTACTCGCCAACAGAAGAATTACCCTGGACCAGGTTCAGCAGGGCAGTCTCAGCAGAAGAGGCTCGGGCAGGTTCCTCAAAGACACTTCGAATCTCCGTGAAGAAGGAGTGTACAGAGGCAGTGACAGGGTCATTGCGGTCCCAGAGCGGTGTGGCCCATGACAGAGCTTTCCCAGACAGAAGGCTGACTACGAAAGCCACCTTAGACCTTTCAGTAGGAAACTGGTCCGACATCATCTCCAAGTGCAGGGAACATTGAGAAAGAAAGCCACGGCAAAACTTAGAGTCCCCATCAAATTTATCCGGCAAGGATAATCGTAGGCCGGAAGCGGCCACTAGCTGCGGAGGAGGTGCAGGAGCTGGCGGAGGAGATTGTTGCTGGAGCTGTGGTAATAGCTGCTGTAGCATCACGGTCAGTTGAGACAGCTGGTGGCCTTGTTGCGACTGCTGGGCGACCACCGTGGTGAGGTCGGCGACAACTGGCAGTGGGACTTCAGCGGGATCCATGGCCGGATCTACTGTCACGATTCGGCTGGCTGGAGGTGGATCCTCTGTGCCAGAGAGGGATTGGCGTGGACCGTGTTGGTGGACCGGTTCTAAGTTGCTACTGGTTTTCACCAGAGCCCGCCGCAAAGCGGGATGGTCTTGCAGCGGCGGTAGCAACCAGGTCGTATCCACCAGCAACGGCTCAACCTCTCTGACTGCTGAAGATAAGCGCGGTACAAGGGAGAAGACAAGAGCAAGGTCGGACGTAGCAGAAGGTCAGGGCAGGCAGCAAGGATCGTAGTCAGGGGCAACGGCAGGAGGTCTGGAACACAGGCTAGGAACACACAAGGAAACGCTTTCACTGGCACAATGGCAACAAGATCCGGCGAGGGAGTGCAGGGGAAGTGAGGTATAAGTAGGGAGTGCACAGGTGAACATACTGATTAAGCCTGCTGCGCCAATCAGTGGCGCAGTGGCCCTTTAAATTGCAGAGACCCGGCGCGCGCGCGCCCTAAGGAGCGGGGCCGCGCGCGCCGGGACAAGACAGACGGGGAATGGATCAGGTACGGGAGCCGGGATGCGCATCGCGAGCGGGCGCCTCCCGCATCGCGAATCGCATCCCGGCTGAGAGTGATATTGCAGCGCACCCGGTCAGCAGGTCTGACCGGGGCGCTGCGAATGAGAGGATGCTGCCAGCGCTCCGGGGAGGCACGGGGACCCGGAGCGCTCGGCGTAACAGTATAAATTTTCCTGCATGTAGTTATGATTTTAGTATGACAAAATCAAACCTATATAAGTACTGTATAATTGTAACCATATGGACCTACAGAATAAAGATAAGGTGCCATTTTTAACGAAAAATGCACTGCGTAGAAATGGAAGCCCCCAAAATTTACAAAATTACATATTTTCTTCAATTTTGTCACACAATGAATTTTTATTCCGTTTCGCCATGGATTTTTTGGTAAAATGACTGATGTCACTGCAAAGTAGAATTGGTGGTGCAAAAAAATAAGCCATCATATCGAATTTTATGTGCAAAATTGAAAGCATTATGCTGGGAAATCACCCAGAAATGATTATTACTGACCATAAGTATATATTGCAGTTACATAACTTTGAATACCCTTTAATGTCAAGTAGTCTGAAATGTATATGAATGGAATTTATGGTCCATGATATAGAAATATTTTTGTAATTGACAATTATGGTAGAAAACCTCTAGTTTGGACTCAAGTCTGAGGCAAAATAATGGATAAAGTCAGTGATGAAGCAGCCTGGTAAGGGGAAATCTAGAAAGTATTTTCAATCTCTCTATGGCTACTTACCTGGGTATATCCATATATTCCTAACAACTGGGCCATTGGTAGAGTGGTGACAGACTGAAGGTCCCCAATAAAACCGGCTACCGGCCCATGATCCTCCATACATGAATAGTTAGGAGCTGTTACTGAGTGTCCAGACATTATCTGCAGGACGTCCTTTATAACCTTATTCACATTGCCACATGAATCATACAGATGATATCCCAGGGTGATATTTGGAAGAATGTCTTGCTTAATGTTAATGATATCAATGGCAAATATAAATGTCAGGATATGCATGTAGTCTTTTAAGCTGGAGCTGTAGAAAACATTAAATGTTGATCTTAATTACGGTAAGTAACTGAAAGAATGTTAGATGAATTCTCGGATACATTCATTTTGTATTATTTGTTATTATTTATTATTAGAAAAATCTAAATCAATCTTAATGTAAAATGTCTTCTAGTGCACACAAGAGCAGTAGAATCCCACACTGATAGTTCAGATACCTTTCCATGATAAATGTACAACAATAAAATAACTTACAGATATACTTTGTATATACACCTTGTGAGTTGTAATAGACCAAACTTAGAGGTTTTTCTATTTATTTATTTTCAAAGACTCTCAAGGAGTGCACATTGGCACCAATGACAAAGTAAGAAGTAGGTGGAGTGTCCTTAAAAATGATTTCAGGGACTTAGGCTGCAAGCTTAAAGGGGTGTTCCACTGGTAAACATTTATTTTTTTAATCAACTGGTGCCAGAAAGTTAAACAGATTTGTAAACAACTTCTTAAAGGGGTACTCCACTGGAAAACATTATTATTATTTTTTTAATCAACTGGAGTCAGAAAGTTAAACAGATTTGTAAATCACTTCTATTTAAAAATCTTAATCATTTCAGTACTTATCAGCTGCTGAATACTACAGAGGAAGTAATTTTCTTTTTAAATGTCTTTTCACGGTGCTCTCTGCTGACACCTCTGTCCATTTTAGGAATTGTCCACAGCAGGATAAGTTCACTATGGGGAATTGCTTGTACTCTGCAGAGTTCCTAAAATGCACAGAGGTGTCGGCAGAGAGCACTGTGGTCAGACATAAAGGAAATTCAGAAACAAAATAACTTCCTCTGTAACATAAAGCAACTGATAAATACTGGAAGGATTAAGATTTTTAAATAGAAGTGATTTACAAATCTGTTTAACTTTCTGACTCCAGTTGATTAAAAAAATCATAATAATGTTTTACAGTGGAGTACCCCTTTAACCCCTTAAGGACGCAGGGTTTTTCAGTTTTTGCACTTTTGTTTTTTCCTCCTTAACTTTAAAAAAATCATAATTCTTTCAATTTTGCACCTAAAAATCCATATGATGGCTCATTTTTTGTGTAACCAATTCTACTTTGTAATGACATCAGTAATTTTACCCAAAAAATCTATGGCGAAACAGAAAAAAAATCATTGTGCGACAAAATTGAAGAAAAAACGCCATTTTGTAACTTTTGGGGGCTTCCGTTTCTACGCAGTACATTTTCAGTAAAAATGACACCTTCTCTTTATTCTGTAGGTCCATACAATTGAAATGGTAGAGGCCGGGCCCGACCCGTTATGACGCTGTGGCCCCGCGTTATAGAAAGGGAGCAGACTCAGAGCATACAGATACGCCCTGGGTCCTTAAGTGGTTAAGGAAAGGACCTCCAAGCAGCAATATTACCTATACTACAAGCCACACCAGAAAGGCATTGGGAAATTAGTGGCTCAGAAGCTGGTGTAGGGAGGAGGGGTTTGGGTTCATGGAGAACAGAACCGACTTCGCTGTCGGATAACGGTTCTACCGTATGGACGGGCTGCACCTCAATGGGGAGAAGATGGCCAGAAGGGGTGGAGGATTGTTTAAACTAGAGACATGGGGGGAGGGAATCTACAACATAGAGGGAAAGATAGTGTAGATAGATAACTGGGAATAGGTAATAAAACTGGGGTTGGAGCAGCGGGAGGGGTTAGAACAGTCGTAAGAGATCATAGGAAAGGAAATATGATTATGAATCAGGTGTATGCATACAAATGACATAAGCCTCAATAATAAGATGGAAGAACTTGAACTATTAATGTTGGAGGAAGGCTATGACTTAGTGGGGATAAGTGAGACATGGCTGGATGCGAGCTATGACTGGGTGGTTAATATACAAAAGTCTGTTCAGAAATTACTGTACAGGTAATAAAGGGGAGGGGTATACTCATACATAAAATCCTGTCTTGTGCCAATTTTGCACGACACCATTGGTGATAAAAAGGATCCTGTTGAGTCTCTATGAGTGGAAATAAGGGGAGGGGGTAAGAACAGTAAATTACTGATAGGGGTTTGTTATAAGTCACCAAGTATAACAGAAGCCGTACAAGTAGCAGAAAACTGACTGTAGAAAGGCGTTGCTGTTTCCAAATGGAGTCAAATAAACCCGAGCCAGAGAAGTAGGATTTTGTAAAAACACTGGAGGGTTTATTAAAGTTAAAATAAACAAAGATTACGCATTTTGGGGGAGCCACCCCCTTCTTCAGATCAATATGCAGAATGTAAGTACATACAGGTAATATATAGGTCATAAAATGGTGCCCACATTAAGGTGGGAGGAGTCTAGCAGCAACATATCACGTGATAAAACATGTAAAAATGTTCAATATGCATCCAAAATTACATACATGGAACAGAAACATAAAACAACCACAGGGTATTGGATAACATATTGGAAAATTACAGGCATTAATATAGAAAAATAAAATGATTATGATGCAGAAAGGCTCAGGCATCCGGTGTCAAGCTGTAAACATCCAGACGGCAGATGTAAATAGAAAACGATAGCCGGAGCGACGCCTATTCATATGGAGCTGCGATCGCAAATCATGATCCACAGTGCAGAAAGTGGTAGTCAATGAGGTGTCACTAAGGAGCAGCCGTCACATGCCTTACATTAGCCAATCACAGCGGGACAAAAACAGTGTGCTCATCACAGAGCAGTGTTAGGCTGGGTTCACACTACGTTTTGTCCCATATGGGAGCGCATACGGCAGGGGGGAGTTAAAAGCTCGCGCTCCCGTATGTGACCGTATGCGCTCCCGTATGCCATTCACTTCAATGAGCCGACCGGAGTGAAACGTTCGGTCCGATCGGCTCATTTTTGCGCCGTATGCGCTTTTACAACCGGACCTAAAACTGTGGTCAACCACGGTTTTAGGTCCGGTTGTAAAAGCGCATACGGCGCAAAAATGAGCCGACCGGACCGAACGTTTCACTCCGGTCGGCTCATTGAAGTGAATGGCATACGGGAGCGCATACGGTCACGTACGGGAGCGCAAGCTTTTAGCTCCCCCCTGCCGTATGCGCTCCCGTATGGGACAAAACGTAGTGTGAACCCAGCCTTACCCGAGGGAGCCAGTGAGTATAGTGAGCAGCGCTGTAGGGCTGCTGGAGAAGCGAGGATGCACTGAGATTGAGTATGTAAATAAACAAATAAACAATGAAATGGCTTGAAAAAGTGTGACTCTGGTGTGTTAATTAGTAGTAATGTAATGGGGGGGGGGGTAATTATTAGATAGTATATCTGCATAGCCTCAGCTGAGGAACATACTGTATATTGGTAAGAAGCATACATAGGTGGAATAATAGAAATAGAGTTTGCTGATGTTAGTGGAGAAAAATAATATAGCAAAATACAAGAAAGATTATGAGAGGGAATAAACCCCATCAATTACCAGTGTGGATAGGCCACATTGGGTATGGCACAATAATAATAATAATAATAAGTTAAGACACAACAATAGTAAGTTATGTGTCAAACAAATAGGGTAGACAATAGGAGTATGAATACAGCACATAGCTTGATAAAATATTTGTACTATGTTAATTGCATACACGATATAGAGTATGCAAGTTCTAAAAAAAGCAACAAAAACAACACAACACAAAAAGCAATAATTGCCCTGATAACCAGGAGGTGGCCATAATAGTTATCCATCCGGATGGGTATTTATAAGGAAAATTATACATTAAATATATTCAAAAATTAAAATGGAATTAAAAAAATTCAATAATCATGATATAAATGCAGTATTCAGGTGTCCAGGGATAAAAATTTAGGCAAAGATAAGTGTTACAGATTACTCTGTCATTTAGTTCAAACCTCCGGAAGACAAAGTCCGGAGGGTGTTACTCTCCCTCTTCCTCAATGTGTTGAACCTCTGATTCACATTCATGGCCACCTGCTCAATAGGGGTGGCCCGGATAAGGTTAAAATCTCTTTTGTTACAGTCCAGTAAGTGGCGCGAAACACTGTGTAATAGAAAACCATGCGCTGCATTGCTACGATGCTTGTTCATGCACTCTCTGAAGCAGTGTATGGTTCTTCCCACATATTGTAAATTACATGGGTATTGTAATTGAGACCCAAAGTTAAATAAGTACTCTACTGGAAAACATTTTTTTTTAAATCAACTGGTGTCAGAAAGTTAAACAGATTTGTAAATGACTTCTATTAAAAAATCTTAATCCTTCCAGTGCTTAACTGCTGTAATGATCCACAGGAAGTTATTTTCTTTTTGAATGTCCTTTCTGTCTGACCACAGTGCTATCTGCTGACACCTCTGTCCATTTTAGAAACTGTCCAGAGAAGGAGCAAATCCCCATAGAAAACCTATGGTACTCTGGACAGTTCCTAAAATGAACAGAGAGCACTGTGGTCAGACAGAAAGGAAATTCTAAAAGAAAATCACTTCCTGTGGATCATAACAGCAGCTGATAAGTACTGGAAGGAAGGATTAAGATTTTTTAATAGAAGTCATTTGCAAATCTGTTTAACTTTCTGGCACCAGTTGATTAAATTTTTTTTTTCCAGTCGAGTACCCCTTTAAGTGTCAACCTAATCTGAAAGGTTTCACCAGTAACAGTGGAGGAAAAAGTCTTACATCTATGTGTCATTTGTAGACATTTACAGCTGGGGAGTCCACAGTGGAAACTCCCTGTCAAACTGAGAAAATTAGAATAAATGTTATAATGCGGTTTTGACTAGATTACACAATGTGCGACCCCTCCAGAACGTGAGAGAAGGCTTGAGAGGCAGGATTTTACTGAGATGAGTCATTCAATAGGATGGACCAGTGCTTAGTCAGAATATTTCTAATATGCCTATGTCCCTGCTGAATGTAGTAATAAAATTAACTGATAGATCTTGGGTGGGTACTGAGCTTTGGGTCTTTTGAAAAAGTCAATCATCCTGTGTAAGAGAGAGAGAGCTCTATTATAGGAGGATTGCACTAGAGATCGAGGGTAGCCTTTTGCTTTAAAGCAGGCATTAAGTATGTTACTTTGGGAGATGAAATTACCATCTCTAGTGCAGTTCCTCCTGATCCATTTAAACTGTCCGTACGGTACAATGCAGACCCATTTTTCTAAAATGACTGCTGTCAAAACAAAGATCGCTGTTGCTATCAACTGGTTTGAAGAAAGTTTTTGTATATAGTGAATTATTGTCATGTGACACAATAACGTCCAAAAATTCAGCATTGTTAGTATAAACAGATTGGGTGAACTATAATGACCAAGTATTGGAATGCAGATGTGAGAGAAATTAATCTAAAGTGGACCTATTACCTTTCCAGACAATGAAAATGTCATCTGAAGTTGGCTGCTTTGGAACATCGTTCACATGCTAAATTCACTACATCTGGGCACACTGGATTGCATATAGCGAATTTTAAACAACTCCCAAACTCCTTTTAGGACCTTCCCCCACAAATAACTAGTCTACCTAGTTCAACTGAACTCAAAATTAAGAAAAGAACAATGCCACCAATCCAAACCAACCCCTCATCCCCCCCTCACCAACCCTCAACACCCACCCCCCTCACCAACTCTACCCCCTCACCCATAATACAGTCGGTCAGGTTTGGTCAACTACTACGTCTGCCTGACTACAAGCCCATTCTGACCGAGCCATCTCCATGTGCATTTAACTTAATTTCTGAGAATTGAGGATTTGTTTGATATCACTATATTGTTCAATTATTGTTTATTTTAGTTTTACTCAGTTTCTACTCTGTTCTTCTATTTATGCCAATATACTAATTTTTCACTTACTAATTTGTGAAATGTTATGAGCCTACAATAAAAATAAATTTTAAAACAAAATCTATGTAACAACTAGAGATGAGTGAACTTACAGTAAATTTGATTTGTCACGAACTTCTCGGCTCGACAGTTGCTGCCTTTAGTCTGCATAAATTAGTTCAGCTTTCAGGTGCTCTGGGTGGGCTGGAAAAGGTGGATACAGTCCTAGGAAAGAGTCTCCTAGGACTGTATCCACCTTTTCATGTCCACGGGAGCACCTGAAAGCTGAACTAATTTATGCAGGCTAAAGTCAGCAACTTCCGAGCCGAGAAGTTCATGACGAATCGAATTTACTGTAAGTTCGCTCATCTCTAGTAACAACGGTAAAATATACAGTTTGAAAACAGATGGTGTGAATAGACAAACTCCTCAAATAACCCCACAAACAAGTTAGGGAAACTTAGGGCTACCTTGGACCCCATCGCGGTCCCGGTGTGTTGAATGTAAATCTGACCCAACTCAAAATAATAGTGCATGAGTATGAAACAGAGACCTTGTAATATGAAATCAACTTGAATTTCAGGCATTCTGGGATCTTTGCATATAAAGTGGGACACTGCATTTATGCCTAGTTCATGTTCAATAACGGTATATAGTGATGTTATGTCCATGGTGACAAGGAGGTATTCCGGAGCCCATTTAACCTCTAAAATAGATTTGATAAAGTCTGTTGTGTCTTTCAGGTATAATTTTAGACTGGTAACATGGTTTTGTAGTAACAGGTCTATGTAATAAGAGAGATTAGAAGAGATCAAAATAATATTGGATATGATTGGTCAGCCGGGGGGATTGGTAAGATTCTTGTGAATCTTATAGAGGTAATAAAACAGAGGTAAGGCGGGTTCTTTTATGAGAATGAAGTCACCCTCATATTTGGAAAGTACACCGGGAGCTACTAATTGGGTAAGTTTATGTTGGAATTGTTTGGTCGGGTTATGGGTGATAGGCTCTTATCTGACACCACCTATTATAGACATAAGTGCATCAGTGACATAGTCTTCTCTGTTAAGTATCCCAATTCCGCCACCTATATCAGCTGGACTGATGATAATGGTCTGATTGTCAGAGAGTAATTTGATGGCTGTCCTCTCTGGGTGTGAGAGATTACTGGAATATTTCTTCCGAGAGGTATTCTTGGTGAGTAGGTCGAAGTCAGACTGGACTAAAGTAGAGAAAGTGTCTACAAAACTTCCCTTGGCATGGAGGGGATAGAAAGTCGATTTAGGGTGTAACTCTGTTTGTACTCTAGGAGGTGATAGGGAAGAAGTCTCCAGGTTTGTTGCAGTGGATATAAGCCAGCTGGATTCCCTAAAGGCCATCTGTGGCTGAAAACAACGTATCCCCTATCCGCAGGATAGGGGATAAGTGTTTTATCGAGGGGGGTCTGACAGCTGGGACCCCCCGCGATCTACTGCATGGGGCCACGGCTCTGTTGCGGCTCTCCTGTGCAGGAGGCGTGCCGGCCGCAGCAGGACATTGCAGCCAACACGCCTCCTCCATAGAGATGTACATGGAGGGGCGTACCGTCAACCTCTCTGGGTTGATGTTATGCGCATTAGTGCCCTCACTGAGCGCTAATACAGGGGCCCCGTTCAGGAGATCGCAGGGGGTCCCAGCGGTCGGACCCCTGCAATAAAACACTTATCCCCTATCCTGTGGATAGGGGATAAATGTTAAAACGCTGCAGATGTCCTTTAAGAGCAAAACATTTTTTGGTCGTTAATTTATATACTGTATGAAGCTATTCAAATCAAGACATAGATCAAAGTCATTAGATTTAGATGTGGGGCAAAAGGAGAGGCCTCTTTCGAGGACCTTGTCTTCAACCTCATCCAATACATACTTGGAAAGGTTGAAGATTTTAACCATGTTCAATTCCTTGGATTTGTCCTGTAATGTTCTTTTAGATTTTTTCCTTTCCTTGACAACCCGTCTTCCCCTGCATCCCCTCCTTCTCGTTTTTTTCTTTTTGTACCTAAGGGGGGTGTCATGTGAATCTGCTCTAGGGGGGAACTTCTATCTGGTTTAGTAGTAGTGGGGGGGGGGTCTTCACTGCGGTGGTAAGGCCTGAAAAAAATGTTGTTTTTTTAATAGGAGAGGTGTCAGAGAAAGAGGAGGCATGTATTGTGTTAGCAGTCTCGCTGTGAGGTGTGCTGACGGGCGCGAATATTTAGTGTACAGATCGGCATCTATAAGAGGATGCAGGTGTAGTTGAGATGGTGGAATCACATGAGAGTCCTCAACAATTGTGTCTGAGTCAGAATGAAACCCACCTGGTTTCTGGTCAGGTTTCTGGTCAGACAACTGACCCAAACGATTAAGCAAATCTTATGTCAGGATGTCCTAGGACAATAGTACGAGAGAAGGAGTTGGTGAAGAGGAAGGGCTATTGAGAATCATGGGGGGTACAGGTACTGCATCCGAGGTCCATGGATTCTAGGTACCAGTGACCGATAGTGTAGGTGGGGAGAACGGTAGAGGACAATCATGTGTAGAAGTGGAGTTAGTAAGAGCTCCAAAGGGGGGAATATCAGAATGCGGAATAATGGAACATGAGCTAGATGCACTGTTGCTGTTGGAGGTTCTGGCATGTTAAGTGTTGTATGTATTAGTAGACGGTTGCTTGTGGGAAGTAGATTCAGTGGATGAAGCATGGAAAAGTAACAAAAGTAACAAAGGCTACCATCAGCAACACACTACGTCGCCAGGGACTCAAATCATGCAGTGCCAGACGTGTCCCCCTGCTTAAGCCAGTACATGACCGAGCTCGTCTGAAGTTTGCTAGAGAGCATTTGGATGATCCAGAAGAGGATTGGGAGAATGTCATATGGTCAAATGAAACCAAAGTAGAACTTTTGATGGAGGAGAAAGAATGCTGAGTTGCATCCAAAGAATACCATACCTACTGTGAAGCGTGGGGGTGGAAACATCATGCTTTGGGGCTGTTTTTCTGCTAAGAGACCAGGACGACTGATGCATGTAAAGGAAAGAATGAATGGGGCCATGTATCATGAGATTTTAAGTGAAAACCTCCTTGCATCAGAAAGGGCACTGAAGATGAAATGTGGCTGGGTCATTCAGCATGACAATGATCCCAAACACACCACCAGGTAATGAAGGAATGACTTTGTAAGAAGCATTTCAAGGTCCGGGAGTGGTCTAGCCAGTCTCCAGATCTCAACCCCAAAGAAAACCTTTGGAGGGAGTTGAAAGTCTGTGTTGCCCAGCAACAGCCCAAAAACATCACTGCTTTAGAGGAGATCTGCATGGAGGAATGGGCCAAAATACCAACAAAGTGGGTGAAATTCTTGTGAAGACTTACAGAAAATGTTTGACCTTTGTCATTGCCAACAAGGGGTATATAACAAAGTATTGAGATGAACTTTTGTTTTTGACCAAATACTTATTTTCCACCATAATTTACAAATAAATTATTTCAAAATTAGTGATTTCATGGATTTTTTTCTCATTATGTCTCTCATAATTGAGGTATACCTATGATGAAATTTTCAGGCCTCTATCTTTTTAACCCCTTAAGGACCAAGCCCATTTTCACCTTAAAGACCAGGCCAATTTATTTTTTCATTTTCGTTTTTTCCTCCTCGCCTTCTAAAATCCGTAACTCTTTCATATTTCCATCTACAGACCCATATTAGGGCTCGTTTTTTGCTTGACCAATTTTACTTTGTAATGAACCCTCTGATTTTACCATAAAATGTACGGCAAACCCCAAAAAAACATTTTTCAAGGAGGAAATTTAAATGAAAACCACAATTTTGCACATTTTGGAGGGTTTTGTTTTCATAGTGTACAATTTATGGTAAAAAATGACATTTCTTCTTTATTCTGTGGGTCAATACGATTAAAATGATACCCATGGCTAGATACTTTTATATTTTTGTACCAATTAAAAAAAATCTAAAACTTTTTGTACAAAATCAGTAATCTAAAATCGCCCTATTTTGACCACATATAACTTTTTCATTTTTTCGTATATAGGGCGGTATGAGGGCTCATTTTTTGCGCCGTCATCTGAACTTTTTTATCAATACCACATTTGCATATATAAAACTTTTATATAATTTTTTATAACCTTTTTTTTATAAAATGTGACAAAAAAGCATTTTTGGACTTTTTAAATTTTTTTACGTTTACGCCGTTCCCCGTACAGGATCATCAACATTATATTTTGATAGTTCGGACATTTACGCATGCGGCGATACAAATATGTTTATAAAAAAATTACGCTTTTTGGAAGTAAAATGGGAAAAACTGACAATTTTTATTTTTATTGGAGGGGATTTTTCCCTTTTTTTTTTAACTTTTTTTTTTAAACATTTTTAAATCTTTTTTTTACGCTTTTTATGTCCCCATAGGGGACTATCTATAGAAATAATTTGATTGCTAATACTGTTCAGTGCTATGTATAGGACATAGCAGTGATCAGTATTATCGGCTATCTCCTTCTCTGGTCTGCTCGATCTCAGACCAGAGCAGGAGACGCCGAGAGACGGCTGGAGCCAGGTGAGGGGACCTCCGGCCGCCATTACAGATGATCGGCTCACCGCGGCAGCACTGTGGGCGATCCGATCATCTATTTTATTATATTTATATTTATTATTTATTATATTTATTCTGTACAGATCACTGCATCTGAGGGGTTAATGGCGGACATCCGCGCTATCGCAGATGTCGCCCATTACCGGCGGGTCCCCGGCTGCTGATAGCAGCCGGAACCTGCCGTGTATGACGCGAGCACCGCTTCAATGCTCGCAGTCATACACAGGACGAAAATGTACGTCCTGGTGCGGGAAGTACCGCCAAACCAGTACGTACATTTACGTCCATGGTCGTTAAGTGGGAAAACTTGACAATTGGTGGCTCACTAAATACTTATTTGACCCACTGTATATATTCAAAAAGGCACCATCCAACTGATGCTATGTTTCATCGAAAGATAGTTTTTCTAGTTAAAAAAATAGTGCCTTGTTTTTTTTCGTGATCTAGCAGTGAAGTGGTACCTTCATTTGAAAGAGTATTGCTGTCCTTATTAAAGTCCTTGATGTCTGTGGTCCTGAAAAGATGTGCTCTCTTGTGCAGTCTTGAAGTTTTATGATCAATGATGTCCTGGAGAAATGCATGTCCAAAGGAACACTGTCGCCGGGTCTCGAATGGCACACCACTGCGGATGGCCAAAATACAGTAGATGAATCTGCTGGTATAAGAAAAAGAGACAGACCAACACGGGGGTACCTCGTGTATTATCACTTGGACTACTGAATGAAGAGAGCAGGGGGCGATGAGAAAGCCCCTAAGTAATGGCTGCTCACCTCACCTTACAATGGTCGCTGGAACAGCTGCTGTGCCTTGGGTCGCAGGAGGAGGAAAACCAGTCCTGGATGAAGCAACACAAGTAGCAGAAAACTGACCATAGAGAGGCGCAGCTGTTTCCAAATGGAGTCAAATAAACCGGAGCCGGAGTAGCAGGATTTAGCAAAAACACTGGAGGGTTTATTAATCCCTTAAGGACTCAGCAGTTTTCCATTTTTGCACTTTCGTTTTTTCCTCCTTACCTTTTAAAAATCATAGACCTTTAAATTTTGCCCAGACCCATATGATGGATTGTTTTTTGCACCATCAATACTTTGTAATGACATCAGTCATTTTACCCAAAGATCTACGGCGAAACAAAAAAAATATTTGTGGGACAAAATTGATAAAAGAAAACAAAAGCAATTTTGTAACTTTTGGGGGCTACCGTTTCTAGGCAGTGCATTTTTCGGTAACAATTACACCTTATATTTATTATGTAGATCCATACGATTAAAATAATACCCTACTTATATAGGTTTGATTTTGTTTTGCTTCTGGAAAAAATCATAACTACATGCACTAAAATTAATACGTTTACAAATTTCCTTTTCTGACCCCTACATCTTTTTTTTTTCTGCATACAGGGATGTATGAGGGCTCATTTTTTGTGCCGTGATCTGAAGCTTTTATCGGTACCATTTTTGTTTTGATCAGACTTTTTGATTAGTTTCCATTCATTTTTTATGTTATAAAAAGTGACCAAAAATATGCTATTTTGGATTTAGGAATTTTTCTTATGCATATGCTATTGATTTTGCAGTTTAATTTATATATTTTTATAGTTCAGACATTTAAGCACACGGTGATACCACATATGTTTATTTTATTTACATCGGTTTTTTTTAATGGGAAAAAGGGGGTGATTTTAAACTTTTATTAGGGAAGGGGTTAAATCACTTTTACTGACTTTTATTTTTTTACACTTTTTTTTTTTTGCAATGCTATAGCCCCCATAGGGGACTATGACATGCAATACCTTGATTGCAGACACTGATCGATGCTATGCCATAGCATAGCTTTTATGTTATGCGTTCCTGCGGCACACACTGGCCATGAGCCCATGGTCCCATTACCTGCTGCTGCTGGCAGGGCTGGGATTCGCATCGCGGGACGCACCCGCATGCAAACCCTAGCCCATCACTCACCTGATTCTTGCCTCTCTGCTCCGGCAGGCGTGTCCCCGTCCCCTAGTGTGCACGCGCGCCGGAGCTTTAAGATTTAAAGGGCCAGTTTGCCAATTAGTAAAGTAACACCTGTGGCTCATTGATAAATTACTCCACCTCCCACACTTCCCTGCTGGATCTTTGTTGCCCTAGAGCCTTAGAGAAAGCATTTCTTTGTATTGCCTGGCGGTGTATCACACCCTTGCTCCGTGGCCTGACGTTGCTCCTTTGCCGCCTGCCTACTGACAGTTTGCTACGTTCCTGACTAGGCTACTGTGCCGCCTGCCCTGACCTCCTGCTATCCAGACCACGAGTTGCCTTATCCCACCTGTGCCGCGAATTTCCTCAGCCACCTGTGTGGTCGAGCTGTGCCAGGGGTAGCGACCTGGGTGCCGCCTGCCGCAGCGGGCTCTAGTGAAAACCAGCGGCACATTAGACTCTGCTCTCTGGTACCGTCCGAGTCATCTACCACACGGGTCCAGCGGATCCACTATCATCAGTGTTCCAGTCTACTGAAACGTGAGTGTTACAATAGCATTGATCAGTGTTATCGGTGCTCCACTGCCCCTGCCAGGATCTCAGGCACAGAGCAGTGGATCGGCGATTGGACAACAAGGAGGCAGGTAGAGACCCTCCTCGTGTCCTAACAGCTGATTGGGATGCCTCAGTTTCACTGCGGTGGTCCCGATCAGCCAGACTAAGCTGGCGTGAATGCTTTTTTTTTACTTTAGATGCGGCGGTGTCTTAAGGGTTATTACCAGGCATCACCACGATCAGTGAGGTCCAGTATTAGCCACGGGTGCCAGCTATCGTTAGGCACTGGGACAGACCCGATATGAACCGAGTGACCCCGCGTTATATCACCGGAGTGGGCGCAGGGTGTATAGGTACGCCCTGCATCCTTAATAGTTTAAAGTTAAAATAAACAAAGATTATGCATTTCAGGGGAACCATCCCCTACTTCTTATATGTTTTATCACATGATATGTTGCTGCTAGACTCCACCCACCTTAATTTGGGCACCAGTTTATGACCTATGTATTACCTGCATATACTTACATTCTGCATATTGATCTGAAGAAGGGGGTGGCTCTCCCGAAACACATAATCTTTGTTTATTTTAACTTTAATAAACCCTCCATTGTTTTTTCTAAATCCTAGTTCTCTGGCTCGGGTTAATTTGACTCCATTTGGAAAGAGCAGCGCATCTCTATGGTCAATTTTTTGCTAATTGTACTGCTTCACCCAGGACTGGTTTTCCTTCTCCTGCGACCAAAGGCACAGCAGCTGTTTCAGCAACCATTGTAACCCCATATATGGGTTGATACACAATTGTTTACTTGCTCTAAGGTGAGCGGCCATTACTAAGGGCTTTCTCATTGCCCCCTAATCTTTTCATCCAGTAGTCTAAGTGATAATACAGACAACGCCCCTATGTTGGTCTCTCTCTTTTTCTTATACCAGCAGGTTCAAGTATAACAGAAGAAGCAAGCAAGAAGACAACCTACTAATAAGACAAATAGATGGGGCAGCAAAGAAGGGGGATGTCCTTATTATGGAGGACTTTAACCTTATATAGACTGGGGAGCTAAAACCTGCAGGTCCAGCAAGGGAAAGAGGTTTTTGGCAATAATAAAGGACAATTACCTTGCTTCTGGACCTTATACTAACCAATAGACCAGACATGGTATCCAAGATAGAGGTGGGGGTCATCTTAACAATAGTGACAACAGCATTATAAGTTTTCATTTATCCTATAAAAGGATGTCTACTAGTGGGGCTACTAAAACAAT
This sequence comes from Hyla sarda, assembly GCF_029499605.1. Classification (NCBI taxonomy): domain Eukaryota; kingdom Metazoa; phylum Chordata; class Amphibia; order Anura; family Hylidae; genus Hyla; species Hyla sarda. The sequence continues at coordinate 22,907,311 of NC_079189.1, forward strand.
AAACTTCAGAAAGGCCAATTGTCAGCAACTAAGAGAGAACCTCAGTGGCATAGATTGGGACCGTGCCCTCAGTAATAGAAATACACAAGCTAAATGGGACATTTTTAGAACCTTCCTAAATAGATCTTGTGGACAACATATACCCTATAGAAACAAATGTGTTAGAAATAGGAGAAGACCAATGTGGCTAACCAAATCTGTTAGAAATGTAACAGATCTTAAAAAAAGGAAAAAGCCTTAATACATTTTAAAAAGCTGAAAAATTATGAAGTGAAGAATAAAGTCTGAAAACAATAAATAAAATGAGCAAACATTTAAACAGAGAGAAGGATTGCCATAGAAAGTAAATAGAAACCCCAAATATTCTTCACCTACATGAATAATATAAAACTGAGAATGTTGGCCCCCTGAAAAATAATCTGGGCGTAATGGTTACTAATTGCCATTTTCTCCACTGAATTCACACAGGAAATTGCAGTGACGGATGACATGTGTAGGGATAATGTAAATTCTACTGATAATCTCACCTGTTTAACCCAACAAGAAGGGCATTGCCACCTTAACAACACAAATCACCGGGCCCAAATGGAACACATCCCAGAGTTTTGTAGGAATTAAGTACTGTGTTAGACAGACCCTTATTTCTTATATTTAAAGATTCTATAATGACAGGGATTGTTCCACAGGACTGGTGCTTAGCAAATTCTGTAAACTATAGGCCAATAAGTTTAATATCTGTTGTGGGAAAGATTTTTGAGGGTTTTCTAAGAGATCATATTCTTGGGTATTTCAATGAAAATAACCTAATAACAATGCAACAATATGGGTTTATGTGAGATCGGTCCTGTCAGACTAATCTGATCTCTGAACAGGGTAGGCTTTGTTAGGAGATTGCAGGTTATGAGCGCTGAAAGAATCCTTTCGGCGCTTGTAACCTGCAATCTCCTTACGAAGCCTATCCTGTACAGAATTCATTACCACGGCAGGAGAGCAGCAGTTAAATACCATTTTCATTTCACCCACACGCTTCCAATTGTTGTATGTTGCTACACAACCAACTTTTGTAAGCGGCTCCTACCTTTTATTTTATTCCCCCATTGGAGCGTGTTTACACTATGGAGCGCTTGTTTCTTCCCTTCTTTCAGACTAATTTGATCGGCTTCTATAAGGAGGTCAGTTATAGATTGGACCGGGGTGAAGCTGTGGATGTTATATAGCTGGACTTTTCTAAAGCATTTGATACTGTGCCACAAAAAAAGAAAGTTTGCACATAAAATGATACTTGGACTAGGGGAGGATATATGTAAATGAAACAGCAACTGGCTCAGTTATAGGAAGCAGAGGGTGAGTATCAATGGAACTTACTCTGCTTGAGTGACAGTAACAAGTGGAGTACCAGAGGGGTCAGTACTGGGTCCACTTCTTTTCAGTATGTTTAGTAATGACCTGTAGAGGAACTACGAAGAAGAATCTCTATATTTGCAGCTGGCACTAAACTGGGTAGGGTGATGACCACAGAGGAGGGTTACTTAATATTACAGAGGGACCTGGGGAAGCTGGGGACTTGGTAAATAAAGTTAAATGTGGACATGGTAATTGAAGGTAAATGTGGATAAATTAAATGTAAGGTTATGGAGTTAGGCAGTAAAAAAAATTGTACAATTCTGCTTAATTATGTGCTAAATAATAAGACAATAAATAAAATTTTTCTGAAAAGGACTGGGGGGGGGGGGGTCAGTGAGCTTAATTTTATTGATCAAAGCAAGGCAGCGGCTCCCAAGGCTAACAAAGTCATGTGATTTATCAAGAGAGGCATAGAGGCACATGATAAGGATATAGTTTTGCCTCTGTATAAATAATTAGTCAGACCACACATGGAGTATTGGGTCCCTGTATATAAAAAGGACATGGCAGAACTGAGAAGGGTACAGAGGAGGGCAACAAAGATAATTGATGGTATGGGAGGATTACAGGAACAAGACAGGTTATAAAGCTTGGGGCTATTTAGTTTATAGATATGACATCTTAAGGGTGATCTGATCACAATGTACAAATATATGAATGGACAGTACAGATATCTTTCTAGTGATCTTTTTTTATATCTAGGCCCACATAAGATTCCCCCATATTAGGCAGCACATAGTTAGAGCCCCCCTTGAGGCAGCACATAGTGGGATTTGAACACAAGGCCCCAGCGCTGCAAGGCAGCAGTGCTAACCTCTGAGCCACCATGCTACCCTTAGCACACATCTAATATCCACGGTTGCCAAAATGGACAGAGATGTCAGCAGAGAGTACCAGAAAAATTAGGCATGTACACATGCCTGAAAAATTTGGTATTGTCGCAGCTGCATCTGTAGCAGCAGCCAAAAAAATTGCAGCACCATAACAAGTGCAGCAGCAGAGGCCAGAAAAATTAGGCATGTAAACATGGATGAAAAATTGGGTATTGTCGTAGCCGCAGCTGTAGCAGCGGCCAGAAAAATTTCTGTTTGTTTTTCCAGGCAGAAAGTACCCTAAAACATTGCGGCTTGAACCCTAGTTGGTGGCGGGTAAGTCACGCAAGTCAGCCGGCATTCAGAGTTCAAATACAGCAGCGTGTGGACCATTTTTAGGCCAAGGCAGCTCATCTGATCAGGCCTTGTTCAGTCAAATGTATCGCCCAGTGTCAGTCCCTTCGGGATCCATCCCTCATTCATCTTAAGAAAGGTGAGGTAATCCAGACTTTTTTGACCAAGGCGACTCCTCTTCTCAGTGACAATACCTCCTGCTGCACTGAAGGTCCTTTCTGACAGGACACTTGAAGTGGGACAGGCCAGAAGTTCGAGCGCAAATTGGGATAGCTCAGGCCACAGGTCAAGCCGACACACCCACTAGTGAAGGGGTTCATCGCTCCTCAGAGTGTTGATATCTGCGATTAAGGCCAGGTAGTCTGCTACCTGTCGGTCAAGTCGTTCTCTGATGGTGGACACCGAAGGGCTGTGGCGATGCGTAGGACTTAAAAAGCTCTGCATGTCCTCCATCAACAGCATGTCTGTACAGCATCCTGTCCTTGTCGGCATGTTCGTGGGAGGAGGATTACTTTCACCTCTTCCCCTATTAGATCCCTGTCGTGCTGTGACATGACCCTTATACGATGTGTACAGCATGCTTCTTAATTTATTTTGGACCTGCTAAATCCTTTCCGCCTTGCTGTAATGCGGTAACATGTCAGGCACTTTATGTTAATACCGGGGGTCTAGTGGCGTGGACACCCAGTACAGGTCGTTCTTCTTCATCCTTTTTATACGAGGGTCCCTCAACAGGCACAACAGCATGAAAGACCCCATTTGCACAAGGACGGATGACGAGCTACTCATGTCCCATTTCTCATCCTCAGTGATGTCAGGGAAGGTATCATCTTCTTCCTCCCAGCCACGTACAACACTACAGGAACCAGATAGATGACAAGGAGCACCCTGGGATGCCTGCTGTGGTTGGTCTTCCTCCTCCTCTTCAAAGCCACATTCCTCCTCTGACTCCTCTTTCTCACAATCCTCTTCCAGCGTTGCCGCAGGTCCAGCAAGCGATGCTGATAAGGCTGTTTCTGGTGGTGATGGTGTCCACAACTCTTCCTCTTCACGCTCATCTACTGCCTGATCCAGCACTCTTCGCAGGGCACGCTCCAGGAAGAAAACAAACGGTATGATGTCGCTGATGGTGCCTTTGGTGCGACTGACCAGGTTTGTCAACTCCTTAAAACGACGCATGAGCCTACAGGCATTGCGCATGAGCCTCCAGTAACGTGGCAAAAAAATTCCCAGCTCCGCAGATGATGTCCTAGCACCCCGGTCATACAAATATTCGTTGACGGCTTTTTCTTGTTGGAGCAGGCAGTCGAACATTAGAAGTGTTGAATTCCAACGTGTCGGGCTGTCGCAAAGCAAGTGCCTCCCTGGCATGTTGTTTCGCCGCTGGATATCTGACAAGTGCGCCATGGCCATATAGGAATGCCTGAAGTGGCCACACACCTTCCTGGACTACTTCAGGACATCTTGTAAGCCTGGGTACTTGAGCACAAAGCGATGTACAATCAGATTACACACATGTGCCATGCACGGCACATGTGTCAACTTGCCCAACCTCAATGCCGCCAACAAATTTATTCCGTTGTCACAAACAACCTTGCCGATCTCCAGTTGGTGTGGAGTCATCCACTGGTCCACCTGTGCGTTCAGGGCCGACAGGAGCGTTGGTGCGGTGTGACTCTCTGCTTTGAGGCAAGTCAACCCCAAGATGGCGTGACACAGCCGTATCCGGGATGTGGAATAGCACCTGGGGAGCTGGGGGGTGCCGGTGATGTGGAGCAAGACGCAGCAGTGGAAAAGGACTCGGCCGAGGATGTTATGGAAGAGGATGGAGTAGGAGGAGTAGAGGAGGTTGTTGGCTGGTAAACGGGTTGTTGGCTAATGCGTCGGACATTGCTGGGAACAGCTCGCGGCTGATCGGTTTCCTGAGAGGTGGTGCTGTGGAGCTGCGAGCCACCACCCCTCTGAGCGCAGCCTTGACAACCTGAGATGATAGGATAGACGGCCTGTCTGGGTGGGATAAAGAAATGAAATGCTGAATGCCCGAAAGGTAAGATTTAATAGTGCTATGAGACAGGTGCAGAGAAGAGTGGCAGAAACCGATGAAAGATAGAATGATAGTGGTGTTGTAAGAAAAGGGGATGCTATGTTGAGACAGATAGGACCTAAAGGTATCGTGTGCTGCATGATAGGCCTTTCTGGTATTGGGAGCTAAAGCGTCGGACATTAACTCCCGGGCCACCTTTGTATAATAATTCAGTTAAAGATTAATTGTGCCAAGCAAGGGGGTTGTGTTCCTACTGCGTCTGCTTGCGGAGCCTCCTGTGAAAAGAGATGGAAATTAGCCCAGGACAGAGCATCTGCAGCTGTGTTGTCTACCCCCGGTATGTGTCTGGCTACAAAATTGAAGTTGTGTTGTAAGGACACCCAAACTAACCTGCGCATGAAAGACATGACAGTGGCATGCCTGGAACTGCCCTTGTTGACTATGGCCACTGTCGCCTGATTGTCACACTGAAACTCCACCGTCTGCCCTGACCACTTGTCGCCCCATGTCACTGCAGCTGCTACAATGGGGAAGACCTCAAAAAGCGCTGAAGTGCTGCCGAAGCCTGCCAGAGCCAATACTTGATTGGACCATTGGCCCGCCATCCAACTGCCGCCCCACACTGCACCATAACCGGTGGAAGATGAAGCATCAGTGCAGATCTTGGGGGACAACTCGGAGGCTGGCGGGACAAACATAGCCGTCCCATTCCATTGCACCATGTACCTATCCCACATGTTCAGGTCAGCCAGGGCTTAGCAATCTAACCAAACCCTACTGTGTTGTTAAGGGACACCATGCAGTAAAGACAATATTCTGTATACGAATGCTCTGCCCTGCGGAATTGCTTGCATAGCAAATGCCAGCATTTCCAGCAAGCTCTGCAACTCGCCCTTGGTCGTGACCTGAGAGACTGTGTACTTGTGAATGGTGTCTCTGATACGGTTGAGTTTGTCAGTGGGCAAGCTGACTTGCATGGTGACTGAATCTAGGATTACTCCCAGAAAGGTGAGGCACTTAGCTGGACTGACCGTTTTCTTAGGAGACACTGGCACCCCAATATCAGCAAACAGTTTCAGCAATCTGAGCAACTGGTCCGGCTCTTCCCTCGGGCGACTGAGCAGAAGAAAGTCATCCAAGTAATGGATGACCTGGCTGCATCCAGAGATATTAACCAGCAGCCAGTGCAATGCCTGGGCCAGTTGGTCAAACAGCCATGGGCTGCTCTTGCATCCGAATGTCAACTTGGAAGCAAAATAATATACACCCTGCCATTTGAGCCCGAACCATTGCCACTGGTCCCTGTGCAAAGGAAGCAACTTGAAGGCATCTGTGATATCCGCCTTCGCCATCCAAGTTCCTGGGCCGAGCGCCAAGATGACCTGAATAGCCTGGTCTATGGATGAATAGTGCATACTAAACTCCTCGGATGGAATGAGAGAGTTGATACTGGGGACAAGTGACCCATGAGGAGCCGACAAGTCAAATATCGGTTTCTTTTTCACATTGAACTTGCCTGTTACCACCCCTACCGAGCTGACCCTCCAAGAACTGAATGGAGAAACTAACAAGGGGCCAATCATGTAACCTTTCATTAGCTCAGCATTTATTAATTCAGTGACAACAGCGGGATTGTGTACAGCAGACAGCAGATTGTCACATTCAAACGTGGCCTGCGGCAGTGTGACCATGCCGGCGTGGAAGCCTCTGTCAAAACTATTGCTCAACCACTGAACCCAGTCTGGGTGATCCATGAGCAGAGCAGCCAGGACTGGAGTGCATACCCCGCCTGGTCATGCTGGCCCTTTCTGCCAGCATGCAGAGCCTGGATGTGCCCTGAAGCAGTAGAAGCAGACGTGTAATAACCTGCAATTGCTGAAGTTGCAAGAAGACATGTTATAATTGTTACAAATTTGTGAGCCGCCGAGATAGTGTACTGGACGCCCCAACTTGTCCACGGAAGGCGCGGACCTGCTGAAACTATCCGTGGAGGTGGAAGGTCGGGCAGCACCTTGCTCGCCCTGTTGAGCCAGCCCTACACACCACGCGGTAGTATGTGTGATTGATTGACAGGAGGCACATGCCAGGAATTTGAAATTCACGAAGTGGCTGCAGAACATCTGCGAATCTTCAATGCTCCAGTCTGTGAGGTACCCATCTTGGCTGAAGGCCGCCGCTGCCATGGCTGAGAAACTTCTATGATAATCGTAGAAATGGGAACCACCGTACTTGTATGCGTATTCAGTAACCCTCAGCAAATACAGGTCGAGCTCCTCTCTGCACTCCGGCCTGGCTGAGCATATTACTTCCCTGTATTTGCTGAAGGCAATCACAAACTCGTGGATATTTAGCTTCCGTTTCAGCCTGGTGTCCTTACTCTTAAGGACAACAGATAAGTCAGTGCACGCTACCGTTCTGGTGTCCTCTACATCGAAGGCAGATAGCAACAGGGACGCCAAATTAATGTCCTTCCCCTCCAGTATGTCCTTTCTCAGAGCCGCTGGGACAAAATGGACTGGTGACACCCTTGGTGGCCCAGAGCGCCTACCTGGGTTGCCTTCCGGAACAGGGGCAGACATCTGTGTAGGTGTTGGCACCTGCAATGCTGCTGGAGCTGGGGGCCCCTGAATGCCCCTTCTCTCCAGAGACTCCAGTCTGCCCATCATGGAAGTCATCATTGCATGCAGTTCAGAGAGGGTGGACTGGCCCGAGGTCCCTTCCTGACTGTCACTAGCCCCCTGATCAGCCATGAGGAGCTTGTATAAATCTGCTTTCCGGGCGGTTGCTGGAAATGGAATTGCCCTCTTGCGCAACTCTTCCATCAACTTGGGGATCGTCCAAGCCCTGTAAGCTGCAGAGGAGGGTGTCCCTCGCACAAAGCTTCTAGCTGGCGTCTCAGGGATGGACATAGGGTCCTCTATGTCTGACACGTGAGACATGACCTGTCCGGGCCGTAACGGGTGCCGGGGAAAAAACGGTAAACATGAGCAACCTGATTTTAAAAACGTGTACCCCCCTTGCTGAGTTCTGACTGACCTTACCACCACTGTAACACAACAGTAAGACGACTGAAACGAACCGCAAACCGACTGTAACACCTGCGGACAACCGAATACATACTTAATGTTAGCTTACAGCTGCAGGTGACTGCCCGTGCAACTTGGCCTGACAGTGAGTCTGACCGAGAATGTGTGCATGACGCGTATAGTCATGAATAACTGAACCGTGAACACCTCCTGACTGCGAGTCAAGATTACAGTGTGCACCGTTCCTAACTAAACTAGCAATGGCTCTGAAGACGTGTCAGCAACCACCGCAGGCAAGTGGTCACCCTTGAAGAAGAGTAAAGATCGCAGTGACCACTACCCGTGTGACGAGAATGCTCTGCATACGTGACAGTAGCAATGATGCCTTGAACCCTATCTGACGTATCATGTCAGATATACAGTGATTCAGTGCCTATGTGTAACAGCAGCAGTGCATAACATTAACTAGTGTAACGGGAGTATTTGAGCATTTGAAATGAAATGACGTGACCTAGCGTCTGCTAGTGGAAGTGATGACCACCGTGAAACGTGAATAAATAACATAGTTACATAGTTACATAGTTAGTACGGTCGAAAAAAGACATATGTCCATCAAGTTCAACCAGGGAATTAAGGGGTAGGGGTGTATAACATGAATAACCGCCGTACAGTTGGTACTGACCATAGCCAAGTTTGTAAAGAACCAGAATGTAACGACCACCTAACTGGATACAGACCACCCAATCTGCAAGAGAAACAATCAGTGTTCTAACCATATGTATTGAGCCCCACCTACGGCCTCAGCCAGATAATTGCTAGCACCCACTAGCCCCCCCCCCCCCCTCTATGCGTGACACTACCCCAACCACACTAATACTTGACTCCCCATGCATCAGATCCGGTACCCCGATATGCATGACCACCGCCCCCAAACCAAACCCACAGTAATATATGGTATTATCATAGTATTGTTGACCTACAACCTGCCCCCTGCCTGCGATAGTGCATGTGTCAGGAAGCTGTGCCCTGACACCGGTGCACCATTACCCAGCCCCCCATTGCTGTATGGTACCAATATATGCTATTAACCATAACACATTTCACCTCTTTTTTTATTTTGCAGCGCCACCTGCTGCCCAACCGTGGAGCTGTGCTGCCGGGCCGTATATGCTCACTGACACGCTGTGACTCCGCCCCTTCAGAGCCCAGCGTGACACGTGAGACGCCGGCGCAGGGAGACCCACATGGGTCGCATCTCCCCGCGCCTGTCATGCTGCCAGCTGCCGTTGGACCCAGGCCGATATGAACTACGGCCAGCCCGGGCACGCGCTGCCCCGTCGGACTGCCGCCTGCATAACGCGCTGGGTGCCGGAGCCTGCCCGCCATGCGAGGGGAGTAACTGCAACAGACCAGGGTCCCAGTAAGTGAATCCTGCCGCAGGACACCCGGCACTTACCTGCACCACCACACACACGACCCAGCGTACGCAACGAAAGAACCCCCGTAATTTCGCTAACCCGGCATACGCCCAGAGGGAGGGGCCGGTGGCTGTTAAATAGCCAAAGCCCCTCCCACAAATTCAGCCTGCTAGGCTTCCCACAGTGGATTTTTTTTTTTTTTTTTTAAATAAACGTGCAGTAGATGACATGCATAAATTGACAGTGGCTTTCTAAATTTTTAGTTCTTTGGTATTAATTTGAGAAGCCATATATTATGGAGATGTAGATGTAGAAAAACAAAAACATATTTCTATGCACAGTGAATTATAGTGCTGCCTTTATTATTTTCCTAGAAAAACCACTTTTTGCATTTAACTCTGGTCTCACCAGTATTATAAAACATTTAGGGAAGAATATGCAGCCTAAAATACCAACACTTGAAGATATTATAGCAAATATTTCTACAAGAACTGTATTCTTCCCAGTAACACTCATATAGGAGGGGATAAAAGCCACCCAGACACTGCAGACAACCAGCATGCTGAACGTGATGTTTTTAGCTTCATTAAAACTATCTGGTAAATTTCTGGCCACGAAAGCAACAATGAAACTAACAGCTGCAAGTAGTCCCATATAGCCCAGGAGTATGGAGAAGGCCAGCATGGACCCTTCATTACACTGGAATATTATCTTGTCTTGGTATAAGTGAGTGTTCTTTTCTGGGAATGGAGAAGATGTAGATAACCAAATGATACTTAGTAGGACTTGAAGAAATGAACAGAAGAAGACAACACAGTTTGTAATTTTCACACCAATAAATTTCCTCCAGAAACTTCCAGGTTTGGTGGCTTTGAAGGCCATGTAGACCATGATGGTTTTAGCCAGAATAGAAGAGATAGCTACTGAGAAGATGATCCCGAATGAAGTCTGACGGAGCATACAGGTGACATGTGTAGGGCGACCCAGGAACAAAAATACACAGAGGAAACTCAACATGATGAAAACCAGGAGAATGAAGCTCAGGGTTTGGTTATTTGCTCTGACCACCGGAGTATCTCGGAATAGAATGAAGATGCCCAAGATTGTAGATGTTTTGAAAAAACAAAATAATGAAATTATGGAGACTAGCAATACTATGGTGTCATTTTTGTAAGAGAGAAATTCAATAGGTTTCAGTACACACTCAGTCATGTCATTTGGCCATTGATCTTCAGGACATTTTAAACATGATACACTGTCTACAAAAAAAACAACAAAAAGAGAGCCGGACATGACAAATTTGTTTTCAAAAGTTGTATAAATCACTTTTTTTAACAAACCTAAAAGATGTCCAATATTCACACTGAGGGACATTTATCAATGTTTGCTTATGTATTCTTTTTTTTTTAGTAATTTTTTCCTTACTTTTTTTTTGCTTACGTGTGACTTATTTATCAACTGGTTTCAGCCTGTTGATAATTTTCTTTCACGTAAGCAATTTTTCCTTTTTTACTTTGGTAGTAGCTTTTTCTGCTCCATGTTTGAGATGGAGTAAATTTAGTCCATTTTTAACGCTGTTGCGACTTTTTTTTTGCGCAGTTGCGACTGTCGCAGTTAATAAATACCTGACTACCCGTAGTCCATTTTAAAATTATTACTACATAGTTAATTTTTGGAAAACTTGCTTTTCTCGCTTTCCAGTCAAAATGTCGCACGAAAAATCGTGTAGTCGCAGTTGCGACAATTTTGCGACAATTATAGTAAAGAAAACCTGACTAAACCCGTTGATAAATGTCCATAACTATGTCCATAAGACTAGGTTTCTACACAGGATTTTTTTTTTTTTTTTTCTTTGGGTGATTTTACTGCCACTGCAGTTTTTGAGTCAAAGTCGGAAGTGGATTCAAACAGAATGGATAAAGCAAGGGCTTACACTTCTCCTTCCTCATGAGTCCACATCTAACTTTGTTTTTCTTTCAAAAAAATGTCAGAAAAAACTGTGCGTAAACCTAGCTTAAAGGGGTACTCCAGTGGAAAAAAAAATTAAGGTCTTTATCAGGCTAAGTTTCCACTTGATTTTTTTTCTGGCAGTTTTTGGAAAACTGCCAAAGCAGTTTTTGAGCCAAATTTAGAAGTGGACCCATAAGGGAGGAGAAGTGTAAGTCCTTCCTTTATATGTCACATTCCTTTTGAACACACTTCTGCCTTTGGCTCAAAAACTGCAGTGGCAGATATCCAAAAACTGCCAGAATAAAAACCAAGTGGAAACTCAGCCTAAGTCAACTGGTACCAGAAAGATAAACTGATTTGCAAAATTACTTCTATTAAAAAATCTTTGCACTTCGTGTACTTTTTAGCAGCTGTATGCTACCGAGGAAATTATGTTCTTTTGAATTTCTTTTTTGTCTCGTCCACAGTGCTCTCTACTGACACCTCTGTCCATGTCAGCAACTGTCCAGAGCAGTATAGGTTTGCTATAAGGCTGTTCTCCTCCTCTGGACAGTTCCTGATACGGACATCAGGTGTCAGCAGAGAGCACTATGGACAATACAAAAATTTAATTCAAAAACAACAGAATTTCCTCCTCTAGCATACAGCTGCTAAAAAGTACAGGAAGGGTAAAGATTTTTTAATAGAAGTAATTTACAAATCTGCTTAACATTCTGGCACCAGTTCCTAAAAAAAAAAAAGTTTTCCACCGGAGTACCCCTTTAACTGCAATCTTTTTTTTACTGATGAACCAGGAGAAGGTGTTGCTGAAAACAATAATGAAGTTTTGACAAATTTCCTTAAAATTACAGTAGAAAAAAAAAACATATTAGATTTTTTGTTACCTGTTTCATTAGGTATTTCTCCCTCTGAGCATGGTAAACATTTAAAGCAGCATTTATTCAGAGCACGTAGAGACTGGGATCTGTAACAAGTATTTAGAAATAGAAAATTTGGAAGCATAATTATACAATGCTCAAAAAAAATAAAGGGAACACTTAAACAACGCAATGTAACTCCAAGTCAATCAAACTTCTGTGAAATCCCACTGTCCACTCAGGAAGCAACACTGATTGACAATCTATTTCACATGCTGTTATGCAAATGGAACAGACAACAGGTGGAAATTATAGGCAATTAGCAAGACATCCCCCCAATAAAGGAGAGGTTCTGTGGGTGGTGACCACAGACCACTTCTCAGTTCTTATGCTTCCTGGCCGATGTTTTGGTCACTTTTGAATGCTGGCGGTGCTTTCACTCTATTGATAGCATGAGACAGAGTCTACAACCCACACAAGTGGCTCAGGTAGTACAGCTCATCCAGGATGGCACATCAATGTGAGCTGTGGCAAGAAGGTTTGCTGTTTCTGTCAGTGTAGTGTCCAGAGCATGGAGGTGCTACCAGAGCAACAACCCAGCAGCAGGACTGCTACCTCTGCCTTTGTGCAAGGTGGAGCACTGCCAGAGCCCTGCAAAATGACCTCCAGCAGGCCACAAATGTGCATGTGTCCACTCAAACAGTCATAAACAGACTCCATGAGGGTGGTATGAGGGCCCAACTTCCACAGGTGGGGGTTGTGCTCACAGCCCAATACAAGTTAATGCTAGACCTCATGTGGCTGGAGTGTGTCAGCAGTTCCTACAATAGGAAGGCATTGATGTTATGGACTGGCCCGCCCATTCCCCAGACCTGAATCTGATTGAGTACATCTGGGACATCATGTCTCGCTCCATCCACTATCGCCATGTTGCACTAAAGACTGTCCAGGAGTTGGCGGATGCTTTAGTCCAGGTCTGGGAGGACATCCCTCAGGAGACCATCCGCCATCTCATCAGGGGCATGCCCAGGCATTGTAGGGAGGCCATACGGACACGTGGAGGCCACACACACTACTGAGCCTCATTTTAAGGACATTACATAAAGTTTAATCAGCCTGTAGTGTGGTTTTTCCACATTGATTTTGAGTGTGACTCCATATCCAGACCTCCATGGGTTGATAAATTTGATTTCCATTGATCATTTATGTGGGATTGTGTTGTCTGCACATTCAACTTTGTAAAGATACAAAGATTAGTTCATTCATTCAGATGTAGGATGTGTTGTCTTAGTTTTTCCTTTATTTTTTTGAGCAGTGTATGTTTGAATGATTTTAATAAAAATCCTTGAACTGATAGACCTTGGTTTAGGCCAACATGTCAGCACTGTTTAATAATACATGCCCCAATGGCTGGGAGACATAAAACTAATGCACAGAGGTGTACTTCAGCATGGTTGGATCCTCTGATTAGAACAATGGTGTATAGTGGTCCATTCTTTTCTGTGAGTGAAAATGGACATTACATACCAAACCTGAGGCGTCAGACAGTGTCTACACTAACCGTAACAGGCATTTGAATGACATTGGGCTGTACTCACACCTCTCACACAAACGAATGTCCAGCACTAGGTATGCGGATAAAATCTTTTCGTTTATTGAAGTTGCACAGGACAAACAGGTACAAGTAGTCTTTCTGACGCGTTTCGCGCTTAGATGCGCTTAGTCATAAATTAAGCGCATCTAAGCGCGAAATGCGTCAGAAAGACTACTTGTACCTGTTTGTCCTGTGCAACTTCAATAAACGAAAAGATTTTATCCGCATACCTAGTGCTGGACATTCGTTTGTGTTGGATCTATTGGGGAAGCCGGGGCGGTGCCGGCGGGTCCGAGACACAGGTGTGCGCACAGCAGGAGTGAGCTGTATCTTGCTTGGATACTTCATACTCACACCTCTCCTCCTCCACAGTCTGGTCAGTGAAAATGCCACATTTCTAAGTAGTTGTGCACCAATGTCAATGCCATTTGATTCTTCAAACATTTGTATGAATACCAGCATAGTGCATCTGAGTTCCTGCATTCAGTTGCCCATCCACACCCTGCTTTTGAAGCAAAAAGGTGTTTATTTTTCTTCATCTGGTATATTTTTTTATGTTACATTATGCTTCTATAGGGATATTTAGTGTATATCAAATCCATCATCTGTATGGAGCCCCGGCACTCTCACAGAATGGCGCGTCATAACCCCCGCCCGAAACGGGGGCCGCCTCGCCCCTTCCATATATCCCAATAGGAGAGCAGTTTGGCAATCTTTGGCTCTCCCATAGAGATACTTTATATGGAGGGGGTGTGGTGGCCCCCGCTTCGGGTCGAGGTCGTGACCTGCCATTCTGCGGGAGAGCCAGGACTCTGTACAGATGGAGGCCACATCGTTCGGACCCCCCGTGATCTAAAACATATCCCCTTTCCTGTGAACAGGGGATACATGTTTCTATTATGGCGGGAATGAGACTTGTCCTTTAAACAACCTGGTTTCTGGTTTTGTGTTTCCTGGACACTTTCTCCATTGGTCGGGGTTACTTTTCTTTACTTGTTAGATACTCCATCTGATACTTATAGTAATACTCCTGTTCGTGATTCCTGGGTATTACTGACTATGTTTCTGCCTTGTCCTTTGAAAACCAGTCCTGGAAGTAGCATTTTTATGTTTTGTCTTAATTTGTGAATATTCTTTACTAGAGATGAGTGAACTTTTCAAAAGTTTGGTTTAGTAGGTTTTTCCAAAGTTGGGCAAAGGGTTGGTTCAATCTTAACCTGAACTTCCCCAAAAAGTCATATATAAAGTCTAAGGGGGAGATTTATCATTGCTTTTAGAGCATTTTTCTGTCTATGTTTTGGCGCAGTTCAGACGCAAGCAGCAAATTTATCGACTTTTATGTGTCTTTTGATATAGACAGTTTCACTCTTTTTTTGCCTACCCGTAGAACTTTTTCTTTCTGACCATGCAGTGGTCTCATATTTATCATTTGCGACTTTGGTCAAAAGTCACTATTTTGTGTGCAAAGGTACTCTTTTAGGCGCAAAGCTACACCACCTATCAGTAGGCGTGGGAATCACTTCTACCTTCTGCAATTGAACCTTTAGTCTCTTGTGGACGACAGCATCCCACTCCCCTTCTATGACACCTGCTGAGGAACGCGGGTGATAGCTGGGTGGTCCTGGTGGCTATCTGCCACCCTGACCCATCGCTATTGCCAGACATCCCCGATTCCAGTGATGCCTGTCTTTAACCACTTAGACAATGCAATCAAATTTGATTGTAACGACTAAGATGCAGGTAAAAATGTCCCGGCAGCTCTGTGAAAGTAAGTAAAAACACCTAACCTGCCAAATTAAAGACCCAGAAAAGTGTCTACTTCCCTCCCTCACAAGTGTCTAGAAAAAGTGCATGGGGTAGACATTTTCCCACCACAAAATTCATCATCCTGCTGCGCCTTCTTGAGAAACAAGATGCACACTAGCCAAACCCACCACAAAAATAAACGTGGGAAAATAGCTGTATGGTAGACATTCTTTGATAAATCTAGGCCTAAGAGCGTATTTAGAAACCTTTGATAGTATTTTGCTGGGAAGAGTTCTTCTATTATCTTACCTGCTGTGGGGTAGGAACTATTCCACAGTCCCTATACAGTTCAAGCCTTATAAGGAGGAAAGGCTTCGTCTTCTGCGCGGAGGTCTCCCCAGCTTTGGAGCCTGGTCACGTTTCATATCATTGAGAGCCCTATGGCTGCACCACTGCATTAAACCCTTCACTTTTAAAGGGGTACTCCGGTGGAAAACATTTTTTTTTTTTTTTAAATCAACTCATGCCAGAAAGCCAAACAGATTTGTAAATGACTTCAGCCTGACAGTGAGGACATGCTGGGAGTTGTAGTTTTACAACAGCTAGAGAGTCATAGCTGAGCGCTGCTTTGCACATCCAATTCTTCAGTGATCTCTTGAGATCTTCTCCTTTGGCTTCTACTACTATACAACTCCTCTTATGGACCCGATATTGGATGTAGGTTGTTCTGTATGTGTTGGTCTATACGTGCCCAGTGTGCAGCACAACCAAGTAAGTACATTACCTTTTCTAGTCTTACCATTCATGCTAAGAGGATGACCGTACTAGTGCCTAGTGACTTCAATGACTAGGCTTGGCCTAAAATACAGATAGGTCATAGAATGCACAAAATGCCCTTCTGATGCATCTCTTCATTGTCTGTATTCTCTAGCTCTCTAAAATACATGGTTTGGACTCTCTCAGCTACAGGAATGAGGTGGTTTTATCTCTATCAGCTACTGTCATTCCTATAAGAATTCTCATTGGTAGTGGCTAACGTCCTATGAGTTCCAGGTCTCTGCTTCCATGAATTACCGGGGGATTCTTGAGCCAAGCTACTCCTCATCTTCTCACACTTGCAACCCACTTCTACTGACCAAAGACTGGTCTAAACCAGATTTTCTCCCTCAGGCCTTGAGGAAGCTGGGTTGAGCAAAGGTCTGACCACTGTTGAGGGGTTTCTACCATACATATATAAGTTTTAGTATTTAGTTACATTTCTATCTGATTGCTGTACTATCACAGAAATGCATTGAAGGTAAATAGAGTGTAAATATCATCTAGTGCTAACCTAAGGAAAGCATGTAATCAGAGGGCATCATTTAGGGGTAACTTATCTGACAACCATAAGGCACCACAATAAGGTGAACTGTCAGTATTGGCATTCTAACTAGTCTATATGCACATTCCACAAGACCTGCCAAAGTTAAAGGGGTACTCCAGTGGGAAACTTTTTTTTTTTTTTTTAATGAACTGGTGCCAGAAAGTTAAACCGATTTGTAAATTACTTCTATTAAAAAATCTTTACCCTTTTAGTACTTATTGGCAGTTTTATGCTACAGATGAAATTTTGTTATTTTTTAATTTCTTTTTTGTCTTGTCCACAGTGCTCTCTGCTGACACCTCTGTCCGTGTCAGGAACTGTCCTGAGCAGCATAAGTTTGCTATGGGGAATTTCTCCTGCTCTGGAAAGTTCCTGATATGGGCATCAGGTGTCAGCAGAGAGCACTTTGTACAAGACAAAAAAGACATTAAAAAGAATAGAATTTCCTCTGTAGCATACAGCTGCTAATAAGTACTGGAAGGGTAAATAGTTTTTTTAATAGAAGTAATTTACAAATCTAATGTGCAAGGAGAAGGTGAAAAAGTCGGCAGACTCACCAAGGCTTCTTTTTTCAGGGTTGCTTCTTAATTAAATACTCACATACAAAACTTTGTGCGAAAAGGGGAGAGAGGATCACATGGAGGGGGGTATTCACTGTCGGGCCAGACAGTGAATACCCCCCTCCATGTGATCCTCTCTCCCCTTTTCGCACAAAGTTTTGTATGTGAGTATTTAATAAAGAAGCAACCCTGAAAAAAGAAGCCTTGGTGAGTCTGCCAACTTTTTCACCTTCTCCTTGCACATTGTATTTGACTTGTCTCACAAGTCAGAGTACTACCTCAGCTTCGGGGATTACTCCTATTCATCCTAGATCCAGGTCATTTTCGGTGGTCAGCAGCAGTGCTGGACATTGATATCTCTGTTTTTTGCCTAATTTACAAATCTATTTAACTTTCTGGCACCAGTTGATTTAAAAAAAATGTTTTCCATCAGAGTACACCTTTAAGATCTTTCCAATTCTTACACTTGACCATTTTGTTTTATTCCCCTAACACATCAACTTCAATAAGTGACTGTGCCCATACTGTGAAATATCTCATGACAATGACACAAACCATGTGTTGAGATTTTTGCCACTATCAGTGGTGTTAATGCTATGATGCATCAATCTACAACATATCTCAGGTCATCTTTGAAAAACAAATTATAATGAATATCCATTACTCATTTATAAAAGACTAGCTGAGTACCTGGCGTTCCCCGGTTTTTCTTTCCTAATCCTTATTGGGGAGGAAAATCAACAAAGGAGGAAGCTTTTGACTTCATATCCCATCCTCATATATTGTTCTCACATCCCGTCCCCATATCCTGTCCTCATATCCCAACCTCATATCCCGTCATCATATCTAAACCTCATATCCTGACCTCCTATTCTGTCCTTATATGTCAACCTCATATCCCGTCCTCCTATCCCCTCCTCATATCCCGATCTTCTATCTCAACCTCATATCCTGTCCTCATATCCCGACCACCTATCCTGTCCACCTATCTCGACCTCATATCCTGTCCTCATTTCCCATCCTCATATCCCAACCTCCAATCCCGATCTCCTATGCCGACCTCATATCCTGTCCTCATTTCCTGACCTCCTATCCCGTCCTCATATCTCAACCTCATATCCCGACCTCCTATCCTGACCTCCTATTCCGTCTTCATATTCCATCCTCATATCTCAACTTCATATCCCATCCTCATATCCTGTCCTCATATCCCCTCATATCCTGATCTCCTATCTCAATCTCATTTCCCATCCTCTTATCTCAACCTCATATCCGTCCTCATATCCCGACCTCATATCCCGTCCTCACATCCCGTCTTCATATGCCGACCTCATATACTGTCCTTATATCCCATCCTCATATCCCGACCTCATATCCCGTCCTCACATCCCGTCTTCATATCCTGTCCCCAGGTGGGAATGAAAATAGAAGCTGAAAATAGAAGGGGACGTGGCTTTGTGGGACTGGGCGTGATTTGCAAGTCAGACCGCTGCACAAAAAGGGTAGATAAAAAAAGGGGTGGGGCTTAAAACATGGGCATGTCTTTTCAGATGGGGTGTGGCTTGCAAGCCGGATTGACATATTCACCAGGAGATGCAGAGCGGAGCTTGTGGAGTAAGGTACAGGAAGTCTCAAATACTTGCATGGGACTTGAAATGCTAACACATCTTTTATATAAGGGTGTAGGTAAGGGTTAATTTAGCTATCATATCTTTTTATTTGACATATAAGTAATATGTGTACCAGGTAGTATTGAAATATCTCCAGCTGTACGGAAGTTATGTGGGAACATACATTTCCCATAGACTTGTATGGGACTTTAAACATAATCCCCGCCCCTGGCAAATGGGGGGTGAGTAAGGGTTAAATCACCTATCCTATGTTTGTTGTAGACATATAAGTAACATGTGTGCCAAGTTTCATGTTAATATCTTTAGCCGTTTGGACGTGATGCTGGAACAGACACACACACACACACACACATACACACACATTGAGTTTTATATATATATAAATGAAAAAATAAATTACATCAGAATTTTTCCAAACTATTTTGTTATTATTGAACACCAGCTGATTCCCTTCCTGAGCTGAAGCATTGAAATGTCCAACAACTCTTGCGATTATTACTCCATTTTTGATGCTTTCATAATTAAGGAGGTCATAGAATGAGGACAATTCTCCTTTCTCATTAAAATGAACGTCTTCTCCAAGAGGATCTCTGAAATGAATTCTTCTTAGGTGCTATAAGATGAACAATACATTACTTGGGATAAACTAACAGTAACTGAAAATAATTTTCTGAATATGATATTAAAAAAGAAACTAATAAATATATATATACTAGCTGAGTACCCGGCGTTGCCCGGTTTTTCTTCCCTAATCCTTGTTGGGGAGGAAAATAAACAAAGGAGGAAGTTTTTGACTTCATATCCTGTCCTCATATATTGTTGTCATATCCCAACCCCATATCCCAACCCCATATCCTGTCCTCATATCCCGACCTCCTATCTCGTCATCATATCTCAACCTCATATCCCATCCTCACATCCCAACCTCACATCCCGTCCTCCTATCCCGACCTTCTATCCCGACCTCCTATCCCGACCTCCTATCCAGACCCCCTATTCCATGCTCCTATCCCGACCTCCTATCACGACCTCCTTTCCCGTCCTCCTATCCCTTCCTCCTATCCCCGACCTCCTATCCCCGACCTCCTATCCCTGACCTCCTATACTATCCTCTTATCCCGTCCTCCAATCGCGTCATCCTATCCTGTCCTCCTATCCCTTCCTCCTATCCCGTCCTTCTATCCCGACCTCCTGTCCTGTCCTCATATCCCATCCTTCTTTCCCGACCTCCTATCCCGACCTGTAATATGTGTACCAGGTATTTAAATATCTCCAGCCGTACAGTTATGTGGGAACATACCTTTCCCATTGATTTTCATGGGACTTTAAACAATAACCCCAACCCTCACAAATGGGGGTAGATAAGGGTTAAATTAACTATCCTATACTTTAAGTGGACATATAAGTAACATGTGACCAAGTATTATCGAAATATCTTAAGCAGTTTGGAAGTTATGCAGTAATATATATTTCCCATAGACTTGTATGGGGCTTTAAACATAAACCTCGCCCCTGGCAAATGGGGGTGAGTAAGGGTTAAATCGCCTAGCCTATGTTTGTTGTTGACATATAAGTAACATGTTTGCCAAGTTTCATGTTAATATCTTTAGCCGTTTGGACGTGATGCTGGAACATACACACATACATACATACATACATACACACACACACACACATATATACTACATACACACACAAACACACACACACACACATTGGGGGGAATTTATCATTGTATATAGAGCTATGTCTATTTTTTTGCATCTTTTTTTTTAGAAGTGTTTTGAACTTTTCATCCCATTGTCTACGGTTAATTCTACCATAGAGCATTTTCTACTGTAGAATCAATTTACTAACTGCGTTGTTTTTTTTTTGTGCAAAAAAATGCACAAACGGCATTTTCTTGCGCAAATATACACCACCTCGGAGGACACGTACCAAAAGTGTCTATTTTGGCACAGTAAGGACTGCAACTCCCATCCTGGGACAGACTCGGCCCATGATGGGATTAGTAGTCCAGGGGCTGAGGTGCAGATCGCACCGGGTCATTCTCTAGAGACCTGTTGCGATCCGCATGTATTAACTGTAAAAGTCGGCGGAACAAGCGCTCCACTGCGCTGCCACCGGCTCCTGTATAACTGCCATAATTAGTGTTGCTCGCGAATATTCGCAATTCGAATATTATTCGCGAATATCGCTATATATTCGTAATTACGAATATTTGTTTTTTGTTTTTTTTTTCCTTCACAGTACACATCACAGTGATCACCCCTCTCTGCTTCCAGCTGGCGCGCGAAAATTCGCATATGCAAAAATTAGCATATGCGAATTTTTGCGTATGTTAATTTTGTGTGTGCTAATATTCACATATGTTAATTTTCGCATACGCGAATGTTCGCATATGCGAAAATAAAACGAGAATATAACGAATATGCGAATATTCGCGAATATATGACGAATATTCGTCCATATATTCGCGAATATTCGCGAATTCGAATATGGCCTATGCTGCTCAACACTATTCATAATCCCCGCCGCCGGGAGAGGGGAGCTCTGATTGGTCAATAGCTATTAACCAATCAGAGCTCCCCTCTCTCGGCGAGGATTATGAATTATAAGAGCTGTATATAGGAGTCGGCGGGCAGCGCAGTGTAGATGCATGTGCCGCCAGCTTCTATAGTTAATAAATGCGGATTGCGGCAGGTCTCTGGAGAATGATCTGCTGCGATCTGCCCCTCTGCACTTGTACTACTACTCCCATCATGGGACAGAGTCTGTCCCATGATGGGAGTAGTTTGTAGTCCCGCAACGCTGAGGGATAGCACTTGCACATCCCCGGCTGCGGGACATTTTGAACTACTACTCCCATCATGGACAGACCCTGCCCATGATGGGAGTTGTAGTCCAGGGGCTGAGGTGCAGATTGCACCGGCGGGTCATTATCCAGAGACCCGCTGCAATCCGCATTTATTAACTATAGAAGTCGGCGGTACATGCGGCTACATCGCGCTGCCACCGGCATCTATATACAGTACACTGTCATAATTGATAATCGCCGCCGCCGGGAGAGGAGAGCTCTGATTGGTCAATAGCTATCCAGCAATCAGAGCTCCCGTCTCCCGGCGGGGATTATGAATTATGACAGTGTACTGTATATAGGAGCCGGTGGCAGCGCGATGTAGCCGCATGTACCACCGGCTTTTTAATTTAGACGCGGATCGCAGCAGATCATTCTGGAGATCTGCTGCGATCCGCGTTTATAAACGGCATTCAGTTAACCCGGCGATGCGCGGCATCGCACGGGTTAACTGGCAGAAGCCCCGCTGTTTCCAGCAGGGGACAACTTCTGCAACACCCCCCAGGACCATCTGTCGATGGTCCTGGTCAGCGATCACTGTGATTGGTCCCTGTGGACCAATCACAGTGAATGAGCTGACTGGGGGGTAAAGTTAATTTCCCCTGCTCTGCCCGCCGCTAGAAGTCCGGGCACAGCAGGTGAAGATGATGCCGACAGCTGCGGCGGGGACCGCGGCACTTACCGAACAACTGGAGGCACATGGGTTGGCGGTGGCGGGTAAGTGGAGGCGGCGGGTAAATGGAGGCGGCGGCATCTGCATCAGAGGCAGCAGTGAAGCTCTTCACTGTTGCCTCTGGTAGTTTAAAAAATACAACTCCCAGCATGCCCAGACAGTCCAGGCATGCTGGGAGTTGTAGTTCTGTAACATTGGTCCTTCAGATGTTGCCGAACTACAATTCCCAGCATGCCTTGGCAGTCTGGACATGCTGAGAGTTGTAGTTTTGCAACATCTGGAGGACTACGGTTTGGACACCACTACACAGTGGTCTCCAAACTGTTCTCCTCCAGTTGTTGCAAAACTACAACTCTCAGCATGCCCTTAGGCTGCTTGGGCATGCTGGGAGTTGTAGTTTTGCAACAACTTGAGGCACACTGGTTGGGAAACATTGTCTGTTTCCTAACTCAGTGTTTCCCTACCTGTGCGCCTCCAGCTGTTGCATAACTATAACTCCCAGCATGCACAGACCAACCGTACATGCTGGGAGTTGTAGTTTTGCAACTGCTGGTGGTGCACGTGTTGGAAAACACTGAGTTAAGTAACAAACTCTCAGTGTTTTGCAACCAGTGTGCCTCCAGCTGTTGCTTAACTACAGCCCCCCATGATGGGAGTTGTAGTTTAGCAACAATTGGAGACTCCCTTATTATGATCACGCTGCATAAAAAAAATTACTAACCCATATTTCTTGTTTTTCTTTTCTTCTCATTTCAGATACATGAATGTGGAGGACTACGTCTGATTCGGTGGACTGCGACGATGACCAGCGTTTTTTTTATTTTTTTATTTCAATAAAATGGTTAACGAGGGCTGTGGGGGAGTGTTTTTTTAAATAATTGTTTTTTCAATGTGTCCGTGTTTTTTATAATTACATTTTCAGGGTTGGTAGTGGAAGCTGTCTTATAGACGGAATCCATTACTATGCCAGGGCTTAGCGTTAGCACCAAAAACAGCTAGCGCTAACCCCCAATTATTACCCCGGTACCCACCACCACAGGGGTGCCGGGAAGAGCCGATACCAACAGGCCCGGAGCGTCAAAAATGGCGCTCCTGGGCCTAGGCGGTAACAGGCTGGCGTTATTTAGGCTGGGGAGGGCCAGTAATAATGGTCCTCACCCACCCTGGTAACGTCAGACTGTTGCTGCTGTTGTGTCTTGTCCCAGGAGCGCCATTTTTGATGCTCCGGGCCTGTTGGTACCGGCTCTTCCCAGCACCCCTGTGGCGGTGTTAACGCTAAGCCCCGGCTTGGTAATGGATTCTGTCTACTAGATGCCTTCCACTACTAAGCCTGAAAATTCAATTATAAAAGACACAACACATTGAAAAAAAAAATTATTTAAAAAAACACTCCCCCCACAACCCTCGTTAACCCTTTTCTTTTTATTTAAAAAAACTGCTGTTCATCGTCGCAATCCACCATATTTGACATAGTCCTCCGAATTCACGTATCTAAATTTCAAAGAAAAAAAAAGTTTCACATTTTTTTTGTTTCCGCACACAAGCAAAAACGCAAGTAAAAAACACAAGAAAAACTGACAAAACTAAGGAAAAAGCTGGCACAGTTTTTCTGATGTTTTTTATGATGCATAAAAAACCTCAACAGAATCCTGGCCTCAAAGCAATAGAACAAGATCCCTACGTCCACTTTTCCTGTGAGGTAGAGAAGTAGTGTACGGTAGAGTGAGGGGAGGCGATTCTATATTTGCACAAGATTTATCAAAGGAGTGTAAATTAGACAAGAGTGTAAAGTGGTAGAACTGTGTCTACAATAGACAAATAATGATAAATTCCCCCCATTGAGTTTTATATATATATATATAGATATGCTGAGATTAAAGGGGTACTCCGCTGCTCAACTGTTTCAAATGTTGGAGTCGGCCCGGGAGCGTGTGACGTCATAACCCTGCCATGACGTCACCGCCCGCCCCCTCAATGCAAGTCTATGGGAGGGGGCGTGACGGCTGTCACACCCCCTTGCATAGACTTGCATTGAGGGGGTGGGCCGTGACGTCATGAGGGGGCAAGGCTATAACATCACGAGCTCCCAGCGCTTGCTCTAGCCTTCTGAACATTTTGTTCCAAATGCTGAGCAGCGGAGTACCACTTTAACTCTGGGCCTGTCCTCCGCCACAACCAAAAAGACACGGTTTCAGTTCACTAAAGCAGGGCTACATCCTTCATGCAAACTGGCTTCTTATCAGGTTTATTAACACATGTTGCAGGATACAAAACAAAAATACAGGAAACAAAATAAAAACCTGGTCTGTCTAGACACTGATTGTACAATACAGTACCTATCTGCCAACTGGTGGGTCAATCTCTACCAGTTTAACCTCTTAAGGACGCAGGGCGTACCTGTACGCCCTGCACCCGGTCCCGGTGTTTAAAGCGGCGTCACTGCATCACACCGGGTCGGTCCCGGCTGCTATTGATAGCCGGGACCCTGGGCTAATAGCGCTCGGCACAGATCGTTGTGCCGCGCGCTATTAACCCTTCAGACGCGGCAATCAAAGTTGATTGCCGCGTCAAAAACGAAAGTAAAAGCTTCCTGGCAGCTCAGTCGGGCTGATCGGGACTATCGCAATATAATTGTGATGTCCCAATCAGCTAGGACGCGAGCGAAGGTCCCCTTACCTTGTTCCATCGCGTCCGATCAGCGTTTGATTGCTCCAAGCCTGAGCTACAGGCTTGAGCAATCAAGACCCTAGAACGCTGATCCATGCAAAGCTATGGCTTTGCAAGGATCAGGGTAAAAGATCAGTGTGTGCAGTGCTATAGGTCCCTAAGGGAGCCATAACACTGAAAAAAAAAGTGTGAAAAAAAAGCTAATAAAGGTCATTTAAAGGGATTATCCAGGAAAAATCTTTTTTTTACATATCAACTGGCTCCAGAAATTTAAACAGATTTGTAAATTACTTCTATTAAAACATCTTAATCCTTTCAGTACTTATGAGCTGCTGAAGTTAAGTTGTTCTTTTCTGTCTAAGTGCTCTCTGATGACACGTGTCTCAGGAACCGCCCAGTTTAGAAGCAAATTCCCATAGCAAACCTCTTCTACTCTCTGCAGTTCCCGAGACAAGCAGAGATGTCAGCAGAGAGCACTGTTGCCAGACAGAAAACAACAACTCAACTTCAGCAGCTGATAATTATTGAAAGGATTAAGATTTTTTAATAGAAGTAATTTACAAATCTGTTTACATTTCTGGAGCCAGTTGATATATAAAAAAAAAAAAGTTTTTTTTCCTGGAATGCCCCTTTAACCCCTTCCCTAATAAAAGTTTGAATCACCCCCTTTTCCCACAAAAAAAAACTGTGTAAATAAAATAAAAATTATCTTTTGTGGTATCGCCGCGTGTGTAAATGTCCTAACTATAAAAATACATCATTAATTAAACCGCACGGTCAATAGCGTACGCGCAAAAAAATTCCAAAGTCCAAAATAACGTATTTGTGGTCAGCTGAACTAATTTATGCAGGAAAAGTCAGCAACCGCCGAGCCGAGAAGTTTGTGATGAATCAAATTTACTGTAAGTTCGCTCATCTCTAGCAGCGACGCCTCCAGGGCTGCGCAATACTATCCTGCGACATAGTTGTCTCTGAGGGACCTTCACCCTCCGTTGAGACAGCATTGGACATGGCCACACAGGTTCAGGAAAGGTAAGCACTAAAGCAGTGGTCTCCAACCTGCGGACCTCCAGATGTTGCAAAACTACAACTCCCAGCATGCCCGGACAGCCAACGGCTGTCCGGGCATGCTGGGAATTTGAGTTTTGCAACATCTGGAGGTCCGCAGGTTGAAGACCACTGCAATAAAGTAACAAAAAAAAAAACTACCCAAGTTGACAATAAAATCCATTTCACATGGTGGATATAAACCCCACAAAAGAAAATAACTCATGTCGCTTGCTGATATACTGCAGGAGGGACTCCGAAATGGCTACTCTACAGGGTAAAATACGCTGTCCTCAGTGGCGGTAAGTTCTGTGTAAAAGGCGCTGAGAACAGCTGATTTCAACATTTGAGCCAAAATTACTAACAACTTGCACCAAATGATAAATCTGGTGCATGTCCACGAAAACCAAAGTGAAAAAAAAATGGTAAAAAGAAACTGTCAACAGGCAAAATTGATAAATACCCCCCAATATCCATAGCTGTGTGACCAAGCAATATGATCACTGGGATTAAAGTGAACCTGAGATATCCAAAATATCAGCCTTGTTGGCATGTAGGCCAATAGATACACAGAAACCATAACCAGTACAAATTACATGAACAAACAGGGGGGGGGGGAGACAGACAAGACTTACCAGACACACAGACATACAAGCAGCCGTCCTCCAGAGTCCACACCCTGCATCCCGAACGCTCAAAACCTAAAAAGGAAAATGATCTCATGGAGGAGCCAGAGAATCTGTGTTAGTCATAAGTGGAGTGCAATATATTCAAGGAATTTTCAGCGTTCCCAAACGAGCCCGCCAGAGACGCAATAATATACCATTGTGTGGAGGCGAAGGGGCGAACTATGTATATAAGTTCCGAGGCAAGATAATGTTTGGTCAGGAAGATAAGGTGTCATTTTTACCGACAAATGCACTACGTAGAAGCGGAATCCCCCAAAAGTTACAAAATGACATTTTTTCTTCAATTTTGTCGCACAATGAATTTTATTTTTCCATTTTGCCGTGGATTTTTTTGGGTAAAATGACTAATGTCACTACAAAGTAGAATTGGTGGCGCAAAAGATAAGCCATCATATGGAATTTTATGTGCGAAATTGAAAGCGTTATGATTTTTAGAAGGTGATGAGGAAAAAATAAAAATGGAAAAACGCTGAGTCCAGATGGCCCATCCAACTGTCCCTTGCACTGGAAAAAGAGTATTTCACTTCTGTTGCCACACTTGTCATCATCCATACGGTATGGGTCACTCACAGTCCCCTGCTGTGTGTCTCCTGCAAGGATTGTGGCCCACATTTATCGTTGTCTTTAGACTGTTTTTTGTGTCTAAAAAAGGGGCAAAAAAGGCGCAAGCAGGGTTTTCTGTGCCTTTTTTTGCCCCTTTTTGTTTACACATTTCTCCTGATTTTGAGTTGCAATCCACTGATTTTGGCAATAGACATGATATGGAAGGGATTTATCATTGCCCCTTTTTGTAAAAAGGAGCAAAAAAAGGCGCAAAGCCATTGAAAAGTCTCTAAAACTACACCAGCTCAGACATGGCGTAGAATTTTGGTATATGTGAACACAGAAATTTTAGAAAATGTGACCTGCACAAAATTTATCAAAGCTCTTTTACCTTTTAATAAATTTGGTGCTCCTACACATTATCAGCGCACAAAAAAAGGTGTAAAAAATGCTTCACTTGCACTGCAATGATAAATGTGGGCCTGTGTGCTTCTCCCTCACAATCCACTCTGCTCAGACCACCGTCCACTCATCTTCAAAAGGCAGTGTTCAACTGCCTTTCCTTTTCCTTGAAGAAGTCTTTCCAGGTGGCTTTGGGAAACTTGGGTCACTTCTTTAGCCACAACATACTTCACCTTTTCATTGGTACATTCTACTCTCATTCTTACCTTAAAGGGGTGCTCCAGTGGAAAACTTTTTTTCTTTTAATTTTTTTTTATAAACTGGTGCCATAAAGTTAAACAGATTTGTAAATTACTTCTATTAAAAAATATTTACCCTTCCTGTAATTTTTAGCAGCTGTATGCTACAGAGGGAATTATGTTCTTTTTTTAATTTCTTTTTTATCTTGTCCACAGTGCTCTCTGCTGACACCTGATGTCCATATCAGGAACTGTCCAGAGAAGGAGAAAATCTCCATAGCAAACCTATGCTGCTCTGGACAGTGACAGATACGGGCATAAGTGGTCAGCAGAGAGCACTGTGGACAAGACAAAAAAAGAAATTAAAAAATAACAGAATTTCCTCGGTAGCATACAGCTGCTAAAAAGTACAGGAAGGGTAAAGATTTTTTAATAGAAGTAATTTACAAATCTGTAAATTTGTTGACTTATAAAATTGACTTATAAAGACTTTAAAAAATTCTTTCCACCGGGTGTACCCCTTTAATCAGCCACCCATTACAAGGCTTTTGGCCATCTTTGCTGCATCCTATGAAGAAGGTTCAAACACCATCACTCACTTCCATCACCAAGTCCTTAATTTTCTTGAGACAGACTCTACTCCAAGTCCTGTGCCTACTGACTTTCTTCTGGCATTTTCTGGGATAAACCCAGACCTCTCAGGAACATTAACCCTCACAGCCTCATCTGTAGGCTGAGAGTTCTTCAGACCTTTTTTCACCCACACTTTCAGTTGTGCCATGGTCTTTACCTGCAGCGTTAAGAGTTTCTGGTTTATCCTCTGCTTTAGAGAACTTCTCTGTCTCAGCATCTTTGCTTTTAAACTTTATGTTCTCTTCAGCTTCTGAGGACTTCTTACATGGTTTCTCCTCAGTCTGAGCTTCAGAGAAAATCTCCTACTTTCTGTCATCAAGACTGACTGACTCGATCTTTCAGATGACTCATATCCATAGCAATTCTTTCTTCTTGCTGCTAGACCCTGGGGCACTTTTTTTCCTCTGACAGCTACTTTCGTTTTCCCTATTTGTAAGGGTTTTGGCCTCTTGGGCCCAAGGGAAGCTCCCAGATAGTCTCTCACTGTCTCTCTGCTCACTCCAATCTCCCCCCCCCCGCCGCCACTGTCTTTCTGCCGTTTGACAGAAATTACAAGGATTCTGGGGCCTTCAACAATGTCTGGCTCTGGCTGTACACAAAGAGTTAAATTACTCTAGTTGGGCTGCAGATGCTTGGAGCTCCCCTGTGTCGTCTGGGTGTGGTTCTTAGCTCTGCTACCTGTATCCCTGATCACCTTCCTATTTAAGCTAGGAGCATTGATCAGTTCAAATTCTATGAAAGGTTATACCTTAACTGAGACCTTCTGCTTACTGTATGCCTGCTTGTTTATTGATCTTTGGCTTTCCCTTGACTCTTCTCTTGCTCTTCGTTCCTGTACTCCACTATCTCCTGGTACTGACCTCGGCTAGACTGACATTGATTTGACTATGTGTGTGTCTTAGTGTATCTTTGTTAGTTTGTGTGGCTCCAGTTGTTTCCTGACTCCTACTGTTTTTGCATTTTACAATTTTGACAACGCTGCCCAGAACTTAGCAGGGAGGGTTTGTCACCGTGGTTGTCGATCCATCACTTAGGGTGGATAGGCAATAGGTGGGGATAGTGGCTGTGGGTTAGCTGGGCTTCACTGTTCCCTGCTCATATGTGACATCGACCTTCCTCGTCGCGATCCGTCGCTGGTCCAGATGTCACACCTCAGCCATACAGGACTTTATCCATGAAACTAGTCATGGCATCCAGCTCCACATGTATTTCATTTAGTACTTCTGCACTTTCTCAAGCTTTGTACTCTTCTTTTTCTGTTCTGAGGAAGCAAACAAGATATGCCCCACTTTGGGCTCAGCACCTTCCACAGCTTTCGGTCACTGACAATTACTCCACGTAACAGTGAAATTCTAGCCCGACCTTGGGCTCATGATCAGCTGGTGGATGGAACCTCTCCTCTTGCTCCTGCTCCATTTCTGGCTTTGCAGAAGACTCTCTTTCAGACAAAGGCTCGCTTGTCCCTCAAGTTCCTATATCTTCCTGTACTTTACTCACGATCTGTTCTTCAGCTCTCTCTTCACTTTCTATTTTCCCACTGTGGTCAAATTTCTCATATGACTGGGAGATCCGTATCTGACCAACGTCCTCTGACTGCTGACAAGCTGCGTTCTAAGTCTCTGTTTCCCTTTCTGCAGGTACCCCAACAATACCCTCTGCTGGAGAACTCTCAAACAGTGTAGCTTATAAGTTAGGTGTTGTGTGCCTATCAGGTATACCCTCTCTACTCACACGACTGCCTTTCCACAATTGCTGAAAATATGGAAAACCAATACCAAGCACTACATCATACTCCAAAGTGGGATCTATCCCAACCTTGTGACTCAAAGTACCATAGGGAGTTGAAAACCAAGCATTAACCATTTTATACCCCCAAATTTCCCCTGGCATATATTCTGAAACAGGGTCTTGCCATCTGCAAATGACCCTCACCCTGCACACTATTTGCCATGAATCTAAGAAGGCAAAAACCTTTTTACCATAATCTGTGAGAAGGTGAAAGGGATAATAGTTGATAGTCAATAGTTGATATGTGTCACCGAGGTTCCTGACCTTGGTGAAGTGAGAGCCGATAATTTTTCCAGTGTCTGTGCTGCATGTTGCAGACTGACAATGTAGCTGTAGTATAGCTGCAAAGCTAACCCAGGACTGGGAATGGTCAAGTGTTGGGTGGTGGCCATTCCCCACAATCCAGGCCGCCTTTTGTTGGCCTTAAAGGCAGCTTGCTTCACCAGCTGGGAGAGGATTTGCAAGTTGCAACTCACACTGCCAGAGAGAGCTGAGTGTAAATATTTTCCCTGGGAGTTTGGAAGCTGGTTAGCAGACTGCCTGGAGGCTTGGAAAAGACTTGATGCCGCATGGCATGGACTCAGGTGTGAGCAAACACCTAAGGAATACAGGTGGACTGTTATTACTTTTTCCTTTGTTCTGCATTTAAAGATTGTTTGATGTTTGCCAAGCGTGAATAAAATAATGAACTTTGATTTGAAAAGTCCTGTTTCCGTGCCTCTATACTGCAACCGCACCTGTCTGCAAGAGCGAGTCATCACATTTGGTGGAGGATGCAGGCAATGCAGTGAGGACAGCAATTGAGTTGCAGCACGCTGTTGGTAAGAACCAAGCCTGGGATAACCCCTCAGAGTTGTTGCTAGGGTCAACCATCCTGCCGACAAGTGACTGTCAGTACGGTGGAAGTTTTTTCTCCAGTGAGTCAAGGCAAAGCAGTGTTCCAGTGACCGCAGTGTTGCCAAAATGGAGGCTGTTATAAAAGCGCTCATGGAGGCCAATTGCGACGCCCGTAAAGCGGTTCAGATGGCGATGCCCAAGATGACCCCCTCGGATGATGTCGACACCTACCTGGCGGTCTTTTAAAAAGTGGCTGTGAAGGAGAATTTACCCCGGGACCAGTGGGCTGAGGTCATCGCTCCGTTCCTATTGTCTGGATCCCAGGCTTACTTTGACTTGTCCGACAAACAGGATGCCGACTATGACGTTGTCAAGGGTGAGATCCTGGCCAGACTGGGTGTAAATGTGTGGGTCCGGGCCCAGCGGGTCAGCCAGTGGGAGTATAAGCCTGCTAAGCCGCAATACTATGACCTGTTGCAACGCCTACAAAAATGGCTGCAGTTGGAGGTGTTGAGTCCCACTGCCATGCTGGACCGTCTCCTGGCCGACATGTTCTGAAGGCTCTGCCTTATTCCCTCCAGAGCTGGGTTGGCCAGGCATCCCCTCGCAATGCACTGGGGATAGTAGACCTGATGGAACAGTACGAGGCACCAGGAAACTATGGGAGGGGGCTGTTAAACCCAGGGGTCCCCCCCTTGCCCAGGTGATTGGTAAGCCCTAAAGTTCCCCGGGAGGTGTTCCATAAAGACTGTTGCTTTGTTGGGGGTGTCAGAAGCCGGGACATGTCAGGGCCAATTGTCCCCACCAGGGAGAACCCATGGGCATTATCTTTGCCCACCACTCCTGCATGTATGCCCAAAGACTGTGTGCCATGGGTATCCCTGAAACGAAGGACTATGGTCACCTCTGTCGGGTGAAGGTGGGAGATACTGTGGAAGTAGCACTGTTGGATTCTGGCAGCATGGTTACTTTTGTGAGGTCTGACCTGGTGCCGCCCACTGAGAATACGGACCGGAAAGCTGTGGTCCTGTGTATTCATGGAGACTTAAAGGAATATCCCACCGCCCTAGTGACTTTGTCCACAGTGACCAGCAGGTGGACTCATGAGGTGGCCGTTGCAACAAAGCTACCATATGAGCTCATAATTGGGAGAGACTTTCCAGGGTTTGTGTCTATGTGTCCCCAGACAAGAATTCCCCAGACCAGCGAGGCAGGGGTATCCCCAATAGACTGGCCCTATTCAGGGGTGACCCCGGAACCTTGGGAACCCGAGTCAGAAGCACCAGCAGTGGGGTGACCACCACTACGGTGGAAGAGAAGGTGTCGTCTCCACTGAGCGTTATGGTAGGAGAGTTGGCAGACCTCAAGATTTTGGGAGAAAATTTTGGTATAACACAGCACCAGGACCCGGCTCTATCTCAAGCCTGGGAAAATGTATTAATTGTGGAAGGTGCACCACAACAACAGGGAGCCGAGACTGTATACCCCAGTTTTGTGGTCCACCAAGGGATGCTGTATCGGGTAAAACCAGGTTCGGGGTGATAATGTGGAACAATTGGTGGTGCCTAAAGCATATCAGAGGCTGGTGTTAGAGTTAGCCCATCAACATGTTCTAGGGGGGCACCTGGGACAGCAGAAGAAGCAGGACCGAATTTTACAGCACTTTTATACCCAGTGTGTATAAAGAGGTTAAAAGGTATTGTGAGTCTTGCCCAACATGCCAAATAACTAGCCCCCAGCCACATTACCATATTCCCCTTGTCCCCCTCACGATTATCGAGGTCCCATTTGAACGGATTGCTATGGATCTTGTAGGCCCGTTGCCGAAATCCACTAGGGGGCACCAACACATCCTGGTAGTCCTGGACTATGCAACTCAGTATCCCGAGGCGCTATCTCTGTGACATACCTCGGCCAAACTCATAGCTAAGGAGCTAATGGATAAGTTTTCCCGAGTGGGCTTACGTAAAGGTGTTGACTGACCAGGGCACCCCGTTTATGTCAAAAGTAATGAAAGAGCTCAGTAAGTTACTGCAGGTAAAACAGCTACAGACCTCCATGTACCACTCGTAGATGGACGGCCTGGTAGAAAGGTTTAACCAAACATATGTTAAATAAACATATGTATAAAAATATGTTAAAACGGGTGGTGGCTTGAGATGGAAAGAATTGGGATCTTTTGCTGCCCTATCTTATGTTCGCAGTGCAAGAAGTGCCCCAAGCCTCTACTGGGTTCTCGCCCTTTGAACTGCTGTACGGCACACAGCTCACATGAGCATTTGTCCACAGCTTCTGAGCTGGCAGTAGCACACATTACTTGATCAGAATTATACAGTTTTTCACAAAATGATTATCACATTGCATAGATTAAAAAATCCCAGAACAGTTATTGGCATCATGACACAGTTAATATCCAAAAAACATAATTCTGTGACATCTAGTTCACCATTACAATTTTCAGACTCCCTTGCGCCTACCATCTCATCATTCCTTGGCGCAGTCATACTCTTCTTATGCACAGTCTTATCATTTTCTGGCTCCCATAACCCCTGGAACAGTCTTACTACAATCTTTCCCAATCCGGTCAGTTAAGGGCAAAATACCTTTCTACTTGACTCCCAAGCAAGTCTGCAAATTTAAACTCTTCATAGCTTTCCCACTGCTGTATTCTCAGGGCTCTGCAGCTTGGGTAGCAGCAAAATGATCCAGGATCACCACTTTAACTTTATCTTAGTCCCTTGTAATCTTTGGCTCCAGTTTACAGTGAACTTTTTGCGCTTTTCAAAAAATCCAAACACCAAAATCCAAAGTTTCCCCTGTGTGCTTGGGCCCTGCCTGCCACACTGCAGTTTGTTCAAACCTTGCAAAGGTTTTTTCCACATTGTTCTCTGATGCCATTGTTTGCAAATTATCGCCATTCTGTAAAACTTCCTCTGCAATGTCTGGTGGTCTGGAACCACAGGAACACAGTCAGTTCATTACGGTCATTCAGTCCGAGGATGCCGAGCGCATCCGTGCGCCTAATCCATACAGCTTTGCGTTGTCTCAGGATTGCTTCTTTCATGTTGCTGGTCGTCAGGATCCTTTCTAATCCACAGAAGGTAAGGCAATCCGGGTTGCTACTGTGGTGGGATTGCATATGATCATACTGCACAGAATTCTCTGCTGTAGTGACAGCCGCTAACTGTCCACTCTCTTGCACCCAGCAACAACTTCACTGCTTCACCAGGGTTGGTTGCTCCTAGCAACAACGCCACCTTAACTTGATGCCCGCATCCTCCACCAATTGTGAGATTAACTGAAATTAGCTCTGGGATCACCCTTTGCCACAGCCAAAAGGACAAGTTTTCACTTTACTAAACGATGTCCACACAACTTCTTCATGCAAACTGACTCCTTGCCAAGTTTAGTTACACAGGTTTCAGGATACAAAACAAAAAACAAAGGAAACAAAATAAAAGCCTAGGCCGTTTAGCCACTGAATACACAATACAGTCCCTATCTGCCAAATGGTGGGTCGATCCCTGCCAGTTAAATACACATATGTTCCTGAAACCTTACTCACTGTTCACACTTTGCGGTATGTACTCCTCAGCTGTCCCTCTCACTGGGGAAATAGTCCTTCACTCATATTGCCATACTCGTCAACCTCCACACTGTATGGGTCACTTTCAGCACCCCTGCTTTGTGTCTCTTGCAAGGATCCTGTGTCTCTCCCTCACAGCCACCCTGCTGTCTTCTGGGGAGAGTACAGTCTATGCTTCCTGGTCTTGCTAAATCAGCTCCCTCCCTGTTAATTAGTAACCAGGATAGTGATTTTGCTAACTCCATAAATATTTACTTTAGGATCTAATTTTGATCTAAGGGTTAATATTCCTGTGTTTGGCTTGAACATTTTTTATCGCTGTGATGACAGACTGGCCTATCATCAGGCTTGAAGGAAGAGCCTATCACATCTGATCTTAGCATCCATGCCCTCCACAGATACACATAAATACCCAGTCAGGACATATGTCAAGTTGCTTGTGTTTAGTTTTTCTGCACTAGCTCTTGTATACTCCTTGCTTGTTTATCCCTGTGTATTTTGTCCTCAGCTTGTGATATTACTATTCTCTGCTTATTATTTACTTCTATCTCTGTTTGGACGCAGCTTATTTGACTACTCTCTATTTTTTGGTGTGTTAATCCAGTTTTCAGTTTTTTTTTTTTTTTTTGTACTTATCCCATTAACCCTTCGTACACTGACCTGCTTCCTTGATGTCTGTACCGTGTTGCTTATTATTTTTGAAACTTGTTATGCCCTTCACTTACTAATAACAGGGACCACAGTTCAGTTGAGCATATCTCGTAGGGTGGACACTCAAGTAAGCAGGAATATAGGCTATGAATGGGCTGCAATTATCCTTGCCTAACCTGTAGCACTGTTCTTCTCAGTAAAGTTCCAAACATAGAAAACACCA
The DNA here is from genome assembly GCF_029499605.1 of Hyla sarda. Classification (NCBI taxonomy): domain Eukaryota; kingdom Metazoa; phylum Chordata; class Amphibia; order Anura; family Hylidae; genus Hyla; species Hyla sarda. Next base: position 22,942,905 of record NC_079189.1, read on the forward strand.
GTTGGACTCTACTAAAGTCAATAGGGTTACAAAAAATAATAAAATAGCAACATAGTACCGGGATATAAATGTATCAATGAGACATATACTATGTCTAAAAAACTACATTTCTATCCCCGGTACAGAGGGCTTCATATATGGCCTAAAAAATTGTTAAACAAAACACCAAAAGAACGGAGTCATTTAAATAGAATTAAAACATGATTGCTTTTATTAGTTACATAAAAACATGGAAAGGGGGGAAGGACAAACTAACTGCGGGAGGTTAAACAAAAAGGGGCGACACTACCTGCTCATGTGCATAGACGATATAGTTCAATAAAGGTGCATGGTGCATTAGATAAAGTGCATACATCAAAGGGTCGGGAGAAGACCTCTATAAAGTGCAAATAGCTAAAAATAAAGACATGCATACCACTCGTAAGGGGTGATTGATAATACCAGCAGCAGAGCAGGAGCGACATTTAAATGACTCCGTTCTTTTGGTGTTTTGTTAAAGTCAATAGGGTGCAACAGGCGCAGTTTGTGTCCATCAAGAAAGTGAACTGTTTAACCCCTTAACGACCATGGATGTAAATGTATGTCCTGGTTTGGCGGGACTTCCCCCACCAGGACGTACATTTACGTCCTGTGCATGACCGCGAGCATCGGAAGGGTGATCGCGTCATACACGGCAGGTACCGGCTGCTAGCAGCAGCCGCGGACCCGCCCGTAATGGCTGTCATCCGCGATCGCGTGGATGTCCGCCATTAACCCCTCCGATGTCGTGATGTATACAGATCACGGCATCTGCGGCATTGCGGCACTTTGATTGGATGATCGGATCGCCCACAGCGCTGCCGCGGAGATCCGATCATCCAGCATGACAGCTGGAGTTCCCCCTACCTAGCTCCGGCCGTCTCCCTGGGCCTTCTGCTCTGGTCTGCGATCGAGCAGACCAGAGCAAAAGATCACCGATAATACTGAGCAGTGCTGTGTCCTATGCATAGCACTGCACAGTATTAGCAATCAAACGATTGCTAAAGATAGTCCCCTATGGGGACATAAAAAGTGTAAAAAAAAAAAGTTGAAAAATGTAAAAATAAAAAGTAAAAAAAAGTGAAAAATCCCCTCCCCCAATAAAAATGAAAATTGTCTGTTTTTCCCATTTTACCCCCAAAAAGCATAAAAACATTTTTTAAATAAACATATTTGGTATGGCCGCATGCGTAAATGTCCGAAATATCAAACTATAATGTTAATGATCCCGTACGGTGAATGGCGTAAACATAAAAAATTTCAAAAGTCCACAAATGCTGCTTTTTTGTCACATTTTATTTAAAAAAATTATAAAAAATTATCTAAAAGTTTAATATATGCAAATGTGGTATCTAAAAAAAAGTACAGATGACGGCGCAAAAAATGAGCCCTCATACTGCCCTATATACGGAAAAATTAAAAAGTTATAGGTGGTCAAAATAGGGCGATTTTAGATTGTTGATTTTGTACAAAAAGTTTTAGATTTTTTTTAAGTGGTACAAAAATATAAAAGTATATAGCCATGGGTATCATTTTAATTATATTGACCCACAGAATAAAGGACACGTGTCATTCTTACCGTAAAGTGTACAGTGTGAAAACAAAACCCTTCAAAATGTGCAAAATTTTGGTTTTCATTAAAATTTTCTCCCTAAAAATTTTTTTTTGGGTTCACCGTACATTTTATGGTAAAATGAGAGGTTTCATTACAAAGTACAATTGGTCACGCAAAAAACAAGCCCTTATATGGGTCTGTAGATGGAAATATAAAGGAGTTATTGATTTTAGAAGGCGAGGAGGAAAAAACAAAAGCGCAAAAATAAAATTGTCCTTGTCCTTGAGGTGAAAATGGGCTTGGTCATTAAGGGGTTAAAAGAGTGCTCGGTTAACAAGTATTATTTTTTTTAGCACTGGACTGTATGTATAACTTCCATATCACCTTTACCTTTTTAATTAGTACTTTAATTTCTTTGCATTTGTCTTTTGTGTTTCTAAGCATATGTAATTGCATCTCATGTAGAGAATGGGCCATAGCATAGACAGATTTATACAGCAGATAAGTGACTCCAAAACTCTCAATAAAATAAAGATTTGGTTTAATGTCACCTAATTTTATAGTTCTGTTGCATTTGTGAAGTTGATGGAATTGCAGAAGGTTATTAATATTTGCATCTGAGGTTAAGCAATGAAAAGAATATGCTAAGATATATTCCACTAATATGTCATGTGGACGATTTATTGTGCTGATATCTTCGAGGAATCTTTTCAAATCTGGAATCTTTTTAAAAGCGGGTGAAAATATCAAACTTCCGTGAAATGATGGTTTTCTGTTTTTGGGCATTAATATGTGAGAATTCCATCCTGCTGGTACAATGAATGTCTTCTCTTGAGCCTTATTGAATTGTAATTCAATAAAAAATCCAATACAAACAGAAAATTTTCCACATATTACAATGACTTGAGAAGTTGATTTGTTAAGGAGCCATAAGTTTTTATTAAAATCTTCACTTTCTTCCCATCTATCATATATTTTAATAATATACTCAATGCAGATATCATAACCAGCCGCCATTGTCTTCAGCTCCTGGCTCTGCTTCTCCCCGACATCATCATCAGATGTGATAACACCGACCCACGTCCAGTTATAATGTCTGATTAATTGAACCATTGCCATTAGTTGGGTTGAGTAACCGGGAAGTGCTTGGAAGAAGGACGGGAAGAGCTTGAAATTGCTTAAAATAGGATCAACTGTACCATAACTGATCTGAATAATACAGTAACAATTTAGAGCTATAATTAATAAAACTAGGCATGTTCTACTGTATCATAAACATTATAGTGTATAATAGAAATACTATTTGCCTATTGAAATAAGCAAACTTTTCAAAATTCAGTTCAGAAGGTAAAGCCATGATAGATAACCAGGAGTGTAATTTTGAACAGTTTTTAAAAGGGTACTCCGCCCCCAAGGGATCATTGATAAGATGTCTGATCGTGGGGGTCTGGCCCCTGGGACCCCCCACGATCTTTGTGCTGACACCCCATAGTTCTGAACATTCATGCTCAGAATGCTTGTTTTGGGCGGCTGTGGTCGTGACATCATGCCAAAGATGTCTAGGGGTGCAGTATCCCTTTAAGGCTCAGTTTATGTAAAAAATATGGCAACATATGGTAAGCTATGTTAAATAACAGCTTGTTTTAAAACACACTGCAGATTTTGTATGCAAAGTATGAAATAGGGTCCACACGTTTGCATGACACAGCAGACATCGTGGGGACCTGGACTTTACTTGTATTTGCTTTTGGGTCTTTTATTGGATACCTTTCTGTGTCTCCCAGCTATTCACCCCAGTCTACATTTGTTGAGGAAGAGAATGTCCACAAGCACCTGCCTCAAACTGGTGACCGATGATAGTCAGACACACACTGAACATATGCAGCTTTTATTTAATGCTAAAGACTAGTGTTGAGCGGCATAGGCCATATTCGAATTCACGAATATTCGCGAATATATGGACGAATATTCGTCATATATTCGCGAATATTCGCATATTCGTTATATTCTCGTTTTATTTTCGCGTATGCGAAAATACGCATGTGCGAAAATTGACATATGTAAAACTTCGCATATGCGAATTTGCGCGCGCCAGTCTCACACAGTAGTATTACAGCCTTCTTTACACCACACAAGCTGGAAGCAGAGAGGGGTGATCACTGTAATGTGTACTGTGAAGAAAAAAAAAAAAAAAAAACGAATATTCATAATTACGAATATATAGCACTATATTCGCGAAATTCGCGAATTCGCGAATATGCGATATTCGCGAATAATATTCGAATTGCGAATATTCGCGAGTAACACTACTAAAGACACAGCTACGCAATCTGTTCTGGACATAAAGATCCAAATGGAGGAATTGGAACTTGCTTTGACTTGTGAGTCAAAAATTTGGTGGGATTTATCAACCCCCAAAAAAATATGTGGAACACAACATGGTTCCACGTGGACTAAGGATTAAAAAGTTCGCCAACATGATCTACTCCGATCAATTCAAAGCAGATTGGGAAAATCTTCTAACAGAGTCCTCTACCAAGTTTATGAATTGAATCATTGCTTATGAGGAACATGCTCTACTTGAGGCAAGCGGTATCATCACGAAACTACAGTTGTCTCTTGCACAATAAAAGACTCATCCTTCATTTATTGAATATGATGTAAAAATTTAAGAAAACCTTGCCAAGTTGGAGGCCACAATTAGAGATGAGCGAATCAAAGCTGACAAATCAGAATTCCTTACGAATTTCATGAAAAATTTCATTCGCAATGAATGTGAATATTGCAGCGATTCTATTGTGCAAATCGCTTAATTAAACTCCATTTAGTACGGTCCAGGCTCCAGGGCATCTAAAATTCTGGATCCACATGTGAGGACATGGGGCAAGAAACTCTGGGAAGGCGGGAAGGAGAGGCGGGTAGGCGGGATGACTCTGAATCACATGCAGGATGCATCCTATCGGCAGCCAGTCACCCCTGTGATGTCACAGCCCTACATAATCGGTAATCATATTCCAGCCAGTCACTTCATTCATTACACTGAAGAGAGATAGGACGGACAGCCTGTGTCTGTGTTACACAGAGAAGTTTTTTCAAGCAGCGTTTCACCTCATAGTCACATCAGCATTCTGGTGGACAGAGAGCAGTGCTTTCTCAACTGAAAAGGATTTTAAACTGCAGCCATTAACCTCACAGCAACTTTCTACAGCATTGTATTACAGCGAGGGGCAGAGAGCTGTGTGTTGCCTCACACATTTCAACAAGCTGCCTCAACTTCATAAACCTTAGCAGAGGAGGCAGGAATAAATTTGGTGTTTTACTCCAATACGTTTTTTTCAAGCATACTGCAGCACATTTTTCTGCCCTCATAAGTGCATACCACATACCTACATCTAAGTGGTGTACTATTTTGTACCTGTTAATCTGTCTAGTGCTTAGTTACTGAGAAAGGCCAGGCAAAAGTACTCACCAGCTGGTGTTGTACTCAAATACTTTTTAAGCATACTGTAGCACATTTTTATGCCCTCATAAGTGCATACCACATTCCTACATCTAAGTAGTGTACTATTTTGTACCTGTTTATCTGTCAAGGGCCTGGATACTGTGAAAGTCCAGGCAAAAGTAATAAACGGCTGGTGTTTTACTCCAATACGTTTTTAAGCGTACTGTAGCACATTTTATGCCCTTATAAGTTCATACCACATACCTACATCTAAGTGGTGTACTATTTTCTACCTGTAAATCTGTCAAGGGCCTAGATACTGTGAAAGTCCAGACCAAAGTAATCACCGGCTGGTGTTCTACTCCAATAAGTTTTTTTAAGCGTACTGTGGCACATTCTTCTGCCCTCATAAATGCATACCACATACATCTAAGTAGTGTACTATTTTGTACCTGTTTATCTGTCAATGGCTTAGATACTGTGAAAGGACAGTCAAAAGTACACACCTGCTGCTGTTCTAGACAAATAACGTTTTCAGTGTAGTGAAGAGTATTGTAATACCCCCATATACGCACTAAGTATGTCAGGCACAGAAGTGACAGGATGTGCACAGAGGAGTGGCAGAGGCCTAAATTCATTACATGACACAGCAGACTAGGGGCGAGTTGCAGAAGCAGTCGCAGCGGGAGGCCTGAGCTCCCAGTATAAGCTAGCGGTTTTGTCTCGACCAGCAACCTATCTGCCGTCATTGGTTGGTTAACACGGTCATCCACATCATCAAAAGTGACATCTGATACCCCCAGTCAACAGTCGGTGGGTTCCTCAGACACAACCCTCAGTTGGCATGGTTCTGGAGCAGTCCCTGTACTCCCATTGCCTCTGTCCTATGCTGTTTCCCCCCAAAAAAGTATCTCATGCTGTGGGTTCAGCTCCACTATTCACTGAGGACGATCTAATAGAGGACAGTCAGCAGCTACTCCCCAACCAAGAAGTGGAGAAGACATCTGCTGCTTCCTCCGCTAGGCGGGCAATTAGTGATAAGGAGAGTGATGAGGGAGGCGGTGTTGCCAGCGTTTAGGGTCTTGAAGCAGACACTGTTGAGGAAACTGAGGAAGACATCAGTGACGTGCAGACACAACTAGATGATAATGAAGCTGATCGCAATTGGGAGAAGGGTGCAGAAGGGGATTCATCATCATCAGCAGAAGAGGGTTGCAGGTAGCCCATGAGGCAGCAGCTGAGCCAGCAAGGTGGTAGCATGGTTGGCAGTCAGCATATGGCATAAGTGGAAATTCTGGAGACAAAAATGCTCGGGGGAGACCACCTGCTTTGTGGCAGCCTACCTTCCCGAAGAGGTAGTGGAACAGGGGCGGTAGTAGCAGTCAATTAGTGCGGACTGTTGGTGGAAAAATCAGCTATTCAGCGGTGTGGCAGTTTTTCATCAAGAATCCGGAGGAGGTTAACATACCCACATGCAAGATATGTTGGAAGAAGGTGAAGCGTGGCCAGGGTCCCAATGTTGGCACTACAGCCCTACATCAACATATGCTTCGCCACCATAAAGTGGCTTGGGAGAACCGTGGCTCCGATGTAGTGGTCCAGCCTGCTGCATCACCCAGTGGCACGCTGCTCCCTCTTTCAGCCAGCCAAGGCTCCACCACCTCAGCCGAAGGGAGATGTGTGTCATACCCTCCTTCTGTCGCTCCAGATGCTCCTGCTCCTCTTACTTAAAGTCAGACATTCTATCGGCAAAGCCATGTCCAAGAGAAAACAGTATGCACCCACTCATCCAACAGCGCAGAAGCTGAATGTGCTCCTGTCTACGTTGCTGGTGCTGCAGTCCCTCCCTTTTCAAGTGGTGGACTCTGCACCTTTCAGAGAACTGATGGTAAAGCACACCCTCCTTGAGCTGCAGCGTCAGAATGGTATCCCACAACATAGTCTGACTTGTGAAGTTGCCACACATTGGAATTCCACCCTCCATTTTTTGGGCAGATGGTACGAACAGAGAAAAGCCATCACTGATTTCTTGATGATCCAAGCGGATAGGGGTACTCCCCTGTGTAACTTCAATGTGAACCAGTGTCAGCTCATACGTGATACCTGCCTTTTGCTCAGGCCCTTTGAGGAAGCCACATTATTACTAAATCCCCAGGATTACAGGATGAACGTCATTCCACTGCTTCATTTCTTACAACACATGTTGGAAACAATGGCTGGTCAGGGCAGTTGCGACATGGCACCTACATTTCATGGCCACATGAGCCCTGTGGGGGATGAACTGGAGGAGGAGGAGGAGAGGGGCACAGTGGAGCACAGCTTAGATTTCACCAAATGGGCGGTTTTTCTAGTAATCTGACAGGAGAGGAGGAGCAGGAGCAGCCAGAGGAGCTAAAGGGTTATGAGGAAGGCAAGACAGAGGATCCATACACACCGTGGCAGTATGGAGTGGAGATGGAGGCAGGTAGTCCCTCCGAGTCACATGCACAAATGGCACGATGCATGCTCACTTGCTTGCGTAGTGACCGCCAATTTGTCACCATTCGGAAGCGGGAGGACTTCTGGTTCTCCACCTTATTGGACCCTCGCTACCGCCACAAAATGGGGGCCTTTTTTACACCCACTGAGAGGGAGGACAAAACTGACCTACTACAGACACATCCTTCGTAGTTAGTTGGCCTATCGGCGCCATCATCCATCCTCTCGCAGGTCTGACTCGGGGGGCCCTCTGAGCTCACCTTTTACTACCATGGCTGTTGGGGAGGGGTGGGGTGGCAGGAGCAGTACCAGCTCCATCAGCAGTAGCCTGAGTCTACAGTCGCTAATGAGTACCTTTCTTCACCCACATAGTAAAGCAACTCATCAGCAGCAGGTACACCTAGAGCAGGACCTGAACCAGCAGCTGGTGGCATACCTTGACATGACCATACCAACAAACCTTGGAGATCCGCTGGACTTCTGGGCACCAAAATTTATTTGTGGCCGCAACTAGCAGAGTTTGCCCTGAAAAAGCTGTCCTGCCCGGCCAGTAGTGTGCCATCAGAGCGGCTGTTTAGTGTGGCCAATGAGAACTCGCCTGTCCAAAAAAATGTGGATTAATCAGGCATGGATCAGCCAGGATTTCCACCTACCAATGCCTGATGCATCAGAGTAGATTGACCATGGTGCTACACCAACACTTCACTAATATGGATAGTGCCAAACAGATTTAAGGAGCTACTCCCCAGATACAAACCATCGTCTGCATCAGACCTTTTTTTCATCCACCTTCATCACCGGGTACTGGTATTGCCAGACAGAGGAGCCAGATGCATTGTGTCAGTATGCAGTGGAGATGTAGGCAGGGATTCCGTCCGAGTCTACAGTTGCTGATGAGTACCTTTCTTCACCCGCATAGTGAAGCAACTCTTCAGCAGCAGGTAGACCTGGAACAGGACCTGAACCAGCAGGTGGTGACATACCTTGACATGCCCATGCCAACATACCTTGAAGATCTGCTGGACTTCTGGACAGCCAAACTTGATTTGTGGCCGCAACTAGCAGAGTTTGTCCTGGAAAAGCTTTCCTGCCTGGCCAATAGTGTGCAATCTGAGCGGGTGTTTAGTGCAGCAGGGGCCATAGTCAGCCCAAGGAGAACTCGTTTGTCCACTAAAAATGTGGAGAGACTGACCTTTGTGAATATGAATCAGGCATGGATCAGCCAGGATTTCCACCTGGTGCCACACCAACACTTCTCAAACATGGATAGTGCCAAACAGAATTAATGCAAACAAACATTCCTCCACATCAGACCTTTTTTTCACCCACTTTCATCACCAGGTACTGGTATTGCCACCCACCGCACCACTCTATCACTGAGTCTCTTTCAGGACTCCTGATGCTGCTGTGGCCACCTCCAGGCTGTGCCATTCAGACACTATATGGTCCCTTCATGCTTCACCACCTCCAGGCTGTGCCATTCAGCCACTAAATGGTCTCTTCATGCTTCAGCCAACTCCAGGCTGTGTCATTCAGACACTATATGGTCTCCTCATGCTTCAGCCACCTCCAGGCTGTGCTATTCAGACACTATATGGTCTCCTCATGCTGCCACAAACTCCAGGCTGCGCCATTCAGACACTATATGTTCTCCTCATGCTTCAGCCAACTCCAGTCTGTCCCATTCAAACACTATATGGTCTCTTCATGCTTCAGCCAACTCCAGAGTATGCCATACAGCCACTAAATGGTCTCCTCATGCTTCAGCTACCTCCAGGCTGTGCCATTCAGACAATATATGGTCTCCTCATGCTTTACCACCTCCAAGCTGTGCCATTCAGCCACCATATGGTCTCCTCATGCTTCAGCACATCCAGGCTGTGGCATTCAGACACTATATGGTCTCCTCATGCTGCCACAAACTCCAGGCTGTGCCAATCAGACACTATATGTTCTACTCATGCTGCTGTCAACTCCAGGCTGTTCCATTCAGCCACTACATGGTATCCTCATGCTGCCACAAACTCCAGGTGGTCATTCAGCCACTATATGATCTCCTCATACTGATGCCACCTCCAGGCTCTGTCATTGTGCCGCCATGTAACTCCTTGTTAGATTGGGTCCTTTGTAACCACATGCCGGGGCCCGGGACATTAAAACTCGGGAGTGTAATCTTACCTTTCAATTTCAAAATCTTCAATTTCAAAATTCATCTTTTAATCTTAGGGATTGTGAAGCCCTATTGTCTACTCATGCTGCCGCCAGCTCTACGCCGTTCCATTCTGCCACTATATGGTTTACTTATGCTGCTGGGCCTGGGACATTACCTAAAAATATTTTATGGTAGCACTAGCTATCATAAATCTTCAATTTCAATTTTAAAATTAATATTTTAATCTTAGTGATTGTGAAGCCCTATTGTCTACTCATGCTTCCGCCAGCTCCAGGCTGTGTCATTGTGCCACCATATGGTCTCCATATGCTGTTGGCACCTTAAATTAAACTTAACATTTTTTAATACATCTAAAATCTTTAATTTAAAAATTCAAAAATATCTTTAATCTTCTCTATTGTGAGGCCCTATAGTCTTGTCAGGCTGTTGACACCTCCAGACTGGGTCGTTCAGCCACTATATGGTCTCCTTGTGCTGCCGCCAATTTCAGGCTGTGTCATTCTGCCAGATTATGGTCTTCTCATGCTGTTGCCACCTCTAGGCTCTGTCATTGTGTCGCCATGTGACTCCTTTTTAGATTGGGTTCTGTGGTCATACAGTATTAGTTCTAAGTAAACACCGGGACATTAAACTTGGGAATCTAATATAAATAAATTTAAAAAATCGATGTAATCTTTTCTAGACTGAGGCCCTATGGTCGTCTACATCATATTATCTGTGGAATTATCCCAAGAATTCAATGGAACAGCTTGGAGCGATAACAATGACTATGACTGGTTAAATGAAAAATTTGCACTATAATAATAAGGGGGGCGCTGAGAGGCAGGGGCTGCAACAGGTGGTATCTAGCTTGGCGGAGGACCGCCAATTCGATGCCTAACAGAATGGGTACTCAAAAAATGTTAATAAATCCTAATAAAATTGAATTAAAATTAAATAAAAAATCTCTTTATTCTCTTCTATTTTGACACCACATGGTCTCCCTGCTGCCACATCTACACTCTGTAGCAGTGATTCTAATAGCAATGCCTGTAATCTGCATGTCATACTGAATAACAGTACTATTTCACTAACACAGCACACTCTCTATGCATGCTAGGACAAGGCAAAGTGCTCTACTCCCCTATTGAGGCTCTCTGTAGGCTAGAAATAGCCATTTTTAATAGTGATTCGACGCAAATAAATTTGGTCCGAAACAAATTTTTCGCATATCTTTAGCCATAATCACTGAAGTGAAACAATAGAAATTCTTGAGAGATTTACAAGACTATAAAATCAAATCATTCTACCATTGGCATCAAGTGGACACCCGTGTCACCCCTTGATCTATCTTGAAAATGGGTCATGGATACAGAAACAAAAAATCTGTTATCAAGGACTCTAAAGTGAGTTTTACCTTAAACGATGTAGAGTTAGCCGATTCTGCAACAGAAACTAGAGAACAATCAGTCGTGTCGGGTACAGGAGCTCCGGCAGCTTCCCCCCCCCCCCCATGCTTACGTCATCTGGACAGTGAGCACCCGAGCATCATCAAAAAACGCAGAGTGGGTAGTAAATTCAGGATGTCCCATGTGTGAAACAATGCAGAGGAGGAGATGGTGATAACTGTCCCTGTGTTTAATTTGTCCGCCAAACTCCTCTCTTCTGCTGAACTGTCTGTGATATCCTGAGGACTGGCGTTCTCCCCTACGTGTAGATTTGATTTGTCTAAAACATTATTGGACGTTAATACATTTGTAAGGAATGTCACCATAAGGAAGCATTTCTTGGAAATGGATGGGGGTGGGGGATGAAAATGCTGGGACTGTACCTAATGATGTACGGGACATTGAATGTAGTAATGTTGATACTGATATAAATGAATTGCATAAAACTGGTGATGTTGTCCCTGACATTCATTGCATACAGAATATTGCTGCAGATGAGTAGAGGGCACCCTGCGTTTTTTCTTTATGGACCTCAGGACGCTCTCTGAATTCCAGCAATTGCAAAATAGTACAGCAGTATCTGATATGCCTGAGTTCCATACCACCAATACAGCATTTTACTCCATTATGTCCAGAACCCCGGATCTCGATTGCTTCCAGGAGGCAGTCAAATGGGAACTGGTCACATTATCTAAGTTACCTAAGTCAGGCAGAAGCAATTTATCATATATTGAGAGGCAGGCATTAATGAGTCTGGGGAAAGCAGACGATATTATTGTCCATCAGGCAGACAAGGGGGGGGTGGTGGTTGTGTTAGAAAAGGGTCTGAATCAGAATTTGAATTTAGCTATGCTTTCCGATGAGAGCACATACAGACCCTTGGGGAAGGACCCCACATCTATTTTTTAGACCTCTACTGCAGAATCTTGTGGACCTTGGGGGGGAAAATGGTTATTTAAGCTTGAAACAATGTGATTACATTATGATTCAATATCTAACAATTGCTATTTTCCATTCCCTCTCCAAGGTCCACAAGAATATTTTTCCACCCACCATGAGACCTATCGTAGCGGGCATCTCATCATTAAATGAGTATTTGTGTGCTTGGGTAGATAATATGCTTCAACCCCTTATTGGTGAGATGCCTGGCTATATCAAGGACACGACTCATGTTCTGCACATGTGTAAACAAATTACATGGCAGGAAGGCTTCGCTTGGGTGATGAGATACGTTACATCATTGTACTCTGTCATCCCTCATTCGAAAGCTAAGGTAGCTCGGGAATGGTTTCTTCGCAAGTACTCTTGTTACTCCGATGGTCTGCAAGAATACATAATATTATCGGTGAAATACCCTTTAACCCATAATTTTCTTATGTTTGATGGCGTTTTTTTTTTTTTTTTTCAGACCACCGTAGCGTCTATGAGGGCAAGGTTTTCAGTTGCAGTATAGAGTATAGAGGTTGCAGTATAACAGGACTTTTCAAATCAAAGTTCAGTGTTTTATTCACACTTGGCAAACAGCAAACAGTCTTTAAATGCAGAACAAAGGAAAAAGTAACAAAAGTCCACCTGTATTCCCTGAGTCCATGCTATCCCTGAGTCCATGCCATGCAGCATCAAGCAAGTCTTTTCCAAGCCTCCAGGCAGTCTGCTGACCAGCTTCCATACCCTCAGGGAAGAACACTACACTTTGCTCTCTCTGGCAGTGTGAGCTGCAACTAGCAAATCCCCCTCAGTTGGCGAAGCAGGCTGCCTTAAAGGCCAAGAAAAGGCGGCCTGGATTGTGGGGAAAGGCATCCACCCAACGACCAGCCCTGTGTTCCACCCTAAACTTAAAATTCTGTAAGGACAAAAACCATGTGGTGACCCTGGCATTTTTGCCATTGGCTTGGCACATCCACTTTAAAGGGGAATGATCCATCACGAGACGAAACTTACTCCCCAACAGATAATAGCGGAGAGACTCGAGTGCCTACTTAATGGCCAGGCACTCTCTCGCCACTATACTATACCTGGTCTCGAGTCAATTTGCGTCTGAGAAAGACAAAGGGATGCACTTCCCCGTTGACTTCCAGGAAGAGTACAGCAACGAGATCCACCTCATAGGCATCGGTCTGTATCACAAATTCCCTTTTGAAGTCAGGTGTCACCAACACCGGAGACCCACATAAGGCCGACTTCAAAGCGGAAAATGCCTGCTCTGCCTGTTCATTCCAACATACCTTTACAGACTTGCGTCCCTTCAGGAGGTCTGTTAAGGGTGCAGCCACCGCATCAAAATAGGGGAAGAACCTCATATAGTAACCCACCATTCCTAGCAACGAATTCACCTGTCGGGTAGTGACAGTCGGGGCCAATTCCATATGGCCTCTATTTTGTTTACCTGTTGACAACTCCATGCCCAATGACACACCCCAGGTATTTGGTCTCTTCCAACCCTATAGGGTTAGCAGTTAACCCGGCCTTCCTAAGGGAGTCTACCACTGACTGTACTTTTGGAAGGGGACTTTCCCAGTCTGTACTGTGAATAATGATATCGTCCAGATAGGCTGAGGCATACCGGCATTGTGGCTGGAGTGCAATATCCATTAGCCTTTGAAGTGGGAGTGCCTTGTTAACCAAAGGGTAACACCTTGTACTGGAATAAACCTTCTGGTGTGACAAAGGATGTTTTCTCTTTCTGCCAGTACCCTTTTGTCAGGTCCAAAACAGAAAAATACAGAGCTTGTTCTAGCCTCTCAATAAGCTCATCAACTCGGGCCATGGGCTATGCATTAAACTTGGAAACCTCATTAAGTTTGCAGAAATCATTACAGAACCACAACATACCGTCTTGCTTGGGTATTAAAACTGTCGGACTGGCCCACTCACTTTTTTATTCCTCGATGACATCCAATTTTAACATCTGCTGTACTTCTTCCGAGATGGCTTGTCACCGCGACTCAGGTACCCGGTATGGTTTCAACCGTATTTTAACCTGGGGTTCAGTGACAATATCATGGCGGATGACAGAAGTTTGTGCAGGAAGGTCTGAGAACACATCAGTGTTCCTACTGACGAACTCCCTGGCCTCCTGAGTCTGTGCCGGAGAAAGTCTTTCAGCAATTTTCACTGGTGAAACTGCTTCCTTCAAACCAGACTGAAGGACGGGAAACCCCACTCCTAAAAAACCTGGCCGGGGGCTGTCATCCACACTAGTCTCCCTATCTTTGCAAGGTTTCAACAAGTTTACCTGGTACACTTGCTCTGGCTTCCTCCGCCAGGGCTGGTGTCCCCTCTACGTCTCCTTCCCTACCTTTTCGATCACTTCGTAGGGACCTTGCCACCTAGCGAGAAATTTACTATCGACCGTTGGTACCAGAACCAAAACCCGATCCCCCGGGTTAAAATTCCGAACCTGAGCCTGGCGGTTATAGACTCTGCTCTGGGCTCGCTGAGCTGCCTCCATATGTTCCCTAACCAAGAGCAACACTGTTTCGATCCACTCTTGCAACTGAGTCACATACTCAACTACACTTTTGTGCGGCGTGGGCTGTTGTTCCCTTGCCTCTTTGGCTATGTCTAGCAGACCATGTGGATGTCTGCCGTACAGCAGTTTAAAGGGTGAGAACCCAATAGAGGCCTGGGGCACTTCTTGCACTGCGAACATGAGATAGGGCAACATAACATCCCAATTCTTTCCATCTCTAGCCACCACCCACTTGAACATATTTTTTTATGTTTGGTTAAGCCTTTCTACCAGGCCGTCTGTCTGTTGGTGGTACACGGAGGTCCGTAGCTGTTTTACCTGCAGTAACTTACGGAGCTCTTTCTTTAATTTTGACATAAACGGGTTGCTCTGGTCAGTCAATACCTCTTTAGGTAAGCCTACTGGGGAAAACATCTCCATTAGATCCTTAGATATGAGTTTGGCCGAGGTATGTCGCAGAGGTAGCACCTAGGGATACCGAGTCGCATAGTCCAGGAGTGCCAGGAAGTGTTGGTGCCCCCTAGCAGATTTCAGCAATGGGCCTACCAGATCCATAGCAATCCGTTCAAATGGGACCTCGATAATCGAGAGGGGGACCTTTCGACCTCTTTATAAGCGCTGAAAAATTTGGTCCTGCGTCTTCTGCTGGCCCAGGTGCCCCCCTAGAACATGTTGATGGGCTAACTCTGACACCAGCCTCCGATATGGCATCACTAATTTCTTCCACATTCTCACCCAAAACCTAGTTTACCCGGTACAGCATCCCTTGGTGGACCACAAAACTGGGGTATACAGTCTCTGCTTCAAGTTGTTGTGGTGCACCTTCTAAAATTAATTAATTTTCCCAGGCCCGAGATATAGTCGGGTCCTGGTGCTGTGCTGTACCAAAATTTTCTTCCAAAACATTGAGGTCTGCCAACTCTGGCCCTGATGGTAGTTCCTCCACATCTCCTACCATAACGCTCAATGGAGACAACACCTCCTCTTCCACTGTAGTGGTGGTCACCCCAACTGCTGGTGCTTCTGACTACGGTTGCCAAAGTTCCAGGGTCACCCCTGAGTAGGGCCAGTATTGAGGATACTCCTGCCTCGTGGGTCTGGGGAATTCTTGCCTGGGGCCACAAAGACATGAACCCTGGAAAGTCTCTCCCAATTATCAGCTCATGAGATAGCTTTATGGCAACGGCCACCTCATGAGTCCACCTGCCAGTCACTGTGGACAAATTCACTAGGGTGGGGGGTTAGTCCTTTAAGTCCCCGTGAATACACAGGACCCCAGCTTTCCTGTATATATACTCAGTGGGCGGCACCAGGTCAGACCTCACCAAAGTTATCATGCTGCCGGAGTCCAACAGTGCTACCACCACAGTATCTCCCACTTTCGCCCGACAGAGGTGACCATAGTCGATCGTTTCGGGGATACCTGTGGCACACAGTATTTGGGCATACATGGAGCGGCAGCAGGCAGAGTTAATGTCCATGGGTTCTCACTTTAGGGCTTACCAACCACCTGGGCAAGGGGGGGGGACCTCCTGGCTTTAACAGCCCCCTCCTGTAGTTTCCTGGTTGACTCATATTGTTCCACCAGGTCTACCATCCCCAGTGCATTGCTAGGGGACGCATGGCCATTCTAGCACTGGAGGGAGTAAGGCAGAGCCCTCTAGAACATATCGGCCAGGAGATGGTCCAGCAAGGCAGTGGGACTCAACACCTCTGCAGCCATTTTAGCAGGTGTTGCTATAGGTCGTAGTATTGCGGCCTAGCAGGCTCAGCTGGCTTATACTCCCACTGGCGTAATCGCTGGGACTGACTAGGAACAACTATCTCTAATAATATTCTTCTTCCTCCTGGTTCTTGTATGTTGCCCGTAGTGAAACATTCATACTAAAATTATACTACCAGAAGAGGAATGCATTATGTTCAAAGCGTGGTGATTACAATCCTCAGTTTTAATATTGTTTACATAACATGATGTGGTGTACATTATGCATTATTTCTGCTATCCTTATTATGTTTCTTTTGCCTTGAATACCGTATGATACTGATTTTAGATATTATGGCAGATGTTCTTGCTGTTATTGGTTGTGAGAATTGTTATGTATTAATGTGGTATATTTTGATTTTTTGTAAGCATGTCTGTTTATATGTCAGCTCTGGACTGTGTAGGTAGAGATGGACCAACTAAGACAGGTGTTTTCACCTGTTGTGGGTGGAGACTTTCCCCCTATATAGTCTGGACGGATCTCTGGTGAATTCAGTATGATTAAGGCGGATAAGTCCGCTGAAACGCGTCACTCTTTTGTCAGAACTATTCCATGCTGATGTCTATGTGAAGTCTCAATAAAGATAAAGGCTCTCATTTCCTAAAGGCTTCCTGACTGTTATCGGTTTGTGCACCTAAATTTCTGTTGCAGCGACTGTGCAACCAAATGTGCACCCAAAATTTACACCGCAAAACTGACAGTTTTGCAAACACTTGGAGTTTTATTTTTTAACCTAGAAAATGGGTGTTTTTTTTTTTTGTTAAAAGGGGCGCAGTACCGACAAAATGCTAAAAACATTCTGAGTAAGTTGGAAAACACAACATTGTGTGAATTGTGTTTGATGAAAAAACGACAGCCAAGAGGAAGTGTAAAAACTACCAAAAGCGAGTGATTTTGGCAAAGGCACAGCTTAAAGTGGTGGGGAGTGCTTAAAGGGGTATTCCGGGCAAAAATATTGTATCCCCTATCGAAAGGATAGGGGATAAGATGCCTGATCGCTGGGGGCCCACCCCTCCCCCCCCCCCGTCTCGGAAGCCAGGAGGTTTCTGAAACTTCAGCCGCAGCTACGCATAGAATGCAGGCTGCTGCAGGGAGATTGCGGGGGGTCCCAGAGGCGGGCCCCTTGCGATCAGAAATCTTATCCCCTATCCTTTCGATAGGGGATAAGATATTTTTGCCCGGAATACCCCTTTAAATATTTTTTTTCATTGTTTTACAGTTCTACACAAGGATTTTTAGAATATGCAATGCATTTTAAACTTAAAAGTATGCCTTTAATTGTATGTATATATATATATATATATATATATATATATATATAATTTTTTTGTGGGGGTGGCGTCCATAAAAATTTTTAAGTTCTATTTTATTGCCTAATTCCTGTTAGATCTTATATTTTGATTGTTTGGTTCTGCACATGCCATTGATGATTTGTATTCTATACCCATGTTTTTTTCTTTTAACTTGGAGTATGGGCGACACATTTTCCCATGCGACACAGAAAAAAACAAGCAACAGAAAATGAACCGACACATGTGACATATTAGTAAATCATCTCCCAGAAAAAGAGGAGTGAAATCTAAAACACTCCAGAAAGAACATTCAGATTTTAGTAAACTTTTTACCGCATGACGCTGTGATAGACCTTCTCCGTTTCTTCATAAGTCAAGACGGGTGGTCCACATGTGTCCGTGACACAGCAGACGTGGTGGTGAGCTGGACTTTACTTGTATTTGCCTATGAAATAGGGTAGGCTTACTTGATACAGTATATAATAAAAACAACACCCCTACTTCCGCATGAAGAAGAATTTGCCAAAATACTGGGACTGCTAACTGGTTTTGATCCACTATTTCTATCCCTGCTATATAAATCCCTCATGAACGACATTAATCACCCGACCTCACATTCTCTTTTTGATCACTGGAAAGAGGTAATCCAAGATAATGAGGTTACCACAAAACGCGTAATTGGTTTACACCATGGGAATTATGGAGGCATATGCACACCAAAGTATTGCATAGGGCTGGTTATGCTTTCAACTTCTCTTACACGGAAGCACCCTCTCATTAGACATAGCGAAAGCAGATTTGATCCAGTGTTTGTGGCATTGTCCTAAGTTACAGCCATACTGGAAAGAGGTTCATGTCATTTTGGACCGGGTATGGAAAAGAAATATACGGTTGCGGGAGTTACATATTTTACTACATACCTGTTAATGATGCCTCTGACTCTGCGACACTTGCATCTAAAGGTATACACATGACATTTGTTGATGGCAGTGAAATGTATGTTACGTAAATGGTTGGTCCCAGAGGTTCCGACCAAAACTAGACATGCACATACATTTTATTACTTATCCTTTCCTTATTGTGAGTTTCTGCAGTTGTACTTTACAGCAGTATCCCTAAATCTAGAGGCTTTAGATATCTTATCACTGGGTTAAAGCTCTTTGGGTTACAGTTGCTTATAAAAGTCAAAGGAGAAAAGGTGTGTGTGTATGGAGGGGGGGGCTGTCTAGAAAGAGAAAGAGCCACAGAGAGACACAGGAATTCAGACTACCATCTTGTAAGTGTTGTATCTCGTACCAGTGCTTAATTCGTAGCTGTAATGTTAAGGAATGTTCTATAATGTCCTCCATGTTGCTGAAGCTTCTGAGGTTTTGATATGCAGATAAAGGGAGCAAGATCCACTTGTGTGCAATGTATGGAGACATCATATAAGTTAGTCTACACTTGCTCATGTGAAAACATAGATATGGATGGAGCCTGCAGAGAGGGAAAACTGGTGAAAAGTTTCCATCTTATAAAATAGCCATAAATAGCGCTATTCCTCATGAGCAAACGCAACATAGTGCACAACAATTGGTAGTGGCCATTAAAAGTTTACTATTTCTTTTTGTCCTTTTCAATTTGTTGTATAAATAGATAAATGTTTCTCTAACAATAGTCATAAACAATGTTTTTATTTTTTATTTTTTAAGGGGATTTATAAAGTTTTAGAAAATGTAATCATCTCCGAGGCTCAAGACAGATTTGCTACTATTTGGGTCAAGTGTATTAAAAAAGCAACTGGTTTGCCTTGTTTGCCGGTCTGAAATACGACATGAACGGCAGCCTTTTACTCTTCAGTATTTTAACTACAGTTCTAAATTTCAAAACCTCTGAACTTTTTTGATAACCGGCCCATTCCTCTTAAGACTTATAAGCATTGTACCTTTATACCTCTTTGAAGGTAGACGCACAAAGGCAGAGATAAGGTTTCCAATTTTCATAGTCACAGAACAATGTCTCTTAAGCCTTCCTGTGAAAAGGATTTAAATAAAGCCCTGTGTTACAAAGTAGGAAGAAAAAAAGAAAAAAAAAATATTTCCATCAGATTTTGGTGTCATTGATTAAGGAGATATTTTTTTCTTTCCCCTTGTTATTCTTTGATGAAAGACATTTATTTCAATCCAAGCCCTGCTTACAATAGGTATCTATCAGTTTAATCTTACAGTAGAAACATTTTATTGATTGTCATAGAAAAAAAAAGTTGGAAAGTTGACAGATCAAAGAAAATACATCATTGTTTGAAGGTCCTTTGAAATATTAGTCTTTTTTATTTTTTGACCTTACAGGAAAAATGTTATTAAAAGAAAAGAAAATGGTATTAACTCCTTGGTGCCACATGATGGAAATGTGCTATTTTGGGAGCTATGGTACAGTGGTAGTGGGGGCATAATAATGGTGGGGTGGTAGTTATGACTGCGAGCATCCCCATCGCAATGGTCAGGATCAAAAAAATGCTAATTTCTAAAAAACGCCAAGTTAATTTCTTACCCCAGTATGATGTCACAATGAGATGGTGGTATCACATGGGTGAGCTATCTGTTCACAAAGGTTGTTCTCTCTTGTGCCCCTAAAGGGATTTAATTGGTGTCTGTTGTTTGTCACTATAATGTTTTTGACACATTTGCATTATTATGTTGTGATGTCAGGAAAGCTGCATGGAGCAGGGTTAGGTCCTCTGTTATATAAAGTATAGCCGTATGCCCATCCCTGCCTTAAATGCAGGATTACCTGTTGTCTATCCCTGTCTTACATGAACGATAGCCTCAAGCTTATCCCTATCTTATATGAAGGATGGCTTAATTTCAATCCCAATCTTATTTGAAGCATCACCTTATACCTATCCCTATCTTATATGAAGAATAAACTTATACCTATCCCTATCTTATATGAAAGATAGCCTTATACCTATCCCTATCTTATATGAATGATAGCCTTATACCTATCTCTATCTTATATGAAGGATAGCCTTATGCCTATATCTATCTTATATGAAGGATAGCCTAATTTCTATGCTTATCTTATATGAATGATAGCCTTGTGCATATCCCTATGTTATATATATATATATATATATATATATATATATATATATATGTTATCTCATGAACAGCTGCAATTGTTATCAAAGGGACTTAATTTTTGTATGACAAACACCACAGATTGGTTTCAGCTAGAGCTGGATATACAACAATTCATTAGAAAACTTAAGCTTAAAGTCTGGTTTGAGAGTAAAATTGAATGTAAAACTACCATTGATTGTACTGATTCATCACAGTTAACCCTAACCAGTGTAAACTTAAGAGTACCCAGTGATTTTACACCTCCTATAACTACACCACTTATTGAAGCATACCACACTCTGGTCCGAAAGGACAGAGAAAAATTAAAACAGTCATCCACTACTTTGTTACATTCCAATATGACTCGATCTCAGATGCTGGCTCTTGAAGGACTGATCCATGACCACAACCTTATTATCAAACCTGCTGATAAAGGGGGCGCGGTTGTGGTCATGGATCGGTCCAAATACATCGCTGAAGCGATACGTCAGTTATCTGATACCGATACATATAGGAAGTTGGGGTCAGACCCAAAGTGGGAATATAGTCGTGAAATTGAAAACTTTCTGAAAAATGCACTTGATTCAAATATCATCAACAAACAACTCTTTGATTCTCTTCTTGTGAAGTACCCAGTCACACCGGCCATATATTTCTTGCCAAAAATACACACATGTATAGAAAATTCAACCGGAAGGCCCATTGTATCTGGGTGTGATTCACTGACAAGTCATATTTCAATTTTTGTTGATAAAATACTCAGGCCATATGTATATGGAGCCAAATCATATCTGAAAGATACAGGTGACTTCCTGAATAAAATCAAGGATATAGAGGTCCCCGCCAACACAATTCTTGTATCTCTTGACATCACAAGCCTGTACACCTCCATCCCTCATGATGGAGGTGTATAGGCAATCAGATCATTCATTTCCCCCGACTTTACTACAGAACAGACTGAATTTCTAATACAACTTGTCATGTGGGTATTGACAAAAAATTACTTCATTTTTAATGAGGTGTATTATAATCAAAAGACTGGGACAGCAATGGGAACCAACATGGCGCCCTCGTATGCAAATTTATATGTTGCATACCTGGAAGAATTGTTCATCTATGTATCTCTCCACTTCAGCTTTGTGTTGGAGTGGTGGAGATATATTGATGATATTTTCATGATTTGGACTGGAACAACTGACCAATTAACAGATTTCTTTGACTTTTTAAACTCCATAACTACTAACATACGTTTTACCATTACTTCTTCCAGTGATAGCATACAATTTATGGATACTAGGGTATATATCAATGACAATCACTTTGAAACTGATTTATTGACTGTAATTCCATGCTTCGATTTGATAGTAACCATCCTCGCAGCATGGTTAAAGCCTTACCTGTGAGTCAGATGGTTAGGGCTAAACGTATTATCAGCTCAGACGAGAGAGTATTACCAGCTCTAGATAACATGATGGAAAATTTCAAATGCAGAGGTTATCCAAAAAAACTGGTGTCACAAGCAAAGGACAGTGCTTTAGCCCTTGATAGACACACATTGTTACAACCTAAGAGAAAAAGTGGGGATGATAGGCGATTAGCATTCATCTCCACTTTCTCAGATAGATCGATCTACATATCTAATATCATGAGAAAACATTGGCATATACTGATCACGGGTATGAGTCACTTACCCGAGTTCAATAGTGTACCAATTATGTCATACAAAAGATCCCCTAATCTTCGTGACCGATAAGTAAAAGCGGATGTTGGTATCCAAAAGCCCAAGCAAGGATTGTTATTAACTGGGAATAAAGGTTCTTTTCCCTGTCGTGTCTGCATAAATTGTTCATATATGAATAGATGTAATGAATTTGTACATCCCACTACAGGAAAGCGTTTTCCAATTAAATTCTATCTCACTTGTAACACGGATTTTATTGTATATGTACTCCAATGTCCATGCAATTCATTATATGTCGGCGAAACCATCAATGATGCAAAATCACGGGTGAATCAGCACCGCTAAACCATCCGTAAGGGCCGTGCTGATTTGCCTGTTCCAAAACATTTTCTTGATAAAGGACACAATGAAAAAGTCTTAAAATTTACAATTGTCGACCACGTACCACCATTAAGACGTGGTGGCAATCGTATTGCCAAGCTAAAACGAAAAGAGCTATGGTGGATTTACCAACTGGACACATTGAAGCCACGAGGGCTCAATGTGAACTTTAAGATAACGCATAAAATTTGTAAAACTTAGAATTCCGATAAGGCATCACTTATGTGTACGGATTGCTATAAGTAATAAGCTTTTATTAATTTTATACTTTTGTCTTCTTTTATAGAGATGGGTCGGATGATGGAGGATCACTCTGCTTGATTTGATCGCAAGGAATCCATGTGGATCTACTTCCATTCCTAAAGTCTTGTATTGGACCTAATCTGTGGAGCGTTGCACCAGTACAAACAGATGCCATCTGCTATGAAAACCCACTTCTTCAGAAACAAGGTGAGCACCGAAGTTATTCCCAGTCCATTGCCTATGGTAACGCCTGGGAGGCCGGTTGGTGGATTCTGGGTGAGCTTCGGGTCAGAAGCTGTAACACTGTTTGCTTGATAATGATGGTGTGAGACCATCGAAACGTCACCTTTTTTTGCACATTCAAGATGAATAAATAATCCACTCTTTCATCATTTGAGTGCCACTGCATCTTCCTTGGAATAGTTGTGAAGGATCCTGGACCGGGACTCCAGCTAGTGGGCACCTATTCATATTATTAGGAGTGCTGCTTTCTTCTTCGACTTATCTTATATAAAGGATATCCTTATGCAAATCCCTATTTTATATAAAGGATATCCTTATGCCAATCCCTATCTTATATGAAGGACAGCCTTATGCCTATCCCTATCTTATATAAAGCATAATTGAAATGCAAAAGAGGGACAGACCTCTAGGTATATAAGGAATATATGTAGGTAAATGTAAGAGTGGACAAGCTAGTAAGGTAAATATAGCCAGTTTATTAGTATGTAAAATAAAATAAAATACAGTTAGAAGTATGTCCAAGCAGGGCCCTTGCTATGGACTAAATACTATTTTGTACATAAAAATATATAGATAAAAATGCTTAAAATTAGGTTAAGGGTATAGTTTGCAGAATCATCTATACAGCCACCCGCAGATAGTTATCGCAGATATATAGTGTGAGAACCCAATTTCCATTTTCTACTTATATAAAGGATATCCTTATGCAAATCCCTATCTTATATGAAGGATAGTCTTATGCCTATCCCATGCATGCTTAAACTCCTTCAGTGTCGTTGCAGCTGCCACTTCTGCAGGAAGGCTATTCCATGCATCCACTAGTCTCTCAGTAAAGTAATACTTCCTGATAGACAGGCATGAAGTGGGCGTGGCGTGACGTCAAGACCACTGCCACCAGAACCCAGCATTCATTCAAAACGCTGGGTGCTACATGGAGATTGCGGGGGTCCAAGAGACAGGACCCCCGCGATCAGACACCTTATCCCCTATTCTTCAGATAGGGGATAAGATATCTAGCGGCAGAGTACCCTTTTAAGGCCTATGGTGCACAAGGCTAAGTACAGGCTCTTACTATCTCTGCACTACCCATTTTTGACTACTTACTAGACTCTACTGAATACTCTGGTTACTGGGTATTGTTTAATTTATATGGACCAACAATTTAAAAAAAATGCGTAATTTTTACTGAAGATTTTAGAAACCCCCAAAAGTTACAAAAATGAGTTTTTTTTGTTTTTTAAATTTAGTCCCACTAATAATTTTTTATCTCAAATTTCAAATTTGATCAAATGAGTGATATCATTACAAAGTACAATTGGTGATGGGAAAAATAAGTCCTCATAAGGGTCTGTAGGTAAAATATTTAAAGCATAATGGGTCCCACCATTTACACAAATTATCTCTTTACTGTGGGTTATTGAGAATGAAAATTACCCCCAAGTGGCACCACAAGTGCCCCTTTCAAATTCTTCAGTACCTCTTTCATCAAAACACTCCTAAATTATGTAATTTGGAATTAATTTTATGGCAGATATTTGAACCATCTTGGAACCATCTTAATATATCTTATATAACTATTGTAATTCTAAAAGCCATAAATAGAATCAAATTTTCCACTAAATTGCTGTAGTAATTTGTCTCACCTGTGAGTATCCAAATATGCCTAATATTTGTGCTAACTGTAAAGATATATCTGGATTCATATCACCGATAACACCGACCAAGTTTTCCAACTTCTCACAATTGTAATTAGGAATGGTGTATCCAAAACCAGAGAGAATCTTCAGAACATTGTCTACAGCATTATTCACATTGTTACATGAGTCATACACATGTTATCCCAGGGTCGTATTTGGTAAAATATCTGGATTCCTGTTAATCTCTTCAATAGCAAAAATAAAAGCCATGAGATATTTGTAGAAACGAGGCATAGGCCTGAATGAAGAAAGTAAAAATAGAGGCTTTAAGGGTAAAATGGGTAGGTCACATCCATAGGAACATATAATTGTCATAGCACTTGGCTGACTTTATCAGAATCACATTGCTCAGCTAAACCTTGTCTCACTATTGCCAGCTAGACATCGAAGCCACCAGTGATTGACCGAACTGCCACTCTCCAGTGTTGACACCAAAATAGGGACGCGCTGCACCACGGTGACCGACACTTTCATAACGGTGGCAGTAGGGGTAGATAGGGTAACTATGTGTTTTTTCTAGTATCCCTGCTTGAGCACCATTCGCAATAAAAATTATTCATCTGCATACCCCACTGGTATAGAGACTGTATTGCTCTTTATTATACAGTCACACATCATTCCTCTGCTGTATTATGGTTCCATGTGGATAGATATGTTCCACCATCCAAATATTGTTCTTTTTGTGTGTTTTTTTATTGAATATTTTTTTTTCAATAATACAAATTGAAAAAAAAAAAAACATGTGCAATAGCATAATACAAGGGAAAAAGACGAGCACAAAAAAATATCTCAGCACACAAATAATAGGTAAAGTAATTCATAAACAAACATATCAAGTTTCTATGGCATATCATGACACAGTATGTATAGATCCAGAGGGCACGATACACAACCTCATAAAGTTATGGTAAGATCAGGAATAGGGATGAGCGAATCGAATCTGACAAATCCAAATTCGTTATGAATTTCAGGAAAAATTTGCTTTGCAATGAATCCGAATATTGCCGCGATTCAATTGCACGAATCACTTAATTAAACTCCATTTAATGCAGTTCAGGCTCCAGGGCATCTAATATGGTTGATCCACATGTGAGGCCATGGGGCAAGGAACTCTGGAAAGGCGGGTAGGTGGGATGAACCTGAATCACATGCAGCATGCAGCCTATCAGCAGCCAGCCACCCCTATAATGTCACAGCCCGATATTGTCGGCAGCCATCTTGCAGCCAGCCATTCCAGAATTGTATTTCAGAGAGAGCATTTCATTGCAGAGACAGATGGAGCAGTGTGTGTGTAACACAGAAAATCAGCTTTACAGCAGCGATTCAGCACAAACCAAAGTCACTGCAGAATAGCACTGACAGGGAAGGGAGAGAGAGAAAGTACACTTTTGGGTGTAATACACAGCGACTCTACTGCTGCAGTGGGGTGTACAGCAACTCTAAAGCTTATAGGTGCCTGTTAGGCTGAGTACTAAAAGCCATTGTCACCTGCTATTAGTGCATAATAATACTGTACTGGGCTCTACTACACAGCGATTCTGTACTGCTGCAGTGGTGTACAGCAACTATAATGCTTATAGGGGCCAGTTAGGCTGAGTACTAAAAGCCATTTTCACCTGCTATTAGTGCCTAATGATACTGTACTGTGCTCTACTACACAGTGATTCTGTACTGCTGCAGTTGAGTGCACAACAACTCTAAAGCAAACAGGGGCCAGTTAGGGTAAGCATGAAAAGCCATAGTCACCTGATTACAGTGCATAATACAGGTTTCCTAGCAGAGCATATTGTCCTCTCATAAATGTAACTTGTGCGTACATAGGTGGTGTACGTTTTTTTTTCCTGTAAAACTAATTTGAGCCTAGTTACTGTGAAAGGCCAGCCAAAGCTACACACTTATTTCTGTAGCCTTATACAGTTTTAAGCGGAGCCTATTGTCCACCTCTCATAAGTGTAAACTGTACATACACCTATGTGGTGTACGTTTTTTCTACTGAAAAACTAATTTTGGCTTAGTTACTGTGAAAGGTCAGCCAAAGCTACACACTTGTTTTTGTAGTCTTCTATAGTTTGTAGTGGAGCACATAGTCCTCCTCTCACATGTTTAAACTGTACGTACACCTACATGGTGTCCTTCATATAATTTGCTGTTAAACTAATTTGAGCCTAGTTACTGTGAAAGGCTAGCCAAAGCTACACACTTGTTTCTGTAGACTTATACAGTTTTAAGCGGAGCATATTGTTCTCTTCTCATAAGTGTAAACTGTACGTACACCCTAGAGTATGGGCGTGTGGCAGCAGGAGTCGCAGAGAGAGGTCTGAGCTCCCGGTGTCAGCTAGCAGTCATGCCTTGACCAGCAACCAAGCAGCCGTGATTGATTGGTTCACTCGGTCATCCACTTCATCCCAGGTGACATCCAACACCCTGAGTCAACAGTTGGTGGGTTGCTCAAACTCAACCCTCAGTTGGCATGGCCCTCATGCTGCTACTGCCACCTCCAGGCTCTGTCATAGTTCCGCCATATGGTCTCCTCATGCTGATGCTGCCACCTCCAGGCTCTGTCATTGTGCCGCCATATGATCTACTCATGATGATGCTACCACCTCCAGGCTCTCTCATTGTGCTGCCATGGATACTGCAAAACATAAATAAGGTGCTTGTCCCCAGTTACAGAAATCCCTCCACATTAGACCAATAGTAAGTATTGAGGATATGCATTAGCTACAACTTAACTTTTCTTAGAATAAAATATATGGACTCAATTTTTTTTTTAAATACAACAAAAGGAAAGGTGTGTAAAAAACACAATGTGCCACCTACACCACCAAGTATTGATGCAATGCAAAGACCTCTAAAAGGTGGAAGGGAAAAACGTATGGTCCATTATAACAGGTGGGGGTAAAAACTTCCACTGTAAGGCCCTATTCTCGCATTATTAATTCCTTTCTTGGCAAGTGTTACTCGCCCTAAAAGGGAGCCCCAACACAAGAACGTCTCTCTATTTCCAACTAAAAACCCTAGGAAATGTCAGTGTTTTTAGGTGGAAATAGGGAGAGGTTCCTGTGTGGGGCTACTCTTTTTAGGGCAAGTAACACTTGCCAATAAGGAAATTAATAGTGCGAGAGTAGGGCCTTGCAGGGGAAGTTTTTACCCCCACCTGTTACATTGTTCCCTTCCACATTTTAGAGGTCTTTGCATCAAATCAATACTTAGTGGGGTAGGTGGTACATGGTATTTTTTGCACACCTTTCCTTTTGTTAAATTTCCAAAAAATGTTGGGTCCATATATTTTATCCTAAGAATAATATTAAAAGCTAAGTTTTAAGTAATGCATATCTTCAATACTTACGTGTGCACACTAACACTTTGACAAAAGAGACCGTTTTCTTTTGCCTACCTGCCTCAGCTACTATTCTGATCCTACCAACCGCCTGATACCACACATCTGAATCCAAGTTCTACTTTTTTCACCCACCTTCATCACCAGGTACTGGTGTTAACACCCACACAGGAAATTGTGGTGGGAATAAGACTACAAAAAAAATCGCCTAGGCGGGGCTCACAAAGAGAGAACAGCAAACATCATATAGGACACACAACATACAAAAATTCAAAAGGAGGAGGTGACACATGTGAGAAGGAAGGGGGGATGGGATGTAAGGATCTCTAGGGATCAAATCTCACTTAAGGGGGCCATAAGGTCATGCTGAGGAGCAGATCTCTCTGCTGAGGAGCTTTAACTGTTTTTTTTCCCAAGGATTGGGGTGGACAGGTGAAGAAGGTATTCCAAAGGGTCAAGGGAAACAGCAGTGTCTAGGACCTTATTACTATAAGGGGGCAGGACAAAAATATATGAAAGGTCAATGCCAGCATTCAAGGGGAAAGCAGAGTTCAGCCCATGAAGTAATTCAGGGGTATGATACCAGCCCATCAGTAACTAAAAGGGTTATCCAGGGAAAAACTTATTTTTTAATATATCAACTGGCTCCAGAAAGTTAAACAGATTTGTAAATTACTTATATTAAAAAATATTAATCCCTCATGTCACGCCTGGTCTCGAGCACGCTCCCAAAGACTCCTGAACTTGTCCTCCTGTTGATACTCCCCAGCTCCCTTCCTAGGGCTTCCGCTAGCTTACTACACCACATGTTGATAGCGGCACGCACCGTGATTCCAAGACTATGGCGCTCACCCCAACCACCCACCTTTTCGTCCTTGCTTCAGGAAATTTCCCGTATATGTAGGTTAGAAGAATTGCTTGCTGACTCTAAACGTCAACATGACAAATTCCGGGCCGTTTGGGGCCCCTGGCTCTCTTTCCTATCATTGCCGGAGTTTGATTCCCTGCACTTGGGGCACTAGCGTGGCCTACCTGACACCATAATGAACTGCTCTCCTCATGACTGCTGATGCTGCCGACCTGGAGGGGGGCCGAGCCGTTCCGGTCCGGGAGGTAGGTGTCTCCAAAAGTGACCTGCTCCTTCTTACTTCTTCCCTTTCTTCCCCTTTCTCTCCCTGTCTATTCCTTTTCCTCCTTCTTTCTCTTCCCCGCTTGTTGTGCTGCACACATCTCTCTCCTTCTTGGTACCTGGGATTAGACTATACCACTCCAAAGCCTGAACAATATGGATTGGTACCCACGTGGCCCCTTGATAGTGTACACCTTACGCAATGTTATCCCAGCTTCAATATGGCGAGGTGGGCTTTTTTTTTTCCATAATCCCTGCTTTTGCTCTTACCTAGTGTTAGCGTTTATGACCGTCTCTCGCTCTGCAAGGGTACAATGACCGAACTGGAGAGATTGTTCTACATGACTTTACTGTTATATGATACTTGTTACTATGTGTTACCATAGCGCCTTACCAATTGTTCTTTTTGTTAAAAACAATAAAACTTTACTTTGGAAAAAAAAATATTAATCCTTTTAGTACTTATGAGCTGCTGAAGTTGAGTTGTTCTTTTCTGTCTGAGTGCTCTCTGATGACACCTGTCTCGGGAACTGTCCAGAGTAGAAGCAAAATCCCCATAGCAAACCTCTTCTACTCTATGCAGTTACCGAGACAAGCAGAGATGTCAGCAGAGAGCACTGTTGCCAGACAGAAAAGAACAACTCATCTTCAGCAGCTGAAAATAATTGGAAGGATTAAGATTTTTTAATAGAAGTAATTTACAAATCTGTTTAACTTTCTGGAGCCAGTTGATGCAAAAAAAGTTTTTTCCTTGAATACCCATTTAACCCCTTAACCACTTAAGGACCTAGGGCATATGGATACGCCTTCACGTCCTGGTACTTAAGGACCCAGGGCGTATCCATACGCCCGTGGGAATTTCGGTCCCCACCGGGCGCCGGGCGGGGACCGGGCCGGGGTGACTGCTGATATCAATCAGCAGACACCCCGCGCAAATGCCCAGGGGGGTCATCAGACCCCCCCCCCGTCGGCGATGTGCGCCGATTCCGGGTCATACGGGTCTATTGTGACCCGGTGACCCGGAATAGAAGGGGGATCGCGGTTGTCTAAGACACCCACGATCCCCCTGTAGGCATAGGAGTGAGGGGGCAGGGTTGCCACCCCTCCTATCCCTGCTATTGGTCTGCTATTGATCGTCAATAGCAATAGGCGACGACCAATAGCAGACCGGGGGCGGGGGTTTAACTTTTGTTTTCCCCATCCTGCCTACCCACAACAGGCGGGGCAGAACGGGGAACCAAAGGGGACCGGGCGCCGACGTCCACTTACCCTGCGGCAACGTTGATCGGCGGGCGGCGTGACGTGCGTCTGAAGAGGACTGCTGCCGGGATCCAACGGAAGCTGGTAAGTTGATCTGGAGAGCTACAGTCCGAGACTGTGGACTCTAACTGTAGCCCTCCAGATATTGCAAAACTACAACTCCCAGCATGCCCAGACAGCTGTTTGTGCATGCTGGGAGTTGTAGTTTTGCAACAGCTGGAGGGCTGCAGTTTGAGACCACTATACAGTGGTCTCTAAACTATATCCCTCCAGATCTTGCACAACTACAACTCCTAGCATGCCCACATAGCTGTTTGTTGTCTGGGCATGCTGGGAGTTGTAGTTTTGCAACATCTGGAGGTCCACAGTTTGGAGATCACTGTGCAGCGATCTAAAAACTGTAGCTCTCCAGATGTTGCAAAACTGCAATTCCCAGCATGCCCAGAAAGCAAACAGCTGTCTCGGCATGCTGGGAGTTTTAGTTGGGTACCTCCAGCTGTTGCATAACTACATCTCCCAGCATGCCCTTCGGTGATTAGTACATGCTGGGAGTTGTAGTTTTGCAACAGCTGGAGGCACACTGGTTGGAAAATACTGAGTTAGGTAACAGAACCTAACTGAAGGTTTTCCAACCAGTGTGCCTCCAGTTGTTGCAAAAGTACAACTCCCAGCATGCACGGTCTGTTAGTACATGCTGGGAGTTGTAGTTTTGAAACAGCTGGAGGTTTGCCCCCCCCCCCCCTATGTGAATGTACAGGGTACATTCACACGGGCAGGTTTACAGTAAATTTCCTGCTTCAAGTTTGGGCTGCGGCAAATTTTTCGCCGCAGCGTAAACTCCTAGTGGGAAATTCACTGTAACACGCCAGTGTGAATGTACCCTAAAAACACTACACTACACTACACTAACACATAATAAAGGGTAAAACACTACATATACACCCCCTTACACTGCCCCCCCCCCCCAATAAAAATGAAAAACGTCTTGTACGGCAGGGTTTCCAAAACGGAGCCTCCAGCTGTTGCAAAACAACAACTCCCAGCATTTCTGGACAGTCACTGACTGTCCAGGCATGCTGGGAGTTTAGCAACAGCTGGAGAGACCCTGTTTGGGAATCACTGGTGTAGAATACCCCTATGTCCACCCCTATGCAATCCCTAATTTAGTCATCAAATGCGCATGGCGCTCTCTCACTTCGGAGCCCTGTCGTATTTCAAGGAAACAGTTTAGGGCCATATATGGGGTACCGCCGTACTCGGGAGAAATTGCACTACAAATTTTGGGGGTCTTTTTTTCCTTTTACCGCTTGTGAAAAGGAAAAGTTGGGGGCGACACCAGCCTGTTAGTGTAAAAAAAAAAAAAAAATTACACTAACATGCTGGTATTGCCCCATACTTTTTATTTCCAAAAGTGGTAAAAGGAAAAAAAGACTCCCAAAATTTGTAACGCAATTTCTCCTGAGTACGGAAATACCCCAGATGTGGGCGTAAAATGCTCTGCGGGCACACAACAAGGCTCAGGAGTGAGAGCGCACCATGTACATTTGAGGCCTAAATTGGTGATTTGCACAGGGATGGCTGATTTTACAGCGGTTCTGACAAACGCAAAAAAAAAAGAAATACCCACATGTGACCCCATTTGGAAACTACACCCCTCACGGAACGTAACAAGGGGTATAGTGAGCCTGAACACCCCACAGGTGTTTGACGAATTTTCATTAAAGTTGGATGGGAAAATGAAAAAAAAAATATTTTTTCACTAAAATGCTGGTGTTACCCTAAATTTTCCATTTTCACAAGGGAAAATAGGAAAAAAGCCCCCAAATTTGTAACTCCATCTCTTCTGAGTAAGAACATACCCCATATGTGAATTTAAAGTGCTCTGCGGGCGAACTACAATGCTCAGAAAAGAAGGAGCGCCATTGGGATTTTGTAGAGAAAATTTGTCCGGAATTGAAGGCCACATGTGTTTACAAAGCCCCCATAGTGCCAGAACAATGGACCCCAGACACATGTGACACCATTTTGGAAACTACACCCCTCACGTAATGTAATAAGGGGTACATTGAGAATTTACGCCCCACAGGTGTCTGACAGATTTTTGGAACAGTGGTCCGTAAAAATGAAATATTTTATTTTTCATTTGCACAGCCCACTGTTCCAAAGATCTGTGGGGTGTAAATACTCACTGCACCCCTTATTAAATTCTGTGAGGGGTGTAGTTTCCAAAATGGGGTCACATGTGGGGGGGTACACTGTTCTGACACCACGGGGGGCTTTGTAAACGCACATGGCCCCTGACTACCATTCCAAACTGATTCTCTTTCCAAAAGCTCAATGGCGCTCCTCCTCTTCTGAGCATTGTAGTTCGCCAGCAGAGCATTTTACGTCCTAACATGGGATATTTCCATACTCAGAAGAAATGGGGTTACAAATTTTGGGGGTAATTTTTTCCTATTACCCCTTGCAAAAATGTAAAATTTAGGGGAAAAACTTTTTTTCATTTACACATCCAACTTTAAC
Organism: Hyla sarda; assembly: GCF_029499605.1. Taxonomy (NCBI): domain Eukaryota; kingdom Metazoa; phylum Chordata; class Amphibia; order Anura; family Hylidae; genus Hyla; species Hyla sarda. The sequence continues at coordinate 22,976,123 of NC_079189.1, forward strand.
GAAAAGTCGTCAAACACCTGTGGGGTGTTAAGGCTAAGCGGAACCCTTGTTACGTTCCTTGAGGGGTGTTGTTTCCAAAATAGTATGCCATGTAGGTATTTTTTGCTGTTCTGGCACCACAGGGGCTTCCTAAATGCGACATGCCCCCCAAAAACATTTCAGCAAAAGTTGCTTTCAAAAAGAAAAACGTGACTCCTTCTCTTCTGAGCATTGTAGTTCGCCCGCAAAGCATTTTACGTCCTAACATGGGGTATTTCCATACTCAGAAGAGATGGGGTTACAAATTTGGGGGGGGGGGGCATTTTCTCCCATTAGCCTTTGTAAAAATGGTAAATTTGGGGGAAAAACTGCACTTTAGTGTGAATTATATTTTTCCATTTACACATCCGATTTTAACGAAAAGTTGTCAAAGACCTGTGGGGTGTTAAGGCTAACTGGACCCCTTGTTACGTGCCTTGAGGGGTGTAGTTTCCAAAATGGTATGCCATGTGGTGTTTTCTGCTGTTCTGGCACCATAGGGGCTTTCTAAATGTGACATGCCCCCCAAAAACCATTTCAGAAAAATTCACTCTCCAAAATCCCATTGTCGCTCCTTCCCTTCTGTGCCCTCTAAAGCACCCGCCGGACACTTGACATACACATATGAGGTATTTCCTTACTCGAGAGAAATTGGGTTACAAATTTTGGGGGCTTTTTCTCCTATTACCACTTGTAAAAATTCAAAAACTGGGTCTACAAGAACATGCGAGTGGAAAAAATGAAGATTTTGAATTTTCTCCTTCACTTTGCTGCTAATCCTGTGAAACACCTAAAGGGTTAACACACTTACTGAATGTCATTTTGAATACTTTGAGGGGTGCAGTTTTTAAAATGGGGTCATTTGAGGGGTATTTCTAATATGAAGACCCTTCAAATCCACTTCAAAACTGAACTGGTCCCTGAAAAATTCCGTTTTAGAAAATTTTGTGAAAAATTGGAAAATAGCTGCTGAACTTTGAAGCCCTTTGATGTCTTCCAAAAGTAAAAACATGTCAACTTTATGATGCAAACATACAGTAGACATATTTTATATGTGAATCAATGTATAATTTATTTGGAATATCCATTTTCCTTATAAGCAGAGAGCTTCAAATTTTGGAATTTTTCACCAAGAAATGTTACAAGTATCGACAACATTTTACCACTAACATAAAGTAGAATATGTCATGAAAAAACAATCTCGGAATCAGAATGAAAGGTAAAAGCATCCCAGAGTTATTAATGCTTGAAGTGACAGTGGTCAGATGTTCAAAAAATGGGCGGGTCCTTAAGGTATATTTGGGCTTGGTCCTTAAGGGGTTAAGGACACATGACGTTCTCATACGTCTCCATTTCCGAATCCTTAATAAAGCATGACATATGAGAACGTCATGCGCTTTCCCGGCCCCCCGCAGCCATCTGCCGGTGCCTGATGCCTGCTGAAATTGTTCAGCAGGCATCGTGGCATATCGCCCAGGGGGGACATGATGACCCCCCATGTCAGCGATGGCCCGGAATTACTGGCTGATCGGGGCCGTCTCTGACGGCCCCGAACAGCCATAGCCAGCAGGGGAGATGTGGCACTGGTGCGACCTCACGATCGCCCTGATTCGTCGGCCGACCAATCAGGGCACCTACTGCGGGTGTCACTCCCGCAACCCGCTCCGCCCCTCTTCCGGAGGACGTGAGCGGGTGCGGGATGTGGACCCGGGCAGCTGGGGACCCCGATCCCCGGCGTCCCTGTTGGGATCGGGGCCCCAGGAGCGGCGGCGGCGAGGGAGTGACCTGCAGCGTGGATCAGCAGTTGGAGCTGAGTGACAGCCTCCTGCTGTTGCATAGCAACAGTTACCAGCATGCAAAAAGGGCATGCTGGGACTTATAGTTTTGCAATAGTTACCTTCACCTGTTGTATAACTACCACTCCCAGCTTGCACAATCAGCAAAAGTGCATGCTGGGAGATGTAGTGGTGCATCTGCTGGTTGCATAACTACAACTCCTTGCATGCCCGTTGGCTGTCGGTGACTGCTGAGAGTTGTAATTTTGCAACAGCTTAAGGCACACTGGTTGTGAAACACATAGTTTTTTTTTTTTTTTTACTTAACTCAGTGTTTCACGACCGGTGTGCCTCCAGCTGTTGCAAACTCCAACTCCCAGCATGCACCAAACATGCTGGGAGTTGTAGTTTTGCAACAGCTGGAGGCACACTGGTTGTGAAACACTGAGTTAAGTAGCAAACCAGTGTGTCTCCAGCTGTTGCATAACTATAATCCCCAGCATTCCCAGCCAAAGTTGTATGCCTCCAGCTGTTGCAAAACTACAACTCCCAGCATGCACTGATAGACCGTACATCCTGGGAGTTGTAGTTTTGCAACAGCTGGATGTTCTCCCCCAATGTGAATGTACAGGGTACACTCACATGGGCGGAGGTTTACAGTAAGTATCCGGCTGCAAGTTTGAGCTGCAACAAATTTTCTGCCGCAGCTCAAACTGCCAGCGAGAAACTACTGTGAACCCCCGCCTGTGTGACTGTACCCTAAAAACACTACACTACACTAACACACAATAAAAGAAAAAGCAAAAAACACTACATATACACATACCCCTACACAGCCCCCCTCCCCTCCCCAATAAAAATGAAAGACGTCTGGTACGCCACTGTTTCCAAAATGGACCCTCCAGCTGTTGCAAAACAACTACTCCTTGTATTGCCAGACAGCCACTGACTGTCCAGGCATGCTGGGAGTTTTACAACAGCTGGATGTACCCTGTTTGGGAATCACTGGCGTAGAATACCCCTATGTCCACCCCTATGCAAGTCCCTAACTTAGGCCTCAAATGCGCATGGCACTCTCACTTTGGAACCCTGTCGTATTTCAAGGCAACAGTTTAGGGCCACATATGGGGTATCGCCGTACTCGGGAGAAATTGTGTTACAAATTTTGGGGGGTATTTTCTGCTTTTACCCTTTTTAAAAATGTAAAATATTGGGGAAACCAAGCATTTTAGGTAAACATTTTTTATTTTTTTTTACATATGCAAAAGTCGTGAAACACCTGTGGGATATTAAGGTTCACTTTACCCCTTGTTACGTTCCCCGAGGGGTCTAGTTTCCAAAATGGTATGCCATGTGTTTTTTTTTTTTTTTTTTTTTTTTTGCTGTTCTGGCACCATAGGGGCTTCCTACTTGCGGCATGCCCCCAGAGCAAAATTTGCTTTCAAAAAGCCAAATGTGACTACTCCTCTTCTGAGACCTGTAGTGTGCCAGCAGAGCACTTTTCACCCCCATATGGGGTGTTTTCTGAATCGGGAGAAATTGGGCTTTAACATTTTGGGAGTTATATTCTGCTATTACCCTTTTTAAAAATGTAATATTTTTGGGAAACCAAGCATTTTAGGAAAACATTTTTTTTTTTTACATATTCAACAGTATGCCATGTGTTTTTTTTTTGCTGTTCTGGCACCATAGGGGCTTCCTAAATGCGGCATGCCCCCAGAGCAAAATTTGCTTTCAAAAAGCCAAATGTGACTACTCCTCTTCTGAGACCTGTAGTGCACCAGCAGAGCACTTTTCACCCCCATATGGGTGTTTCTGAATCGCAAGAAATTGGGCTTAAAATTTTGGGAGTTATATTCTGCTATTACCCTTTTTAAAAATGTAATATTTTTGGGAAACCAAGCATTTTAGGTAAAAAATATTTTTATTTTTTTAAATATGCAAAAGTCGTGAATCACCTGTGGGGTATCAAGGTTCACTTTACCCCTTGTTATGTTCCTCGAGGGGTCTAGTTTCCAAAATGGTATGCCATGTGGGTTTATTTTGCTTTTCTGGCACCATAGGGGCTTCCTAAAGGTGACATGCCCCCCAAAAACCATTTCCCTTCTGAGCCCACTACTGCGCCCGCCGAACAATTAACATAGACATATGAGGTATGTGCTTACTCGAGAGAAATTGGGTTTCAAATACAACTAACAATTTTCTCCTTTTTACCCCTGCAAAAATTCAAAGATTGGGTCTACAAGAACATGCGAGTGTAAAAAATGAAGATTTTGAATTTTCTCCTTCAATTTGCTGCTATTTCTGTGAAACACCTAAAGGGTTAAAACACATTTGAATAGTTTGGAGGGTGCAGTTTTTATAATCGGGTCATTTGTGGGGTATTTCTAATATGAAGACCCTTCAAATCCACTTCAAAACTGAACTGGTCACTGAGTTTAAAAATGTTGTGAAAAATTTGAAAATTGCTGCTGAACCTTGAAGCCCTCTGGTGTCTTCCAAAAGTAAAAACTTATACATTTTATGATGCAAACATAAAGTAGACATATTGTGTGTGTGAATAATAATAACATTTATTTGGAATATCCATTTTTCTTACAAGCAGAGTGCTTCAAATTTAGAAAAATTCAAAATTTTCAATTTTTTCATCAAATTTTGGAATTTTTCTCCAAGAAAGGATGCAAGTTACCACAAAAAATTTCGCCTATGTTAAAGTAGAATATGTCACGAAAAAACTATTTCGGAATCAGAATGATATGTAAAAGCATTCCAGAGTTATTAATGTTTAAAGTGACAGTGGTCAGATGTTAGAAGGGGTTAAACTGAGTCTTCTTACACTGGGTCAAAAGAGTATTTAGTCAGCCACCAATTGTGCAAGTTCTCCCACTTATAAAGATGAGAGGCCTGTAATTTTCATCATTGGTGTACCTCAACTATGAGAGACATAATGAGAAAGAAAAATCCACATTGCCTGATTTTTGAAGAATTTATTTGCAATTTATGGTGGAAAAAAAGTATTTGGTCAATAACAAAAGTTAATCTCAATACTTTGTTATATACCCTTTGGTGGCAATGACAGAGGTCAAATGTTTTCTGTAAGTCTTCACAAGGTTTTCACACACTGTTGCTGGTATTGTGGTACATTCCTCCATGCAGATCTCCTCTAGAGAAGTGATGTTTTTGGGCTGTCGCTGGGCAACACGGACTTTCAGCTTCCTCCAAAGGTTTTCTATGGGGTTGAGATCTGGAGAGTGGCTAGGCCATTCCAGGACCTTGAAATGCTTCTTACGAAGCCACTCTTTTGTTGCCCGGGTGGTGTGTTTGGGATCATTGTCATGCTGAAAGATCCAGCCATATTTCATCTTCAATGCCTATGCTGATAGAAGATTTTCACTCAAAATCTCACAATGCATGGCCCCAGTCATTCTTTTTTTTTTTTTTTACATGGATCAGTCGTCCTGGTCCCTTAGCAGAAAAACAGCCCCAAAGCATGATGTTTCCTCCCCAAGGCTTCGCTGTAGGTATGGTGTTCCTTGGATGCAACTCTGCATTATTTCTCCACCAAACAAGACGAGTTGAGTTTTTACCAAAAAGTTCTACTTTGATTTCATCTGACCATATGACATTCTCCCAATACTATTCTGGATCATCCAAATGCTCTCTAGCAAACTACAGACAGACCTTGACATGTACTGGCTTAAACAGGGGGACACGTCTGACTCTGCATGATTTGAGTCCCTGACAACGTAGTGTGTTATTGATGGAAGCATTTGTTACTTTGGTCTCAGCTCTATGCAGATCATTCACTAGGTCCCCCATGGGGTTCTGGGATTTTTGCTCAACGTTCTTGTGATCATTTTGACGCCACGGGGTGAGATCTCGCATGAAGCCTCAGATCAAGGGAGATTATTAGTGTTCTTGTATGTCTTCCATTATCTAATAATTGCTCCCACAGTTGATCTCTTCACACCAAGATGCTTGCCTATTGCAGATTCAGTCTTCCCAGCCTGATGCAGGTCTACAATTTTTTTTCTGGTGTCCTTCGACAGCTCTTTGGTCTTGGCCATAGTGGAGTTTGGAATGTGACTGATTGAGGTTGTGGGCAGATATTTTTTATACTGATAACAAGTTGAAACAGGTGCCATTAATACATGTAATGAGTGGAGGACAGAGGAGACTCTTAACCCCTTAAGGACCAAGCCCATTTTTACCTTAAGGAACAGAGCATTTTTTGCACATCTGACCACTGTCATTTTAAGCATTAATAACTCTGGTAAGCTTTTACTTATGAATTTAATTCCGAGAATGTTTTTTCATGACATATTCTACTTTAATATAGTGGTACATTGTTGTCAATACTTGCATCATTTCCAAAATGTCATGAAAAATGTAAAAATTTTGAATTTTCCTAATTTTGAAGCTCTCTGCTTGTAAGGAAAATAGACATACCAAATAAATTATATATTGATTCGCATATACAATATGTCTACTTAATGTGTGTATCATAAAATTGATATGTTTTTATTTTTGGAAGACATCAGAGGGCTTCAAAGTTCAGCAGCAATTTTCCACTTTTTCACAAAATTTTCAAAATTCAGAGTTTTTTAGGGACCAGTTCAGTTTGTAGTGAATTTGAGGGGCCTTCCTATTAGAAATACCCCATAAATGACCCCATTATTAAAACTGCACCCCTCAAAGTATTCAAAATGACATTCAGAAAGTTTGTTAACCCTTTAGGTGTTTCACAGGAATAGCAGCAAAGTGAAGGAGAAAATTCAAAATCTCCATGTTCTTGAAGACCTAGTTTTTGAATTTTTACAAGGGGTAAAAGGATAAAAATTCCCCTAAAATGTGTAACTCAATTTCTCTCAAGTAAGGAAATACCTCATATGGGAACGTAAAGTTCTCTGTGGGTGCACTGGAGGGCTCAGAAGCAAAGGAGCGACAATGGGATTTTTGAAAGGGAATTTTGCTGAAATGGTTTTTGGGGGGCATGTCGCATTTAGGAAGCCCCTATGGGGCCATAACAGCAAAAGAAAACACATGGCATAGTATTTTGGAAACTACATCCCTCATGGCACGTAACAAGGGGTATAGTGAGCCTTACCACATCACAACTTTTCAGTAAAGTAGGATATGTACGGTACAGACCAAAAGTTTGGACGCACCTTCTCATTCAAAGAGTTTACTTTATTTTCATGACTATGAATATTGTAGATTCCCACTGAAGGCATCAAAACTATGAATTAACACATGTGGATTTATATACATAACAAAAAAGTGTGAAACAACTGAAAATATGTCATATTCTAGGTGAAAAGTGTCCCCAAGTGCAGTCACAAAAACCATCAAGAGCTACAAAGAAACTGGCTCACATGTGGACCGCCCGAGGAAAGGAAGACCAAGAGTCACCTCTGCTGCGGAGGATAAGTTCATACGAGTCACCAGCCTCAGAAATCGCAGGTTAACAGCAGCTCAGATTAGAGACCAGGTCAATGCCACATAGAGTTCTAGCAGCAGACACATCTCTAGAACAACTGTTAAGAGGAGACTGTGTGAACCAGGCCTTAATGGTAGAATATCTGCTAGGAAACCACTGCTAAGGACAGGCAACAAGCAGAAGAGACTTGTTTGGGCTAAAGAACACAAGGAATGGACATTAGACCAGTGGAAATCTGTGCCTTGGTCTGATGAGTCCAAATTTGAGATCTTTGGTTCCAACCACCGTGTCTTTATGCGATGCAGAAAAGGTGAACGTATGGACTCTACATGCTTGGTTCCCACAGTGAAGCATATGGAAGAGGAGGTGTGATGGTGTGGGGGTGCTTTGCTGGTGACACTTTTGGGGATTTATTCAAAATTGAAGGCAGACTGAACCAGCATGGCTACCACAGCATCTTGCAGTGACATTCTATTTTTCCGGTTTGCGTTTAGTTGGATTATTTTTCAAAAGGACAATGACCCCAAACATACCTCCAGGCTGTGTAAGGGCTATTTGACCAAGAAGGAGAGTGATGGGGTGCTGTGACAGATGACCTGGCCTCCACAGTCACAAGACCTGAACCCAATGAAGGCAAACTTTTTTGAATTTTTTTTTCACAAAAATGCATTTTTTTCACCAAATTAACCATTTTTACAAGATTTTATAGGAGAAAATGTCCCCCGAAAGTTGTAAGTATGAAAATACCCCATGTGTGGACGTAAAGTGCTTTGTGAGCGCACTAGAATGCTCAGAAGAGAAGAAGCCACATTTGGCTTTTTGAAAGGAAATGTAGCTAAAAAAAGTTTTGCTAAAAAAAAAACACATGACATACAATTTTGGGAACTACACCCCTCAAGGCATACAAGTGATACAAGGGGTACAGTGAGCCTTAACACCCCACAGGTGTTTGACAACTTTTCATTAATGTCGGATGTGTACATGCAGATTTTTTTCCCAAATTTGCAATTTTTACAAGAGGTAATAGAAGAAAATGCCCCCCAAAATTTGTAACCCCATTTCTTCTGAGTATGGAAATACCCCATGTGTGGGTGTAAAGTGCTCTGCGGGTGCATTACAATGCTCAGAAGAGAAGGAGCCACATTTTGCTTTTGGAAAGCAAATTTAGCGGAAAAAGTTTTTGGGGGGCATGTCACATTTAGGAAGCCCCTATGGTGCCAAATCAGCGGAAAAAAACACATGGCACACTATTTGGGAAACAACAACCCTCAAGAAATGTAACAAGGGGTAAAGTGAGCCTTTACACTCCACAGTTGTCTTACAAATTTCCGCAAAATTTGGACGTGAAAATGAAAAATGTGATTTTCACAAAAATTCTGGTGTTACCCCAAATTATTCATTTTCACAAGGGGTAATAGGAGAAAAAGCCTCCTAAAATGTGTAACCCCATTTCTTCTGAGTATGGAAATACCCCATATGTGGATGTAAAGTCCTCTGCTGGAAAACTACAATGCTCAGAAGAGAAGGAGCGCCATTGGGCTTTTGGAGAAAGAATTTGGTTGGAATGGAAGTCGGGGGCCATGTGCGTTTATAACACCCCCCCCTCCCTGTGGTGCCAGAACAGTGGACCCCCCCCCCCCCCACATGTGACCCTATTTCGGAAACTACACCATTCACAGAATGTAATAAGGGGTGCAATGATTTCAGCAGGCATCTCGGTCTGGTCCCCACCCAGCGAGCAGTGGGGACCGGAATTATAGAAGTTACAAGAAGTTACACATCTGTGAGAGCCAGAAACCTTGCTTGTTTGTAGATGACCAAATACTTATTTTCCACCATAATTTGCAAATAAATTCTTTAACCCCTTAAGGACCTGGGGTTCCGTTTTTGCATTTTCATTTTTTCCTCTTTACCTTTAAAAAATCATAACTTTTTAAATTTTTCACCTAAAAATCCATATGATGGCTTATTTTTTGTGCCACCAATTCTAATTCAAATTTTTATTTACACAATTTTTTTTATGGGAAAGGGAGGTGATTCAAACTTTTAATAGGGGAGGGGGTTAAATGATCTTTAGTCACTTTTTTTCCACTTTTTTTGCAGTGTTATAGCTCCCATAGGGACCTATAACACTGCACACACTGATCTTTTACATTGATCACTGGTTTCTCATTAGAAACCAGTGATCGATGATTCTGCCGCTTCACTGCTCATGCCTGGATTTCAGGTACTGAGCAGTATTCGGCGATCAGACAGCGAGGAGGCAGGTAGGGATCCTCCAGCTGTCATGTAAGCTGTTCGGGATGCCGCGATTTCGCCGGACAGTTCCTAAAATGGACAGCAGAGGTCAGCAGAAAGCACTGTGGTCATGACATCAGAGGAAATGTATTTCTTTTTTGGATTTCTCTTTAGTATACAGCCCCTAAAAAGTACTGGAAGGATTAAGATTTTTTAATAGAAGTCATTTACAAATCTGCTTAACTTTCTGGCAAAAGTTGATTTAAAAAAAAAAAAAAGTTTTCCACAGGAGTACCTCTTCAAAGGCACTAAGTCATAATAGACCACAGGCCAAATACATTATAGTCTCCAAACAAAGAGGCCAAATGTGGTAAAAAAGTAACAAATCTTTATTGGTCAAATGCTAAAAACATACACAATATTTAATAGTGCATAAAATCAGAATACACATACAAAAGAATTGGGGTGAATATATCATGGATTAAGTAAAGCGCACAAATACAACAAGGTTAGTGCAAATGTGGAAATAGGTCACTAGTAGGTGAAGCAAACCATATGGCAGCATAATGCAAAATATTGGGGCAGACATATAAAGGCTGAAATGAAAGAACAAAGTAAAAATGAACAAGTCAGGCCTTGCCCCCTCACATCTGATACCTCACCTCACCCCAAATGCATTTTCGCTATCTGCTTTCTCAGGGGGCGTCAATGTACTTACATGTCACAATGGGATGAATTGTATATCAGGTGACTGCTCAGAGACTGTCTGTAAAAACTGACAGTAAATATCCCCCCGATGATCTGGTCTCCATTCTGCACATATCTGGCATTGTATAAAGTCTGTTTCTTCTGCATAAAACATTGTGGACTGGAGCTTACATGCCGGCACTGAGCTGGTGAAATAATATAGAGACATAATATTGTAATAAATAGAGATTCACCGATCATTCCTGAATTATAAAGTGTTGGGTTCAATTATCTTCAATGGAAAGATGCAGCACAGATCATAACTCAGCCCAAGTGTAGCTGATGTTATGTGAAGTGTTCAGCCTTGAGCAGTCTTATATAGTCTGAGCAGTGAAAGGGAGACAGGTTTATCTATAAATTCTCTTAGTTCATTTACTTTTTTATTTCCAAATTTAACAAAAATAAATAGAAAATAATAATAGTAGTTGCTAACATTTCCTTATACAACATGCAAGTTTATTATAATTTTTATCTGTTCAGATACTTATTTATATTTTATCATTTTTTTGCCAATAAGGGTGGTTCATGCCCTGAGAGGTACACAGATTAACCCCTTAAGGACACAGCCCATTTTCACCTCTAGGACGCAGCCCTTTTTTGCACATCTGACCACTGTCACTTTAAACATTAATAACTCTGGAATGCTTTTACTTATCAATCTGATTCCGAGAATGTTTTTTCGTGACATATTCTACTTTAACATAGTGGTAAATTTTTGTGGTAACTTGCATCCTTTCTTGGTGAAAAATCCACAAATTTGATGAAAAAATTGAAAATTTTGCATTTTTCTAACTTTGAAGCTCTCTGCTTGTAAGGAAAATGGATATTCCAAATATATATTTTTTGGATTCACATATACAATATGTCCACTATATGTTTGCATCATAAAATTTACATGTTTTTACTATTGGAAGACATCAGAGGGCTTCAAAGTTCAGCAGCAATTTTACAATTTTTCACAACATTTTCAAACTCGCTATTTTTCATGGACCAGTTCAGGTTTGAAGTGGATTTGAAGGGTCTTCATATTAGAAATACCCCATAAATGACCCCATTATAAAAACTACACCCCTCAAAGTATTCAAAATGTCATTCAGTAAGTGTTTTAACCCTTTAGATGTTTCACAGGAAAAGCAGCAAAGTGAAGGAGAAAATTCAAAATCTTCATTTTTTACACTTGCATGTTCTTGTAGACCCAATTTTTGAATTTTTACAAGGGGCAAAAGGATAAAATTTATACTTGAATTTGTAGCCCAATTTCTCTCGAGTAAGCACATACCTCATATGTCTATGTTAATTGTTCGGCGGGCGCAGTAGAGGGCTCAGAAGCGAAGGAGCGACAAGGGGATTTTGGAGAGTACGTTTTTCTGAAATGGTTTTTGGAGGGCATGTTGCATTTAGGAAGCCTCTATCGTGCCAAAACAGCAACAAAAAAAACACATGGCATACCATTTTGGAAACTAGACCCCTTGAGGAACGTAACATGGAATTAAGTGAGCCTTAATACCCCACAGGTGTTTCATGACTTTTGCATATGTAAAAAAAATAATAATAATTTTCACTAAAATGTGTGTTTCCCCCCAAATTTCACATTTTTGCAAGGGTAAATAGCAGAATATACCCCCCAAAATTTGTAACCCCATCTCTTCTGAGTATAAGGGGTACCCCATAAGTTGACCTGAAGTGCACTACGGACGAACTACAATGCTCAGAAGAGAAGGAGTCATATTTGGCTTTTTGAGAGCAAAAATGGTGCCAGGACAGCAAAAAAAAAATACATGGCATACCATTTTGGAAACTAGACCCCTTGAGGAACGTAACAAGGGATAAAGTGAACCTTAATACCCCACAGGTGTTTCACGACTTTTGCATATGTAAAAAAAAAATATTTTTTTTTACCAAAAATGCTTGGTTTAGCAAAAATTTTACATTTTTAAAAAAGGTAATAGCAGAAAATACCCCCCAAAATTTGAAGCCCAAATTCTCCCGATTCAGAAAACACCCAATATGGGGATGAAAAGTGCTCTGCTGGCGCACTACAGGTCTCAGAAGAGAAGGAGTCACATTTGGCTTTTTGGAAGCAAATTTTGCTCTGGGGGCATGCCGCATTTAGGAAGTCCCTATGGTGCCAGGACAGAAAAAAAAAGCACATGGCATACCATTTTGGAAACTAGACCCCTTGGGGAACGTAACAAGGGGTAAAGTGAACCTTAATACCCCACAGGTGTTTCACGACTTTTGCATTTGTAAAAAAAAAATTTTTTTTTTTACACTAAAATGCTTGTTTTCCCCCAAATTTTACATTTTTACAAGGGATAATAGCAGAAAATACCCCCAAAAATTTGTAACCCCATCTCTTTTGAGTATGGAAATACCCCATAAGTGGACGTGAAGTGCACTGGGGGCGAACTACAATGCTCAGAAGAGAAGGAGCATCATTGAGCTTTTGGAGAGAGAATTTGGCCATGTGTATTTCCAAAGCCCCCCGTGGTGCCAGAACAGTGGACCCCCCCACATGTGACCCCATTTTTAAAACTACACCCCTCACGGAAGGTAATAAGGGGTGCAGGGAGAATTTACACCCCACTGGCATTTGACGGTTCTTTGGAACAATGGGCTGTGCAAATTAAAAATTTTATTTTTCATTTTCACAGACCCCTGTTTCAAAAATCTGTCAGACACCTGTGGGGCGTAAATGCTCACTGTACCCCTTATTACATTCCGTGAGGGGTGTAGTTTCTAAAATGGGGTCACATGTGGGTATTTATTGTTTGGCACTTATGTCAGAACCGCTGTAAAATCAGCCACCCCTGTGCAAATCACCAATTTAGACCTCAAATTTACATGGTGCGCTCTCACTCCTGAGCCTTGTTGTGCGTCCCCAGAACACTTTGCGCCCATATATGGGGTATCTCCGTACTCAGGAGAAATTGCGTTACAAAATTTGGAGGCTTTTTTTCTTTTACCGCTTGTGAAATTTTAAAGTATGGGGAAACACCAGTATGTTAGTGTACAAAAATGTTTTTTTTTACACTAACATGCTGGTGTAGACCCCAACTTCACCTTTTCATAAGGAGTAAAAGGAGAAAAAGCCCCCCAAAATTTGTTAGGCAATTTCTCCCGAGTACGGCGATACCCCATATGTGGCCCTAAACTGTTGCCTTGAAATATGACAGGGCTCCAAAGTGAGAGCGCCATGCGCATTTGAGGCCTGAATTAGGGATTTGCATAGGGGTGGACATAGGGGTATTCTACACCAGTGATTCCCAAACAGGGTGCCTCCAGCTGTTGCTAAACTCCCAGCATGCTTGGACAGTCAATGGCTGTCCGGAAATGCTGAGAGTTTTTGTTTTGCAACAGCTGGAGGCTCCGTTTTGGAAACACAGCTGTAGGATACGTTTTTCATTTTTATTGGGGGGGAAGGGGGGTGGTAGGGGGGGGCAGTGTACGTGTGTATATGTAGTGTTTTACTCTTTATTTTATGCTAGTGTAGTGTAGTGTTTTTAGGTTACATTCACACTGACGGCAGATTACACTGAGTCTCCCGCTAGGAGTTTGAGCTGCGGCTGCAGCTCAAACTTGAAGCAGGGAACTCACTGTAATCCGCCGCCAGTGTGAATGTAACCTGTACATTGACATGGGAGGGGGGGGGGGGCAAAACTACAACTCCCAGCATGCACTGACAGAACGTGCATGCTGGGAGTTGTAGTTTTGCAACAGCTGGAGGCACACTGGTTGGAAAATACTGAGTTAGGTAATAGAACCTATTACCTAACTCGGTATTTCCCAACCAGTGTGCCTCCAGCTGTTGCAGAACTACAACTCTCAGCATGTACTGATTCCCAAAGGGAATGCTGGGAGATGTAGTTATGCAACAGCTGGAGGCACGCAAGTACAACTCCCTGCATGCCGAGACAGCCATTTGCTGTTCCTGAATGCTGGGAGTTGTAGTTTTGCAAGATTTAGAGGGGTTCAGTATGGAGATCACTGACAGTGGTCTCTAAACTGTGGCCCTCCAGATGTTGCTAAACTACAAATCTCAGCATGCTAAGACAGCAAACTGCTGTCTGGGCATGCTGGGAGTTGTAGTTTTGTAACATCTGGAGGGCTACAGTTTAGAGACCACTGTCAGTGATCTCTAGCCTGAACCCCTCTAAATCTTGCAAAACTACAACTCCCAGCATGCCAACACAGCAAACAGCTGTCAAGGCATGGTGGGAGTTGTAGTTTTGCAACATCTAGAGGGCCACAAATTAGAGACCACTCTCCAAACTGTCGCCCTGCAGATGTTGCTAGGCAACAGACTCCCGGACACGCGGCGCCATACTCACCTCCACCGCCGCCATGATCACAGCCTCCACCGGGTAAGTGACCGCCGCTGCCGCCGCCGCTACTACACGGTTCCCCCCGCTGTGCCCGGACACCGATGGGTGGGCATAGCGGGGGGGAACCGAACTTTAACCCCCCGCCCCCAGTCTGCCATTGGTCGGTCGCTCGGCCGATCAATAGCAGGGATAGGAGGGGTGGCAACCCTGCCACCTCACTCCAATCTCTTCAAGGGGGATCGAGGGTGTCTTGGACACCCTCGATCCCCCTTATTTTATCACGGAGCCGCCGTTGGTGGGCAGGGGGATAGCGCTCCCCCTGCAAACACCATAGATGCCGTGATCAGAACTGACCACGGCATCTATGGGGTTAATGCTGCCGAGACCGGCGCGATCGCGGCCCCGGCAGCTGCGGTGGGACTCCGGCTGTGATTGACAGCTGAGTCCCACCCGCGATCTCCTGTGCTGCCCGCGGCAGAGCAGGAGATCGCTTGGACGTATGCATACGTCCATTTGCGCGAACGTGTAGTTCGCCTGGACGTATGCATACGTCCAATAAATCAACTGGTGCCAGAAAGTTAAACTGATTTGTAAATTATTTCTATTAAAAAATCTCAATCTTTCCAGTACTTTTTAGGGTCTGTATACTACAGAGGAAATGCTTTTCATTTTGGAACACAGAGCTCTCTGCTGACATCACAAGCACAGTGCTCTCTGCTGACATCATGACTAGAGATGAGTGAACTTTTCACAAATCTGAT
Organism: Hyla sarda; assembly: GCF_029499605.1. Classification (NCBI taxonomy): domain Eukaryota; kingdom Metazoa; phylum Chordata; class Amphibia; order Anura; family Hylidae; genus Hyla; species Hyla sarda. The sequence continues at coordinate 22,991,427 of NC_079189.1, forward strand.
TCGGCCGATTCGCCGAAATTTCCGGAAAAGTTTGTTTCAATCCGAATTTTTCCGCGGCAAATCTATATTAAAAAAGGCTATTTCTAGCCTACATACAGCCTCTATAGGGGTATAGAACACTTTGCTGTGTTCTAAAACGCATATGGAGTGTGCTTGGGTAGTGAAATAATACTGTTATTCAGAATAACATGCAGATTACCGGCATCACTTTTAGAATCATTGCCGCACAGCAGCACAATGACAGAGCCTGGTGGTGGCATCAGTGTCAGGAGACCATATAGTTACTGAATGACATAGCATGGAGGTGTTGGCAGCATAAGGAGACTATATAGTGACTGAATGACACAGTGTGGAGGGGTTGGCAGCATGAGGAGACCATATAGTGGCTGAATGGCACAGTGTGGAGGTGTTGGCAGCATGAGGACACCATATAGTGGCTGAATGACACAGCGTGGAGGTGTTGGCAGCATGAGGACACCATATAGTGGCTAAATGACACAGTGTGGAGGTGTTGGCAGCATGAGGACACCATATAGTGGCTGAATGACACAGCATGGAGGGGTTGGCAGCATGAGGACACCATATAGTGGCTAAATGACACAGCGTGTAGGAGTTGGCAGCATGAGGACACCATATAGTGGCTGAATGGCACACCGTGGAAGTGTTGGCAGCATGAGGAGACCATATAGTGGCTGAATGATACAGCGTGGAGGTGTTGGCAGCATGAGGAGACAGTATAGTGGCTGAATGACACAGCATGGACATGTTGTCAGCATGATGAGACCATATAGTGGCTGAATGATACAGTGTGGAGGTGTTGGCAGCATGAGGACACCATATAGTGGCTGAATGACACAGTGTGGACATGTTGGCAGCATGAAGAGACCTTATAGTAGCTGAATGACACAGCGTGGATGTGTTGGCAGCATTAGGAGACCATATAGTGGCTGAATGGCACAGCGTGGAGGTGTTGGCAGCATGAGGGCATCATATAGCGGCTGAATTGCACAGCGTGGAGGTGTTGGCAGCATGAGGACACCATATAGTGGCTGAATGACACAGTGTGGACATGTTGGCAGCATGAGGAGACCATATAGTGGCTGAATGACACAGCGTGGAGGTGTTGGCAGCATGAGGAGACCATATAGTGGCTGAATGGCACAGCATGGAGGTGTTGGCAGCATGAGGATACATATAGTGGCTGAATGACACAGTGTGGATATGTTGGCAGCATGAGGAGACCATATAGTGGCTGAATGACAATGCGTGGAAATGTTGGCAGCATGAGGAGACCATATAGTGGCTGAATGGCACACCGTGGAGGTGTTGGCAGCATGATGAGACCATATAGTGTCTGAATGGAACAGCGCGGAGGTGTTGGCAGCATGAGGACACAACATAGTGGCTGAATGACACAGTGTGGACATGTTGGCAGCATGAGGAGACCATATACTGGCTAAATTATAGAGCTTGGATGAGGCTGAAGCATGAGGAGACCATATAGTGGCTGAATGACACAGCTTGGAGGTGTTGGCAGCATGAGGAGAACATACATTGGCTTAATGACACAGCGTGGAGGTGTTGGCAGCATGAGGAGACCATATAGTGGATGAATGGCACAGCCCGGAGTTGCAAGCAGCTTGAGTAGGCAGTAGGCCTTCACAATCCCTAAGATTAAAAGACGAATTAAGCAATTTAAACCGAAGATTTTGGATAGCGGGTGCTACCTATGAGAAAATTAAAAAATTCCCAGACCCAGGACCCACAGCGGCATCAGTAAACCATATATTGCCTAAATGACACAGCCTGAAGTTGGCTAATGCACGAGTACACAGCAGGGCTTCCCAATCCCTCCCAAAAACACCACAATTTTAGAAATTTTTGAAAAAGATTTTGGATAGCGGGTGCTACCTATGAGAAAATTTTAAATTCCCAGACCCAGACCCCACAGCGGCATCATTAAACCATATACTGCCTGAATTACACAGCCTGGAGTTGGCTGATGCACAAGTATACAGCAGGGCTTCACAATCCCACCAAAAAAGCACAAAAAAAATTTGAATTTTTTAAAAAAGATTTTGGATAGCGGGAGCTACCTAGGAGAAAATTTGAAATTCCCAGACCCAGGCCCCACAGCGGCATCAATAAACCATATATTGCCTGAATGACACAGCCTGGAGTTGGCTGATGCACGAGTACATAGCAGGGCTTCATGATCCCCCCCCAAAAAAAAACACAACAATTTTAGAAATGTTTGAAAAAGATTTTGGATAGCGGGTGCTACCTAGGAGAAAATTAGAAATTTCCAAACCCAGGCCCCACAGCGGCATTAGTAAACCATATGTTGCCTGAATGAGACAGCCTGGAGTTGGCTGATGCACGAGTCCACAGCAGGGCTTCACAATCCCACCAAAAAAAAAACAACAATTGTAGAAATTTATGAAGAAGACTTTTGGATAGCGGGAGCTACCTAGGAGAAAATTTGAAATTCCCAGACCAAGGCCCCACAGCGGCATCAGTAAACCATATATTGCCTGAATGACACAGCCTGGAGTTGGCTGATGCATGAGTACACAACAGGGCTTCACAATCCCTAAGAAAAAACACCACAATTTTTGTAGAAGATTTTGGAAAGCGGGTGCAGTAAACCATATTTTGCCTGGATGACACAGCCTGGAGTTGGCTGATGCATGAGTACGCACGAAGCTTCACAATCTATGTATATAAAACTCAAAGTGTGTGTGTGTGTGTATGTATGTATGTATGTTCCACAAAAACGTCCAAACGGCTAAATATATTAACATGAAACTTGGCACACATGTTACTTATATGTCAACAACAAACATAGATTAGGATAGGTGATTTACCCTTACTCACCCCCATTTGCCAGGGGCGGGGTTTATGTTTAATGTCCCATACAAGTCAATGGGAAATATATGTTACTTCATAACTTCCAAACGGCTGGAGATATTTTTAGAATACTTGGTCACATGTTACTTATATGTCCACTTAAATTGTAGGATAGTTAATTTAACCCTTAACTACCCCCATTTGTGAGGGTCGGGGTTTTTGTTTAAAGTCCCATGCAAATCAATGGGAAATGTATGTTCCCAAATAACTTCCGTACGGCTGGAGATATTTCAATACCTGGTACATTTATTACAGGTCAGGATATGAGGACGGGATGGGAGGTCGGGATTGGAGGTCGAGATAAGGGGTCGGGATAGGAGGACGGGATATGAGGACGAGATATGAGGTCTGGATAGGAGGTCGGGATAGAAGGTCGGGATAGGAGGTCGAGATATGAGGACAGGAAAGGAGGTCGGGATAGGAAGTCGAGATAGGAAGTCGAGATAGGAGGACGGGAAAGGAGGACGGAAAAGAAGGTCGAGATAGGAGGTCGAGATAGAAGGTCGAGATTGGAGGTCGGGATAGGAGGTTGGGATAGGAGGTCGGATAGGAGGACGGGATAGGAGGACATTATATGAGGATGGGATAGGAGGTCGAGATAGGAGGACGGGATAGCAGTTCGGGATATGGGGTTGGGATATGACAATATATGAGGACTGGATGTGAAATTAAAAGCTTCCTCCTTTGTTTATTTTCCTCCCCAACAAGGATTAGGAAGGAAAAACCGGGCAACGCCGGGAACTCAGCTAGTCCCTAATAAAAAAGACAAACATTTTTGACCAAAAATTTTGACGAAAATTAAGAACAGCGGGTGCTAGCTATATATTACCTGAATGACACAGCTTGGAGTTGGCTGCAGCATGAGGAGACTATTGAAATGTCACATTTTTTTTATTTGAAATTTAAATCAAAATTTGTGTACAAAGCACCCACAGGTCTCATGTGGCCGTGAGATGTAGGCGCAACGTCTCCATAGTTCTGATGGGCCATTTTTTGTTTTTGTAGATTTGTTTAAGAACAAGCGCATATCCAAGAGTGCAGAAGACTCTATAATGCAAGACAGTGGACCACCAAAAGACATTCTTGTCCAAAATAATTTTTTTCTGAAATAAAGAAGCAGAGTTCATCCCTCTCCATATCATTTTTTAAATTTTTTTTTTTAAATCCCACACAACAAGCGTTCAATGGTGTAATGGTTATTATTCTTGAAAATTAAAGTTTATTACTGTGAAAATTATCAGAAAATTTTAAAAACAAACACTACCCAAGAGTGTTTAATAACCCCATACATTGCACCATAAATGTTGAAATTTAAATTAAGCATGTATGTATGTATTTCAAAAATCCTAAAATTAAAGGCCCAATCCCAGAAGCATCATGAAGTCAAGTAGTTCCTGAAAGACACAGGAGCAGTCAGGAGTAGGCATCAGCAGTACCCAAGAGGCTTTCATAACCCTACATTGCACGATCAATCACGAGATCGAGCAATAACAGGTGTGTTATGCCGCCAGATGTCCGAGGCTGCACGCGCGCTGCACTGAACGTACCAGCGTGTGTCTTTCCTTCACCGACAGGTGCAAGTAACCCGCTGAACCCCGTTCGTGATAGGGATCAGGGATTGCAATTATTTGCCAGGAAAGAAGAATCCCAACTAAGTCCGGGTCATAAGCTCGGGTTCATTAAGTCCCTGCCCTTTGTACACACCGCATGTCTCTACTACCGATTGGATGGTTTAGTGAGGTCCTCGGATCGGCCCCGGCGGGGTAGGAGAAGGCCCTGGCAAAGCACCAAGAATTTAAAGATCATTGTTGATATTTGCATCAAGCATGTATTAGCTACTGCTAAACTTCCAAAAATTAAAGCCCCAAGGCCAGAAGTATCAGTGAGGCAAGAAGTTCCTGAAAGACACAGGATGAGTCAGGAGCAAGCATTCGCTGTACCCAAGAGGGTTTCATAACCCCTTACATTTAAAGATCAATGTTGAAATTTGCATTAAGCATGTATTTAGCTACTGCTAAACATCCAAAAATTAAAGGCCCAAGGCCCGAGGCATCAGGGAGGCAAGTAGTTCCTGAAAGACACATAATGAGTCAGGAGCAGTCATTCTCAGTACCCAAGAGGGTTTCATAACCCCTTACATTTAAAGATTAATGTTGAAATTTGCATTAAGCATATATTTAGCTACTGCTAAACAACCAAAAATTAAAGGCCCAAGGCCAGAAGCGTCATTGAGGCAAGTAGTTCCTGAAAGACACAGGATGAGCCAGGAGCAGGCAATCGCAGTACCCAAGAGAGTTTCATAACCCCTTACAATTAAAGATTAATGTTGAAATTTGCATTAAGCATGTATTTAGCTACTGCTAAACATGCAAAAGTTAAAGGCCCAAGGCCTGAGGCATCAGGGAGGCAAGTAGTTCCTGAAAGACACAGAATGAGTCAGGAACAGTCATTTGCAGTATGCAAGAGGGTTTCATTACACCTTACATTTAAAGATCAATGTTGACATTTGCATTAAGCATATATTTAGCTACTGCTAAACAACCCAAAATTTAAGGCCCAAGGCCAGAAGCGTCAGTGAGGCAAGTAGTTCCTGAAAGACACAGGATGAGTCAGGAGCAGGCATGTGCAGTACCCAAGAGGGTTTCATAACCCCTTAAAATTAAAGATCAATGTTGAAATTTGCATTAAGCATGTATTTAGCTACTGCTAAACATGCAAAAGTTAAAGGCCCAAGGCCTGAGTCATCAGGGAGGCAAGTAGTTCCTGAAAGACACAGAATGAGTCAGGAGCAGTCATTTGCAGTATGCAAGAGGGTTTCATTACACCTTACATTTAAAGATCAATGTTGACATTTGCATTGAGCATATATTTAGCGGGTGCTAAACAACCAAAAATTAAAGGCCCAAGGCCAGAAGCGTCAGTGAGTCAAGTAGTTCCTGAAAGACACAGGATGAGTCAGGAGCAGGCATTTGCAGTACCCAAGAGGGTTTCATAACCCATTTACAATTAAAGATCAATGTTGAAATTTGCATTAAGCATATATTTAGCTACTGCTAAACTTCCACAAATTAAAGGCCCAAGGCCAGAAGAGTCAGTGAGGCAAGTAGTTCCTGAAAGAAACAGGATGAGCCAGGAGCAGGCAATCGCAGTACCAAAGAGGGTTTCATAACCCTAATTGATAACGCAAGAGGGTTTCATAACCAACCATAATTGGGAAGTGTTGGGTTAGCAGCATGATCAATCTACTCTGAGGCATCTGGCATTGGTGGCTGGAAATCCTGGCTGATCCATCCCTGATTCATCTTGACAAACTCTCCACATTTTAAGTGGACAGACGAGTTCGCCTGGCAGGACAGCTTCTCCAGGGAAACTCTGCTAGTTGGGGCCATAAATCAAGTTTGGCTGCCCAGAAGTCCAGCAGATCTGCAATGGTTGTTGGCATAGTCATGTCAAGGTATGCCACCACCTGCTTGTTCAGGTCCTGCTCCATGTCTACCTGCTGCTGATGAGTTGCTTCACTATAGAATTACGTCGATCATGGTGTAATCCAGGTGACTTACAAAAAATGTGGCTTCCTCAAAGGGCCTCAGCAAATGGCAGGTGTCACGTATGAGCTGCCACTTTTTCACATTGAAGTTACACAGGGGAGTACTCCAATCTGCTTGGATCATCAAGAAATCGGTGATGGCTTTTCTTTGTTCGTATAGTCTGTCCAACATATGGAGGGTGGAATTCCAACATGTGGCAACGTCACAAATAAGACTATGTTGTGGGATACCGTTCTGACGTTGAAGCTCAAGTAAGGTGTGCTTGGCGGTGTATGAGTGGCTGAAGTGCATGCACAGTTTCCCTGCCATTTTCAGGTTGTTTTGCAAATGGGGTGAAGACTTGAAGAAGTGCTTGACAACCAGATTCAACATGTGTGCCATGCAGGGCACATGTTTCACATTTCCTTGTCGCAGCGCGGACACAATGTTCTTCCCATTGTCGGTCACCATGGTTCCCATTTCCAGATTTCGTGGAGTAAGCCATACTCGGATTTCTTTACGAATGAATTTTAGCAGTTTCTCCCCTGTGTGACTCCGTTCACCAAGGCAAACCATGTGAAGAACAGCTTGACACCACCGTGCCCTACTCACATGGTACGATGAAGGGCCACCGAGATTGGGACATGTAGTGGAGGCCGAGGACAGTGTGGAGGATGAGGAGGCGGCGTCGCACACTGTAACAGGACCAACTGCCTGAGAGCGAAAGCGTGGAGGAGGAAGCGGTGTGACCTGTCCAAGTTGCTGTTGTGGCTGTGCAGGAACCACATTTACCTAGTGGTCCGTAAAAAACAAGTATTGTCCCTGCCTGTAGTTACAGCTCCACACGTTGGCGCTGCCGTGCACTTTTGAACAGGCTCAAGGACTGGCCCACTTTCTCTTGTACAAACTTATGCAGGGCTGGTACTGACTGCTTCGCAAAGAAATGACGGCTTGGGACTCTCCACCTCGGCTGGGCACAAGCCATCAATTCTCTGAAAGGTGCAGAGTCCCCCTCTTGAAAAGGGAGGGACTGCAACACCAGCAACTTGGACAGGAGCACATTCAACTTCTGTGTCGTTGGATGAGTGGGCGCATATCGCTCCGGGTCCCACTGCCTCCCCGGAGCGCTCACGGCGTGCCTCTGTCTGCAGCGCTCCGGTCGGCATTGCTGACCACGAGCGCTGCTCTCGGGTCCCCGGAGGGGACACGATCCGAGGCACGGCTCGTGCCCGCCCTCGGATCGCACCCCGTCTCACTCACCTCTCGCCCCCGTCTGCTTCCTCCCAGCACACGCGGCCCCGCTCCCTAGGGCGCGCACCCAACGACTTGCTTAAATTTAAAGGGCCAGTGCACCACTAATTGGTGCCTGGCCCAATCACTTCCTATCACTCCCTAACCTATAAAAACCCACTTCCCCTTCCTCTCCTTGCCGGATCTTGTTGCCTTGTGCCCTGAGAAAGCGTTATAGTGTGTCCCAAGCTTGTGTACCTTGACCTTCTGCTGTTGCCCCTGACTACGAACCTCGCTGCCTGCCCTGACCTTCTGCTACATCTGACCTCGCCTCTGTCTAGTCCTTGTGTACCACGCCAGTCTCAGCTGCCAGAGAGGTCGAGTCGCTACTGTGGAGCACGACCTGGTAGTTACTGCCGCAGCAAGTCCATCCTGCTTTGCGGCGGGCTCTGGTGAACACCAGTAACTGCTTAGAACCGATTCCCCAGTACGGCCCGCGTCATCGCCTCTCTGGTACAAAGGATCCACCTCCAGTGTTTTCACCAGCCGCTAGTCCGGACCCTGACAGTTATCTCTTGGACATGGCTTCGCCGATGGATTGATGGCGGAATGGCTGACTAAAAGCAGGAGAAGCAGGAGCGACAGAAGGAGGGTTTGACACACAGCTTCATTCGGCTGAGGTGGTGGAGCCTTGGCTGGATGAAGGAGGGAGCGGATGGCCACTGGGTGATGCAGCAGGCTGGACCACTACATCGGAACCACGGTTCTCCCAGGCCGCTTTATGGTAGGGAAGCATGTGTTGACGCAGGGCCGAGGTGCCAACCTTGGGACCCTGGCCACACTTCACCATTTGCCGACAGATCTTGCATGTGGCTACGTGAACCTCCTCTGGATGCCTGATGAAAAACTTCCACACCGCCGAGTAGCTGATTTTCCTACCTGCAGTCCGCACTAATTAATTGCTACTGATGCCATCTCCAGGAACCCCTTTTCTACTACCTCCCGGAAAAGTAGGCTGCCGCAAAGCAGGTGGTCTCCCCGGGCACGTTTGGCTCCAGAATTTCCACTCCTGCCACCACGCTGACTGCCAACCGTGCTACCGCCTTGCTGCCTCAAGGGCATCCTGCAACTCTCTTCTCCTGATGATGATTAAGCCCCTTCTGCACCCGGCTCCAAATTGCGATCAGCTTCATCATCATCAAACTGATGACCTCCTCAGGTTCCCCTACAGTGTCTGCTTCAGGACCCTGAACCCTTGCAACACCGCCTCCCACGTCACTCTCCGCATCACTACTTGGCCGCCTAGCGGAGCGAGCGGCGCATGTCTCCTCCCCTTCTTGGCTGGCCAGTAGCTGCTGACTGTCCTCTGTTAGATCGTTCTCAGTAAATAGTGGCGCTGAACCCAGAGCATAAGATACTTCTCTAGGAGAGGGAACAGCAGAGGACAAAGGCAATGGGAGGAGAGGGACTGCTCCCGGGCCATGCCAACTGAGGGTTGTGTCTGAGGAACCCACCAACTGTTGACTGGGGTGTCAGATGTGATGATGAGGATGAGCGTGTTAACCAATCGACAGGTAGATGAAGCAGGCAGAGGACCTCGTGGTGGCAGAGCACTAACACCGTGCGGCCATCTTCTTCGGCATCACGCCACGCCCCCCCTTGCAAAAATATGTTTTTAAAGCATACTGTAGCCCATTTTTCTGCCCTCATAAGTGCATACCACATACCTACATCTAAGTATTGTACTATTTTGTACCTGTTAATCTGTCAAGGGCCTAGATACTGTGAAATTCCAAGCAAAAGTAATCACCGGCTGGTGTTTTACTCCAATAGGTTTTTTAAGCGAACTGTAGCGCATTTTTCTGCCCTCTTTGTTCCACATCAAATGGTCTGCTGGTTACACTAGTTTGTGGATGGTATAATACATACCCAGCAGTCCATTCCAAATAGACTGTGAGAGGGTAAAATTTTGGGTTTAGTACACAGTGACTATGTGCTACAGCACTGTTGTGTACTGCTGGTGTTGTGCAAAATTACGTTTTTAAGCACACTGTAGCACATGTTTCTGCCATCATAAGCGCATACCACATAGCTACATCTAAGTGGTGTACTATTTTTTTTACCTGTTAGTCTGTTAAGGACCTAGATACTGTGAAAGTCCAGGCAAAAGAAATCGCCGGCTGGTGTTTTACTCCAATACGTTTTTTTAAGCATACTGTAGCACATTTTTCTGCCTTTTTTGTTCTACAACAAATGGTCTGCTGGTTATACTAGTCTGTAGAGGGTAAAATACATACCCAGCAGTCCATTCCTAATAATCTGTGAGTGCGTGCTATTTTGGGTTTAGTACATAGTGATTGTGCGCTGCAGCACTTGTGTACTGCTGGTGTTGTGCATAAATACTTTTTTTAAGCGTACTGTGAAAGTCCAGGCAAAAATAATCACTGACTGATGTTGTACTCAAATATTTTTTTTAAGCGAACTGTAGCGCATTTTTCTGCCCTCATAAGTGCATGCCACATGCCGACATCTAAGTAGTGTACTATTTTGTACCTGTTAATCCATCAAGGGCTTAGATACTGTGAATGAACAGCCAAAAGTACACACCCGCTGCTGCTCTAGACAAACACTGTTTTAAGCGTGGTGAAGCGTATTGTACTCCCCTCATATACGCACTAAGTATGTCAAGCAGAGAAGTGCAAGGACATGCACAGAGGAGTGGCAGAGGCCTAAATTCATTAAACACAGGCAGAGGTCGCAGCAGACTAGGGGAAAATGATCGCAGGAGTCGTAGCAAGAGGCCTGAGCTCCCAGTATCAGTTAGGGGTCGTGTCTCAACCAGCAACCCATCTGCCGACATCGATTGGTTAACACAGTAAACCACTTCCTCACAAGTGACATCTGATTCCCCAGTCAACAGTCGGTGGGTTCCTCAGAAACAACAATCAGTTGGCATGGCCCGGGACCAGTCCCTGTCCTCCCATTGCCTCTGTCCTATGCTGTTCCCTCCCCTAAAGAAGTATCTTATGCTGTGGGTTCAGCTCCACTATTCAGTGAGAACGATCTAATAGAGGACAAGCAGCAGCTACTGCCCAGCCAAGAAGGGGAGGAGACATCAGCCACTTCTTATGCTAGGTGGGCAAGTAGTGATGAGGAGGCGGTGTTGCCAGCGTTAAGGGTCTTGAAGTAGACACTGTTGAGGAACCTGAGAATGATATCAGTGACGTGCAGACACTTGTTGATGATGATGCCGATCGCAATTGGGAGCCGGGTGCAGAAGGGGCATCATCATCAGCAGGAGAAGAGGGTTGCAGGTTGCCCGTGAGGCAGCAGCTGAGCCAGCAAGGTGGTAGCATGTTTGGCCCTCAGCATAGTGTCAGAAGTGGAAATTCTTGAGCCAAATGTGCCAAAGGTAGACCACCAGCTTTGCGGCAGCATACCTTACCAGGTGGTAGTGGAACAGGGGTTCCTTGAGACGGCAGCAGTAGCAATCAATTAGTGCGGACTGTTGATGGGAAAATCAGCTACTTTGCGGTGTGGCAGTTTTTCATCAAGCATCCGGAGGAGGTTAACATAACCACATGCAATATGTGCCGGCAGAAGGGGAAGCGAGGCCAGGGTCCCAATGTTGGCAGCACGGCCCTGGGTCAACATATGCTGTGCCACCATGGGAGAAATGGTGGAAATGGAGAACTGTGGCTCCGATGTAGTGAACCAGCCTGCTGCATCAAACAGTGGTATGCCGCTCCCTGTTTCAGCCTGCCAAGGCTCCACCCCCTCAGCCTAAGGGAGCTGTGTGTCATACCCTCCTTCTGTCGCTCCAGATGCTCCTGCTCCTACTGCTTTTAGTGAGTCATTCCGCCAACAATCCATCTGTGAAGCCATGTCCAAGACACAACAGTATGTGCCCACTCATCCAACGGGGCAGAAGCTGAATGTGCTCCTGTCCAAGTTGCTGAAGTTGCAGTCCCTCCCTTTTCAAGTGGTAGACTCTGCACCTTTCGGAGATCTGATATCTTGTGCCTAGCTGAGGTGGAGAGTTCCAAGCCGTCATTTCTTTGCAAAGAATGCAGTACCAGCCCTGCAAAATTTTGTGTAAGAGAAGGTGGGCCAGTCCTTGAGCCTGTCGGTGTGTAATAAAAGTGCACGGCAGCGCCGAGGAGCTGTAACTATGGTCAGGGACGATACAAGTCTTTTATGACTCACGGGGTGAATGTGGCTTCTGCACAGCCACAACACCAACTTGGACAGGTCACGCCGCTTCCTCCTCCACGCTCTCAGCCCGTTGGTCCTGTGACAGTGTTGACTCCGCCTCCTCTTCCTCCACCATGTCCTCATCCTCCACTGCCCAGTAAAGTCTCAGTACCCCTTCAGCATAGCATGTGAGCAGGACACGGCGGTGTCACGCTGCTCTTCACATGGTCAGCCTTGACAGGGGAGGAACTCCTAAAAGTCATTAGTAAAGAAATCGGAGTATGTCTTTATCCACGAAAACTGTAAATGGGAACCATGGTGACCGACAACGGGAAGAACATCTTGTATGCGCTGCGACTGGGAAGGCTGAGCCATGCACCCTGCATGGCCCACGTGTTCAGTCTTGTTGTAAAGCAGTTCTTGAAGTGTTCCCCCCATTTGCAAGACATCCTTACAATGGGAAGGAAACTTTGCATGCACTTCAGCCACTCGTACTCCGCAAAGCACACCCTCCTTGAGCTGCAACGTCAGAACTGTATCATCCAACATAGTCTGATTTGTGACGTTGCCACATGTTGGAATTCTACCCTCCATATGTTTGTCCGGAAAGCTATCACCGATTTCTTGATATCAGATAGGTGTACTCCCCTGAGTAACTGCAATGTCAACCAGTGGCAGCTCATACGTGACACCTGCCGTTTGCTCAGGCTGTTTGAGGAAGCCACATTATTAGTAAGTCACCAGGATTACGGGATGAGTGATGTCATTCCACTGCTTCATTTCTTACAACACGTGTTGGAAACGATGGCTGGTCAGGGTACTGGAGATGTGACGCCTACATCTCACGGCCGCATGAGTCCTGTGGGGACTGAACTGGAAGAAGAGGAGGGGCACAGTGGAGCACAGTTCAGGTTTTGCCAAATGGGCCATTTTTCTAGTCATCTGACAGGAGAGGAGGATCAGGAGCAGCCAGAGGAGCTAGAGGGTTATGAGGAAGGTGAGACAGGACCCAGACACACCGTGGCAGTATGCAGTGGAGATGGAGGCAGGTAGTCCCTCTGAGTTACTTGCACAAATGGGATGATGCATGCTCACTTGCTTGCGTAGAGACAGCCAAATTGTCACCATTCAGCAGAGGGATGAGTACTGGATCTCCACCTTATTAGACCCTCACTACCGCCACAAAATAGATGCCTTTTTTACAACCACCGAGAGGGAGGACAAACTGACCTACTACAGAGGCATCCTATGTAGTCAGTTGGCCAATGTCTATCAGCGCCATCTTCCATCCTCTCGAGGATCTGAATCAGGGGGCCCCCTGTGCTCACCTTCCACTGCCATGGCTGCTGGGGAGGGGTGGGGTGGCAGGAGCAGTACCAATTCCATCATTAGTGGCCTGAGTCTACAGTCTCTGAGGAGTACCTTTCTTAACCCTCATAGTGAAGCAACTCATCAGCAGCAGGTAGACCTGGAGCAGGATCTGAACCAGCAGGTGTTGGCATACCTTGACAAGCCCATGCCAGCACACCTTGAAGATCCGCTGGACTTCTGGGCAGTCAAACTTGTGGATTTGTGGCCGCAACTAGCAGAGTTTGCCCTGGAAAAGCTTTCTTGCCCGGCCAGAAGTGTGCCATCAAAGCGGGTGTTTAGTGCGGTGGGGGCCATAGTTACGCCAAGGAGAACTCGTCTGTCCACGAAAAACGTGGAGATGAAAAATTGTGGAGATGAATCAGGCATGGATCAGGCAGGATTTCCACCAACCAATGCCTGATGCATCAGAGTAGATTGACCATGGCCACATCAATACTTCACAAATATGGGTAGTGCCAAAAAGATTTAAAGAGCTGCTCCCCAGTTACAAACATTCCTCCGCATCAGACCTTTTATCACCAACTTTTGTCACCTGGTACTGGCAGGGGCCATTTTTGAATTTGCAATATTTTGCGAATATATTGACGATTATTCGTCCTATGTTCACGAAATTCGCATATTCGCTATGTTCATTAACTTTTTTTTCCATGCAAAATTAGCATGAAAAATTTGCATAAAAATTAGCATGTAAAAAAACAAAAACAAATATTTGCCTTTACAAATATAAAGCACTATATTCTAAATATTAACAAAACCTCGAAGTGCCGATATTCACAATAAAAATTTGCATTACGAATATTCATGCTCAACACTATTGCCACCCACCACATCACTCTATCACCAGGTGACTTTCACGACTCCTGATGCTGCTGCCACCTCAGCCACTATATGGTCTCCTCATGCTTCAGCCACCTCCACGCTGTGCCATTCAGACACTATATGGTCTTTTCATGCTTCAGCCACCTCCAGGCTGTGCCATTCAGCCACTGTGGGATCTCCTCATGCTTCAGTCAACTCCAGGCTGTGCCATTCAACCACTATATGGTATCCTCATGCTTCAGCCAACTCTAGGCTGTGCCATTCAGCCACTATATGGTCTCCTCATGCTGCCAAAAACTCCAGGCTGTGCCATTCAGCCTCCACATGGTCTCTTCATGCTTCAGCCAACTCCAGGCTGTGCCATTCAGTCACTATATCATCTCCTCATTCTTTGGCCAACTCCAGGCAGTGCCATTCAGCCACTTTATGGTATTGTCATGCTCCAGCCAACTCAAGGCTGGTCTTATCATGCATCAGCCAAGTCCGGGCTGTGCTATTAAGCTACTCTATGGTAACCTCTTGCTTCAGCCAACTCCATGCTGTGCTGTTCAGCCACTCTATGGTCTCCTCATGCTGCCACAAACTCCAGGCTGTGCCATTCAGCCTCTACATCGTCTCCTCATGCTTCAGCCAACTCCAGGCTATGCCATTCAGCCACTATATGGTATAGTCATGCTCCAGCCAACTCAAGGCTGTGCCATTCAGCCACAAAATGGTATCCTCGTGCTTCAGCTAACTCCAGGCTGTGCCATTCAGCCACTATATGGTCTCCTCATGCTGCAACAAACTCCAGGCTGTGCCATTCAGCCACTATATGGTCTCTCCTCATTATTCAGCCACCTCCAGGCTGTGCCATTTAGACACTATATGGTCTCCTCATGCTTCCACAAACTCTTGGCTGTTCCTTTCAGCCACTATATGGTCTCCTCATGCTGCCACAAACTCCAGGCTGTGCCATTCAGCCACTATATGGTCTCTCCTCATGCTTCAGCCACCTCCAGGCTGTGCCATTCAACCACTATATGGTCTCCTCATGCTTCAGCCACCTCCAGGCTGTGCCATTCAGACACTATATGGTCTCCTTGTGCGGCCACAAACTCCAGACTGTGCCATTTAGCCACTATATTATCTCCACATGCTTCAGCCACCTCTAGGCTGTGCCATTCAGACATTTTATGGTGTCCTCGTGGTTCAGCCAACTCCAGGCTGTGCCATTCAGCCACTACATCATCTCCTCATGCTTCAGCCAACTCCAGGTTGTGCAATTCAGCCACTATATGGTATCTTCATGCTGCAGCCAACTCAAGGCTGTGTCATTCCGCCACAATATGGTATCCTCGTGCTTCAGCTAACTCCAGGCTGTGCCATTCAGCCACTATATCATCTCCTCATGCTTCAGCCAACTCCAGGCTGTGCCATTCAGCCACTTTATGGTATTGTCATGCTCCAGCCAACTCAAGGCTGTGCAATTCAACCACAATATGGTCTCCTCATGCTTCAGCCAAGTCCGGCTGTGCCATTGAGCCACTGTATGGTCTCCTCATGCTGCCACAAACTCCAGGCTGTGCCATTCAGCCTCTACATCATTGTCATATGCTTCAGCCAACTCAAGGCTGTGCCATTCAGCCACTATATCATCTCCTCATGCTTCAGCCAACTCCAGGCTGTGCCATTCAGCCACTATATCATCTCCTCATGTTTCAGCCAACTCCAGGCTGTGCCATTCAGCCACTATATGATATCGCCATGCTCCACACAATTCAAGGCTGTGCCATTCAGCCACAATATGGTATCCTCGTGCTTCAGCTAACTCCAGGCTGTGCCATTAGGCCACTATATGGTCTCCTCATGCTGTCACAAACTCCAGACTGTGCCATTCACCCACTATATGGTCTCTCCTCATGCTTCAGCCACCTCGAGGCTGTGCCATTTAGACACTATATGGTCTCCTCATGCTGCCACAAACTCTTGGCTGTTCCATTCAGCCACTATATGGTCTCCTCATGCTGCCACAAACTCAAGGCTGTTCCATTCAGCCACTACATGGTCTCTCCTCATGATTCAGCCACCTCCAGGCTGTGCCATTCAACCACTATATGGTCTCTTCATGCTTCAGCCACCTCCAGGCTGTGCCATTCAAACACTATATGGTCTCCTCATGCTGCCACAAACTCCAGACTGTGCCATTTAGCCACTATATGATCTCCTCATGCTTCAGGCACCTCTAGGCTGTGCCATTCAGACACTATATGGTCTCCTCATGCTGCCACAAACTCCAGGCTGTGCCATTCAGACACTACATGGTCTCTCCTCATGCTTCAGCCACCTCCTGGCTGTGCCATTCATCCACCATATGGTCTACTCATGCTTCAGCCATCTCCATGATGTGCCATTCAGCCACTACATTGTCTCCTCATATTGATGCCACCTCCAGACTCTGTCATTGTGCCGCCATGTGACATGTGACTCCTTATTACACTTGGGCCTTTGTAACCACATGTCGGGGCCTGGGACACTAAAACTTGGGAGTGTTAGGTAACATTTCAATTTCAAAATCTTAAATTGCAATTTCAAAATCTTAAATTCCAATTTTAACATCTTAAATTTCAAAATCTTAAATTTTTATTTAAAAAAATCGATGTAATCTTTTCCAGTTTGAGGCACTATGGTCGTCGACATCATATAGTAGCTGTGGAATTACCACAGGAATCCAATTAAACAGGTTGGAGCGATCACATTGAACCATTACTGATTAAATGAATGATTTGCAGTTCCACAAAAGAGTAAGATAGTGGGAGGGGGGGGGGGCGGTGAGAGCCACGGGCTGGAACAGGTGGTAGCTCGCCTTGCAGTGAACCGCCAGATTGATGCTCACCAGAATGGGTACTCAAAAAATGTAAATAAATTCAAATAAAATAAAATAAAAATTACATAAAAAATCTATATACTCTCTTTAATTTTGACGTCATATGGTATTCCTGCTGCCACTTTCAGATGCTCTGTGCCAGTGATTCTAATAGTGATGCCTGTAATCTGCATTTCATACTGAATAGCAGTATTATTTAACTAACACAGCACACTCCCTATGTGTGTTAGAACAAAGCAAACTGTTCTACACCCCTATAGAGGCTCTCTGTAGGCCAGAAATTGCCTTTTTTCAATACAGATTTGCCACAAATAAATGTGACCCAAAACTTTTTTGGGGGGTAAATTCGGCGAATCTGATTAATCGCATTTTTCAAAAGTTCGCTCATCTCTAGTTGACACCAATTCACACCATGCAGATTTGATGCAGTTTATTCGTGCATCTCTCTCTATATTCCCGCTATACGTCTAGGGTATTAAACATTTATATATTTACATTTGTGTTCTTATATATTGCCCTGTGACTTTTGAAATGACACCTTATTTATGTTTATAAAATATGAATGATTTTAACTTACTGTGTATTAAGAGTATGTAAAGAGTTAAACTGACCGGGTTCCACAGATGTTTGGAATCAAGCCAGCTTCCTCTCCCCATATAGGGTTCTGATTTTTAGTTCATTGTTGTATGACTAAGGTCTGGTGAACAGACCAAAACGAGTCACCTTTCTCCTGTCCTGTGTGTTGGATTAATTATATTTCAGTAAATCTGGAAATTCATAAGAGAAGCTGATGTGCTGGAAATTCTTGTTTACAGTTTGTTGGATGCATCCACACCTTTCTTTGCATTGGCCGGACGTGGAGGTGAGCTGGCTGACCGCACCTGCTGCACATTCAATTGATATTAATATAGCCATAACAAATGCACTGAGAGGACCAAATGTTAGCAATGTCTTTGCCATCAAGGCCTTCTCTGTATCAGTGCCAAGTGTAACACTCACGTTTCTGAAGACAGGAACCCCGGTGGATGTGGATCCGCTGGACTTGTGTGGCAGATGACTCGGACCATACCAGGGAGCGGAGTCTAAGGTGCCACTGGTTTACACCAGAGCCCACCGCAAAGCGTGATGGACTTGATGCTGCAGGCGGCACCCTGATCACTACCCCTGGCACAGCTCGACCACACAGGAGGCTGAGGAGATGCGAGGCACAGGAGGGATAAGGCAACTCATAGTCTGGATAGCAGAAGGTCAGGGCAGGCGGCACAGTAACGTAGTCAAAGCGAAGCAGGAGTTCAGTAGGCAGGCGGCAGAGGAGCAAGGTTAAGTCACAAGAGCAAGAGATCTGATATACGGCAAGGGAATACAGAGGAACACTTTCTCAAAGGCAAAAGGCAACAAAGATCCAGCAGGGAACTGAGGACGGTGGAGGAATTTGTAAATGAGCCACACTTATGAGCGTACTGAGTACACTTATGAGCGTACTGGACCTTTAAATCTTAAAGCTCTGGCACGTGCGTGCCCTAGGGATTGGAACACAAGCGCAGGAGCAGAGAGGCAGAGGCAAGAGAAACACCCGGAGAGTGACGGACTGGGGCTCGCATGCGGGAGCATCCCGTGATGCGAGTCCCAGCCCCGTCGGCAGTAGAATGTAAGGGGACCATGTGCTCATGGCCAGCGTGTGTGGCCGGAGCGCATAATGAAAAACAAAGGACTAATGTGACTATTGCATTAAGAAATCTTGAGGTGTTGTTTTTCCCCTATCTAGTGAATATGACTCCTGTTTATTGTAAGCAATCAAAGTGAAAAGGCCATTTATCCTACAAGCAAGAAAAATATCTAGGATTTTTTTTTCTTTTTTAATAAACCTGCAGTAGACGACATGCATAAATTGACAGAGTGTTTTTTTAACTTTCTAAATTTTCAGTTCTTTGGTATTAATTTGAGAAGCCATACATTATAGAGATGTCTACAAAAACATATTTCCATGCACAGTGAATTATAGTGCTGCATTTATTTTCCTAGAAAAACATATTTTTGTATTTAACTCTGGTCTCACCAGTATTATAAAACATTTAGGGAAGAATATGCAGCCCAAAATACCAACACTTGAAGATATTATAGCAAATATTTCTACAAGAACTGTATTCTTCCCAGTAACACTCATATAGGAGGGGATAAAAGCCACCCAGACACTGCAGACAACCAGCATGCTGAACGTGATGTTTTTAGCTTCATTAAAACGATCTGGTAAATTTCTGGCCAAGAAAGCAACAATGAAGCTAATAGCTGCAAGTAGTCCCATATATCCCAGGAGTATGGAGAAGGCCAGCATGGACCCTTCATTACACTGGAATATTATCTTTTCTTTATATAAGTGAATGTTCTTTTCTGGGAATGGAGGAGATGTAGATAACCAAATGATACTTATTAGGACTTGAAGAAATGAACAGAAGAAGACAACACAGTTTGTAATTTTCACACCTATAAATTTCCTCCAGGAACTTCCAGGTTTGGTGGCTTTGAAGGCCATGTAGACCATGATGGTTTTAGCCAGAATAGAAGAGATAGCTACTGAGAAGATGATCCCGAATGAAGTCTGACGGAGCATACAGGTGACATGTGTAGGGCGACCCAGGAACAAAAATACACAGAGGAAACTCAACATGATGGAAACCAAGAGAATGAAGCTCAGGGTTTGGTTATTTGCTCTGACCACCGGAGTGTCTCTAAATAGAATGAAGATGCCCAAGATTGTAGATGTTTTCAAAAAACAAAATAATGAAATAATGGAGACTAGCAATACTATGGTGTCATTTTTGTAAGAGAGAAATTCAATAGGTTTCAGTACACACTCAGTCACGTTGTTTGGCCATTGATCTTCAGGACATTTTAGACATGATACACTGTCTACAAAAAAAACAAACAGAGAGCCAGACATGACAAATTTGTTTCCAAAAGTTGTATAAATCACTTTTTTTTAACATACCTAAAAGATGTCCAATATTCACACTATTTCCATAAGGCTAGGTTTCTACACAGGTTTTTTTCTTGTGTTTTTTGGAATACTGCCACTGCAGTTTTTGAGTCAAAGTCAGAAGTGGATTCAAACAGAATGGATAAAGCAAGGGCTTACACTTCTCCTTCCTCATGAGTCCACATCTAACTTTGTTATTTTTTTTTAGTAAACCTAGCTTAAAGGGGTTCTCTGGTGGAAAACACATTCTTTTTTTTGTCAACTGGTGCCAGAAAGATAAACAGATTTGTAAATGACTTCTATTAAAAAAACTTTTCCCTTCCTGTACCTTTTAGCAGCTGTATGCTACTGAGGAAATTCTGTTCTTTTGAATTTCCTTTTTGTCTTGTCCACAGTGCTCTCTATTGACACCTGTTGTCTGTATCAGGAACTGTCCAGAGCAGCATTGGTTTGCTATGGGGATTTTCTCCTGCTCTGGGCAGTTCCTGATATGGACATCAGGTGTCAGCAGAGAGCACTATGGACATTCCTCTGTAGCATACAACTGCTAAAAAAGTACAGGAAAGGTAGAGGTTTTGTTATAGAAATAATTTACAAATCTGTTTAGCTTTCTGGCACCAGTTAATGAAAAAAAAATGTTTTTTTCACCGGAGTACCCCTTTAAGTGCAATTTTTTTTTACTGATGAACCAGGAGAAGGTATTGCTGACAACAATAATGAAGTTTTGACAAATTTCCTCAAAATGACAGTAGAAAAAAAAACATATTAGATTTTTTGTTACCTGTTTCATTAGATATTTCTCCCTCTGAGCATGGTAAACATTTAAAGCAGCATTTATGTATTCCCGGCTTTAATATTCTTTTGTAACCTGGAGGACATGATTCAGAGCACGTAGACACTGGGATCTGTAACAAGTATTCAGAAATAGAAAATTTGGAAGCATAATTATACAATGCTCAAAAAAATAAAGGGAACACTTAAACAACACAATGTAACTCCAAGTCAATCACACTTATGTGAAATCACACTGTCCACTGTTGGCAAATAGAACAGACAACAGGTGGAAATTATAGGCAATTAGCATGATACCCACAATAAAGGAGTGGTTCTGTGGGTGGTGATCACAGACCACTTCTCAGTTCCCATGCTTCCTGGCCGATGTTTTGGGCACTTTTGAATGCTGGCAGTTTTTTCACTCTAGTGATAGCATGAGACAGAGTCTACAACCCACACAAGTGGCTCGGATAGTGCAGCTCATCCAGGATGGCACATCAATGCAAGTTGTGGCAAGAAGGCTTGCTGTGTCTGTCAGATTAGTGTCCAGAGCATGGAGGTACCAGGCCAGTACATCAGTAGACGTGGGCGAGGCCATAGTAGAGCAACAACCCAGCAGCAAGACTGCTACCTCCGCCTTTTGGCAAGGATAAGCACGAGGAGCACTGCCAGAGCCCTGCAAAATGACCTCCAGCAGGCCACAAATGTGCATGTGTCCTCTCAAACAGTCAGAAACAGAATCAATGAGAGTGGCATGAGGGCCCGACGTCCACAGGTGGGGGTTGTGCTAACAGCCCAATACAAGTCAATGCTAGACCTCATGTGGCTGGAGTGTGTCAGCAGTTCCTGCAAGAGGAAAGCATTGATGCTATGGACTGGCCCGCCCAATTCCGAGACCTCAATCTGATGGAGCACATATGGGACATCATGTCTCGCTCTATCCACTAACGCCATGTTTCACTACAGACTGTCCAGGAGTTGGCGGATGCTTTAGTCCAGGTCTGGAAGGACATCCCTCAGGAGACCATCTGCCACCTCATCAGGAGCATGCCCAGGCATTGTAGGGAGGTCATACGGGCACGTGGAGGCCACACACACTACTGAGCCTCATTTTGACTTGTTTTAAGGATATTACATCAAAGTTGGATCAGCCTGTAGTGTGGTTTTCCACTGTGATTTTGAGTGTGACTCCATATCCAGACCTCCATGGGTTGATAAATTTGATTTCCATTGAAAATGTTTGTGTGATTTTGTTGTCAGCACATTCATCTATGTAAAGACAAAAGGATTTCATACGATTAGCTAATTCATTCAGATCTAGGATGTGTTATCTTAGTGTTCCCTTTATTTTTTGAGCAGTGTATGTTTGAAAGATTTTAATAAAAATCCTTCAACTGATAGACCTTTTTTTAGGCAAAGATGTCAGCACTGTTTAATAATGCATGCCCCAGTGGCTGGGAGACATAAAACTAATGCACAGAGGTGTACTTCAGCATGGTTGGATCCTCCGATTAGAAGAATGGTGTATAGTGGTCCATTCTGTACTGTGAGTGAAAATGGACATTACATACCAAACTTGGGGCGTCGGACAGTGTCTACAATAATCGTAACAGGCATTTAAATGACATTGGGCTGTACTCACACCTCTCCTCCTCCACAGTCTGATCAGTGAAAATGCCACATTTCTAAGTAGTTGTGCACCAATGTCAATGCCATTTGAACATAGTAAAGAAAGACAGACAGGTGGCACTCAACAGGCAGGTGTATTTATTGCAGTCTCTTAGACAGGGCACAGGTCAAAGACGGGGGAGTTGTGTTGGAGGACGGGGATTATGCCGGATAAGCCCTGTCCTCCACCGCAACTCCCCCGACTGTGACCTGTACCCTGTCTAAGAGACCTCAATAAATACACCTGCCTGGTGAGTGCCTCCTGTCTGTCTTTCTTTACTACATTAGAATTGCATGCTTGTGCTGGGCTGAGCGCCTCTGTTGCAGGCTTCTGTGAGTAAGTATCTGTGCTTCCTTGTGCTGCGCTTCACACTTAATCTCGTATGTGCCGGCTTTCTTCTCCTCTACTGTGTCAATGCCATTTGATTCTTCAAACATTTGTATGCATGCCAGCATAGTGCAGCTCAGTTCCTATATTCAGTTGCCCATCCACACCCTGCTTTTGAAGCAAAAAAGTGTGTAAAAAAGTGTTCTTGATCTGGTATAGTTTTTTATGTTACATTATGCTTCTATGGGGATATTTAGTGTATATCAAATCCATCGTCTGTATGGAGCCCCGGCACTCCGACAGAATGGCGCGTCACGACCCCTGCCCGAAATGTGGACCGCCTCGCCCTTTCCATATGTCCCTATGGGAGAGCCATTTGGCAATCTTTGGCTCTCCCATAGAGATATATGGAGGGGGTGTGGTGGCCCCCGCTTTGGGTCGAGGTTGTGACCCACCATTCTGACTCCATACAGATAATCGCGGGAGGCCACATCGGTCGGACCCCCCGTGATCTAAAACGTATCCCCTTTCCTGCAAATAGGGGATAGGTGTTTCTGTAATGTCGGGAATGTAGGGAATGAGACTTCTCCTTTAAACAACCTGGTTTCTGGTTTGTGTTTATTGGACACTTTCTCCATTGGTCGGGGTTACTTTTCTTTGCTTGTTAGATACTCCATCTGGTACTTATAATATTACTCCTGTTCGTGATTCCTGGCTATTACTGACTGTTTCTGCCTTGTCCTTTAAAAACCAGTCCTGGAAGTAGCATTTTTATGCTTTGTCTTAATTTGTGAATATCCCTTACTAGAGATGAGTGAACTTTTGAAAAGTTTGGATTAGTAGGTTTTTCCAAACTTGGGCAAAGGGTTGGTTCAATCTGAACCTGAACTTCCCCAAAAAGTCATATATAAAGTCTAGGGGGGAGATTTATCATTGCTTTTAGAACATTTTTTTTTTTTGTCAATGTTTAGGTGCAGTTCAGGCACAAGCAGCAAATTTTACAATTTTTATGCGTCTTTTAACCTTTTAAGGACGCCAGGCGTATGCATAAGCCCTGCATCCCAAGTCCTTAAGGACATGGGGCGTATGCATACGCCCGTGGGATTTCTGGTCCCCGCCGCTAGCCTGTTGGGGACCGGACCGGGATGTCTTCTGAAATCATTCAGCAGGCATCCCGGCACATAGCCGAGGGGGGTCCTGAGACCCCCCCCATGTTGGTAATAGCAGAAAATCGCATGTCAATTCAGACATACGACTTTCTGCTATTCCGGGCTGATCGGGTCTCTGGTGACCCGATCACCCGGAAAATAAGAATGATCGGAGCTGTCAGTGACAGCCCTGATCATCATGAGGGTAGGGACTGATTCTGACCAATGGCAGGGCAGGACAGTGGGTTGCCATGGTAACCCCCCATTCTGCCCAACCCTGGATGTCGAGGGGAACGTAGGGACAAGATGGAGGCCAGTACCTGGAGGAGAAGATGCGTGGGGACCCCCATTCGTCGCTGGAGACTGCAGAGATCCTGGCTCAGGTAGGGAAACGACAGTGGGGGAGGGGGGGAATGAAAGTGAAAGTAAAGTGATCTTTACTGTGGCAACCACTAGGAAGGCCAAACTGCAACTCCCAGCATGCCAAGACAGCCAAAGGCTTTATGGGCATGCTGGGAGTTGTAGTTTTGCAACATCTGGAGGGTCACAGTTTGGAGACCACTGTTACAGTGGTGCCCACACGGTAGCCCTCCAGATGTTGCCAAACTACAACTCTCAGCATGCCTAGACTGCTCATGCATGCTGGGAGTTGTAGTTCTGTAACATCTGTCCCTTCAGATTTTGCAATTTTCATGACATTTTTGAAAATTGCTGCTCTACTTTGAAGCCCTCAAATTTTTTCAAAAAGCAAAAATATGTCCATTTTATGATGCCAACATAAAGTGGACATATTGTATTTGTGAATGAAAATAAAATTTATTTGGAATATCCATTTTCCTTACAAGTAGAGAGCTTCAAAGTTAGAAAAATGCAACATTTCCAAAATTTTCATGACATTTGGGGACTTTTCATCAAAAAAGGATGCAAGTAACGCTGAAAATTTACCACCAAAATAAAGTAGAATATGTCACGAAAAAACTATCTCAGAATCAGAATATTCGGTAAAAGCGTTTTCGAGTTATTAATTCGTAAAGCGACGGTGGTCAGAATTGCGAATAAGGGCTCAGTCCTTAAGGTGAAAAAGGGCTGTGTCCTTAAGGGGTTAATAGAGACAGTTTCACTCTTTTGGCCTACCTGTAGAACTTTTTGACCATGCAGTGGTCACGTATTTATCATTTGCGACTTTCGTCAAAAGTCACTATTTTGTGCGCAAAGCTACTTTTTTTAGGCACAAACTACATCCCCTACCAGTAGGCGTGAGAATCACTTCTACCTACTGCAACTCAACCTTTAACCTCTTGTGGATGACAGCATCCCACTCCCCTTCTATGACACGTGCTCAGGAGCTGAACATGGGTCATAGCTGGGTGGTCCTGGCGGCTATCTGTCACCAGGACCCATCTCTTATGCCAGACATCACCGATTGCGGTTATGCCTGTCTTTAACCACTTAGACACCGCAATCAAATTTGATTGTAACGTCTAAGATGCAGGTAAAAATGTCCCGGCAGTTCTGTGAAAGTAAGTAAAAACACCTAACCTGCTAAATTCAGGACCCGGAAAAGTGTCTTCTTCCCTCCCTCACAAGTGTCTAGAAAAAGTAAATGTGGTCAAGCTTTTCCACCACAGCAGAGCTGCGCAAAATTCATCATCCTGCTGCACCTTCTTGATAAATAAGATGCATGCTAGTCTAACCCACCACCCAAATAAACATGGGAAAATAGCTCTACCGTAGACATTCTTTGATCAATCTGGGCCTAAGAGTGTATTTACAAACCTTAACCCCTTAAGGACCGGAGGTTTTTCCGTTTTTGCATTTTCGTTTTTTGCTCCTTGCCTTTAAAAAATCATAACTCTTTCAAATTTACACCTAAAAATCCATATGATGGCTTATTTTTTGCGCCACCAATTCTACTTTGTAATGACGTCAGTCATTTTGCCCAAAAATCTATGGTGAAGCGGGAAAAAAAATCATTGTGCGACAAAATTGAAAAAAAAACGCTGTTTTGTAACTTTTGGGGGCTTCCGTTTCTACGTAGTACATTTTTCGGTAAAAATGACACCTGATATGTATTCTGTAGGTCCATACGATTAAAATGATACCCTACTTATATAGGTTTGATTTTGTCGGACTTCTGTAAAAAATCATAACTACATGCAGGAAAATTAATACGTTTAAAATTGTCATCTTCTGACCCCTATAACTTTTTTATTTTTCCGTGTATGGGGCGGTATGAGGGCTCATTTTTTGCGCCGTGATCTGAAGTTTTTAACGGTACCATTTTTGCATTGATAGGACTTATTGATCACTTTTTATTCATTTTTAAATGATATAAAAAGTGACCAAAAATTCACTATTTTGGACTTTGGAATTTTTTTGCGCGCACGCCATTGACCGAGCGGTTTAATTAATGATATATTTTTATAATTCGGACATTTCCGCACGCGGTGATACCACATATGTTTATTTTAATTTTTATTTACACTGTTTTTTTTTTTTATTGGAAAAGGGGGGTGATTCAAACTTTTAATAGGGGAGGAGTTAAATGATCTTTATTCACTTTTTTTTTTCACTTTTTTTGTGCAGTGTTATAGGTCCCATAGGGACCTATAACACTGCACACACTGATCTTCTATGTTGATCACTGGTTTCTCATAAGAAACCAGTGATCAGCGATTCTGCCGCATGACTGCTCATGCCTGGATCTCAGGCACTGAGCAGTCATTCGGCGATCGGACAGTGAGGAGGCAGGAAGGGGCCCTCCCGCTGTCCTGTCAGCTGTTCGGGATGCCGCGATTAGCCGCGGCTATCCCGAACAGCCCGACTGAGCTAGCCGGGAACTTTCACTTTCACTTTTAGCCGCGCGGCTCAGCTTTGAGCGCGCGGCTAAAGGGTTAATAGCGCGCGGCGCCGCGATCGGCGCTGCGCGCTATTAGAGGCGGGTCCCGGCTTCACTATGACGCCGGGCCCGCCATGATATGACGCGGGGTTACTGTGTAACCCCGCGTTATATCAGAAGAGCAGGACCAAGGACGTACCGGTACGTCCTTGGTCCTTAAGGGGTTAAAAGGAGTCAAAAAATAAGGGAATCATTTTTTTGTTAGTATTTTTCTGTGAAGAGTTCTTCTAATATCTTACCTGCTGTGGGGTAGGGACTATACCACAGTCCCTATCCAGTTCAAGCCTTATAAGGAGGGAAGGCTTTGTCTTCTGCACAGAGGTCTCCCTAGCTTTGGAGCCAGGTCACTTGTGATATTGCTGAGAGCCCTATGGCTACACCACTGCTTTAAAGGGGTACTCCGCTGCTAAGACATCTTATTCCCTATCCAAAGGATAGTGGATAAGATGCCTGATTGCTGTGGTCCCGCTGCTGGGGACCCCCGTGATCTTGCATGCAGCACCTCGTTACCATCAGTCCCCGGAGCATGTTCGCTCCGGGTCTGATGACTGACGATCACGTGGCCGGAGCATTGTGACATCACGGCTCTGCGCCCGGCGGGACCCCCACGATCAGACATCTTATCCCCTATTCTTTGGATAGGGGATAAGATGTCTTATTGCCAGAGTACCCCTTTAAACCTTTCACTTTTAACCCGGGCTTTTTCCGTTTTTTCATTTTCAATTTTTCCTCCTTAATTTTAAAAAATCATAACTCTTTCAAATTTTCACCTAAAATTATATATGATGGCTTATTTTTTGCGTCACTAATTCTACATTGTAATGACATTAGTCATTTTACCCAAAAATTTATGGTGAAACGGGAAAAAAAATCTATGTGGGACAAAATTTATGAAAAAACACTATTTTGTAAGTTTTGGGGGGCTTCCGTTTTTACGCAGTACATTTTTCGGCAAAAATGATACCTTATCTTTATTCTGTAGGTCCATATGGTTAAAATGATACCCTACTTGTATAGGTTTGATTTTGTATCACTTCAGAAAAAAATCCTGAACAGGAAAATTTATACGTTTAAAATGGTCATCTTCTGACCCCTATAACTTTTTTATTTTTCTGTGTTCAGGGCACTATGAGGGCTCATCTTTTGCACCATGATCAGAAGTTTTTAGCGGTACCCTTTTTGTTTTGATCACTTTTTATTCACTTTTTTGTGGTATAAAAAGTGATCAAAAATGCGCTATTTTGGAATTTGGAATTTTTTGGGGCGTACGCCATTGAACGTGCGGTTTAAAAAGTGGTATATTTTTATAATTCGGACATTTCCGCACGCGGCGATACCACATATGTTTATTTTTATTTACACTGTGTTTTTTTTATTCTTGGAAATGCCGTGTGACCCCGCGTTATATATCGCAGGAACGGGACCCAGGATGTACTCATACGTCCTGGGTCCTTAAGAGGTTAAAGGGGTACTCCGGTGGAAAACATTTTTTTTTTAAGTCACCTCATGCCAGAAAGTTAAACAGATTTGTAAATTACTTCAGCCTGACATTGAGAACATGCTGGGAGTTGTAGTTTTACAACAGCTGGAGAGTCATAGCTGTGCGCTGCTTTGCACATCCAATTCTTCAGAAGAGATGTTGCGAATTGTTTGCCTGCGAACAGTTCCCGGCGAATTTCGCATGTTCGTGTTCGCATCGCCGGGCGAACATATGTGAAGTTCGATCTGCCCCTATACTTTAACATTGCAGTAAACTTTGACCCTGTGAGTCAGAGTCAGCAGACACATTACAGCAAATCAGCATCAGTCCCTCCCTTCCAGACTCTCCTACCTCTTGCACGGACGCCATTTTAGCCTCATTCAGAATGCTACAGGCTTAGGAAGTGGAGGGTTAGAGAAGCTGCTCATGCTGTATAGGGAAAGTGATAGCTAGGTTGCTGCTAGGTGGTGTATTCAGGGCCCAATTTACTTCTAAAGCACTAGTGTAACATCTGCTTTAAGGACAGCACCCAAAAAAGCCCTTTTTAATGCAGAAAGATATCAGTCCTGGTTGGGAGGGAACCACTGGTTAAAAGGGGTATTCCAGAATCAAACTTAAGTTCCTTCAAGCGACTAACTACTACAGTATTCAAAGGGCTGAAAGATATCAGTCTGTTAGTCTTGCAACAGCTGGAGGCACCCTGGTTGGGAGGGAACTGCTGGTTAAAAGGGGTACTCCATAATCAAACGTAAGTTCCTTCAAGCAATTAACTACTACAGTATTCAAAGGGCTGAAAGATATCAGTCTGTGTGTTTTGCAACAGCTGTAGGCACCCTGGTTGGGGACCACTGCTTAAAAGGGGAACTCCGCTGGCAAGCTTTTTTTCTTTAAAGCAACTAATTACTACAGTATTCAAAGGGCTGAAACATATCAGTCCGTTAGTCTTGCAACAGCTGGAGGCACCCTGGTTGGGGACCACTGCATAAAAGGGGAACTCCGCTGGCAAGTTTTTTTGCTCATTGTCACACTAGTGCAAATCACATTAGGTGTGACAGTTGTGCAAATTTTAAAAAATTACCTTTTTTAGCTGTTAAATAAAATCAGCCATCACTGTTAGTTCCCGTCACAGTTGCCATTTTTCTTGCCTGCAGGGCAAATTGTGCCACCCTAGTGCAAATCACATTAGGTGTGACAGTTGTGCAAATTTAAAAAAAAAACAACCTTTTTTTGCTGTTAAATAAAATCAGTCGTCACTGTTAGTTCACGTCGCAGTTCCCATTTTTCCTGCCTGCAGGGCAAATTGTGTCACCCTAGTGCAAATCACATTAGGTGTGACAGTTGTGCAAATAAAAAAAAAAATCCTTTTTTGGCTGTTAAATAAAATCAGTCGTCACTGTTAGTTAACGTCACAGTTGCAATTTTTCTTGCCTGCAGGACAAATTGTGTCACCCTAGTGCAAATCACATTAGGTGTGACAGTTGTACAAATTTAAAAAAAAATCCTTTTTTGGCTGTTAAATAAAATCAGCCGTCACTGTTAGTTCAGGTCACAGTTGCCATTTTTCCTGCCTGCAGGGCAAATTGTGTAACCCTAGTGCAAATCACATTAGGTGTGACATTTGTGCAAATTAAAAAAAAAAATTTTTTGGCTGTTAACCCCTTGGGGACGGAGCCCATTATGACCCTAAGGACGGGAGCATTTTTTGCAAATCTGACCACTGTCAATTTAAGCATTAATAACTCTGGGATGCTTTTACTTATAAATTTGATTCCGAGATTGTTTTTTCATGACATATTCTACTTTATGTTAGTGGTAAATTTTCGGCGATACTTGCATCCTTTCTTGGTGAAAAATTTGAAAATTTCATGAAAAATTAGAAAATTTAGCATTTTTCGAACTTTGAAGCTCTCTGCTTATAAGGCATATGGATATTCCAAATAAATTATATATTGATTCACATATACAATATGTCTACTTTATGTTTGCATCATAAAATTGATGAGTTTTTACTTTTGGAAGACACCAGAGGGCTTCAAAGTTCAGCAACAATTTTCCAATTTTTCGCAAAATTTTCAAAATCGGAATTTTTCAGGGACCAGTTCAGGTTTGATGTGGATTTGAAGGGTCTTCTGGTTAGAAATACCCGATAAATGACCCCATTATAAAAACTGCACCCCTCAAAGTGTTCAAAATTACATTCAGTAAGGGTGTTAACCCTTTAGGTGTTTCACAGGAACAGCAGCAAAGTGAAGGAGAAAATTCAAAATCTTCATTTTTTACACTGGCATGTTCTTGTAGACCCAGTTTTTGAATTTTTACAAGGGGTAAAAGGAAAAAAATCCTCTGAAAATTTGTAACCCAATTTCTCTCGAGTAAGAAAATACCTCATATGTGTATGTCAAGTGTTCGGCGGGCGCAGTAGAGGGCTCAAAAGCGAAGGAGCAACAATGGGATTTAGGAGAGTGAGTTTTTCTGAAATGGTTTTTGCGGGGCATGTCGCATTTAGGAAGCCCTTATGGTGCCAGGACAGCAAAAAAAACCACATCGCACACTATTATGGAAACGACACCCCTCAAGGAACGTAACAAGGGGTACAGTGAGCATTTACACCCCACTGGTGTTTGACAGATCTTTGGAACAGTGGGCTGTGCAAACAAAAAAATTTAATTTTTCATTTTCACGTACCACTGTCCCAAAAATCTGTCAGACCCCTGTGGGGCGTAAATGCTCACTGTACCCCTTATTATATTCCGTGAGGGGTGTAGTTTCCAAATGGGGTGTTTACCCAACATGTGGGTATTTATTTTTTTGCATTTATGTCAGAACCGCTGTAAAATCAGCCACCCCTGTGCAAATCACCAATTTCGGCCTCAAATGTACATGGTGCACTCTCACTCCTGAGCCTTGTTGTGCGCCCGCAGAGCATTTTACATCCACATATGGGGTATTTCCGTACTCAGGAAAAATTGCGTTACAAATTTTGGGGGTCTTTTTTTCCTTTTACCTCTTGTGAAAATAAAAAGTAAAGGGCAACACCAGCATGTTAGTGTAAAAAAATTTTTTTTTTACACTAACAGGCTGGTGTAGACCCCAACTTTTCCTTTTCATAAGGGGTAAAAGGAGAAAAAGCCCCCCAAAATTTGTAACGCAATTTCTCCTGAGTACGGAAATACCCCATATGTGGCCCTAAACTGTTTCCTTGAAATACGACAGGGCTCCAAAGTGAGAGCGCCATGCGCATTTGAGGACTAAATTAGGGATTGCATAGGGGTGGACATAGGGGTATTCTATGCCAGTGATTCCCAAACAGGGTGTCTCCAGCTGTTGCTAAACTCCCAGCATGCCTGGACAATCAGTGGCTGTCCGGAAATGCTGGGAGTTGTAGTTTTGCAACAGCTGGAGGCTCCATTTTGGAAACACTGCTGTACAATACGTTTTTAATTTTTATTGGGGGGGACAGTGTAAGGGGGTGTATATGTAGTGTTTTACCCTTTATTATGTGGTAGTGTAGTGTAGTGTTTTTAGGGTACATTCACACTGGCGGGTTACGGTGAGTTTCCCTCTAGGAATTTGCGCCGTGGCGAAAAATTTGCCGCAGCTCATACTTGAAGCAGGAAACTTGCTGTAAACCTCCAGCTGTTTCAAAACTACAACTCCCAGCATGCACGGTCTGTCAGTACATGCTGGGAGTTGTAGTTTTGCAACAGCTGGAGGCACACTGGTTGGAAAACCTTCAGTTAGGTTCTGTTACCTAACTCAGTATTTTCCAACCAGTGAGCCTCCAGCTGTTGCAAAACTACAATTCCCAGCATGTCTGATCACAGAAGGGCATGCTGGGAGATGTAGTTATGCAACAGCTGGAGGTACGCAACTACAACTCCCAGCATGCCCAGACAGCTGTTTTCTGTCTGGGCATGCTAGAATTTGTAGTTTTGCAACATCTGGAGTGCTACAATTTAGAGACCACTGAACAGTGATCTCCAAACTGTGGACCTCCAGATGTTGCAAAACTACAACTCCCAGCATGCCCAGACAGCAAACAGCTGTGTGGGCATGCTAGGAGTAGTAGTTTTGCAAGATCTAGAGGGCAGTATAGAGATCACTGTGCAGTGGTCTCTAAACTGCAGACCTCCAGCTGTTGCAAAACTACAAATTCCAGCATGCCCACACAGCAAACAGCTGTCTGGGCATGCTGGGAGTTGTAGTTTTGCAACATCTGGAGGGCTACAGTCTAGAGACCACTATAGTGGTCTCAGACTGTAGCCCTCTAGATGTTGCTAGGCAACTACTCACCGGCTTCCGTCGCATCCGGGAGCCGTCCTCTTCTGCCGCACGCCGCCGCAGATCTCCGTCGCCGACCGCCGATCCCCGTCGCTCCGCTGCCTCCGGAGGGGTAAGTGGACTCCGGCGCCGCTCCTCTTCGGTTTCCCCGTTCTGCCCCGCCTATTGTGGGAGGGCAGGACGGGGAAAACGAAAGTAAACCCCTCCGCCCCAGATCTGCTATTGGTGGTCGCGTCTAGACCACCAATAGCAGAGATAGAAGGGGTGGCAACTCTGCCACCTTACTCCTATTGCTTTAGGAGGATCGTGGGTGTCTTAGACACCCGCGATCCCCCTTCTATTCCGGGTCACCGGGTCACCATAGACCCGTAATGACCCGGAATCGGCGCAAATCGCAAGTGTGAATTCACTTGCGATTTGCGCCGATCCCCGACATGGGGGGTCTAATGACCCCCCTGGGCATTTGCACGGGGTGCCTGCTGATAGATATCAGCAGTCACCCCGGCCCGGTCCCCGCCCGGCGCGCGGCGGGGGCCGAAATTCCCATGGGCGTATGGATACGCCCTTCGTCCTTAAGTACCAGGACGCAAGAGTGTATGCATACGCCCTTCGTCCCCAACAGGTTAAATAAAATCAGTCGTCACTGTTAGTTCAGGTCACAGTTGCCATTTTTCCTGCCTGCAGGGCAAATTGTGTCACCCTAGTGCAAATCACATTAGGCGTGAGAGTTGTGCAAATTAAAAAAAATTACCTTTTTTGGCTGTTAAATAAAATCAGTTGTCACTGTTAGTTCAGGTCACAGTTGCCATATTTCCTGCCTGCAGGGCAAATTGTGTCACCCTAGTGCAAATCACATTAGGCGTGAGAGTTGTGCAAATTTAAAGAAAAATACTTTTTTTGGCTGTTAAATAAAATCAGCCGTCACTGTTAGTTCACATCACAGTTGCCATTTTTATTGCCTGCAGGGCAAATTGTGTCACCCTAGTGCAAATCACATTAGGTGTGACAGTTATGCAAATTAAAAAAAAAATACCTTTTTTGGCTGTTAAATAAAATTAGTCGTCACTGTTAGGTCACATCACAGTTGCCATTTTCCTGCCTGCAGGGCAAATTGTGTCACCCTAGTGCAAATCACATTAGGTGTGACAGTTATGCAAATTAAAAAAAAACTTTAGGTGTGAGAGTTGTGCAAATTTAAAAAAAGACCTTTTTGGCTGTTAAATAAAATCAGTCGTCACTGTTAGTTCATGTCACAGTTGCCATTTTTCTTGCCTGCAGGGCAAATTGTGTCACCCTTGTGCAAATCACATTAGGTGTGTCACGATGCCGGCTGGCAGGAGGTGGATCCTCTGTGCCAGAGAGGGATTGGCGTGGACCGTGCTAGTGGACCGGTTCTAAGTCACTACTGGTTTTCACCAGAGCCCGCCGCAAAGCGGGATGGTCTTGCTGCGGCGGTAGTGACCAGGTCGTATCCACTAGCAACGGCTCAACCTCTCTGGCTGCTGAAGATAGGCGCGGTACAAGGGAGTAGACAGAAGCAAGGTCGGACGTAGCAGAAGGTCGTGGGCAGGCGGCAAGGTTCGTAGTCAGGGTGGATAGCAGAAGTTCTGGTACACAGGCTTAGGACACACAAAACGCTTTCACTGGCACAAGGCAACAAGATCCGGCAAGGAAGTGCATGGGAGGAGATTAGATATAGCCAGGGAGCAGGTGGAAGCCAATTAAGCTAATTGGGCCAGGCACCAATCATTGGTGCACTGGCCCTTTAAGTCTCAGGGAGCTGGCGCGCACGCGCCCTAGAGAGCGGAGCCGCGCGCGCCAGCACATGACAGCAGGGGACGGGAACGGGTTAATTGACCTGGGATGCGATTCGCGAGCGGGCGCGTCCCGCTGTGCGAATCGCATCCCCGACGGCCATGACAGTGCAGCGCTCCCGGTCAGCGGGACCGACCGGGGCGCTGCGGAGAGAGAGACGCCGTACGCGCTCCGGGGAGGAGCGGGGACCCGCAGCGCTAGGCGTAACAGTACCCCCCCCCTTAGGTCTCCCCTTCTCTTTGTCCGGTAACTGCCTCCCCTGGGATGAGGACACCGGGAAAGGATGGAGGGATTCCTCAACGGCAGGCAGTACAGCAGGAGTGGGAATGGGGAGGGAGGGCAGAGGGCGAGACCTGGCACGGGGCAGTGTGACACCAGGACGAGGGCCATGAGGAGGCACCGAGGCTTGCCTGACTGGACTGGGAGGGGGGGAGAGGCACTTCTTAAGGCGAGCAGAGTCCATAACGACCTTAGGGAGACCGGATACAGGAGGAACCACAGGGTCACGGCAGGGAGTACTGGGAACCGGTTTAAGGCAGTCCTTGAAGCAAGAGGTACCCCAGCTCTTGATCTCCCCTGTGGACCAATCCAGGGTTGGGGAATGGTGTTGAAGCCAGGGTAGTCCAAGGAGAATTTCAGAAGTGCAATTGGAGAGGACCAAAAACTCAATTTTCTCATGATGAGGTCCGATGCACATTAGGAGGGGCTTCGTGCGGAAACGCACGGTGCAATCCAACCTGGCTCCGTTGACCGCGGAAATGTGGAGTGGCTTGACAAGACGGGTCACCGGGAT
This sequence comes from Hyla sarda, assembly GCF_029499605.1. Lineage (NCBI taxonomy): Eukaryota > Metazoa > Chordata > Amphibia > Anura > Hylidae > Hyla > Hyla sarda. Next base: position 23,026,504 of record NC_079189.1, read on the forward strand.
GCGGAATTTATTCACCAAGGACTCCCAAATAAAATTCCCAGAGGCACCAGAGTCCAGGCAGGCCACGGCTGAGAGGGAAGAGCTGGCTGAAGAAGAAATCCGTACAGGCACCGTGAGACGTGGAGAAGCCGACTTAGCATCAAGAGACGCCACACCCACGAGAGCTGGGTGCGAGCGTGCGTTTCCCAGACGTGGAGGACGGATGGGGCAATCCACCAAAAAATGTTCGGTACTGGCACAGTACAGACAAAGATTCTCTTCCTTACGGCGATTCCTCTCTTCCAGGGTCAGGCGAGACCGATCCACTTGCATGGCCTCCTCGGCGGGAGGCCTAGGCGCAGATTGCAATGGAGACTGTGGGAGAGGTGTCCAGAGATCTAAGTCTTTTTCCTGGCGGAGCTCTTGATGCCTCTCAGAAAAACGCATGTCAATGCGAGTGGCTAGATGAATGAGTTCATGCAGGTTAGCAGGAGTATCTCGTGCGGCCAGAACATCTTTAATGTTGCTGGATAGGCCTTTTTTAAAGGTCGCGCAGAGGGCCTCATTATTCCAGGAAAGTTCAGAAGCAAGAGTACGGAATTGTATGGCGTACTCGCCAACGGAAGAATTACCCTGGACCAGGTTCAGCAGGGCAGTCTCAGCAGAAGAGGCTCGGGCAGGTTCCTCAAAGACACTTCGAATTTCCGAGAAGAAGGAGTGTACAGAGGCAGTGACGGGATCATTGCGGTCCCAGAGCGGTGTGGCCCATGACAGGGCTTTTCCAGACAGAAGGCTGACTACGAAAGCCACCTTAGACCTTTCAGTAGGAAACTGATCCGACATCATCTCCAAGTGCAGGGAACATTGCGAAAGAAAGCCACGGCAAAACTTAGAGTCCCCATTAAATTTGTCCGGCAAGGACAGGCGGAGGCTAGGAGTGGCCACTCGCTGCGGAAGAGGTGCAGGAGCTGGCGGAGGAGATGGTTGCTGCTGCTGTAGCTGAGACTGAATCTGCTGTAGCTGCGACTGGAGTTGCTGTGTCATGGTGGTCAAGTACGACAGCTGGTGATCTTGTTGGGCAATCTGTCGGGCTTGCTGGGCGACCAGTGTGGGGAGGTCGGCGACAACTGGCAGAGGAACTTCAGCGGGATCCATGGCCGGATCTACTGTCACGATGCCGGCTGGCAGGAGGTGGATCCTCTGTGCCAGAGAGGGATTGGCGTGGACCGTGCTAGTGGACCGGTTCTAAGTCACTACTGGTTTTTACCAGAGCCCGCCGCAAAGCGGGATGGTCTTGCTGCGGCGGTAGTGACCAGGTTTTATCCACTAGCAACGGCTCATCCTCTCTGGCTGCTGAAGATAGGCGCGGTACAAGGGAGTAGACATAAGCAAGGTCGGACGTAGCAGAAGGTCGTGGGCAGGCGGCAAGGTTCGTAGTCAGGGTGGATAGCAGAAGTTCTGGTACACAGGCTTAGGACACACAAAACGCTTTCACTGGCACAAGGCAACAAGATCCGGCAAGGAAGTGCATGGGAGGAGATCAGATATAGCCAGGGAGCAGGTGGAAGCCAATTAAGCTAATTGGGCCAGGCACCAATCATTGGTGCACTGGCCCTTTAAGTCTCAGGGAGCTGGCGCGCGCGCGCCCTAGAGAGCGGAGCCGCGCGCGCCAGCACATGACAGCAGGGGACGGGAACGGGTAAGTGACCTGGGATGCGATTCGCGAGCGGGCGCGTCCCGCTGTGCGAATCGCATCCCCGACGGCCATGACAGTGCAGCGCTCCCGGTCAGCGGGACCGACCGGGGCGCTGCGGAGAGAGAGACGCCGTACGCGCTCCGGGGAGGAGCGGGGACCCGGAGCGCTAGGCGTAACAAGGTGTGACACTTGTGCAAATTTAACCAAAAAAATGACAGGCAGAGGAAGGCCCCCCCGCAGGGGCCGTCGTGGTGCTGGGATTCTCTTTAGCCCTAGAATGGCCAGTGTTCAGAGGCCACGTACCCTGAACCCCAGAAGTTCTGAGGACTTAGTTGACTGGCTATCACAAGACACCCAATCTACTACTAAAGCTTCCGCTCGGAACATTGACGCACCGTCCTTCTCCTCCTCTAGCTTAGCTTCGGGCACCTCTCATTCTACCACTTGCCTGCCTTCCGCCACCACCAACACTAGCACCACAGCAGCTTTACTTGATCCGTCAGAGGAGTTATTGATGCACAACCATTACTGGCAGAGGATGTAGTTAACAGGGATATGTCTCAGTCAGGCAGCATTACACACATGGACGTACGGTGTGATGATGATGTTGTACCCGCTGCTGCTTCCTTTCTTGAGGTGGCAAATAGCGGTGAAGGTGTTGATGATGACGATGTGTATGTGGATGCCTAGTGAGTGCCCGCTAGAAGAGAAGAAGAGGGGGAAAGTTCAGATGGGGAGACAGAGAGGAGGGGGAGACGAGTTGGAAGCAGGGGGAGGTCGTCGCAAGGAGCTAGTGGCACAGTCAGACAGCAAGCATTGGCACCCGGGGTCAGCCAGACGGGACGCCAATCAACACATGTTGTTGCCACCACCAGAATGCCGTCATCGCAGAGCTCAGCAGTGTGGCATTTTTTTTGGGTGTCTGCCTCTGACAACAGCGAGGCCATTTGCAACCTGTGCCAGAAGAAACTGAGTCGTGGGAAGTCCAACACCCACCTAGGCACAACTGCTTTACGAAGGCACATGATGTCACATCACAAATGCTTATGGGATCAAAACGTCAGAACAAGCAGCACACAAAGTCAAAGCCGCCATCCTCCTCCTGGTCCAGCATCTTCAGCCAAGTCAACCACTACTGCCCTCCTTGCCTCCTCTCAACCATCGGCCTCTCCGTCTCTCGCCTTGAGCAGTTCCTGCTCATCTGCCCACAGTCAGGTGTCTGTCAAGGAGATGTTTGAGTGCAAGAAGACAATGTCTCAAAGTCACCCCCTAGCCCTGTGTCTGACAGTTGGCTTGTCGGAACTGTTGCCCGCCAGCTTTTACCATACAAGTTGGTGGAGTCTGAGGCCTTTAAAAAATGTATAGCTATTGGGACACGCAGTGGAAGGTACCCGGCCGAAATTTTTTTGCACAAAAGGCAATCGCCAACCTTTACTCCATTGTGCAAAAGGAAATTATGGCATGTCTGGCACACAGTGTAGGGGCAAGGGTGACCATCTGACCACTGATACCTGGTCTGCAAAGCATGGTCATCAGTTATATCACCTGTTGAAGGACCCTCGTCTTAAAAGGATGAAGGAGAACGATCTGTACTGGGTGTCCAAGCTACTAGACCCCCGGTATTAACATAAAGTGCCTGACATGTTACTGCATAACAGCAAGGGGAAAGGATTCAGCAGGTCTAAAATAAATTAAGAAGTATGCTGTACACATGTGTATAAGGGTCATGTCACAGCACAACAGGGATCTAACAGGGGAAAAGGTGAAAGTAATCCTCCTCCTCCCACGAACACGCCGGCAAGGATAGGAAGCTGTATAGACATGCTGTTGTTGGAGGACATGCAGAGCTTTTTAAGTCCTACGCATCGCCACAGCCCTTCGGGTCCACCCTCAGAGAACGACTTGACCGACAGGTAGCAGACTACCTGGCCTTAACCGCAGATATCGACACTCTGAGGAGCGATGAACCCCTTGACTACTGGGTGTGCCAGCTTGACCTGTGGCCTGAGCTATCCCAATTTGCGCTCGAACTTCTGGCCTGTCCCGCTTCAAGTGTCCTGTCAGAAAGGACCTTCAGTGCAGCAGGAGGTATTGTCACTGAGAAGAGGAGTCGCCTTGGTCAAAAAAGTCTGGATTACCTCATCTTTCTTAAGATGAATGAGGGATGGATCCCGAAGGGACTCACACTGGGCGATACATTTGACTGAACAAGGCCTGATCAGATGAGCTGCCTTGGTGTAAAAATGGTCCACACACTGCTGTATTTGAAGTCTGAATGCCGGATGACTTGCGTGACTTATTTGCCACCAACTAAGGTTCAAGCCGCAATGTTTTAGGGCACTTTTTGCCTGGCAAAACAAACAGAAATTTTTCATGCCGCTGCTACAATACCAAATTTTCCAGCCAGGTGTACATGCCTAATTTTTCTGGCCTCTGCTGCTGCACTTGTTATAGTGCAGCAATTTTTATGGCCGCTGCTACAGCTGCGACAATACCAAATTTTCCTGCCAGGTGTACATGCCTAATTTTTCTGGCCTCTGCTGCTGCACTTGTTATGGTGCTGCAAATTTTCTGGCTGCTGCTGCTACAGCTGCGGCTGAGACAATACCCAATTTTTCATCCATGTGTACATGGCTAATTTTTCTGGCCTCTGCTGCTGCACTTGTTATGGTGCTGCAATTTTTATGGCCGCTGCTACAGCTGCGACAATACCAAATTTTCCAGCCAGGTGTACATGCCTAATTTTTCTGACCTCTGCTACTGCACTTTTTCTGGTGCTGCAATTTTTCTGGCTGCTGCTACAGATGCAGCTGCGACAATACCCAATTTTCCTGCCAGGTGTACATGCCTAATTTTTCTGGCCTCTGCTGCTGCAATTGTTATGGTGCTGCGATTTTTATGGCCGCTGCTACAGAAGCGGCTGCAACAATACCAAGTTTTTCAGGCATGTGTACATGCCTAATTTTTCAGGTACTCTCTGCTGACATCTCTGTCCATTTTTGCAACTGTGGATATTAGATGTATGCTAAGGGTAGCATGGTGGCTCAGAGGTTAGTACTGCTGCCTTGCAGTGCTGGGGCCTTGTTCAAATCCCGCTATGTGCTGCCTAAAGGGGGGCTCTAACTATGTGCTGCCTAATATGGGGAATCTTATGTGCTGCCTAAAGGGGAGCTCTAACTAAGTGCTGCCTAACATGGGGGAATCTATGAGCTGCCTAAAGGGGGAATCTAACTATGTGATGCCTAAAGGAGGGATCTAACTATGTTCTGCCTAAAGGGAGGCTCTAACTATGTGCTGCCTAACATGGGGGAATCTATGTGCTGCCTAAAGGGGGAATCTAACTATGTGATGCCTAAAGGAGGGATCTAACTATGTTCTGCCTAAAGGGAGGCTCTAACTATGTGCTGCCTAATATGGGGGAATCTATGTGCTGTCTAAAGGGGGGAATCTAACTATGTGATGCCTAAAGGGGGCTCTAAGTGGTGCCTAAAGGGAGCTAAAGCACGTTATTCCAAACCGTTTAGGAATAATAGGGGATTTATGCCCTTTATGGATTAAAACCAGACTCTGCATCAACTATGTAATTTTCCATATGAGTTTTGCCATGGATCCCCCTCCGGCACGCCACAGTCCAGGTGTTAGACCCCTTTAAAACAACTTTTAAACTACTATTGTGGCCAGAAAGAGTCCCTGTGGGTTGTAAAATTTGCCTGCCCATTGAAGTCAATGGCAACATCACTATTCTTCAGTGATCTCTTGAGATCTTCTCCTTTGGCTTCTACTACTATACAACTCCTCTTATGGACCCTCTTATGGACCAACACATGTAGGTTGTTCTGTATGTGTTAGTCTATACGTGCCCAGTGTGCAGCAAAACCAAGTAAGTACATTACCTTTTCTAGTCTTACCATTCATGATAAGAGGATGACCGTACTAGTGCCTAGTGACTTTAATGACGAGGCTTGGCCTAAAATACAGATAGGTCGTAGAATGCCCAAAATGCCATTCTGATGCATCTCTTCACTGTTTGTAGTCTCTAGCTCTCTAAAATACATGGTTTGGACTCTCTCAGCTACAGGAATGAGGTGGTTTTAGCTCTATCAGCTACTGTCATTCCTATAAGAATTCTCATTGGTAGTAGCTAATATCCTGTGGGTTCTGGGTCTCCGTTTCCATGAATTACCAGGGGGATTCTTGAGCCAAGCTGCTCCTCATCTTCTCACACTTGCCACCCACTTCTACTAACCAAAGACTGGTCTAAACCAGATTTTCTCCCTCAGGCCTTGAGGAAGCTGGGTTGAGCAAAGGTCTGACCACTTTTTAGGGGTTTCTACCATACATATATAAGTTTTAGTATTTAGTTACATTTCTATCTGATTGCTGTACTATCACAGAAATGCATTGAAGGTAAATAGAGTGTAAATATCATCTAGTGCTAACCTAAGGAAAGCATGTAATCAGAGGGCATCATTTAGGGGTAACTTATCTGACAACCATAAGGCACCACAATAAGGTGAACTGTCAGTATTGGCATTCTAACTAGTCTATATGCACATTCCACAAGACCTGCCAAAGTTAAAGGGGTACTCCAGTGGGAAACTTTTTTATTTTTATTTTTTTATGAACTGGTGCCAGAAAGCTAAACAGATTTGTAAATTACTTCTATTAAAAAATATTTACCCTTTCAGTACTTATTAGCAGCTGTAAATTCTATTCTTTTTGAAAAAAAAAAATTCTTGTCCACAGTGCTCTCTGCTGACACCTCTGTCCGTGTCAGGAGCTGTCCAGTGTAGCATAAGTTTGCTATTGGGATTTTCTCCTGTTCTGGAAAGTTCCAGATATGGGCATCAGGTGCCAGCAGAGAGTACTGTGTACAAGACAAAAAAGACATTCAAAAAGAATAGAATTCCCTCTGTAGCATACAGCTGCTAAAAAGTACTGGAAGGGTAAAGATTTTTTTAATAGAAATAATTTACAAATCTATTTAACTTTTTGGCACCAGTTGATTAAAAAAAAAATGTTTTCCACCGGAGTACCCCTTTAACCCCTTAGGGACCCAGCCATTTTACACCTTAGGACCCGGCCATTTTTTGCACATCTGACCACTGCCATTTTAAACATTAATAACTCTGTAATGCTTTTAGTTATCATTCTGATTCCGAGATTGTTTTTTCGTGACATATTCTACTTTAACATAGTCGTAAAATTTTGTGTTAACTTGCATCCTTTCTAGGTGAAAAATCCCAAAATTTGATGAAAAATTTGAAAATTTTGCATTTTTCTAACTTTGAAGCTCTCTGCTTGTAAGGAAAATGGATATTCCAAATAAATTTTATTTTTATTCACAAATACAATATGTCCACTTTATGTTTGCATCATAAAATTTACGTATTTTTACTTTTGGAAGACACCAGAGGGCTTCAAAGTTCAGCAGCAATTTTCCAATTTTTCACAAAATTTCCAAACTCACAATTTTTCAGGGACCAGTTCAGGTTTGAAGTGGATTTGAAGGGTCTTCATCTTAGAAACACCCCACAAATGACCCCATTATAAAAACTGCACCCCCAAAGTATTCAAAATGGCCCTTTAGGTGTTTCACAGGAATAGCAGCAAAGTGAAGGAGAAAATTCACAATCTTTATTTTTTACACTCGCATGTTCTTGTAGACCCAATTTTTTAATTTTTACAATGGGTAAGAGGATAAAATTTATAAGTATATTTGTAGCCCAATTTCCCTCGAGTAAGCACATACCTCATAAGTCTATGTAAATTGTTCGGCGGGCGCAGTAGAGGGCTCAGGAGCGAAGGAGCGACAAGGGGATTTTGGAGAGTATGTTTTTCTGAAATGGTTTTTGGGGGGCATGTTGCATTTAGGAAGCCCCTATGGTGCCAGAACAGCAAAAAAAAAAAAAAAAAAAAACACATGACATACCATTTTGGAAACTAGACCCCTTGAGGAACGTAACAAGGAATAAAGTGAGCCTTAAAACCCCACAGATGTTTCACGACTTTTGCATATGTAAAAAATAAAATAAAATTAATAAAATGTGTGTTTCTCCACAAATTTCACATTTTTTCAAGGGTTAATAGCAGAATATACCCCCAAAATTTGAAACCCCATCTCTTCTGAGTATGGAGGTACCCCATAAGATGACCTGAAGTGCACTATGGGTGAAATACAATGCTCAGAAGAGAAGGAGTCATATTTGTCTTTTTAGAGCAAATTTTGCTCGGGGGGCATGTCACATTTAGGAAGCCCCTATGGTGCCAGGACAGCAAAATAACCCCCTAATGGCATACCATTTTGGAAACTAGACCCCTTGAGGAACGTAACAAGGGGTACAGTGAGCATTTACCCCCCACTGGTGTCTGTCAGATCTTTGGAACAGTGGGCTGTATAAAATTTTTAATTTGCACAGCCCACTGTTCCAAAGATATGTCAGACACCAGTGGGGGTTAAATTCTCACTGCACCTCTCATTACATTCCATGAGGGGTGTAGTTTCCGAAATGGGGTCACATGTGGGGTTTTGTTTTTTTTGCGTTTGTCAAAACTGCTGTAACAATCAGCCACCCCTGTGCAAATCACCTCAAATGTACATGGTGCACTCTCTCTTCTGGGCCTTGTTGTGCGCCCCCAGAGCACTTTGCGCCCACATATGGGGTATCTCCGTAGTCGGGAGAAATTGCATTGCAAATTTTGGGGGGCTTTTTTCACTTTTACCTCTTGTCAAAATGAAAGTATAGGGCAACACAAGCAAATTAGTGTAAAAAAATTATTTTTTTACACTAACGTGCTGGTGTAGACCTCAACTTCACCTTTTCATAAGGGGTGAAAGGAGAAAAAGCCCCCCAAAATTTGTTAAGCAATTTCTCCCGAGTACGGCGATATCCCATATGTTTCCTAAACTGTTGTCTTGAAATGCGACAGGGCTCTGAAGTGAGAGAGCGCCATGCGCATTTGAGGCCTGAATTAGGGATTTGCATAGGGGTGGACATAGGGGTATTCTACGCCAGTGATTCCCAAACAGGGTGCCTCCAGCTGTTGCAAAACTCCCAGCATGCTTGGACAGTCAACGGCTGTCCGGCAATACTGGGAGTTGTTGTTTTGCAACAGCTGGAGGCTACATTTTGGAAACAGTGGCGTACCAGACGTTTTTCATTTTTATTGGGGAGGGGGGCTGTGTAGCGGTATGTGTATATGTAGTGTTTTTTACTTTTTACTTTATTTTGTGGTAGTGTAGTGTAGTGTAGTGTTTTTAGGGTACAGTCACACGGGTGGGGGATTACAGCGAGTTTCCCGCTGCGAGTTTGAGCTGCCGCGCAAAATTTGCTGCATCGCAAACTTGCAGCCTGATACTCACTGTAAGCCCCCTGCCCATGTTAATGTACCCTATACATTCACAAGGGGGGGGGACCTCCAGCTGTTGCAAAAATACAACTCCCAGCATGCACAGTCTATCAGTGCATGCTGGTAGTTATAGTTTTGCAACAGCTGGAGGCACACGGTTTGGGAAACACTGAGTTAGGAAAAAGACAATGTTTCCCAACCAATGTGCCTCCAGTTGTTGCAAAACCACAACTCCCAAACATTCTCAGGCATGCTGGAAGTAGTAGTTCGGAAACATCTTTAGAGCCAGATGTTGCCGAACTACAACTCCCAGCATGCTTGGAGTTGTAGTTTTGCAAGATCTGGAGGACTACAGTTTGCATACCACTAATACACTGGTTCCCAATCTGTGCCCTTCCAGATGTTGCAAAACTACAACTCCCAGTATGCCAAAACTGTCCAGGCATTCTGGGAGTTGTTGTTCTACAACATCTGAAGGGCCAGATGTTACAGAACTACAACTCCCAGCATGCCTGGACAGTAAGGGCATGCTGAGGATGTGCAGTTTTGCAACATCTGGAAGGGCACAGTGGTCTCCAAACTGTGGACCTCCAGATGTTGCAAAACTGCAACTCCAATCATGCCCAGAAGCCAAGGGCTGTCTGGGCATGCTGGGAGTTGTAGTGTAAGGGGACCAGATGGAGCAGTCCAGATCACTTCACGGCGGTCTGGACTTCTGCAAAGGTCCCGCGACGCCGCCGAAGATCAACTCACCTGTCGCCACCGCCGCCGGGATCCGGGTCTTCAGGGATGAAGTAAGTACTGGGGCCGAGCCCCAGCACTCCCCCATCCTCCGGTCCTCCTCTCGTTCTCTCTGGATTTCCAGGGGCTGGGCAGGGCGGGAGGAAGTAACCGCCCCCCCCCCCCCCCCCCCTGCGATTGGTCGGTTAGCTAACCGAGGAATCGCAGGGAATAGGAGGAGGTGGCAGGCTTGACACCTCGCTCCTATACTTCAGCATGGTCCTGGCTGTCTGTGACAACTGGGATCATGCAAAATTACCAGGCAGTCGGGTCCCAGAAACCCGATCAGCCCATTATCGCCGCAGATCGCAGGGGCAATTTCCCTCGTGATTTTCGATGATCGCCGATATAGGGGGCCTACATGGCCCCCCTCGGTGTTTGCCCTGGATGCCCGCTGAAGCATTTCAGCAGGCATCCGCTTCCGATCTCTGCCCGGTACGCGGCAAGGACCGGAAACCGCCAGGACGTCCGGGGACATCTTGGGTCCTTACCCCCTTAAGGACCAGGCCATTTTACACCTTAAGGACCAGAGCGTTTTTTGCAAATCTGACCACTGTCACTTTAAACATTAATAACTCTGGAATGCTTTTAGTTATCATTCTGATTCCGAGATTTTTTTTTCATGACATATTCTACTTTAACTTAGTGGTAAAATTTTATGGTAACTTGCATCCTTTCTTGGTGAAAAGTCCCCACATATGATGAAAAAAATGAAAATTTAACATTTTTCGAACTTTGAAGCTCTCTGCTTGTAACGAAAATGGATATTCAAAATAAAAAAAAAATTTGGTTCACATATACAATATGTCTACTTTATGTTTGCATCATAAAATTTATGAGTTTTTACACCAGAGGGCTTCAAAGTTCAGCAGCAATTTTGAGATTTTTCACAAAATTTTCAAACTCACTATTTTTCAGGGACCAGTTCAGTTTTGAAGTGGATTTGAAGGGTCTTCATATTAGAAATACCCCATAAAAGACCCCATTATAAAAACTACACCCCCAAAGTATTCAAAATGACATTCAGTAAGTGTATTAACCCTTTAGGTGTTTCACAGGAATAGCAGCAAAGTGAAGGAGAGAATTCAAAATCTTCATTTTTTACACTCGCATGTTCTTGTAGACTCAATTTTTGAATTATTGCAAGGGGTATAAAGGAGAAAATTTTTACTTGTATTTGAAACCCAATTTCTCTTGAGTAAGCACATACCTCATATGTCTATGTTAATTGTTTAGCGGGCGCAGTAGAGGGCTCAGAAGGGAAGGAGAGACAAATGGTTTTTGGGGGGCATGTCACCTTTAGGAAGCCCCTATTGCGTCAGGACAGCAAAAAAAAAACACATGGTATACCATTTTGGAAACTAGACCCCATGGGGAACGTAACAAGGGGTAAAGTGAACCTTAATACCTCACAGGTGATTCACGACTTTTGCATATGTAAAAAAAAAAAAAAAACATTTTTTGACCTAAAATGCTTGGTTTCCCAAAAATTTTACATTTTTAAAAAGGGTAATAGCAGAAAATACCCCCCAAAATTTGAAGCCCAATTTCTCCTGATTCAGAAAACACCCCATATGGGGGTGAAAATTGCTCTGCTGGCGCATTATAGGTCTCATAAGAGAAGGAGTCACATCTGGCTTTTTGAAAGCAAATTTTGCTCTGGGGGCATGCCACATTTAGGAAGCCCCTATGGTGCCAGAACAGCAAAAAAAAACACATGGCACAACATTTTGGAAACTAGACCCCTTGGGGAACGTAGCAAGGGGTGAAGTGAACCTTAATACCTCACAGGTGATTCACGACTTTTGCATATGTAAAAAAAAAAAAAAAAAAACTTTTTTTGACCTAAAATGCTTGGTTTCCCAAAAATTTTACATTTTTAAAAAGGGTAATAGCAGAAAATACCCCCCAAAATTTGAAGCCCAATTTCTCCTGATTCAGAAAACACCCGATATGGGGGTGAAAATTGCTCTGCTGGCGCACTATAGGTCTCAGAAGAGAAGGAGTCACATCTGGCTTTTTGAAAGCAAATTTTGCTCTGGGGGCTTGCCTCATTTAGGAAGCCCCTATGGCGCCAGGACAGCAAAAAAAAAACACATGGCATACCATTTTGGAAACTAGACCCCTCGGGGAACGTAACAAGGGGTAATGTGAACCTTTATACCCCACAGGTGTTTCACGACTTTTGCAAATTTTTTTTGTTTTTTTTACCTAAAATGCTTGTTTTCCCAAAAATGTTACATTTTTAAAAAGGGTAATAGCAGAAAATACCCCCCAAAATTTGTAACACAATTTCTCCCGAGTACGGCGATACACCATATGTGACCCTAAACTGTTGCCTTGAAATACGACAGGGCTCCAAAGTGAGAGCGCCATGCGCATTTGAGGCCTAAATTAGGGACTTGCATAGGGGTGGACATAGGGGTATTCTACACCAGTGATTCCCAAACAGGGTGCTTCCAGCTGTTGTAAAACTCCCAGCATGCCTGGACAGTCAGTGGCTATCTGGCAATACTGGGAGTAGTTGTTTTACAACATCTGGAGGCTCCGTTTTGGAAACAGTGGCGTACCAGACGTTTTTCATTTTTATTGGGGAGGGGAGGGGGGCTGTGTAGGGGGGCTGTGTATATGTAGTGTTTTTTACTTTTTATTTTATTGTGTGTTAGTGTAGTGTTTTTAGGGTACAATCACACGGGCGGGGGTTCACAGTAGTTTCTCGCTGGCAGTTTGAGCTGCGGCAGAAAATTTGCTGCAGCTCAAACTTGCAGCAGGATACTTACTGTAAACCTCCTCCCATGTGAGTGTACCCTATACGTTCACATTGGGGGGGGGGGGGGGAGAAACATCCAGCTGTTGCAAAACTACAACTCCCAGCATGTACAGTCTATCAGTGCATGCTGGGAGTTGTAGTTTTGCAACAGCTGGAGGCACACTGGTTGTTTTGCAGTGTTTTGCAACCAGTGTGCCTTCAGCTGTTGAAAAAGCTACAACCCCCAGCATGTACGGACAGTGTAAGGGCATGCTGGGTATTGTAGTTATGCAACAGCTGGAGGCATACTACTTTGGCTGGGGATGCTGGGGATTGTAGTTATGCAACAGCTGGAGGCACACTGGTTTGCTACTTAACTCAGTGTGCCTTCAGCTGTTGCAAAACTACAACTCTCAGCAGTCACCGACAGCCAACGGGCATGCTGGGAGTTGTAGTTATGCAACCAGCACATGCACCACTACAACTCCCAGCATGCACTTTAGCTGATTGTGCAAGCTGGGAGTTGTAGTTATACAACCGCTGAAGGTACACTTTTCCATAGAAAAAATGTGCCTCCAGCTGTTGCAAAACTATAAGTTCCAGCATGCCCAAAAGGGAATGCTGGGAGTTGTGGTGGTCTGCCTCCTGCTGTTGCATAACTACAGCTCCCAGCATGCCCTTTTTGCATGCTGGGAGCTGTTGCTAAGCAACAGCAGGAGGCTGTCACTCACCTCCTGCTGCTGCTCCGCTGCAGGTCAGTCCCTCTCTGCCGCCGTCGCTGCTCCTGGGGCCCTGATCCCAACATTGACGCCGTGGATCAGGGTCCCCAGCTCCCAGGGTGCACGTCCTGCACCCGCTCACGTCCTCCGGAAGAGGGGTGGAGCATGTTGCGGTAGTGACACCCGCAGCAGGTGACTTGATTGGTCAGCCGGTAAACCGGCCAACGAATCAGGGCAGTCGTGAAGTGGCACCAGTGCCACCTCACCCCTGCTGGCTATGGCTGTTCGGGGCCGTCTCTGACGGCCCCGATCAGCCAGTAATTCCGGGTCACCGGGTCACTGGAGACCCGATTGACCCGGAATCGACGAAGATCGCTGGACTGAATTGTCCAGCGATCTGCCACCATTGCCGACATGGGGGGGCATAATGACCCCCCTGTGCGATATGCCGCGATGCCTGCTGAATGATTTCAGCAGCCATCGGGCACCGGCTCCCCTCCGGCTAGCGGCGGGGGGCCGGGAATGGACAGGACGTACTCCTACGTCCTCGGTCCTTAAGGACTCGGAATCGGGGGCGTAGGAGTATGTCCATAGTCCTTAAGTGGTTAAAGCCCAGGGTGCCAGGACGTCCCCTGATGTCCTGGGTCCTTAAGGGGTTAAAGCGTACCTGTCATAGTGCAAAAAAAAAAAGAAAAAAAGTAATATATTACTCAGGACCCAATCCTGATCATGTGCATATCATTTTTATGTGTCTCGGACGTATATATCCAGAGACGTAAGCATTTATCTGCTGGTGAGTTACTTTTTCATTGTGCAGGCTGGAGGGGGCGTGTCTGTCTGTCTCCCTCACAGGAGCAAGCCTGTGCAGTCAGCCAATCAGTACTCTCTACTCGGTAACCCTTTCCTCTCTGGTTTTATGCTGTGTCATGTGTCAGAGGAAGATACTTGGAGCTTGCCTGCAGTAATCAGAAGACATTATGGTGAATTCATCACAGGATAAAATTTATAAATATAAGAATAGATCTTTATAAAATTAGTGCAAGGATTTTTTAGATAAAAGTACAGTTTTTTTATGAATACATGTTCTATCTGTTTTATCTTCTCCTAGTAAAGCTGGATGCTAATCAGCATAGCTGTCACTATGTGTGTCATTCATCTTTCACAGACTCCTGAATGTCTGATCAACTTCTTTGTCATTCAGGAGTCTGAGAAAGCTTTGACTATTTCAGCATGCTGGGAGTTGTAGTTTAGTAACAACTGAAGCTGCAATGTTTGTAAATAACTGTGTTAGAGCAGTGTTGCCTCCAGCTGTTTTAAAACTACAGCTCTCAGCATGTCCACACATCCTTTATCTGTAGTTTTGCATACACAATCTCCTATACTGGATACCGGTATGCTTTACGGCCGGTATCCAGTATGCTGTAAAATTTAGACTAGTCTGTCTGGCTAAAAGACAGGCGGCCCCTAGTGGTGGCTATTTTGAACTTGAATTTCAGGTGAAAATTGAAAAAAAATTAACAGGTGTATATTGTGAAATGTCATATTATAATGAGTCCTGCAATATATGAAAAGTTTTTAGCAATTACAGTGCCTCTTTAAGGTCTTTCCAATTCTTACACTTGACTATTTTTTTTAATTCACCTAACACATCAACTTCAATAAGTGACTGTGCCCATACTGTGAAATATCTCATGACAATGACACAATCCATGTGTTGAGATTTTTGCCACTATCAGTGGTGTTAATGCTATGATGCATCAATCTACAACATATCTCAGGTCATCTTTGAAATACAAATCATAATGAATATCCATTACTCATTTATAAAAGACTAGCTGAGTACCTGGCGTTGCCCGGTTTTTCCTTACTAATCCTAATTGGGGAGGAAAATCAACAAAGGAGGAAGCTTTTAACGTCATATCCTGTCCTCATATATTGTTCTCATATCCCATCCCCATATCCCATCCTCATATCCCGTCATCATATCTCAACCTCATATCCTGACCTCCTATCCCGACCACCTATCCTGTCTTTCTATCTCAACCTCATATCCTGTCCTCATTTCCCTTCCTCGTATCCTGACCTCCTATCCCGACCTCATATCCCGACCTCCTATTCCGTCATTTTTCCCAAAAATCTACGGTGAAACGGAAAAAAAAATCATTGTGCGACAAAATTGGAAAAAAAAAACGCTGTTTTGTAACTTTTGGGGGCTTCCATTTCTATGTAGTACATTTGTCGGTAAAAATGACATCTTATCTTTATTCTGTAGGTCCATATGATTAAAATGATACCCTACTTCTATAGGTTTGATTTGTCGTACTTCTGGGAAAAATCATAACTACATGCAGGAAAATTAATACATTTCAAATTGTCATCTTCTGACCCCTATAACTTTTTTATTTTTCCGTGTATGGGGCGGTGTGAGGGCTAATTTTTTGCGCCATGATCTGAAGTTTTTAACGGTAGCATATTTGCATTGATAGGACTTATTGATACAAAAAGTGATCAAAAATGCACTATTTTGGAATTTGGAATTTTTTTGCGCACACGCCATTGACCGAGCGGTTTAATTAATGATATATTTTTATAATTCGGACTTTTCCGCACGTGGTGATACTATATATGTTTATTTTTATTTTTATTTACACTGTGTTTTTTTTTATGGGAAAAGGGGGTGATTCAAACTTTTAATAGGGGAGGGGTTAAATGATATTCATTCACTTTTTTTTTTCCACTTTTTTTTTGCAGTGTTATAGCTCCCATAGGGACCTATAACACTGCACACACTGATCTTTATCATTGATCACTGCTTTCTCATAGGAAACCAGTGATTGATGATTCTGCCGCATGACTGCTCATGCCTGGATCTCAGGCACTGAGCAGTCATTCGGCGATCGGACAGCGTGGAGGCAGGTAGGGGCCCTCCCGCTGTCCTGTAAGCTGTTCGGGATGCCGCGATTTCGCCGTGGCTATCCCGAACAGCCCACTGAGTTAACCGGCAGCTTTCACTTTCGCTTTTAGCCGTGCTGGCTCAGCTCTGAGTGCGCGGCGCCGCGATCGGCACTGCGCGCTATTAGCGGCGGGTTCTGGCTTCACTATGACGCCGGGCCCGCCGTGATATGATGCAGGGTTACCGTGTAACCCTGCGTTACATCACCTGAGCAGGACCAAGGACGTACCTGTACGTCCTTGGTGGTTAAGGGGTTAAAGGGGTACTCCACCCCTAGACATCTTATCCCCTATCCAAAGGATAGGGGATAAGATGTCTGATCGCAGGGGTCCCGCCGCTGGGAACCCCCGCAATATAGCATGCAGCACCCACCTGTATCCACTTCCGGCAGCGCTGGAGGTTCTGGCTCCCGACCACGTGAACAGAAGATCGTGACGTCACGACTCCACCCCTGTGCGCCTCGCCCTGCCCCCTCAATGCAAGTCTATGGCAGGGGGCATGACAGCTGTCAAGCCCCCTCCCATAGGCTTGCATTGAGGGGGCGGGGCCGTAATCTCACAATGCTCCGGCCCCTTCATCGACAGTAATCAGGCCCGGAGCGAATACGCTCGGGGACTGATTTTAACGGGGTGCGGCGTGCAAGATCACATGGGTCCCCAGCGGTGGGAGCCCCGTGATCAGGCATCTTATCCCCTATCCTTTGGATAGGGGATAAGATCTCTAAGCACTGGAGTACCCCTTTAATTCCCTACAATTTATTTTCCACGGTATTTGCTAAAGTTTCCCTACATTTTCCACTTTCTCTACATTTAGCTTTTTTTACACATGCTCTGATCTGTGGGGTTTTCCTCAGCTGAAATCCACCACATTTTCTGTGGAAGCCTTAGTAAATATGTTGTGTTTTTGTGAAAATGTCAGGAACACGCCCCTTTTTGGAGATAACGGCCCTTTTCTGGTGGTCACACCCCTTTTTCGGGTTTTCTTAGCAAAATGGAGAGTTAGTCGGGGTTTTTTCAATTCTGGCGCAAATTCTGGTGCAAAATCTGGTGCAAAACTGAATTTCTCACGCAATGCAACAGAATCTGGCGCACAACCCGACAAAACATGTTGGGTTTGCAATAGTAAATGAGCGCCAGTGAGTTTTATATATATAAATGAAAAAATAATTACATCAGAAATTTTCCAAACTATTTTGTTATTATTTAACACCAGCTGATTCCCTTCCTGAGCTGATGCATTGAAATGTCCAACAACTCTTGCGATGATTACTCCATTTTTGATGCTTTCATAATTAAGGAGGGCATAGAATGAGGACAATTCTCTTTTCTCATTAAAATGAACGTCTTCTCCAAGAGGATCTCTGAAATGAATTCTTCTTAGGTGCTAGAAGATGAACAACACATTACTTGGCATTAACGAACAGTAACTGAAAATAATTTTCTGAATATGATATTAAAAAAGAAACCAATATAAATATATATATATATATATATATATATATATATATATATATAATTTATGTATATATGTATGTCTATATATATATATATATATATATATATATATATATATATATACCTATTTATCGGCGTATAACACACACACTTTTTAGGCTAAAATTTTTAGCCTAAAGTCTACCTGCGTGTTATACGCCGATAAGCCTCTGCAGTTCAATGATTTAAAGCGGGCGCTTTAAATCAATGAACTGCAGCGGCTTTGCAGGTGCAGAGACCTGCCGTCACTGCCGACTTCTCTGCCCCTGCCTGTCCTGGGGTCTAGAGCCCTGCTGCCGGCCCTTCTCTCCCCCTGGCTATCGGTGCCGCTGCCCGTTCTCTCCCCCTGGCTATCGGTGCCGCTGCCCCATTGCCGGTGCCAATAGCCTGGGGAAGAGAAGCAGTGCCGGCAATGGGGCAGCGGCTCCAACAGACACGGGGAGAGAAGGGGCAGCGGCACCCATTGCTGGCACCGCTGCCCCGTTGCCTCCCCCATCCCCAGTTGTATATAATGACCTGTTGCCGGGGTCGGGTCCGCGCTGCTTCAGGCCTCCGGTGTGCGTCCCCTGCATCGTTGCTATGCGCTGCGAGACAAAATGACGTCACTCGTCATTGCGCCGTGCAGTGCATAGCAACGACGCAGGGGACGCACACTGGAGGCCTGAAGCAGCGCGGACCCGATGCCGGCAACAGGTAATTATACAATCCGGGGATGTAGGAGGCAACGGGGCACCGGCGCCGACATTGGGTGCCGCTGCCCCTTCTCTTCCCCTGTCTATCGGCGCCGCTGCCCCATTGCCGGCGCCGCTTCTCTCCCCCTGGCTATCGGCGCCGGCAATGGGGCACCAATAGTCAGGGGGAGAGAACGGGCAGCGGCGCAGATAGCCAGCGGGAGAGAAGCGGCGGCAGCAGGGCTCTAGACCCCAGGAAAGGCAGGGGGAGAGAAGTGGGCAGCGATGGCCTCTCTACCCCTGCCTTTCCTGGGGGCTTCTGCGGGTTCAGAAACAGTGTATCGGGGTATACGCATGCACACACACGCACCCTCATTTTACCAAGGATGTTTGCGTAAAAAACTTTTTTTACCCAAATATCCTTGGTAAAATGAGGGTGCATGTTATAGGCTGGTGCGTGGTATACCCCGATAAATAAGGAATATGCTGAATTGAGGGGAGACTTGCATTGAGGGGGTGGGCCTTGACGTCATGAGGGGGCGAAGCTATGACATCATGAGCTCCCGGCGTTGGCTCCTTCTGAACAGTTTGTTCCAAACGCTGAGCAGCTGAGCCTTTAACTCTGGGTCTGTCCTCCACCACAGCCAAAAAGACATTCTTTCAGTTCACTAAACTTCTTCATGCAAACTGGCTTCTTATCAGGTTTATTTACACAGGTTGCAGAATACAAAATAAAAACACAGTAAACAAAATAAAAACCTTGGCTGTCTAGACACTGACTATACAATACAGTACCTATCTGCCAACTGGTGGGTCAATCTCTGCCAGTTTAAAACACATACTGTATGTTCCTGCAACCTTACTCACTATTCACACTTTGCAGTATGTACTCACATGGCCCATCCAACTGTCCCTTGCACTGGAAAAAGAGTATTTCACTTCTGTTGCCACACTTGTCACCCTCCATACTGTAAACTGCATACTGCAAGGAGTGTGTGCTTCTCCCTCACAGCTAGCCCAGCTAAAAAAAAGCACCCTTTCCCTGTCTCAGTGTCACATATTCCTCCTAAGACCACCTTCCACTCATCTTCAAAAGGCAGTGTTCAACTGCCTTTCCTTTTCCTTGAAGAAGACTTTCCAGGAGGCTTTGGGAAACTTGGGTCACTTCTTTAGCCACAACATACTTCACCCTTTCATTGGCACATTCTCCTCTCATTCTTACCTTAAAGGGGTACTCCGGTGGAAAACGTTTTTTTTTTTTTTTTTTTTTTTTTTTTTAAACCGGTGCCAGAAAGTTAAACAGATTTGTAAATTACTGATAAGAAGAGGAAAGATGCACTCACTACATCGAATTGCAGATAAAGCGTCTTGAATCGTAGCGGTATGGTTACACGCGAGACCCTAGCAGCCAGTGCGGGAGATAGTGTGCACGACACTGTAGTCGTCTCAGGTGTGACAGTTGTTTCCCCCGCGCATGCGGGCTTCGTCAGACCCCACCTGTCAGTGACGTCGGCCCTGGTAAATACCCTAGAGCGAGGATGTCACGGGTCAGGTGTTACAGGTAATCAAGTGATCTAAAATATATAGATTAAAACCAGTTACAGGCAATGCAAAATTGTTCATTCATAGGAAAATACCTAGATATATCTTATAATTGAGCCCTGGATTCCCCTGTGCCTCAGTTTTGAGTATCCGTAGAGCATCTTTGCTGAGTAGGGCTTTTTTTCTATTTATCCCCTCTTGTGCGGGAATTCTCTCAATACCAAGAAATTTGAATGCACTTGGATTATTGTTGTGGGCATCTTTCATGTATTGCCCGTGGAGAACCTTTCCCAGATTTTAGGGAGTATATATGTTCACGAAAACGGGTATGCATTGGGCGTGTAGTACTGCCTACGTAAAAAGGCCTGCAGTCACAGACCAAGGCATACACTACAAAGTTGGTTCTGCAACACATGAAATCTTTAGCCTTTATTTTGGTGCCTCCTGATTTAAAGTATGTTCCACTACTAAGTTATGGGCACCAATTGCAATTGCCGCATTTATGGTTGCCCTTAAGGATTGCATCTTGTAGCCAATCCCATCTCTTTTCACTAGAATATTTGCTTCTCGTGAGTGAATCTCCCAGGTTAGGCACCCGTTTAAAGGCTATGATAGGTTTGTCCATGCTATACTTTGCTAGTATGGGATCTTTTGGGGAAATGTACACTAAAAACTAGCGACAAACAATTGGAATTTCTAGATGTAATGGTAGTCCAGGAGTCCAGGATGGAAATTTACAGACAGAGGGTTATAGAAAACCGAAAGCCAGGAATTCCATTTTACACCACGCAAGTTATCACCCTGCACACACTAAGATAGCAGTCCCATACGGACAGTATCTTAGACTGCGCAGAATTAACAGTACCATTCAATCATTTGACGAGCAGGCTAAAGATCTCACCCGACGCCTAATCGTCAGAGGATATCCACGTAAAATTGTAGACACTGCTTACAACAAAGCTGGAAAACAAGACAGAAACACACTACTAAATAAACATAAAACTGTGAAAAACACAAATAATCATATAATATGGTATTCTGCTTTACCTTTAAAGAGGTACTCCGGTGAAAACCTTTTTTCTTTTAAATCAACTGGTGGCAGAAAGTTGAACATATTTGTAAATTACTTCTATTAAAAAATCTTAATCCTTCCAGTACTTATTAGCTGCTAAATGCTACAGAGGAAATTCCTTTCTTTTTGGAACACTGATGACAACACGTGGACAATGCTCTCTGCTGACATCTCTGTCCATTTTAGCAACCATGCATAGCGGATGTATGTTAAGGGCAGCATGGTGGCTCAGTGGTTAGCACTGCTGCCTTGCAGTGCTGGGGCCTTGGGTTCAAATCCCACTAAGGACAACAATAAATACAGTGTTATTATTATTATAATAACGTCAGCAGAGATAACTGTGCTTGTGATGTCATCAGAGAGCATTCCAAAAAGAAAAGAATTTCCTTTGTAGTATTCAGCAGCTAATAAGTACAGAAAGGATTAAACATTTTTAATAGAAGTAATTTACAAACATGTTTAACTTTCTGCCACCAGTTGATTTAAAAGAAAAAAGGTTTTCACTGGCGTACCCCTTTAAGTACAGCCATATAGCCAATACAATAAGACAAGTCATCTATAAAAATTGGTGCCTAATACAAAAAGATCCCATACTAGCCAAGTATAGCATGGACAAACCTATCATAGCCTTTAAACGGGTGCCTAACCTGGGAGATTCACTCAAGAGAAGCAAATATTCTAGTAAAAAGAGATGGGATTGGCTACAAGATGCAATCCCTAAGGGCAACCATAAATGCGGCAATTTCAATTGGTGCCCATAGCTTAGTAGTGGAACATACTTTAAATTAGGAGGCACCAAAATAAAGGCTAAAGATTTCATGTGTTGCAGAATCAACTTTGTAGTGTATGCCTTGGTCTGTGACTGCAGGCGTTTTTACGTAGGCAGTACTACACGCCCGATGCATACCTGTTTTCGTGAACATATATACTCCCTAAAATCTGGGAAAGGTTCTCCACGGGTAACACATGAAAGATGCACACAGCAATAATCTGAGCACATTAAAATTTCTTGGTATTGAGAGAATACCCGCACAAGAGGGGATAAATAGAAAAAAAGCCCTACTCAGCAAAGATGCTCTACGGATACTCAAAACTGAGGCACAGGGGAACCCAGGGCTCAATGATAAGATAGATCTAGGTATTTTCCTATGAATGAACAATTTTGCATAGCCTGTAACTGGTTTTAATCTATATTTTAGATCACTTGATTACCTGTAACACCTGACCCGTGACATCCTCGCTCTAGGGTATTTACCAGGGCCAACGTCACTGACAGGTGGGGTCTGAAGAAGCCCACATCCGCGGGTGAAACAACTGTCACACCACTACGAATAAAGAAGTTTTCTCTGCAATTGGATGTGGTGGGTGCATCTTTCCTCTTCTTATCAGTTATTTGCACTGCGTTATGAGCACTATAAGATAGCACCATCACCAACTAAAGTTCAGCAATCACTGTGATTTAGTGATCCACCCACGGCCTCTGAAAATATTCAGCATATATATCACTGGCAGTGCTCTGCATTGCTGTGCCTGTCCTACATCTTCTGAAGATTTGTAAATTACGTCTATTAAAAAATCTTTACTCTTCCTGCTCTTCAGCAGCTGTATGCTACAGAGGGAATTATGTTCTTTTTTAATTTCATTTTTGGTCTTGTCCACAATGCTCTCTACTGACACCTGATGTCCATATCAGGAACTGTCCAGAGAAGGAGAAAATTCCCATAGCAAACCTATGCTGCTCTGGACAGTTCCTGAAACTGACAGAGGTGTCAGCAGAGAGCAATTCCTGTGAACACAGCAGTCCAGAACCGTTCAGTGTGAGCAGCGAGCGGGTGTGTCCCTTTGTGTGCTCCTCAAGACTTCCAGAAGCAGAAAGCAGCAGGTGTTACATCAGTCTTTCCCAGGAGCATGGCAGGCTCCTTGGGAGAGCCTCCCTGCATGGAGTCTCGGGCCTCCACTCCTCGTTCTTCAAGAGATCTGGTGGAAAGAAGGCGAGGAGGAAAAGTATTGAGTTGTGGGCTGAGAGTGGGCCCAAAGAGTCCAGCGCGACCTACTGCTCTCGCATGGCCGTGAGGTTTGCAGAGTACGACAAGGAGCTGAGGATGGCCAGAGAGGATCTATGGGTATCTTAGAATCTGTCAAATACAGGGTCCAAAAAGAACCATCCAGAATTAAAGAAAAGGATATCGGCGCTGAAAAGCGAAATTGTGAAGTTAAAGGTGAGGAGGGCAGAAATTATTGAAGGGAGCAGTCTCTTCCTGGAGAAGCTGATCAACGAGGATCGGTTTGCCGCCACGAAATGCCCAGGTAAGGTGGAGGTGGATGATGGGGAGAGAAGAGGCGGTGAAGAAAGTGAGGATGGTGGTGATGAGGAAAAGGAGGAAGAGAGGGTGGAGGAAGACACTGTACCTGTGGCTGCTCCCTGTGACACCCAGACCACCCAGGACAGCTATATTGAACTGGCCCAGGTGGCTCTTCCTTCAAGTGAGAGCGAGGAGGATGATGATGTGGAGAGCGAGGCTGGGGGATTGCTGAGGGCGATAGTCATGCAGGAGTCCCCAGCCCATCTCCAGAATTTCACCTTTGGTGATGATCTCTGTGAAAATGTGGCAGTTAAGAGGAAAAAGCAAAAGACACAAGAATCAGTGAAGTACATGTTTGTTCCTTTCCAGCAGTCGGGGCCAGCTGCAAAGCTGGTTCAGGCTGCTGGGCCCCCCAGACTGCCAGACCCTGTTTCTGTGGTGGAACGGAGCCAGCATGGGGGGTACAGCATGGCATCAGTAAAGGCTGTGGGTGCAATAGATGTGAAGCCCACCCATCCTTCTGGTAGGGAGGGGCAGGATGGGCTCATGGTGGGCAGTGGTGAGGTTAGTTATTCTGCCTGTTACGCCTAGCGCTCCGGGTCCCCGCTCCTCCCCGGAGCGCTCACGGCGTCCTTCTCCCTGCAGCTCCCCGGTCAGCGCTGACCGGGAGCGCTGCTCTGCCATGGCCGTTGGGGATGCGATTCGCACAGCGGGACGCGCCCGCTCGCGAATCGCATCCCAGGTCACTTACCCGTTCCCGTCTCCTGCAGTCATGTGCTGGCGCGCGCGGCTCCGCTCTCTAGGGCGCGCGCGCGCCAGCTCCCTGAGACTTAAAGGGCCAGTGCACCAATGATTGGTGCCTGGCCCAATTAGCTTAATTGGTTCCCACCTGTTCCCTGGCTATATCTAGTCTCCTCCCTTGCACTCCCTCGCCGGATCTTGTTGCCTTAGTGCCAGTGAAAGCGTTCCTTGTGTGTTCCTTGCCTGTGTTTCCAGACCTTCTGCCGTTGCCCCTGACTACGATCCTTGCTGCCTGCCCCGACCTTCTGCTACGTCCGACCTTGCTTCTGCCTACTCCCTTGTACCGCGCCTATCTTCAGCAGCCAGAGAGGTGAGCCGTTGCTAGTGGATACGACCTGGTCACTACCGCCGCAGCAAGACCATCCCGCTTTGCGGCGGGCTCTGGTGAAAACCAGTAGTGGCTTAGAACCGGTCCACTAGCACGGTCCACGCCAATCCCTCTCTGGCACAGAGGATCCACTACCTGCCAGCCGGCATCGTGACACTGCCATGTGCTCGGGGGGTAGTTCCCCGAGTGCTGTGAGCATTACCGAAACTGCTGGGCACTCCCCTGTGAGGGGGGTGGAGTGTCCGGGTGCCGATGGCAGAGAGCATCGGATGTGTGCGCTCGGGGGGCGGTCCTCCAAGTTTAGTGTGTTCTGCGGGCACTGCGGGACACTCCTCGGTGAGGAAGGGGGGGGGGGTGAGGGCTCCAGAATCGTCTGCAGAGCTCGTACAGTCATGGAAAGCAGGTGCTGGCATTGTGGAAGCTGGGGTGCACCTTTTGGGGCAGCCCCTGACTCAGGGAGTAACCACAGCCATGGAGGTGAAGCCATCGGCGTCAACCCCAGAAGCAGCTAAGACTGCAAAAAAGACTGTATTGAAGCCAGCTGTACTACAAGTCCCAGCCAGCCCAGAAACTATTAGTATGGACAAGAGTGCAGGATGTGAGATTGATGGGTGTGGTAGTGTTGTGGATGAGAGGAGTGTAGGTGGGAGTGTCAGTGGAGTGAATGTTGGTTGGAGTGGCAGTGGTATGAATGGGAAGTCTAGTATGGATGGAAATAAAGATGATGAGAGTAGTGATGTGAATGGTGTTTTTGGTGGTTCTGAGCATGGTTCTGGGTCTGGGTCTGGTCCGGCTGCCCCCCCCCCGGGCGGTGACTGCTCCCAAGAGCTATGCCAATGTCACTGCTGGGGGTTCAGGGGGTCCCTGTCTCTGTCCGGCTCTGGGGGCCACTTGCAACAGCGCCTCCTGGAGGATCTATGCAGGGGCGACAGGTCGATCCAGGTAGAGGGAAGGGGTGAGGTCGACCTGTCTTTCTGGATAGAGAGGCATGGTTTGGAGGCTTTCCGAGAGGGAGGTGGTCTGGTCCCTCACGACAATCGGGCAGGACAATAACCGCAGAAATGTGGTCCGTCTGATTTGGAGGGGCGAAGATACGTGCCCACCTCACGCTAAAGTGGTTGAGCTCCTCCTTCAGATGGAATTCAGGGCGAAATTACGAATCATCCCTCTCTGCTTCCAGCTTGTGTGGTCTAAAGAAGGCTCTAATACTACTGTGTGAGACCGCCGGGCGAATATTTGCATATGCGAATATTAGTGAATATTGATCCCTCCCTTCTGCTGCTTCTATCAAGTTACACTGGTATACTTGCTATAAAGTTCATAAATTTTCACATATGCGAATTTACGCATATGCAAATTTACACATATGTGAAAAAAACGAGAATATTACGAATATGCTAATTTAGTGAATATATGACGAATATTTGTCCATATATTTGCAAAATATCGCAAATTTGAATATGGCCTATTCCGCTCAACACTATTCTCAATACGGACAGGAAGCTTCTGGCTAAGATACTGTTTAATCGGATGGTGAAGTTTGCACCCCGGCTCATTTCGGAGGCCCAGGACTGCACTGTTCCAGGCCGAAGCACCTTAAGTGCTGTCCTTAGTGTCAGGGAGGCAGTTGAGCGGAGTAGTGCGGGTTTCTGGAAGGGGTACTTGCTGTCCTTGGATCAGGCCAAAGCATTTGATCGGGTGAACCATGAGTACCTCTGGTCCGTCCTCCTGAGATATGACTTACCGAGTACTTTTGTTAATTGGCTTAAGATCTTTCATGCAGGGGCAGAGAGTTTCCACTGTTGAACAGGTGGTCTGGCCACTCTTTTGGAGTGGGGTCCGTAGTCCGTCAGGGTTGTCCTTTGAGCCCGCTGTTATATGTGTTCGCGATCGATCCCTTCCTTAGGCGGGTGAGTCGCGGACCATTGGCGGGAGTTGGGATGAGTCTGGCGGAGCCGGAGGCCATCCAGAGGGTAGTAGCGTACGCTGACCTTCCTGAAAGCTAACATCGCGCAAACTTCTGGAAAGAGAGGGCTCCTCCGTGGATACTCTCCTGCAGGGAATGGTTTTGGCATTTCTTCCAGGAATGGGAGAGAGGAGGGCGAGTGAAGGACCTCCTTACGCCCCATGGAGATATTCAGCTTACGCTACCCCGACTCTGAAGGCGATACGTCGATGGGGTCTGAGATTGTGGGAGATCAGAACCCAGTCAAGGCAGTTCCTTGACAAACGGGTTCTGTTGACTCCCTTCCAGAAGCCTCTGGCGCTCAGGGACTGCCAGGTCGGGATCTGAGGGTGGGGTTGTACCTTTTAAACATGAAAAGGATCCCACAGAAGTTTTGGGACTTGGCCTGGTGTTGCTTTCAGGGGAAGCTATATGTAAGGCACAACCTGAAGTACAGGAACTCTGATGACCGGGGATGTCCCCGTGAAGAGTGCGGGGACACACTGGAAAGCATGGGCCACTTCCTGCTTCATTGGCCCTTTTAATATAGGGTTCTACAACCGGGTGGGCGCTTCCATCGGCTGGAGTCAACTTGCCAGCCTTACCTACACGGAGTGGGCTTATGAGGCATTTAGGAACTTGGGTGGCCGAGACCGGGGCACTTTATTCTTAGTTAGCTTAGTGGTTAGGTACTACACGTGGAACGCACGGTGGAGGTCTGTAGGAATATCACCGGTGACCTCGGTAAGATCAGGTCTTTGGAGTATGGCAGTGTTGGTACCAGTAGGGCTTCTCTCCTTTGGAGAGGGTTTTCTTTTGATGTGTACTAGATCTTTTGGGTAGAGTACCTTTATTTTGGATAGGGGAAGTGTTATAGGGATAGAGATAGGGTGAGAGTAGGGTTAGTTTTAATGGAGAGATAGAATTAGGGAGAATTGTAGGGGGAGTTAGGAAAAGAGTTTAAAATGTTTTTGATGTATCATGTCTGCCATCCTTCTTCCTGGTGGTGGGCTAATGCATGCACACGCTAGCTTTTTATTTTGTTTTAAGCTGATATGGCATGAAGGGCTTACAGGCAACCAAACTTGGGCCTAAAGTGGGTTGTGGTTCAGTGTGTGTAAGTTAGTATGTATAAGTGTGTGTATAAGTTGGTTGGGTAGAGTGCTAGGTGGGAGGGTGTATTTATGGGTGATGGTGTGTTTTTGTGTTTTTGGGGGACCTGACATGGGTTAGTTAAGGACAGGACTCTGTAAACTGTAGCGGAACGGTATGGACTCTGACCCATGTGCAGGAGGGGTGGTGGAGGTGAGGGCACATTTCTAGTGTAGAGATTTTCCTAGGGTTTTTTGTTGATTTTGTAGGTTTCTGTAAATAGGGTGCACATATTCATGTTTATATACTATATTTTATTTATTTCTATTGATGTGATTTTGTATCTATATGGTTTTGTATCTATATTGTTTTATATTATCTCATATTATAGTCATGGCAGTCGGACCAGTTGTTGTGTTGATATGTGTTTTTGTTTATTTATTTTTATTTGTTATTACTATTATTTTATATAATTTTTTTATTATTATTATTTTTTCCTTTGTTTTGTTTCCTGAGTATGGATGGTTTTGAGTTACAGCCGGGTAGTGCTAATTTTATATCAAAATAAAGGGATTATAAACGTACTAATTTGGTTAAAAAGTTTGTGATTTTTTTTAAGCGCAACAATAATAGAAAAGTACGTAATAATGGGCATCATTTTAATTGTATTGACCCTCAGAATTAGGAACACACGTCATTTTTACCATAAATTGTACGGCGTGAAAACGAAACCTTCCAAAATGAGCAAAATTGCGTTTTTCGTTTTAATTTCCCCACAAAAATAGTGTTTTTTGGTTGCGCCATACATTTTATGATATAATGAGTTATGTCATTACAAAGGACAAGGTCGCGTAAAAAACAAGCCCTCATACTAGTCTGTGGATGAAAATATAAAAGAGTTATGATTTTTAGAAGGCGAGGAGGAAAAAATTAAAACGTAAAAATTAGATTGTCTGAGTCCTTAAGGCCAAAATGGGCTGAGTCCTTAAGGGGTTAATCAACCACCAATTACAAGGCTTTTGGCCATCTTTGCTGCATCCTATGAAGAAGGTTCAAACACCATCACTCACTTCCATCACCAAGTCCTTCATCTTCTTGAGACAGACTCTACTCCAAGTCTTGTGCCTACGGACTTTCTTCTGGCATTTTCTGGGATAAACCCAGACCTCTCAGGGACATTAACCCTCACAGGCTCATCTGTAGGCTAAGAGTTCTTGACTTCTTCAGACCTTTTTTCACCCACACTTTCAGTTGTGCCATGGTCTTTACCTGCTGTGTAAAGAGTTTCTGGTTTATCCTCTGCTTTAGAGAAATTCTCTGTCTCAGCATCTTTGCTTTTAAACTTTATGTTCTCTTCAGCTTCAGAGGACTTCTTGCATGGTTTCTCCTCTGTCTGAGCTTCAGAGAACATCTCCTACTTTCTGTCATCAAGACTGACTGAGTCGATGTTACAGATGACTCATATCTATAGCAATTCTTTCTTCTTGCTGCTGGACCCTGGGACACTCTTTTGTCCTTTGACAGATACTTTTGTTTTCCCTTTTTTTAAGGGGTTTGGCCCCTTGGGCCCAAGGGAAGCTCCCAGATAGTCTCTCGCTGTCTTTCTGCTCACTCCCAATCTACTCTTTCACTCCGCCACTGGCTTTCTGCTGTTTGACAGAAATGACTAGGATTCTGGGACCTTCAACAACGTCTGGCTTTGGCTGTACACAAAGAGTTAAATTACTCTAGTTGGGCTGGAGCGGCTTTGGAGCTTACCTGTGTCGTCTGGGTGTGGTTCTCAGCTCTGCTACCTATATCCCTGATCACCTTCCTATTTAACCCCTTAAGGATCAAGGATATACCGATACGTCCTTGGTCCTGCTCCCGTGATATAACGCAGGGTTACACGGTAACCCCGCATCATATCACGGCGGGCCCAGCGTCATAGTGAAGCCGGGACCCGCCGCTAATAGCGCGCAGCGACGATCGCGGCGCCGCGCGCTATTAACCCTTTAGGCGCGCGCTCAGAGCTGAGCCCCGCGACTAAAAGTGAAAGTAAAATCTGCCGGCTAGCTCAGTGGGCTGTTCGGGATAGCCGCGGCAAAATAGCGGCATCCCGAACAGAACAGCGGGAGGGTCCCTACCTGCCTCCTCGCTGTCCGATCGCCGAATGACTGCTCAGTGCCTGAGATCCAGGCATGAGCAGTTAAGCGGCAGAATCATCGATCACTGGTTTCCTATGAGAAACCAGTGATCAATGATAAAGATCAGTGTGTGCAGTGTTATAGGTCCCTATGGGAGCTATAACACTGAAAAAAAAAGTGAAAAAAAAAGTGAATAAAGATCATTTAACACCTCCCCTATTAAAAGCTTGAATCACCCCCCTTTTCCCATAAAAAAAAAAGAGTGTAAATAAAAATAAAAATAAACATATATGGTATCACCGCGTGCATAAATTTCCGAAATATATAAATACATCGTAAATTAAACCGCTCAGTCAATGGCGTACGCGCAAAAAAAATCCAAAGTCCAAAATAGTGCTTTTTTGGTCACATTTTATATAATTTAAAAATGAATATCAATTCATCAATAAGTCCTATCAATGCAAAAATAGTACCGTTAAAAACTTCAGATCACGGCGCAATAAATTAGCCCCCCTACCGCCCTGTACACAGAAAAATAAAAAAGTTATAGGGGTCAGAAGATGACAATTTTAAACATATTAATTTTCCTGCATGTAGTTTTTTTTCCAGATGTACAACAAAATCAAACCTATATAAGTAGGGTATTATTTTAATCGTATGGACCTACAGAATAAGGATAAGGTGTCATTTTTACTGAAAAATGTACTATGTAGAAACGGAAGCCCCCATAATTTACAAAACGGCGTTTTTTTTTCAATTTTGTCGCACAATTATTATTTTTTCCATTTCACCGTAGATTTTTGGGCAAAATGACTGAAGTCATTAGAAAGTAGAATTGGTGGCGCAAAAAATAAGCAATCATATGGATTTTTAGGTGCAAAATTGAAAGAGATATGATTTTTTAAAGGCAACGAGCAAAAAACGAAAATGCAAAAAAGGAAAAAACCCCGGTCCTTAAGGGGTTAAGCTAGGAGCAGTGATCAGTTCAATTTCTACAAAAGGTTATACCTAAGCTGAGACCTTCTGCTTACTGTACGCCTGCTTGTTTATTGATCTTTGGCTTTCCCTTGACTCTTCTTTTTCTCTTCGTTCCTGTACTCCACTATCTCCTGGTACTGACCCCGACTAGATTGACATTGATTTGACTATGTGTGTGTCTTAGTGTATCTTTGTTAGTTTGTGTGGCTCCAGCTGTTTCCTGACTCCTACTGTTTTTCCATTTTATTATTTTGACAACGCTGCTCAGCACTTAGCAGGGAGGGTTTGTCACAGTGGTTGTCGATCCATCACTTAGGGCTGATAGGCAATAGGTAGGGACAGTGGCTGTGGGTGAGTTAGGGCTTCACTGTTCCTTGCTCATATGTGACATTGACCTTCCTCATTGCGATCTATCTCTGGTCCAGATGTCACACCTCTGCCATACAGGACTTTATCCATGAAGGTAGTCATAGCATCCGGCTCCACATGTACTCCATTTAGTACTTCTGCACTTTCTTTAGCTTTTGCCACTCTTCTTTTTCTGCTCTGAGGAGGCAAACTAGATCTGCCCCACTTTGGGCTCTGCATCCTCCGCAGCTTTCGGTCACTGACAATTCCTCCACGTAACAGTGAAATTCTAACCCCACCTTGGGCTCATGATCAGCTGGTGGATGGAACCTCCGCTCTGGCTCCTGCTCCATTTCTGGCTTTGCAGAAGACCCTCTTTCAGACACAGGCTCACTTGTTTCTCAAGTTCCTATATCTTCCTATACTTTACTCACAATCTGTTCTTCAGCTCTCTCTTCACTTTCCATTTTCCCACTGTCAAATTTCTCATATGACTGGCAGATCCGTATCTGACCTATGTCCTCTGATTACAGACACTATGCGTCCAAAGTCTCTGTTTCCCTTTCTGCAGGTACCCCAACAATACCCTCTGCTGGAGAACTCTCAAACAATGTAGTGTAAGTTGGGTGTTGTGGGCCTATCAGGTATACCCTCTCTACTCACACGACTGCCTCTCCACAATTGCTGAAAATATGGAAAACCAATACCAAGCACTACATCATACTCCAAAGTGGGATCTATCGCAACCTTGTGACTCAAAGTACCATAGGGAGTTGAAAACCAAGCATTAACAGTTTTGTACCCCCAAATTTCTTTTGGCATATATTCTGTAACAGGGTCTGGCCATCTGCAAATTACCCTCACCCTGCACACTATATGCCATGAATCTAACAAGACAACCACCTTTTTACCATCCACTATCAGCTGTGAGAAGGTGAAAGGGATTATAGTGAACGGTCGAAATGTGTCACCGAGGTTCCTGGCCTCGGTGAAGTGAGAGTCGGTAATTTTTCCAGTGTCCATGCTGCATGTTGCAGACTGACAATGTAGCTGTAGTATAGCTGCAAAGCTAATCCGGGACAGGTCTTACTGGGAATGGTCAAGTGTTGGTTGGGGGCCATTCCCCACAATCCAGGCCGCCTTTTGTTAGCCTTAACCTCTTAAAGGGTACCTCTCATCAAAAAAACTTTTGATATATTATAGATTAATGTATGCAGAATAACTTTACAATTGCATGTTATTAAAAAATATGCTTCTTTCTTTTTAATTTTCCAATTTGAAGAAATGACCACTAGGGGTCTCCCTACCAATCCTGGCAGCAAGCATTTCAGACTCATGCTGGAGTCCTAAACACTACGAGCTGCCAGTCTGCTTTGTTCACAAAGGAGAACACTCAGAGCTGCCAGCCTGCTTTGTTCACAGCCTGTTTGGCTGTGAACAAAGCAGGCTGGCAGCTCTGAGTGTTTATGACTCCAGCATGAGTCAGAAATGCTTGCTGACAGGACTGATCGGGAAAAATACAATAGAAAGAAGCATATTTTTCATTAACATGCTATTGGAAAGTTATTCAACATTCATTAATCTAAAATATATCAAAAGTTTATTTGATGAGAGGTACCCTTTAAGGACCCAGCCATTTTACACCATAGGACCCGGCCATTTTTTTTAACATCTGACCACTGTCACTTCAAACATTAATAACTCTGGAATGCTTTTAGTTATCATTCTGATTCTGAGATTGTTTTTTCGTGACATATTCTTCTTTAACATAGTGGTAACATTTTGTGGTAACTTGCATCCTTTCTTGGTGATAAATCCTCAAATTTGATGAAATATTTAAAAATTTAGCATTTTTCTAACTTTGAAGCTCTCTGCTTGTAAGGAAAATGGATATTCCAAATAATTTTTTTTATTCACATATACAATATGTCCACTTTATGTTTACATCATAAAATTGATGTGTTTTTACTTTTGGAAGACACCAGAGGGCTTCAAAATTTAGCTGCAATTTTCCAATTTTTCACAAAATTTCCAAACTTACTATTTTTCAGGGACCAGTTCAGGTTTGAAGTGGATTTGAAGGGTCTTCATCTTAGAAATACCCCACAAATGACCCCATTATAAAAACTGCACCCCCCAAAGTATTCAAAATGACATTCAGTCAGCGTTTTAACCCTTTAGGTGTTTCACAGGAATAGCAGCAAAGTGAAGGAGAAAATTCACAATCTTCATTTTTTACACTAGCATGTTCTTGTAGATTCATTTTTTGAATTTTTACAAGGGGTAAAAGGAGAAAATGCATACTTATATTTGTAGTTCAATTTCTCTCGAGTAAGCACATACCACATATGTCTATGTAAATTGTTCGGCGGGCGCAGTAGAGGGCTCAGAAGCGAAGGAGCGACAAGGGGATTTTGGAGAGTACGTTTTTCTGAAATAGTTTTTTGGGGGCATGTTGCATTTAGGAAGCCCCTATGGTGCCAGAACAGCAAAAAAAAAATGGCATACCACTTTGGAAACTAGACCCCTTGAGGAACGTAACAAGGAATAAAATGAGCCTTAATACCCCACAGGTGTTTGTCGACTTTTGCATATGTAAAAAAAAAAAAAATCACTAAAATGTGTGTTTCCCCCCCAAATTTCACATTTTTGCAAGGGTTATTAGCAGAAAATACCCCCCAAAATTTGTAACTGCATCTCTTCTGAGTATGGAGGTACCCCATAAGTTGATCTGAAGTGCACTACGGGCGAAATACAATGCTCAGAAGAGGAGGAGTCAGATTTGGCTTTTTGAGAGCAAATTTTGCTCAGGGCATGTCGTATTTAGGAAGCCCCTATGGTGTCAGGACAGCAAAAAAAAAAAAACACATGGCATACCATTTTGGAAACTAGACCCCTTGAGGAACGTAATAAGGAATAAAGTGAGCCTTAATACCCCTCAGTGGTTTCACGACTTTTGCATATGTTAAAAAAAAAATCACTAAAATGTGTGATTCCCCCCCAAATTTCACACTTTTGCAAGGGTTAATAGCAGAAAATACCCCCGAAATTTGTAACCCCATCTCTTCTGGGTATGGAGGTACCCCATAAGTTGACCTGAAGTGCACTACAGGCAAACTACAATGCTCAGAAGAGAAGGAGTCATATTTGGCTTTTTGAGGGCAAATTTTGCTCGGGGGGCATGTCGCATTTAGGAAGCCCCTATGGTGCCAGGACAGCAAAATAACCCCCTAATGGTATACCATTTTGGAAACTAGATCCCTTGAGAAACGTAACAAGGGGTACAGTGAGCATTTACCCCCCCACTGGTGTCTGTCAGATCTTTGGAACAGTGGGCTGTACAAAATTTTTACTTTGCACAACCCACTGTTACAAAGATCTGTCAGACACCAGCGGGGTGTAAATTCTCACTGCACCCCTCATTACATTCTGTGAGGGGTGTAGTTTCCGAAATGGGGTCACATGTGGGGTTTTGTTTTTTGCGTTTGTCAAAACCGCTGTAACAATCAGCCACCCTTGTGCAAATCACCTCAAATGTACATGGTGCACTCTCCCTTCTGGGCCTTGTTGTGCGCCCCCAGAGCACTTTGCGCACACATATGGGGTATCTCAGTAGTCAGGAGAAATTGCATTACATATTTGGGGGGGCTTTTTTCCCCTTTTACCTCTTGTCAAAATGAAAAGTATAGGGCAACACCAGTATGTTAGTGTAAATTTTTTTTTTTTTTACACTAACATGCTGGTGTAGACCCCAACTTCACATTTCATAAGGGGTGAAAGGAGAAAAAGACCAACAAAATTTGTTAGGCAATTTCTCCCGAGTACGGCGCTACCCCATATGTGGCCCTAAACTGTTGCCTTGAAATACGACAGGGCTCCGAAGTGAGAGAGTGCCATGTGCATTTGAGGCCTGAATTAGGGATTTTCATAGGGGTGGACATAGGGGTATTCTACGCCAGTGATTCCCAAACAGGGTGTCTCCAGTTGTTGCAAAACTCCCAGCATGCTTGGACAGTCAACGGCTGTCTGGCAATACTGGGAGTTGTTGTTTTGCAACAGCTGGAGGCTCCATTTTGGAAACAGTGGCACACCAGACGTTTTTCATTTTTATTGGGATGGGGAGGGGGGCTGTGTAGGGGTATGTGTATATGTAGTGTTTTTTACTTTTTATTTTATTTTGTGTTAGTGTAGTGTAGTGTAGTGTTTTTAGGGTACATTCACATGGGCGGGGGATTACAGCGAGTTTCCCGCCGCGAGTTTGAGCTGCCGCGCAAAATTTGCTGCATCGCAAACTTGCAGCCTGATACTCACTGTAAGCCCCCTGCCCATGTGAATGTACCCTGTACATTCTCAGGGGGGGGCCTCCAGCTGTTGCAAAACTACAACTCCCAGCGTGCACAGTCTATCAGTGCATACTGGTAGTTATAGTTTTGCTACAGCTGGAGGCACACAGGTTGGGAAACACTGAGTTAGGAAACAGGCAATGTTTCCCAACCAGTGTGCCTCCAGTTGTTGCAAAACCACTACTCCCAAATATTCTCAGGCATGCTGGAAGTAGTAGTTCGGCAACATCTTTAGAGCCAGATGTTGCCGAACTACAACTCCCAGCATGCTTGGAGTTGTAGTTTTGCAACATCTGGAGGACTACAGTTTGCAGACCACTAATACAGTGGTTCCCAATCTGTGCCCTTCCAGATGTTGCAAAACTACAACTCCCAGTATGCCAGAACTGTCCAGGCATGCTGGGAGTTGTAGTTCTGCAACATCTGAAGGGCCAGATGTTACAGAATTAAAACTTCCAGCATGCCTGGACAGTAAGGGCATGCTGAAGATGTGTAGTTTTGCCACATCTGGAAGGGCACAGTGGTCCCAAAACTGTGGACCTCCAGATGTTGCAAAACTGCAACTCCCAGCATGCCTGGACACCAAGGGCTGTTTGGGCATGCTTGGAGTTGTAGTGTAAGGGGACTGGATGGAACAGTCCAGATTGCTTTACAACGGTCTGGACTGTTGCAAAGGTCCCGCGCCGCCGCCAAAGATCCACTCACCTGTCGCCACCGCCGCCGTCTCCGCCGCCGGGATTAGGGTCTTCAGGGATGAGGTAAGTACCGGGGCCAGGCCCCAGCACTCCCCCGTCCCCCGCCGCGTTCTCCCGTCTTCCTCCCGTTCTCTCCGGACTTCCAGGGGCCGGGCAGGGCAGGAGGAAGTAACCGCCCCCCCTGCGATTGGTCGGTTAGCTAACCAAGGAATCGCAGGGGATAGGAGGAGGTGGCAGGCTTGACACCTCGCTCCTGTACTTCAGCATGGTCCTGGCTGTTTGTGACAACCGGGATCATGCAAAATTACCGGGCGGTCGGGTCCCAGAGACCCGATCAAACTGGTAACGCCGCAGATCACAGGGGCGATTTCCCTTGTGATTTGCGATGATCGCCGACATGGGGGGCAGACATGGCCCACCTCGGCGGTTGCCCTGG
Organism: Hyla sarda; assembly: GCF_029499605.1. Classification (NCBI taxonomy): domain Eukaryota; kingdom Metazoa; phylum Chordata; class Amphibia; order Anura; family Hylidae; genus Hyla; species Hyla sarda. The sequence goes on from NC_079189.1 coordinate 23,062,903, forward strand.
ATGCCTGCTGAAGCATTTCAGCAGGCATCCGCTTCCGATCTCTGCCCGACGTACCAGTACGTCCTGGGTCCTTAAAGCCCAGGGTGCCAGGACGTTCTAGTACATCCTGGGTCCTTAAGGGGTTAAAGGCAGCTTGCTTCACCAGCTGGGAGAGCATTTTCTAGTTGCAGCTCACACTGCCAGAGAGAGCTGAGTGTAAAGATCTTCCCTGTGATTTTGGAAGCTGGTGAGCAGACTACCTGGAGGCTTGGAAAAGACTTGCTTGATGCCGCATGGCATGGACTCAGGTGTGAACAAACACTGAAGGAATACAGGTGGACTGTTGTTACTTTTTCCTTTGTTCTGCATTTAAAGACTGTTTGCTGTTTGCCAAGTATGAATAAAACACTTTGATGTGAAAAGTCTGGTTTCCGTGCCTCTATAATGCAACCGCACCTGTCTGCGAGAGCGAGTCATCACAATTGGTGGAGGATGCGGGCAACGCATTGAGGTTAGCGATTGAGTTGCAGCACGCTGTTGTTAAGAGCCAAGCCTGGGATAACCCCTCGGAGTTGTTGCTAGGGGCAACAATCCTGCCGACCAGTGAATGAACGGCGGGAGTGTTTTCTCCAGTGATTCAATGCGAAGCTATGTTCCAGTGACCGCAGTGTTGCCAAAATGGAGGCTGTTATAAAAGCACTCATGGAGGCCAACTTGCAACAGCGGGAGACCAATAGGCTCCAGCAGGAGTCCACCAAGCAGCAACAGGAGTTCAACAGGCAACAGTAGGAGTCCACCAAGCAACAGCAGGAGACTAACCAGCTACTGTTGCAGCATATAATGGCGCTACAAGCCGCAGTGATGACCCGAACCCCCCCTGACGCCCGGAAAGCGGTTCGGATGTCGATGCCCAAGATGACCCCCTTAAATGATGTCGAAACCTACCTGGCGGTCTTTGAAAAGATGTCCGTGAGGGAGAAGTTACCCCGGGACCAGTGGGCTGAGGTCATCGCTCTGTTCCTATCGTCTTGATCCCAGCAAGCGTACTTCCACTTGTCCGACAACCAGGCTGCCGACTATGACGTTGTCAAGGGTGAGATCCTGGCTACCCCAGTTTGGGGGTAAATGTGTGGGTCCGGGCCCAGCGGGTCCGCCAGTGAGAGTATAAGCCGGCCTGAGCCTGCTAGACCGCAATACTATGACCTGTTGCAACGCCTACAAAAAAGGCTGCAGCAGGAGGTGTTGAGTCCCACTGTCATGCTGGACCGTCTCCTCGCCGACATGTTCTGGAGGGCTCTGCCTTATTCCCTGGGTTGGCCAGGCATCCCCTAGGAATGCACTGGGGATAGTAGACCTGGTGGAATGGTACGAGGCCACCAGAAAACTACGGAAGGGGGCTTTTAAACTCAGGGGTCCCCCCCTTGCCCAGGCAATTGGGAAGCCCTAAAGTTCCCTGGGAGGTGTTCCATAAAGACCCCGCCCCGTTGCTGTGTTGGGGGTGTCAGGAGCCAGGACATGTTAGGGCCAATTGTCCCCACTAGGGAGATCCCATGGACATTAACTTTTCCCAAGGCCCCTCCATGTATGCCCAAAGACTGTGTGCCACGGGTATCCCCAAAATGATGGACTATGGTCACCTCTGTCAGGTGAGGTGGGAGATCCTGTGGTGTAGTACTGTTGGATTCTGGCAGCATGGTTACTTTAGTGAGGTCTGACCTGGTGCCGCCCACTGAGTGTACGGACCGTAAAGCTGGGGTCCTGTGTATTCACAGAGACTTAAAGGAATATCACACCCCTTTAGTGACTTTGTCCACAGTGATCGGCAGGTGGACTCATGAGGTGGCCGTTGCCACAAAACTACCGTATGAGCTCATAATTGGGAGAGACTTTCCAGGGTTCGTATCTATGTGGCCCCAGGCAAGAATTCCCTAGACCTGCGAGGCAGGGTTATACCCAATAGACTGCCCCTATTGATGGGGTGACCCCAGAACCTTGGGAACCCAAGTCAGAAGCACCAGCAGTGGGGGTGACCACCACTATGGTGGAAGATGAGGTGTCGTCTCCACTGAGCATTATGGTAAGAGATGTGGAGGAACTGCCATCAGGGTCAGAGTTGGCAGACCACAATATTTTTGGAGAAAATGTTGGTACCTCACAGCACCAGGGCACCACAACAATAGGGAGCCAAGACTGTATACCCCGTTTTGTGGTCCACCAGGGGATGCTGTATCAGGTAAACCCGGTTCGGGGTGAGAATGTGGAACAATTGGTGGTGCTAAAGCATATCGGAGGCTGGTGTTAGAGTTAGCCCATCAACATGTTCTAGGGGGGCACCTGGGCCAGCAGAAGACGCAGGACCGAATTTTGCAGCGCTTTTACTGGCCCAGTGTGTATAAAGAGGGCAAAAGTTATTGTGAGTCTTGCCCAACATTCCAAATAACTAGCCCCCAGCCACATTACCATAGTCCCCTGGTCCCCCTCCAGATTATCAAGGTCCCTTTTGAACGGATCGCTATGGATCTGGTAGGCCCATTGCTGAAATCCGCTGGGGGCACCAACACATCCTAGTAGTCCTGGACTATGTTACTCGGTATCCCGAGGCGCTATCTCTGCGACTTACCTTGGCCAAACTCATAGCTAATGAGCTAATGGAGAAGTTTTCCCGAGTGGGCTTACCTAAAGGTGTTGAATGACCAGGGCACCCCGTTTATGTCAAAAGTATTGAAAGAGCTCAGTAGATTACTGCAGGTAAAACAGCTACGGACCTCTATGTACCACTCGCAGACTGACGGCCTGCTAGAAAGGTTTAACCAAAAATGGAAGGTGGTGGCTAGAGATGGAAAGAATTGGGATCTTTTGCTGCCCTATCTTATGTTCGCAGTACAAGAAGTGCCCCAAGCCTCTACTGGGTTCTCGCCCTTTGAACTGCTGTATGGCACACAGCTCACATGAGCATTCATCTACAGCTTCTGAGCTGGCAGTAGCACACATTACTTGATCAGAATTATACAGTTTTTCACAAAAATATTATCACATTGCATAGATTAAAAAGTCCCAGAACAGTTATTGGCATCATGACACAGTTAATATGGAAAAAAAAATAATTCTATGAAATCTAGTCCACCATTACGTTTTTCAGACTCCCTTGCTTCTACCATCTAATTATTCCTCGGCGCAGTCACACTCTTCTTATGCACAGTCTTATCATTTTTTGGCTCCCATAACCCCTGGAATGTCTTACCACAATCTTTCCCAATCCGGTCAGTTAACCCCTTAAGGACGTGGGGTTTTACCGTTTTTGCATTTTTGTTTCTTCCTCCTTACCTTTAAAAAATTATAACTCTTTCAATTTTGCACCTAAAAATCATATGATGGCTTGTTGTTTTGTGCCACCAATTCTACTTTGTAATTACATCAGTCATTTTACCCAAACATCTACTGCAAAACAGAAAAAATAATCATTGTGAGACACAATTGAAAAAAAAAAAACATCATTTTGTAATTTTGGGGGCTTCCTTTTCTACATAGTAAATTTTTTGGTAAAAATTACACCTTTTCTTTATTCTGTAGGTCCATATGATTAAAATGATATCCTACTTATGTAGGTTTGATTTTGTTGTACTTCTGGAAAAAATCAAAACTACATGCAGGAAAATTTATATGTTTAAAATTGTCATCTTCTGACCCCCTTTTTTTTTTTTTCGCATATGGGGCGGTATGAGGGCTCATTTCTTGCTCTGTGATCTGAAGTTTTTAGCGGTATCATTTTTGCATTGCTAGGACTTATTGACTTTTTATTCATTTTTTCATGATATAAAAAGTGACCAAAAATGCACTATTTTGGACTTTGGAATTTTTTGCGCTTACGCTTAACTGTGCGGTTTAATTAACAATATTTTTTTAGAATTCAGACATTTCCGCATGCGGCGATACCACATATGTTTATTTTTATTTACACAGTTTTTTTTTTTTTTTTAATGGGAAAAGGGGGGTGATTCACACTTTTATCAGGGGAGGGGTTAAATGATCTTTATTCACTTTTTTTCACTTTTCTTTTGCAGTGTTATAGCTCCCATAGCTCCCATAAGAAACCACTAATCGATGATTCTGCCGCTTGACTGCTCATGCCTCGATCTCAGGCACTGAGCAGTCATTCGGCGATCGGACACCAGGAGGCAAGGTAGGAGACCCTCCTCGTGTCTTACAGCTGTTCGGGATGCCGCTGTGGCGATTCCAAACAGCTCCCTGAGCTAACAGGCATGGTTTTACTTTCACTTTAGATGCGGCGTTCAACTTTGAATGCTGCTTCTAAAGGGTCAATAGCTAACAGCACCGCGATCAGTGCTGCACGCTTTTAGCCACGGGTACCGGCCGTTGTTGTTGGCCCCGCGTTATAGAACTGGAGCGGACTCATCACATACCGGTACGTCATGGGTCCTTAAAGGGTTAAGGGCTAGCTCTGGGTGTCTCTCACCAGCTTTTCTGCTGCAAAATACCTTTCCACTTGACCCCCAAGCAAGTCTGCAACTACTCTCCATAGCTTTCCCACTACTGTATTCTCAGGGCTCTGGCAGCTTGGGTAACAGCTTAACGATCCAGGATCACCACTTTAACTTTATCTTAGTCCCTTGTAATCTTTGGCTCCAGTTTACAGTGAACTTTTTCCGCTTTTCAAGAAATACAAACACCAAGTTTCCCCCATGTGGCTTGGGCCCTGCCTGCCGCACAGCAGTTTGTTCAAACTTTTCAAAGGTTGTTTCCACAACGTCCTCTGATGCCATCCTATGCAAATTGCTCCATTCTGTAAAACTTCCTCTGCAATGTCTGGTGGTAAGCATTCACAGTCTCTACCAATGCCATCAAATTGGTTCCATCAGGCAGTCTGTTTCTCTGACAGCCTCTACCTGGTTGGCACTTGCACTTGCACTCAGTAGCTCTTTGGTAGAGCTCTTGGGTAGCTTTCTCCTGAGCTGCAACGGTTTGCTGGAAAGCATTCACCACATTATCCATCTTGAAACACTTCAAACATGGTGCATTCTTATGCCCTGAAACACTGCACAGATTTTTCTGCTATAGCGACAGCCACTAATTGTCCACTCTGTTGCTTCCAGCAACAACTTCACTGCTTCATCAGGGTTAGTTGCTCCAAGCAACAATGCCACCTTAACTTGATGCCCGCATCCTCCCCCAATTGTGAGATTAACTGAAATTAGCTCTGGGATCACCAGAGTTTTCACTTTACTAAAGGATGTCCACACCAACTTCTTCATGCAAACTGACTCCTTGCCAAGTTTAGTTACACAGGTTACAGGATACAAAAATAAATAAATAAAGGAAACAAAATAAAAGCCTAGGCCGTTTAGCAACTGAATACACAATACAGTCCCTATCTGTCAAATGGGGGGCCAATCCCTGCCAGTTAAAAACACATATGTTCCTGAAACCTTACTCACTGTTCACACTATGAGGTATGTACTCCTCAGCTGTCCCTTTCACTGGGGAAATAGTCCTTCACTCGTATTGCCACACTCGTCACCCTCCACACTGTATGGGTCCCTTTCAGCCCCCCCCCCCCCCCCCCCCCCGCTGTGTGTCTCTTGCAAGGACCCTGTGTCTCTCCCTCACAGCCACCCTGCTGTCTTCTGAGGAGAGTACAGTCTACGCTTCATGGTCTTGCTAAATCAGCTACCTCCCTGCTAATCAGTAACCAGGTGAGTGATTTTGCTAACTCCATAAATATTTACTTTTTTATTTGTTTATATAATATAATGAGTAGGATCTAGTTTTGACCTAAGGGTTAATATTCCTGTCTTTGGCATGAACATTTTGCATTGCTGTGATGACAGACTGGCCTATCATCGGGCTTGAAGGAAGAGCCAATCACATCTGATCTTAGCATCCACGCCCTCCACAGATACACATAAATACCCAGTCAGGTCATATGTCAAGTTGCTTGTGTTTAGTTTTTCAGCACTAGTTCTTGTATACTCCTTGCTTGTTTATTCTGGTGTATTTTGACCTCAGCTTGTGACAATAACATTCTCTGCTTATTATTTGCTGCTATCTCTGTTTGGACGCAGCTTGTTTGACTACTCTCTATCTTTTGGTTTGTTAATCCAGTTTTTTTTTTTTTTTTTTGCACTCTTCCCATTAACCCTTAATGGGAAGGGTACAATGTCCGGCTTCCTTGATGTCTGTAATGTGTTGCTTATTATTTTGAAACTTTTTATGCCCTTCACTTACTAATAACAGGAACCACAGTTCAGTTGAGGATATCTCGTTTAGGGTGGAGGAATATAGCAGGAAGCAAGCAGGAATATAGGCTATGGATGAGCTGCAATTTTCCTTGCCTAACCTGCAGCACTATTCTTTTCAGTAAAGTTCCAAAGACATAGAAGACACCAGTTGGACTCTACTAAAGTCAATAGGGTGCTTCAGGCGCAGTTTGAGTCCATCAAGAAAGTGAACTGTTTTAAAGAGTGCTCTGTTAACAATTATTATTTTTTATAATTTAGCACTGGACTGTATGTATACCTTCCATATCTCCTTTACCTTTTTAATGAGTACTTGAATTTCTTTGTATTTGTCTTTTGTATTTCTAAGCATATGTAATTGCATCTCATGTAGAGAATGGGCCATGGCATAGACAGATTTATACACTAGATAAGTGACTCCAAAACTCTCAGTATAATAAAGATTTGTTTTAAGGTCACCTAATTTTATAGTTCTGTTGCATTTGTGAAGTTCATGGAATTGCAGAAGGTTATTCATATTTGCATCTGAGGTTAAGCAATGAAAAGAATATGCTAAGATA